>NC_043996.1:5147700-5778534 GCF_902150065.1 Myripristis murdjan
ATGGTGGTGAGAGTTGCATCATTGAGGGACCCTGTGGAGATGGCATTGTTTGATTTCTCCTCCCGCTCTCTCTTTCTCTGTCTCTCTGTGGTTCATTCTGCTCAGCCTGCCTTTCTCACTCTGTCTCTCTCTCTCCCTGTCTTTGTGCAGCTCTGATATGCAGATAGGCTGACATTAAAAAGGGGTTCCCATGGAGACGAGAAGGGCCCGTTGACGTCGCCAGGGGAAAGGCAAGCACCGATACAGAGGCTTGACGAAAATTCTGAGAAACTGTCCCAGAATAAACGGGCAGCTAGCATTTACATATGACTTGTTTTCTATCTAAATAAAGATATACAAGAAATTCTTGCCATATTTACATAGTTAGATCTTTTCCCAGTAACTTTTGGCTACAACAAAAAACTTGCCTCTTTGACACGGTACAGAAAATCTAACTTGACAGAGCTACATTAACATCAGTCAGTGTTGAATCTGTAAAATTTATGACATGTCGAGCATTACCATACCACAATATGAGCGGAATGTGGGAAAGAGGAGCTCTGACTTTGTTAACCTTGCTTTTGGAGACAGAGAAGCCAAGTCAAACATTTTGCTCCCTAGTGAAGACCCATTATTGCTATCCCACTACTCCTGGTCGTATGTATTCAACACGCTACGGCATGAAACTATCCCTGCAGAATTTATACTGCTTGTTTCCCCTAATGCACTACAACATCTCTGTGTCTCCCTGGAAGAAAAAAAGCCTCTGACTGTAATTGCTCTTTTGCACTGGTCCCCATGAAAATGGATTTTCAAATGTGACTCTCCCTCCACCTCCCCTTCTCCCTCCCTCGCCCTTCCCTCCCCGTTCTAATTTGAACCGGAACGTCGTTACAGCCATGCTTGTTATTCCCCTCATTATGTGGTGAAATGGAAAAACACAAAAGCACCTTTTGAGATTCCAGTCAGGAAAAGACTGGTTCTCTGGACCACACTATAATTAGGGAGGCCTGGTTCACTCCAGAATTTTCACCAATATTTAGGTGCTTATATAAACCTGCTGTTTTTTTTGTTTTTTTTTTATTGATGCAATCCTCTTGGCTTTAATCATTTGTCTCAGTACCTCTCAGCATTGTGAGGAGAGTTTGGTATGTGCAGTGGACACAACATGATTCCAGGTAGAGGAGGCAAGAGGTCAAAGAACAAAGTACAGTATTGAGCCACAAAATACACTGAATCCTGCTCTTTTTTGCATTTGCTTTTACGAATCTGCTTTTACAGCCTTTCCAAAAGGTTTGACATAAACTGTGCTCCTATTTCAAAACAACTTCTGACAAGGGTGTTTACTGCAAATAATTCAATCGAACACTGAAAAAGGGGAAGACCGGGGAAAGGGTTTATGGCAGGCTATGTTACGATGAAAGTATAATAATAACACTTTTAAGACTTTACAACTGCTTTAAAAATCACATAAAAGCATAAGTAAGAAAAGACAAGAAGGGATTACTTTGGGTAGGTAGCACTAGTTTATGGTCAGTGTGAACCAAGGGAAAACTACAGACTGGTCACTGAGGTTGATGGGAAGAAGGCTGGACAATCTTTTCCATGCAAAGACCGGACACGTCTCGGAGTGTCCCTGGTCTTGGAGTGGGATGACATTCTCAAGCAAAGCATGCACTGGTAAAGAGGGAAGTTATGGTATGGAATAGCAAGCTTGAGTGCATCAGGTAATTTTCTCAGATAAATGACTGTACATCTGATTTCGAGTATGACTAATGTGTGGCAGGCTGTCCTCTGAGAATTTCTATTCTTTGAAGAAGAAGAAGACGAAGAAGAAGAAGAAACATTGTACTCATGTGGAGGACCACCTGTGTCTTCTCGCGCAACCATAATATTCTAGATAGGTAGCTATTTCGCACATCTTATGGTTAGAAAAAAGAGACTTGTGAGAGGCGGGTGTAATGTAAGACCATTAAGCTCAGAGTATCAGTTACTCTGTCATGATTTCAAAGACTAAACAGTGCTAAGAGCAGCCCGTCAATGGGGCCTGTGTATATTGAACACTTAATGTTGTGAATAATTCATGGCATGCGGTTAAGTTTGGAGAGGTGCTGTGGAACAAAATGACTAGAGGGCAGGTAATTGTTATCGATTCCCTCGAAGCCTCTCTCCTGTTGAGAGCGGCTTGGAGAGACGGTCTCTAGGACTCTATCAAAACCACAAAATAAGCCCTGTCTCGGCTCTGCCTGCCTGCTTGCTGGATGCCTATAAATTTAACTGCCTTGACAAAGTGCCCGAGGACAGCAGAACCTGTTCAGTCAATCAATATCTGAGCAAACTGGCACAGAGTCAGCAGGTTGCCGGGCTTCCTGGCAGCAGCGTTGGGCTACCATCATGGCTTATCATTCCCTGTCAGCGCACTGCCAACGGTGTTGTATGGGTCAACTTTTCTCATGGCAATGCTCCCTGGTGTTCATGTCGTATATATCTAGTCTGTTAACGATAGGATCAAGGACTAACTTGCCCTCAAAACATACCTGTTAAATTTGTTTAAAATGAGCTGGGGTAAACTCAATATTTTTTTTTTAAGAATAGTTATATTTTTCCTTCTTTTCTTAAACTGTGTGACTTCCTAATATTGAAATAAAAATCTACAAAGGTTGTAAAGTTAGGAAATGTCAGTTTATTTATATTATTTATTATTTTATGATTCACTTTGCTGCCGCGGGGCCTCCTGCTGCAATATCAGTTGCATGGAGAAGGGGCTGTCTCTCCTCTCCTCTAGATAGGCTAACATGTGCCTATCACACCCTTCAGTCTCCAGGTAGAGGATGCCCGTGGCAGTAAAACAGACGTAATCCCCTGTGAACGGCTTTGTCAGTTCTGATACCCATGTCCCTCAATGGGGGAGCTGGGGTGTTACTGCCTAAATACCTGACAAATCCTGTTGCCACATGAGTAATCCATTGCACAGCCCTGATGTGTGTGTACGTGGAGGCGGATGCAGGTGAAAAGCAGCTGTGGTTTACAGTGGGTGTGGCTGACAGCGACAACATGGGAGTGGCTCGAAAACACGCACAGCAAGGTGACAAAACACTGACATGATAATGACCTCGGCGAGGGCTGTACAGCTACGGCTCCTCCTTGTGTGTCTTGGCAAGGTTAAACAAAGGTGCATTGTGGGGACGTGGTGTCAGAAGGCATGCAAGCGCTATTCAGGGATCCATGCAAGCAAGCAGAGAAAATGACACTTTAAGATCACGGTGGAGTGGGGTAGGGTGTGTTTTTTTTTTTTTTTTTTTTTAAGGGAGGGGTTGGCACTGGTATTGCTTTCGTCAGGGTTGTTGGCAGGGCTGGTTCACCTCAGCCAAACTCTGCAGCAAAAGGAGTGGGTTAGAAAAGAAAATGACCAACCTTCCCGCTGATCTGTGTGCGGATGGAGTGATTTTGATGGAGGTGGGCGATGGAATGAAGAGATACAAAATGGAGAGGAAGACAACACAGTGAAACAGGACAGTGTTTCTGTTGACACAGTGGAGGTTATAAATAGTCTCACGAGCCAGAGGGTTTTCACATTACGAGATACATCTGACCACCCACTAGACGGCTAGCATATAGAAAGGGGGAATTGTCCAAAATTCAGATGGACGATTGAATTGTGACTCAGCAAGCTGGGGAACTGTAAACAGTGTGATGTGCAAGCAGGGGAATAATTGTGGAGGACAAAAAGGCCGCCAGAGATTTGGAGAAAATACATGCAAATATAAATACAGGGAAGGGGCTGCCATGAGGCGGGCTTACTGAAAACTATTAGAAATTGGTCGAAAATGTCTTTCTCACTCCCAACTGCTATCTGGACAGCAGATATCCACATCTTTGTGCACTCCATGTTTGTGCAATCCTCATGCCACCAAATGATACCGAACAATGACTGGATTCTTCTGGTATCATTTTTTTCACCACAAGAGGAGCTCACTGGTAGATAAGGCTCTTCCCCAAGATATGCTTTCTTTTATATTTTTTTATCTATTTATTTGAATTTATTTGGAGTCCACCTCTTCCAAATGTTACCAATGTGATGGCTGGTCGCACATTTCTCGCAATGTGAAAACCGGTGAGATTTGGCTTGCTGGTGAGGCTGAACAGGGAACAGACAGACAAACATACACATACACTCCAGGGAGGGGAACATAATTGCACTGTCAAAACAGCCAATTTCATTTTCAAAGTACAGAACCTCCAAATTATTATTTTAACAGATGAACAAATGTGGTCGTTCCCCATCCTGACACACAGGCATACACGCATATGAAAGAACAGCATGAAGACATTGTAGTTAAAGAAAAGCCCAGCTACAGCACTTTATCCTTGGTGACACACTGACGTGTCACATGGATATATGAGGGAGTGCCAACAGACAGAAGCTGACATCTCTCCGTTGTGGGATAAGCACTTGACAAATGAGTGCTCATGCACAATCACGGGACGCTTGTGATTCTCCCCACGTTGATGGAGTCCTTCTTCAGAGGAGGGTCACCGAAACCGACCCGCGGTGAACAGATGCACGCATGCACATACAAAGACGCACACGTACTCTTAATGGATGAGAAGTGGAAGGACATAAATAGATACACAGACAGGAAGGGAAAAACAATCCATGAGCAGACACTCCCCCCCCCTCCCACTGCCCTCACCCTCCGCTCCCACACAGAAATATGAGGACATCATTCTCTGGTGGCTCTAAAATGTCAAGACAAGGGTGGTGGTGGTGGTGGCAGCATGTTTGTGTACCTGCAGACAGGAATTGGATCAGGTAGTGTCAGTGCGTGGAAAAAAACAGAAACACAATTGTGGACATGAAACACCAACAAGCGCATTAATGCAGGTCTGGCAGATGTTGGTAGGGGATGGGGAGGTTGACAGACACTAATACTGCTATCCTTTCTCCAATGATAATGTTTTGATAAGCTGATTGACATTTCAAGGATGTAAATTACTCCATGAGATTCTACCCAGTACTTTTTTTTCTGTAAGTATGAAAAATGGAAAAATACACTATTGTTTATCTCAGCACTGAACTGCAATGCTTTGAACACAACAGTATATTAAGAAATGTAATATTCTATTTTGCTGTTTGCTGTGCCTAATGTCTAACACAATCACTACTGCAAAATTTGAAAGGGCATCAAGTGACCTGTTTTCTTTCCATCTAACACTTGACGTTGTAAGGCCCTATACCTTCCCTCCGATGTCTCCAAATTTAAACAATAAAATAACGAAATAAACGGAAACCAGAGAGAAAGGGGAGAAGTATGTCAGAGGTCTGTTGTCTTGAGAGCCTGACATTTTAAACCCAATCAACCAGCCCAGTAAGAGCACAGCCCCAGGTCTAGTCTCCTCATTCTAACAGTGGTAACAAAGACGGAGTGAAAACATGGCTCAAGCCTTTGTTCCCACTGCCAGACAAGTGCACTTTTAAAAGTTTACGGTTGGTTTGATTTCTATCTCTCCACTGGTGTGGTGAGGCTGGCGGAAAAGTTGGTTTCAGGGGCCAATGGGTTGACAGCTCCTGTGTGGTGTTACAGACCAGCGAGGCCTGCAGGCCCTGCTGGTGCCACACCACAAAACAACTGTAATTACCTCTGTGGGAAAAAAAAAAAAAGGGCCCAGTCTGCACCTGTGACAGACATGCCCTGATTAATAGACAAGACTTGACAGCATCACAGCTTTTCCTTGTCTTTGCTGTTTGGACTACTTTTCCCTGTTGGGATTTCAGATCTAAGCCTCTGGAAACCTGCAGTGTTTAATCTATGTTTAATCTAGGCTAATTTTAGTTTTGGGTCCATATTTTCCTTGTTTGGTCCCAGTTAGGCCTATAGTAAAGGTTTCTGGACAAAAAAAAAAAAAAAAATGAACATACAACTGCCACATATTAATGCTTCACATTTTGGTGTTAAAAGGAAATTTGGGAGAAAAAAAAAAATCTATTTTCAAATTTCCTCAGCAGGAGTTTGTAATTTTCTCACAGCAGTGGAGCACTACTTGTAATGTATTTTTTTTTTATTTTTAGGCTTGATGGATGGAAAGAAACACATAGTCCTCTGCCAGGGTGCACACTGTATGCCTTTAACCAAGTTATGAAGTGATAGTTGAGTGTGTCTCATCCTCACCGCGCCACTCTCCCTGCCCTCACCACCCACACTAACAACTGGAGCAGCTATTCTGTTTCATGTACATCAGACAGTCTTGGTGGTATCCGTAGGGGCTGACCCAGACTACGCTCTCCCCATACCAGTTTCTCGCAACACTGGCACATCGCCGCCCTCACCCTGCATTAGTCTGCTCACAGAGTAACCATAACAAAAACAAACCCTGAGACTGCAGACACTTCATGGCAGAGGAGCTCCAAGTTGTGTGATACAGTCAAAATAAAAAAAAAAGAGCGGCACCTTGGCATGGCTTTCAGTGCCGGTGCAGGAGACCATTTGAATGCAGCTGTTTTCACAGTTGCGGTACCTGTTGGATCTGGCAGGCACACAGGAGGCTGAGGTTAATTCAGCTCATCGGTATTAGAGGAATGGCACGGTAACGGTTAGAGAATGGGGGAGACAAAGAAAGGCAATAAGATCGGCAGATGGAATGGAAATTTAATGAAATATAAGGAGAGCTAGAAGCAGAGGGGGAGAGAGAAAGAAAGAATGAGAGAGAGAGAGAGAGAGCACTGTATGGTCATCGGTGATTAAACATTCCATATTTGTGAGGTTGTGTGAGGTAACTGAGGTAGAGACAAGGAGTGGAGCTGGACAATAAAAAAGAAAGGTTTGCATGTTCACTGGTAGCTTAACAACATGTAAGACAATATTACCACATTCTGAGATGGAGATATGACCTTACCTCGTACGTAAAGATTGGCAGGAGAGGAGTAACGGGTCCCAGCACTGTTCATGGCAACACACTCATATTTCCCCTGGTCAGATTCTTCACTGTTCTCAATCTGCAAAGCTCCTGTGTAGAGGATTAACAAATTCAGCAGTCTTGACAGTTGTGTAAAACAAGATGTAAATTAACTAGACGCACAGTAGATCACTACAGTGTCTTGGTAGAGAACATGTAGCCAACTGTTTTAACGCTATTCACACATGAGTGAGTGTTGCACACATGCGGGTCCTTTTGTCAAAAAGCTGCCTACAGCAACACAAGCATTTAGCTGATTCGGCAAATTTAATCAGTAACAACATATTAGCCTAGCTGAGTCAAGGAAAAAAGCTGGCGAGAGGCTTGTGCCGAGTCCATGATTTAGGGTCGATTAATCATTTGAATAAGACTTCACAACCATCCAACCAATTTAGACCTTTTGCTTAGGAAAACAATTGGAATAACAAAAAAGTGTTTGGGTTCTCCCTTTCAGCCAGAAGTTAGCACTGCTGATTATTCACAATCAACACGATAGTCATGACATTGTAAAGGTGCAATATTTCCTCCAGCAGTTGCATAACCTGTTTATTGCACTGTTCTTAGCAAATGGCTTTATTCAGAATTGTAGGCCCTGAGAAGCAATGCTCGTCTAATCAAGTTTTCTGAGTTTTTAATGAGTTAAAAGTTAGCCAGCTCTGAGAAATCTTAAGCTCTGATTGTAATGTTGCAGATTTAACCTGATCAGGCGTGACAGAGGCAGGCATTGACAACTGAAGTGGTCCCTTCTGCCATTGTCATTTGTTGGATGGCCAGACATTTGCTGCGTTTGCCAGTGCAGGTATCTGCTTTACATCTGCTTTATCTGCTTTGCTGAGTACACAGTGAGCAGTGAGGTTGATCTGTTCTTCCATTATTGACTATTTGACCATTTCTCACCAAGGCCCTCAGGGGAGAAACCTGTCTGCCAGATGGCTTAGATTAGTATTCACAATCCCAAGTAGTTGTAGTGATCAGACAGACGGCTAACATATTGTTTCTAACAAAGCATGAAAGCCCAGGAGACCCGTCTTGGTGTGGTCACTGTGACATGCCATGTTCAGAGCTGTGGGTGTCATATAATTGGAAATGGTCGACACATGAGGTGAGCTGTAATTTGTAATAATGGAAGAGCAAAGGAGAGATACAAGACAAGACAAACTTACCTGCATCCCTTGACCAAAAAATGCATATTTATGCATATTTCAAAACAAAGCTACCTCTCTCAGAATAATGCTATATATTTGTATGTCACAAGCAAATGATAAGTTATCACCTCTCTAAAACAACATGGTGCTTGCGTGAGAGGCAGCAAGCCACCATGCAGTTTCAAAATGATAAAAATATTCAGCATACGATGATGTCAGGATACATTTTATACATCATGCAGTATGGAATGAATGTAACAAACAGGTTCAACTACCAACCAAAGGGGACTGAAATCAAGACGAGACCAAAGGGAGAAGCGAAAGAGGGCTCAGGGAGTGACATGTGATAATACCACTTCAGATCTCATGACAACAGATCCCTCAGAGGCGTTTGCTCTGCATGTCAAGCTCATCTCTCTCTGATTCAGCATTGGCACACCCCTGCATACTGATGCCAATGTCACCAATCTGTCAATCTGCCCTTTCTCCCATGGGAGAAAACAACTTGAGCGCTACAGGAAGGTAGCAGGCATCCAGAAGGTTAATGTTATGGCAGTTGTCAGAGCAGGCTATGAGAACTGCTTCCATTACCTCCAACTACTCAAACGCTGACAGCTCTTCAACAAGGTTCTTCTGTTTTTTGTTTTTTTTTTTTTCTTTGTAGAAATTACATGAGGGACACTGAAGTTGCCCTATCAAGAGTTAAAAGTTACAGATGAATATGCACTGTATTAGGCGCCATGGATGGACAGACTCACAGAGAGACTCAGGCATGCTGGTAGTGCCCTGAAGCTCCAATGTATTCAGCTTGCCCCAGATGTCCACTATTTACCTCAGTGTGGCTGAACGGAAATCATGCTTTCACTCAGGGGAAAGCACATGATTTACATAAAAAGGGGTTGAAGTTTCACTCTTAACAATCTCGACCAGGGATCCTGTTCCCATGCCAGGCTGGGGTGGGGGGGTGGCTGCAGTGGCTGTATGCAAATGAATCCATTTCAATTTACATTGAGACCGCATACTGGAGGCAGGTAGATCCTCTTGTGGCTATGCTGGCCTTTAGTTTAAAAGCAATCCCTCCCCGCTTTTTATTAAAAGCCAAGGGAGAAGCTAGGGCCGGAGATGTTTGCTTCTGTGTGTGTGTGTGTGTGTGTGTGTGTGTGTTTGTGCGCGCGTGTCTGTGCTTGTGTGTGTTCATAAATATGGGAAGGGTGAAAACAGACTGCTTTATTTTCAGCCTAGGAGTATAGGAGGAGCCTTGAAAAAAAGCTCATTTACAAGATAACACCTTGGACCAGCTTCTGCAGCATCTATTTCCATTCACCTGACGTCAGGGTTGGTGATTATTTGTTTGTTAAGGAGGAGACACAGCAGACAGAACATGGGCTGGACGAGTGTTGGGAGGAGACGGTGGGGAAGGTGGGTGAAGGTGGGTTGGCGCCAACAGTATAGATGAACCTGGTGAGGCGGCGTTAAGGGAATGCAGGGGTCTGACGTAGATGTGAGGGAATGAGGTGGATGTGATATTTTCCGAGACACTTTATTCATCATCCTTACCTCTAATTGGTGTACCACCTAGGTGGGAGTAATTTCAATGCAAACAGGGGTGGAGAGATTAGTTAGTAATCCACTTACAGCAGTGGGAGAGAAAAACACTGCTTCTGACAGGCCAGTTACAAAAAAAAAAACACTAATAGAAAGACCGGAAGCCACTTCAATGCAATGTGAAAAAGTTCAATATACTTTAATAACGCTATGAAGCAAGCACATGTAGGTTAGAAATACCAACAGAAGAGCAGAGCATTTCAAGAGGAAGCTTTTTGTCAGGCAAAAAGACTTGAAAGACACTGTTTTTATATTGGTAGCCTCCATGTATAGCTCAGCTCTGTGTTTGCCCTTGCTTCGTAGCGGTGTTACAATGGTGTGCAATTTTTCACTTTTAACTTTGAGGCGACTTCCACATTTTGTTGTTAGTAAAATGGGCAAGAGAAATGAATGAAAGTCATACACAGTAAATAGTGATGTAAAGGAAAAAGTATTCAAGTCAGAGGTACTGATTTTAAAAGATGTTAGATATTGTTAGATATGTAAAGATATTATTACAGAATGAATGGTGTGGAGGGCATGAAAAAAAGACTTTCATAAAGAACTGTGTTTGTGCGCATAGTAAAATTCAAGATGATTTAATGAAAGAACAAGACTGAATTTCTCTGTTAAACTGTGGAAGCTAATCTATGCATTTTTGTGACATGAATTGGGCTCAATTTTAGGGTCACATGCGGTTATGTAAGTCCTGATACAGAAGCAGATGTTAAAAAAAGTGTGAAGATAAAAGGAGCTGTTAGGCCGAGGGCGTTACAGATCAGCACATTTTGAAGCCACGTCGAAGTTAGCTGCTTCAAGTAAAAATAATAAATTACTAAAAAAAAAAAAAAAATCACAATCTCATGCACTTCAACGTGCTATCATTGCTGTAAAAGGTTTAATCTAACATTTTACTACTGGCATTAGTGTCTAATTTGTGGGAAATCTGGATCTAATTTAGGTAGTTCTTCTTGTAGAGCCATGCAGCAGCATACTACGATAATATTTTTGGATCTCATGCACGTGCATGGTCCAGAGTGGGGATCTGGACAGGCCGAGTGAACTCGTTCCAGTGACCCACATTTGGCATCCAGTGGGCAGCTCTACTGACAGGCTTTTGTGGAAGAGCTCTCATCTTTAATCTTGGGGGCCCCAGACTTGGAGCCCGGCCTGACACGTTCTAAATGAGGTAGATTTAGCAGGGAGTGACAAGATTGAACCCGGTCAAAAGCCACTAATCTTTCCAACACGCGCCTTTTCCATCTGATCCGGGTCAGGCCTGAGCTGTTTATTTATCAAGTGCACTGGTGTTGTGAACATAGAGCACCTCATTGATTTTTTTTTTTTTTTTCCTACCACGCAAGGGTTCATCCTAGCTAAAGCAGTATAGGAGACTGTCTGCGGCCCGGCTGCATGTTTAAAAGGGGTTTAACAATCATTTGACACAAATGGCAGGTGAATTATTTTCTTTCTGCACTGTGGGAGGCCACAAATTAATTTTCATGTGTCACTATGTGAGCAGTCCAAAATCAGATGCAGGGGCAATGAGTTCCAGCCACTATTATCTTTTGTAAGGTGCTACAGCTGTGATGTGGAGGCAAATAATGCCCCACTGAGTCAATTAATCAAGCGCATGACAAAATACAATAAAAGTGTCCAGTTCCCTTCCAAAAACGACTGCATAATATCAGCAGTAGAGGCAAGTATCGTACAAAGCAACTGCATTTTCATGTCATATGCAAACACGGTTCATACCTTGTATTTTAACTGCTGATAAAAAATTGCAACTGAACTTTCCATCTTTACATCACCATAAGAACCAAAAGGCAAACAAGTTTCTGATTTAAATGTGGCATCTTTAATAATCTAATTTAAGCTCACTGTGTTGTTAATATGATCAAATGAAATGAAATCAAAGCGCACCTGAACGGAGCTGCTTCATACGGCCGTTGCTGCTGTTGATGTCCACGGGCAGCATGTCCTTGAACCAGGAGATCTCGGGGTCGGGGTTTCCGCTGGCGGCACAGAGCATAGTGGCGGTTCTGGTCCTTTCAACCACCTTCAGCTGGGGGCCCATGTCAATGGTAGGAAAACCATGGGGGATCTGGTTCTCTGAAAACACACAGGGGGCAGATTTTTTTTTGTATGGCAACACACACGCTGAGCAGAAATGAGATGAAAAAAGCTCAAATATTCACAAATGATTCTGACACAATAGGCTGGTGCAGACCGCATGAAAAGCTGTACACAAATAAGTAGAGAACGAGAACAGCAGGTATGCTCCTGATTTGGATTTCATATGTGGTTTCAGGTTTGGTTTTAAAAATCATGCCGCTGATTGATTATCATTGTGTGTGGGCTTATTACCCAGCACAGGGAGTTTTAGACAGAGAAAGGAGATATGCAATCTGCCTGAGGGCACCCATGCATAGATGAGCTGCCTTAGGGCTTAGCAAGCTAAACAAACCTATTTGAATAATCCAACTCATCTTAATGCATGTAGCTACATCTCCATGACAACACATTACATTTATTGTTATAGGAAAATTTGGGATTCTGAGGTGAAAGGCTAAGAGGTTGTTGTCCTCTCAGCTGTACACTGACACCATTAATGAAGTGGAAACAAGACGGCTCCTGGGAGGTCTCGACCTGTACCCTCCTCTGTCTCTCTGCTCATATAGAGATATGTCCTCCTTAAGGCAATGGCTCGAAAACCAAATACTCATGGGATATGTTACAGAAAAGGATTACAGTGTTAATAATAATGATAGAAATTCCTATCTTTGGTTGACCATGACAATATACTTAGCCCTAACCGAATACACCAAAATATTGTTGGTGTGGAGGGATAAATGCTGAGGTAACACTATGCTTAACTAAATCATGACAACATGATTCATTAATATCAAAATGATATTTAGGTGGAATAAATTAGATAAAAATGTTTAATAGAGGACTTGTGACATGTTAGGCAAGAGGAATGGAAGGGAAACACTTTTCCCTGCCTCAGAAACTGCCTTCGTGCTGTCCTTGAGAAAGACACCTACCCCTCAGCTGCTCCAGTGAAGTGGTCAGCAGTAGAAAAACTGACTGCACCTCTCATGTGGAAATGTGAGTAACTATGAATATGAAGCAGCGTCTGAAAAACAGCTTGAAAAACCAATCTGTTTAAGAGTGGTTTTTTTCCCATTTCTCAGCAATTTTATGTCATTACCTGACATCTAAGAAACACGTGTAAAGTTTTTTTTGTAGTTAAAAATGCTGAGATTTTTTTTTTTTTTTTTTTTTTTCATTCTGCAGTGCTTCTCTTCCACCCAGAAATGCACAGGCTGTTTATGGAGACTTGGCACAAGAGAAGAATGAGCCTCTGCTCTAACTGGGCGACTGGAAATCCGCTCAGCTCTCTATCCCTGATTGGTCAATTTCACTTCAGGCCATAGTATATATAGACACTAGGGCAGCATCTAAATTGCTGGTAAAAGTGAGCGATTTTCTCTGACTATGGCAAAATTGTAATGACTGCACATTTGACTTTATTTCTATACTATATTATGCCAAATACAAGGAAAATGTTTTTGTTCCTTTAAAGAGAAAGCCTGATGAAAAATCCCAAGTGATGCAACTTTGCCTGTCATCAGTGATCAGCAACAAAGGCTTCTGACTGCAGTGTATAGCCTATAGGACTGTCCACAGCTCAAGTGTTTCGCAGGCATCATGCATGACTTTGTTCTCCAAAGGAATTGGTTCTCCAGTTTAACTACTGAGCTGCCTACTAGCTTCAACTTCCTTAACAAGCTACAGAGAAGTTTGGTACATAGACTCACCCTTTTAGTTTCAACCACCATGTTGTCAGACTTTTTTTTGACGGCCTCTAAGATGAAATCAACAACAAAGCTGCCTTACAAACAGCATGAGGTGTGTACAATGCTGATGTTGTGTAGGCTTAAAAACTCTGATCCTTTACATTTAGTATTCTCCTCAGGGAAATCTGAAATGCAAAAATGGAAGGTTCGCCCACAGAATATGCTAGATGTCTGTTTTTACTTTGATTTCCATGACAACATTGTTCACAAAAAATTTCCTAAGAAAACAAATTAAAAATAGATTCAAAAGAGTAGCTGTTGTAACAAATGAGCTAGAAATGTATGGTGAAGTATGTTGCGCACACACACACACACACACACAGCTTAGAGCTCAATGAGAGGTTCAAGTATGTCATTATTTCATCAGTTAATTGACTCTAAGTGTTTATTTTTTACTTAAATTGTTCTGAAGTGACAGAAAAAAAAGGTTTAGTGTTTTGTATTTTTTGGTGATTCAAAGCTTTGGCCATTTTCAAACTGGCATCATCTGCAGCTAGATTTGATCTTTCTCACAATTTTGCAAGTTTGCTTGACTTTTCTAAGTCAAAAGCCAAATGGCAAAAGCATAAGAAAAAAAAAATAGAAGAAAGTAATGGGTGCATGGGTATTGTACATTCCCTAGTGAGCAACTGTTCCTCCATTCACCCCGTGTCTGGACTGGAGCCCAGATCGTCTCATGTTCAGATGTAGCTGTCAGATCTCTAGAGTCCTCAGCTCCATGAGACCACTAACTTCCTGTCTGACCGAGGACAGCTCATTTTCAGACATCCCAGCCTCGACAAAACAGACAACTACAGCACAACATACAATATGTCGTTATATGAATAATGGTAATAGTATCGCCCTGTTTCTCCTCTGTGGTCTGTTCACTGTAACCTTCGAACAGAGAAGAACAGAGAGAGGGAGCGAGAGAGAGAGAGAGAGAGGCAGAAAGAACACAGGAATGGAGGAAAGACAGACAGAAGGTAGATCAACAGAAAATCTACAAAATGTTCACTTTCCCAAGATTTATTAAAGCCCTGTGGACTGACCATCTAGAAACCAACTCTATTTTCACTGATGCTGATATATTTTGGGAAGTTAGACCTTGTCTTGCAGCATTAAGGAAATACAAACAATGGGATAATTTATACTAAATCATTTTGTCTTAACTTCCTGTAGAATATTTATGATTAAGAGTATTGGCAAATGTTTCCAGGCTGTGAAAAATGCAAGCCACTGGTTTAACAGTGTGAAAGACCCCAAAGGAGTTATTACACGAGTCAGCGGCTCCCTCATATCAGGAGGCACAAACAGGGAATAATTTAAAAGGCAAACAGCTGCTGCAAAGCGTATACGTGAATCTATCCCCTTCTTCTGCCTAATGTTTGCTTTGCGGGGGAGCTGTTAGTACAAGTGGCTGACACTGAATCGGAGCCCTTTTCACAGTATGCCTGATTAGTGGAAACAGCTCCCACTGCACTCTGGCTCCAGTTGGCATGTGAATTTGAACATGGTAAGGTATCGGATGGGAGTGTGTGCGGTCCACCTGTAAGTGTGGTGTGTATGCGAGAGGCAGGGTGCTACTCAGCTCCGATATTTAAAGTTGTACAATTTGTGCAGTTGCAGAAACGGAGCAGGAAAAATACAAGGTTAGTTACTCCCTGGAGAGAGTGAACAAGGAAGCAAATACAAAAGCAGTTTAATTTCTTGCCCACATAAACAAATTTCAATTCTGTAGAAATGAGGCACAACAATCCCCTGCCAGTACAAACTGTTCTGACGCAAGAAGAACAAACACAACCTGAGATGACAGGTGGTCACGAGTGCAAGACTGAAAAGAAAAACGACAAAATCCACGTGTCGTCTTATCCGTCCCAAAGTCCACACTGACAACCCAAGATGATCAGGTCTTTGGAGTCCAAGCCTCACAAAATCACCATGATCAACCTCTTAAAACATTTTAGCATTCATTATTTTATGTACTGGTTTCCCCTACTCACTTTATGTCAAATTGCATTCGCGTTTTACGGCTTTTACTATATGACAGGCTCGCTTATTGGCATTTCCTTTGTTTTAATGGCTGCAAAGAGCTTTGTAAAGTACCTTGTGACTGAGAAAAAAAGCTACACAAAAAAGTTTATTATTATAATATTAGTGGAACACGGAATAATGTAGTGAATCGTAATGAAATGTGAAAGCTTTCTAATGGCTGTGAAGCCATGCAGGCCAGATTTAACACAGCTCTCCAGTTTGGCTTATGTCCTGGGCTCTAGGCAAAAATTCAGTGACTGCTCTGCCCGTGCACATACACACACTTATCAAAGAAAAAACTTCAAGCTACTGGGGAAGATTTGAACCCTGTCTGTCTGCTCCTGCTACTGCAACTCCTGCGGCTGGCCTTGTCTGCCAACTTGTCAGCTTGGGAAGACAAAGAAGAGCCTTTGTTCAAGCCTCTTTAATTTGAAGGGAGAAGAAAAGGGGTGGGGAAATTAGCTCCAATAAAATAGTGCAGGCAATGCAGGTTGATGTTTTGTCAAGATAGAGGGCATTTCTAATAAAAAGCCCTCTTGTGTCAGAGGGTAATTCATCACAAAAAAAGCTCCTGTGTCTAGCCAGGGTGGGAAAAATTGAGAAAGAGGAAAAACCTGCAATAAAACCACGCAGAGGCTCGATTACCAAGGAGAACAGTGTTGCAGTCAAAAACGAAGCAAAAAATACCAGACCAAGTCATGTGTCTCTTTTAATGGACAGGCAGCTCACCTGCTCATCCACTGTACCTGTAAGAGCCCCAAAACAGGTCTGGTGTTTCCTGTGGCTCTTGTAGTAATTCGGCAACCATCTTTCCAGCATCAGACAGAGAAGAACATGCAGTGAGAGAGCTTGGCAGCACAAGGCTTTCAGCTAGCCAACTCACTTGCACAAAAAGAAAATATGCTCTATATTTCTTAATCTGCAGCCAGTGAACTGGTAATTTACTCTGCTTGTATGCAGAATAAAAGGGCTGATATTATGCATATTGCACAAAAGCCATTTTTGTACTGCTACTGATCTAATATAGGACAATGGGTCTGAGAAGTCTGCGCCATCTCAAAACAATCAAATTAAATGGAACTCTCTTTTATTGGTGAAGTGCTTCTTTAAAAGGATTGTAATGAAAATAATCTAATAGAGGAGACTAAGATTTGCCAATGAACCGGGCCACAGGCAGTGAAGCAGCGCCAGAAAACTGCCAGACACAAAGCTAGGAAGCCATGAACTGGCTCCTCCATGTTGTGAAAAATGAATAGGGCCATTGTTCTCTCAACAATCGTATATCAAACACAATAAGTCTTACTGCAATATGAGCAGCTTAGCAGATGAACTTGTTTACAGCAGTTAGAGCAGTATGTTAGAAAGGAGGGCAGAAGGGGAAGGTTTAATGCGGTTTTGTGGTTATAGTACTCAATTAGGATTGCAGTGGCAGACTTGACTATACACAAAAGGCATGGGAAACGTCGGACACATGATTTGTAAAGAAAATGCACCAGCAATACGGGTAATTAAGGAATTAACATAACATATGATACAGCAGTCGTAAAGCATTGTGTCAGAGAGCTGTACTTCTGCTGTAACAGCCATAGGCAGGTGAGCTAAGATTTAGATGGGTGAGGAGAAAAAAGAGAGAAAGGGAAAAGGAAGGGGAGGAGACGAGGAGGGGGCAGGGGGAGGGGTGCATGCCAACCTCCTGCCAGCTCCAATTACCAGTGTGAGTGGAGCGTGGCAGCCAGGGCGATGGGTCTAATCAGAGCCCCGCTGAAAGAGACCCGTCCCTGTCCTCCCATCCCACTGGGAGGCTGCCGGAGCTCAATCCCACGCTAACGTCAGCCAGCGTTCTGCCTCACCCCCAAACACACTCATCTCGATGGGGGCAAACACTCCAGACACCCCAGTTCCTTCATGATGGGGGAGCCCTGATACAGTGGCACACGATGCAACATGTGCACAGACACTCGCCTGCCTCATTTCCATGTTAGTATGTCCTGCTATTCCCCTCTTATATCCTCAAGTGTTGAAGTGCTGGCTGTGAATATTTAAGAGGAAAAGGGCCCCTTTGCAGTAAACATGAATTAATGAAACATACAGGGGAAGCCTCTATCTTGCAGTATTCATGAGAAAGCATGATTACAGCTGAAGGTGTGCGCCTGCTTACAAGTTGTCCACAGTGTCTGGCTTTGGTTTGCATCAACAGTTAATTTAATTCAGCGTCAAGGTGTGTGATCAAAACTCAAGGATGTGGAGCGGGCCTTCCTTAAGTTCTTTGACTTCTAAATCCGAGCTCAACCCATTCCCGGGAAGAAATAAAAAGCCGTATGATCTCCACGTGTGCCTGTTGCAAAGTGATGGATGACAACAATTAAAGGTGATGTCTCCTTTGATAGTGCGAACCAAGGGACCCCGGTGGCAGCAACACAGCCACTTGCCTCATGAAATATTACTGCACTAAAATCTACCCTTTTACCCATACATCAGCGCACTTTATGGCTAAAAAAAAAAGGGTGTTTATGTGCCTCTGCAGTATACGCAGGCTTCTTTGCCATTAAATTTGCCTAGATGAACTGAGAGGGTGTGTAGCATAGACTGTTACTGTTTGCCTATGAAAAGGTGTTTTGAAAGAGAAATTAATACAGTTATATTTGTAAAGTATAAACGATATACAAATTACTGTTTGTAGTCTCCGTATTTACACACGTGTACCAGGTGACACAAACCCCCTTCATGCTTACTGTGTTTTATTTGATTTTCTGCAAGGCCAACCTGTGCTAGTCAAATGAAATATAGTGCAGGAGAACTGTTGATGTTCCTACTGGTCTGGAGTCAGTCTGGCATTGAAAAGCAGACAAGCCGTCTGCAGAAACAAAGCGCATGGCCCGGGGCTGTTTCGAGCCAAGAACATCGTCGAGACAGACATTTGCATCTGCCTGAGACATGGAAGTATGTGAGAGGTGTTAGCAGTAGCAGGAGGTGCGCTCGGAAAACAAAATCTAAAGCGAGCTGAATTGAGAAAGCACTATGAATAGCTGGATGCAAGAGCGTGTGTAAACAACTGAGAAAGTTCACTTGGATGAGATTTGTTTAACTGATCAGGATTTGTGAAAAACACAAGGGGGATGGGCATGTCATGCTTTGCTGCACAGTGGAGACGGGATAAGGATCGAGGGATACCAGAGTACCCAGCCATCGTGCTGAACTTTTAAAGATATCTCCTTACAGGTGTTGCTTGAGTAAGATTTTCTGTAGTGAAATCAGCCTTGTGTCATTCGTCTGTCTGAGGTGCGGTATCACTTGCTGCTGTGTGTTTCTAGGATCCTGTCACATTCAGGCAATGACTAACAGGCCCCGGAGAAAGGTAGACCGACTTCTACCAGTCTGACTGGTGTTAACGTAATTGCGTTTTGTGTTTTTGACTTGCAAAACACTGGAAGACAAGGAACTCCCTCACATGTAATGCAAAGGAGGGCATGTGAGCTGGACCCTCCTGCTCTTCATAGAAATACTAGCTGGCAGAGCTCCCTCTGCAGAGGTCTCCTCAGCAGGGATGACAAGGCACACCCCTGCATCAAAGACACCACAAGGAGGCCATTGATGTAATACTGTTGTAATGACATGAAAATCAGAAGAAACTTAAAAGCAGAAGTCTGCAGGGCACGAGAGGTAAGGAAAACAAGACTCAGGGCTGGAGAAATCATTTTCACAGATGGGCTTGAATTGATATGAAAAGTGCAGAGGTTCATTCTTTCACCTTTTTACAAAGCAGATATGAACAGGCAAAAGTAAAATGAATGCAAATGTACCAAGGCTTTGAAACACATCTGAAAATCGGGTAAGGCCTGTTGTCACTGGCACACACATCTCCTCGCCCAGGTGTTACGGCAGTTGCTACGGAGATAACAGTGCGTAAAACAAACACCGGCGAAGTTATATTGTATGAATCGCACGCACAGACACACCTGCGCGCAACCGACCATCACAAAAAACACAGAGTCATAACAAACACGTACATATGAGCTGTTAATTCCCTCAACGCTACGCGCCAGTTGTTGTATCACTGCACTCTTATTCTGCTGTTTATCCAAGCGCACTTGGAGGAAAAAGGCTGTAATGCATGCCATGACCTTTGAAATAATACACTTTTTTGTCTGGCTGAGCAGAACATTTGGCCTTACTTCCTCACCTACAGGCAGATAATCAATAACAGTCATCTAATCCCCCCCACCCCCAACCCATTCTTTCCCCTCCTTCTCTTTCCTTTTTTAACACCTTCCTCTTTCCACCGTCCTATTCATCTCTACCTCTCTCGTTCTCTTATCTGCGATCATACTTCCACTGTCGTCAGTATGATCTACGGCGCTGCCAGAGGCCCTGCGGCTGTTATTTATGCTGCGCCACACCGGTTAGTACATAACCGTGGCCCCCGACCCATTACTGCAACCCAAGGGTGGTCCTCTGAATTCACATGGTTTTGCTGACCGAGTCACCTTGTGGGACAAGTGCTGCTGCACAGAATCACATCCTCCATTAACTACGCTATACGAGGAGCGCAGCTGTAGGCTTTCATTTTAAGATTACAGCTCTACTTCTTGCCTTGTGGTCCTACTAACCGCAGTTTGATTGAAGACCCTTGAGATTATGGTATTATGGAGTCCACGGTTTGTGGTTTACTACACAATTTAATGTACCTGCCTTCAAGATGGAAAAACCTCAGGGCTCGTGGTAAATTTCTACTGTAATACGATGTGGCTAATAAGACAGGCTATTCCTCCAGGTGTCTTGGAAAAAAGAACAAGGACAGGACCAAGAATCAGGAAGCGTGACGGTTAATGAAATCGGTCTACAAAAGGAAGCGGAGCGGCGGTTTGCAAATAAATGAATTAATTGATCCTCTTCACAACTCAAATTAATCATCGGCAAAGCTTTATCGTGACATGTTTAGTGTAATTACGGCAGATAGGGATGGCTTTTATGAGTCCTGAGAAAGGCAGTGGATGTAGTGGAATGTGGCAGGTTGAGTTAATTAAATCCTCACTGACTGGGCTCCTGTGACAGCCTTTACTTATTCTCTCAGTTAGAGATAATGAATAATACACAGAGTCTCTGAGTTAATGTCGCCAGCCTCAACTTTGATTATATGGGGTTTTTCAGAAGGTATGGATGTTTAAAACAGCACGTCGTGGCCAAGGTGCCATCAAATGTGCACCTTAAGTGGGGCAAAGAAAGAAGCAAATTCATCAGCGCAAAACTAGACAAGCTAGGAAAATTGTAGTTGCGTGAAATTGATTTGAAAAACAACTTCTGTCCATTAAGAGGTACTAGAAAGACACTTAAACCCCAGTTGCTCCAGTAGAGCTTGAACAGTTGAAGACCTGGTTGTATGGTTGTGATCGGGTGGCTTGCAGACATGAACATGTATAATGTTGATCTTTGTTTCACATACAGTAGAAAAAAATATGATACCTTGTCATACTCCTTGCAAATTAATCTACACATGGACCTTTCTGTGTTTTTGCCATAATTTAGCATCTCTAATGATTACGCTAGTTAAGGTAAACATGAGGAAATTGCTAAATATGTGCACCAGTTGAGACTGTAGTTTGCCCTAGTTTCATTTTGTAATACCAAGCTTTCTGAGCATGAGGACTCAGATGTCAAGATCTGTCTCCTTATACCCATAAACTCCACACTTATGGGTCATCTGCTGCTATTGATTACAGGCAAAAATCTGCTCTAGAGAGGACCAAGCGCCAGTTATTTGGTGTGCACTTGAGTTTGAGTGGCATGACTCCATCCCCACACAAACAAACTAGTTGAGTAAGCACTTCAGAGTTTGAAAAACTGCTTAAAACTACCTGCTGTTACAGTAATGTGCCCCACAGTTTGGAAGTGACAGAACATAATTGAGACTGAGCATGGTTACTCGGTCAGCCTTTCCTTGACCAAAAAAAAAAGGGTTAAACATTTTGATGCAGATGTACTGCACCCTATATCCACCAGACTTTTGACAGCTATAAGTTGACAGATCCACTCCAACCTCTGGGAATACTCGGCTACTTCTTGGCAGGTTAAAGAAAATGGCACTGTACCTCTTAAACATGGAGAAAATGTCAAGCTTTAGGCCAGGGTATAGGGCTGATATTAAGTGAAGCCATCCTCTCCTCCTTCGTATGGCCCAGTGGGTAAACCAACAGGGCTTGGTGTGTAAATGTGTGTGTAAGGGGGGTCAGGGTGAAAGGACTCCCATTAGCCAGCTCATTGAATGTGGGTATTAGAGCCCCCCTGACATGCTGTGGGCCCATCCATCCATAGCAAGCCAGTGCCAGGGGAGCCGTTGACTCATTGGCCCTCAGAGCCATGAGGGAGACCTTGCTCTTCACCTGCGGCAGTGCAGACCCGAAGTGCCATTATTAACAAACTCAAGGAAGAAATGGGTGTCTTCTCTTTGTCCTGTCAACATAGTTTTTTTTATTCTTTTGTATTTTAATTATTGCTTTTTAGATAGATAAATGGATAGATATTATCACAGAAGGGACCCACAATAAACAGAATAAACAACACAACACAATTGTCAGATGGTTCCCTCCTGTAGTCCTGTTTTGTTAGTGTTGTCACCTGTGTCCTGTTAAGCCAGTCAGTCAGTTCGCTATGTCTCCCCTTGCCATCTGTACCTGCTTGTGTTAATTGCCCTTGTGAGTATCTAAGTCTTCATGGTCATGGTCATTGTCAGATCCTACTGTTTGCCTTGCCCGTTTGTCAGCCAGCCTCTCTCTTTGTGTTGTTCTACCCTGTATTTGCCTTCACTGGGTGCATCTCTTTGTACTTGACATTGTCATTGGTTTTTAGGGCTTGTAGGGTTGACGGGCGTGCGTCTGACATTGATGTGTTGTCAATTTGAATTACTAATATTTAATAATTAATTTTGTTGCCACTATAGTAATATTATTATGGCATTACAACCAGCAGCAACAACTTCAAGTGCAATACTTGAGAGCAGTTCAAATTCACTACAAAGTCACTTCTTTGACTCAGAAGTTTCTGCCTGCTTGAGAATGTCGACTTCGTTCCCCTCAAAGAGACGTTACCCAGTTTGTGTTCATGTGCATGTCACCTATTGCGCACAGCTGCACAATGGGTTCATGTGACTTTAACTGGTCTGAACCATCCATGGTTCGAGTCGTTTCATACTAGAAATGTCATCACGGATCAGTTTTATCTGGACCAAGACCAACGCTTTTCATCAGACCAAGGTTCAATTTGTTCATTTTGGTAAGTTAGACTGCCACAGAAATGCACCAAGATTGGGAAAGAGGCTGAACCTTGGATGAGAGCAAAACATTTGTAACCAAAGTCAAAAGAACGGCATGAAGCAATGAGCAAATTGATTTGATGCAAAATTACTCTGTAGCTGCCTGCAGGGCTCAGAGTGCTGAGATGCGAGTGAGCGTTTGGCTTGCATTTACCTCTATATATATCAATTCGATTCAGGAGCACACTTGTGAGTGACAGTCTCTTTACTTGGCTTTACAGCGAAGTATGATAGGACCTCAAAGACAGAATTGCCTTTTTGTGAAAATATTCTGAGCATAAACAATAAGGGACAAATTTCTACAGGTGTGTGGATTACCCAAAAATGAAGCAGGCTGAAGCTAAAAGGCAAGTAATGCCCTGGGGCTTCTCTTGACTCATTTCCTAGCCCTAATGGAGGAAACAGTGTCGATCAGAATCATGCACAGTGACATGCTCTTGATAATCATATTGGCCACGCTCTTATGACTACACAATGTATTGTGTAGTCGTTCTTCAGTAAAATTTCTAATTGAATAATGCAAGCCAGTTGAGGTTGTGTGTGGCAGATATTTAATCTGGAAACATCAATTCAAAGATATCCAAGTCATCTTTGATAATTCACAGATATTAACTGATGTACCCGTCTTGTCACAATTCCAATACTGTCTGAAGCCCACAGATAACATCAAGCTGAGCTGTTCATTGAGTCTTCACAATCAACAGTGGCAATTCTATATCACTAAGTTAAATAAAAGTTCAAACGTATCTACAAGCCCTTTTCTCATTATATGTATGGCAACCAGCAGCCACAAATTTTGTCTGCCTTTTTGCCATATCACAAGCTGTGAAGTACATGGTTGAGTCTGTAAGATACAAAAAAATAACTTTATCCAGGGCATAGCTACTGTAGTTCAAGTTAAGAAAGAGGAATACCGGCAACACTTTCCCCAAAATGTGTACTTGTCTTCTAAAATCTGAAGTAAACATCATGGATGTATTAACGAATATATAGTGCTAACAAGAAGGATTCAGAGTTAATGTGCTCATTGGGAGAAAACTTAAAGCTCTGATGTTTTAGAACACTCCTTGAAAACTGCTGGCCCACATAAAATAGGATAAAAATATCCCCGCTTTAGCTTTTCCTAAACAGCTTTCAGGATGTTAAATTTCCCAAAATTGGTTGGGGTTATGGGATAAATTAGAGAAATGTAAATCTGCTCTTGAGTCATTAGGACAGGCTGCAGATGTGTTTTGAGGTTTTAATACCAAATTAAATGCTTTAAATAATTCAGAAAGTGGTAGGGGCAGGCAAAAACTGCAATGATCAAGTGACTTTGAAAACACTGATTCTAATTCACCACCTATGATGAAAAAAGGGAGACACAAACTCTGCCTTATGATTGAAATTCAAAATTCTTATTCAAATGAACGTCTGAGTCTGTCTCTGTTGGTTTGCTTCATTTCCATCCACCACTTCTATGTTCTTTTTTTTTTTTTTTTTGACCGCCCCCCCATCCCCCAAGGCCACAGACATGATCAGCACTGACGTGCAAGCATACCAGACATCGCAGTCTTTGCAGATACAGGTTGCCAGGAGCATGGAGCAATCGATGACCAAGTGCAGATGATAAAATACAAAGTTGCCCCAAAGTAAGACTGAATCTATGTAGATGCCTTGAATAAAATTCAAGATGTTCAGTGTTTCAAAGACATCTCAGTAAAAAGATAGGGGTCATTCAGACAAGGCTGGTGTCAAATCAAATCTGAAATGAATGTGATTTTTTAGTTATTGCATATTCACCCCAAAGACAGAAGATGAAAACCTTGTGAGGCTGTCTATTGACCCAGACCTTCAGCTCCACACTGGGAAATCAGGAGTTACTCTACATTTAAAGTACAATATTGGTACTTTAACCTTGACCAAACCTAAAGGCCACCTCTCTTCTTTGTAATGCCCAAGTCCTTGGAAGAAAGAAGGGGAAGGATGCAGATTGGGTGGTGAGGAGAGTGATTCCGCCCTGCCATATTGTGTGAGTCCTTGGGAGAAGCATAGCTAGACAGATGCAGTTTGTATCTGTCAGCGTGGTTATGATCTACGACACCGGGCCTCCAGCCAGCAGATGGTGGGAGAAATTAAATCTGTGACACAGGCGGTCACAATGGAACTTGGAAATACAGTAGGGGGCCACACCTAGTGTGGTGTATGTGTGCGTCTGTGTGTGTGTGTGTAAGTGCATCCATGTTTTGAATTCTGTATTCCAACAGCATTTTATGCCAAACAGCACCAACACCCAAAGGTGAGGCCAAACATCACCCGCCAAAAGTAGACTCAAACAATCATACCTTGCATTAATTTCATCAGCCACCGATGAAATGTTGAACATGCTTTACTGACCACTCACCTTGTTCACACCGGGAGGAAACAGCTATTAAAATGGCAGTGCTAGCATTATAGAAAGCCACCAGCAAGCAAAAAGAGAATCAAAGAGAATGAAAAAGTAACGTGGGGGAAAAGCTGTTACACAACAGATCCTATTCTGGTCATTGTGGATGATTTGAATAGCGCGAAGGAAAGGAGAGGATTAAGTTGTCGGAGGAGCAGGGCTCGGTATTAAATCATTCCGATATAGCTTCTGTACGTATTTATCTTGCCTGGGAAGAGGCGCAATGAGATTTCTATGCTGTTTATCCAGTCAGGTTTGTTGTCCGCACTTGCCTGGCTCCTGAGATATTTATTACTGGCATTGTGTCGCAGTCATTTTCTGCCTCTGCACCGGGGACTATAATGCATGCCAAGCAAATAAAGGCCTTTCCTAACCGGTGAGGCCATAATTTGTTTACTGCCACCAAACACAGGACCACTGAATACAGTCAACACACTCAGTCCAGGACACTGCATTGAATTCCACTTAAGCATTTTTCAAACTATGTACAATACCAATGAATTTTCAACATTGTGCTGTATCATTATGGCCTCTTTTCCCATCTTAAAATCAGGGAGGCATAAAATGGACTCACAGGGCAGAACTCCATTAATATTATAGGAAGCCGGACCACTCCAAAGTTTGATGTATGACATGTTTTCATCGAGCGAGGAACTGTTTTTTTTCTCTGCCGGAGAAGCTTTGATTCCTTGCATATTTCTCGGCTGACCTTTCCAGAAATTACATTTTTCTCTACATTAGAGGTTTGAAACAAGCTGTCTAGTGGCTTCAAAAAAAAAAAGGTGCGCCGCTGGTCTGAATGTGAGCCATTCTAAATCACACTCTGACAGCACAGGATCCCGGTAATGATGGGCCTTTTGATCTGCTACCATTAGATAGCATTCCTCCTGTCTAGAGACCAGTCCGGTGTCTCAGAGGACAGGAGAATGTTCCACAGCACAGCAGCAAAGTCTCTGAATATTCCTCAAATGTGGCTTGTGTTTGTGGACGTTTCCCAATTCATACAGACCTTCACAGGTGCCAATGTGACAGTTTATAGTGGTTTAACACATTTTTGGGGTATTTAGCGGACACTCTTGCCAGGGCAATTTACAACGAGTGAGCAAGTGGAGGTCAAAGGTGCAACAGCTAGCATTTTGCTGTCCCATGGCCAAAATGGCAGTAATACACCTGGAGGGGTTTGTGTTGTTTCTGATAAATACAAATGACTGAAAAATTACTTAGCCAGGTGCTGAGGTGTCTGGCTTTCAGGACTCACTTTTTGGCTCCCACTCCTGCTATGGACAGTACTGTGGTGATAAAGGAGAGCTGTCAGGAGCCATGTTGTTCTCAAGCCAAGGAAGATGACAGCAACATTATTATTAGTCTCTTGCATTATAATATGCTGCCTTTTCACAAGACATTTCTATTGGATCTCTGCTGTAATTAGTCAGCTAAGTTCTCTCTACTGTGATCATGTGACTTTATGATTTATGTCATTTTGTTTTGAGACACCCCTTAACCATCTTCCTCAAAAACACTCCAAAAAGAGCTTCAACGAGAGCTAAAACATGGCTGTTAGCTTTGGAGAAAACCTGTGAACTTTCCATTCTTAAATGGTCACTTTATCCACTGCACCACGGCGCCTCATCAATTTTATCATCAGCATTACTGTCAAGGCATGCTTTTGACACCCTCTTTTAGCTATTCCTTGATTTGAGCCATTGCATTTTACATTTTACATGCTCATCAAATGACAACGCGATAAAAATCTAAAATATTACCGTGTTATGGAGAGGTGGCCCTGCACTGCGTTTAAGACTGATGTTGTGAGCGGAGATGTCTTTTCCAGCTGGCAGTAGTTTATTCCATACATCACGGAGACAAGCGCCATTTACCTGGATACTTACTGAGGCAGTTCAATTCAAGAGGGGCGCTCGCAAGGTCAGAACAACGGCATCGTTACCCAAGTAATGAGTCATTGTTCCCTCTGGTCATCTATCCATACTATCCTGAATGCCATACCACTGTGTCACAACTGCCTCACCACACTGGACATCATATTAAACAGAGAGAGAGAGAGAGAGAGAGAGAGAGAGGGGGGGGGCAGAAATACAGTGATGGAAAAAAGAATGAGAACTAGGGAGAGATAAAAACAAAGATGAAATGAAAGAGAATGGAGAGAGAAAGAGAAAAAGAGAAAGAGAAAGAGGGAGAGGGGAACAGAGGAATGAGAGCAACATGATTTCTCAACCTCCCCTCCCTCCTCGTCTCGGCCTCAGCTGCATCATTATTTATCCATACAGGTCAGACCTGCAGACGGTGTCAATACAGGAGCTCAATCAGCATGCTACAGCTCACTGACTCTCTCTCTCTCTCTCTCTCTCTCACACACACACACACACACACAAACAGCTATATACAATATACAGTTACATGTATATCAAGTCTAAGGAGCATTACTATTTTGAATTTTTCAAAGTCATTTTGTACAACTGTTAAAAGACCTGACCAAATGATGTAATTGATTTTCCATACAGGGCACATGCACACACAGTGAGAGATCATTCACCTTCGGAAGAAAATATCACGGATAACCAAAGCTGTGCTGGCTCTCTGCAGTCACCATCCCCTTGCTTCTGTTTTGACAATGCAGTCTGAAAATCGGACTTTACACGTAACAGGAGCTGTGGCGTGTTGCATACTAACAATGTCATCTTTTTTCTCTGTCCAGGACTGTACTTTTCAAAAAGTAGTTTTGCCTCCAGGGCACTATTCATAGAAACTGTCTGGAAAAAAGAGGAGTTTTGACTGCAGATCCTTGCATTAGGTCAGAGGTTGACTTATATTATGGGATTTATGATAGTGTGACAACCATAAAAGACCACAACTCAATACTTGTTTGCCTCTCACTCTCCCGCTTTCTTTTTTTCTTTCACGCACACACACGCACACACACACACACACACACAAACATACTCAATGGGGAGAGGTTTAACTGACTTTGGGCCTGTGTCTAAGTCTCAGCAGTGTGACCTTTCAGGCGGGGGCGTGAGAACCGCCACGAACAAAGACTGGGGCTGTTACGGCGTGACAGAATTACAGAGTGACTCAAGACTCATGACTGCTAAAGTGCTAAATCCCAACTCAGCTGGTGTGAAAACATGCCTTTGCGGACCCTGCAGGTGAGCGACTGGCTAAACTCTACAGTCACAGCCACAACTCCGATCTGCCGTTCAGGTAGAAAAGGAGAGACAGCGAGAAGTGGGAAAAGAGGGGTGGCTGGGGAGTGACCAGTACTGTTCGATCTCTTAAGGTCAAGAGAGTTCTGCAGAGAGCAGCATAATAAAACAGCATTCACACTGTTACATATAAACAAAAGGAAAGCACCTGATGCTACATAACAAGAGGCTTTCTGAACAAGTAGAGTGACACATAAACAGCCAAAAGAGATTATATGAAGTTAGACAAAGACAAGCAACAAAAACAAAAGGGACAAAAACAAACTGAAGAATACAACTTGAGTTCAAACTGGTGTGCATATAATAAATGAGAGGCAAAAACAGAGGCCGGCAAAAACTGTGTATGCAAATGAAAGTGTGCCTGTGTGTGGTCTGACCGTGAGGCAGGCACCAGATCTGACCATCAAGGGAACGGGCACAGAGTACCAGGGGAGCTGGAATCCTCGAGGTGCAGAACCAACAAATACACAACACTGTTAATCACCTTAATTAATGATGTAATTTCCTAAATAAAACTCCTTTGGCAGTGAAAGTTCTGGGTGATCATCACAAAGTTCTTACAGCATACTTTGAACATGCATTAAAGCTGTACCACTATTAATGCCGTCATCCATATTTTGAAGGACTGGCGTAAGAAAATAAAGAGCCGGTACATGAAATAATCATAATTAATGCTCAACCTTCCGTTGCTCTGCTAAAACCTATAATCCAGATCGACTTAGCTGTATAATAACTTCAGGATTCTCACTATGATGGTGGTGCAAGGGTAGAGTGGTTTATTATCACAACTTCATGACGTAAAGCCACATGTACTTTAAATCATGGCGCAAGGTTATTCTGTGGTAGCACAGAAATCATGAATCTCTTACTTCTGTTGGCAGCTCCACTGGAGAAACAGGGAGTTCAGTGCTTTGCTCAAGGGCACCACAACAGAAATTGTTGCAGGAGGTCAGCATGTTTCCCCACCCAGTTTTTGTCAGGTGGTCTAAAATTGAAACGATGACCTTCTGGTGTGACGCCTGCTTCTTACACCTCCAGGCAACCACCGCCCCATTAAGGAGGATGATCATTAGTCTCCTTCTGTTTGTTGCTGCCCGAGTGTTTTCTTGCACTGCACTGTTGATATGGACTTGATATATCGCTAGGCTACAAACAATAGTCTAAAAATAGAGTTCAAGCTGATGGCATAGCTCTGTGAGGGTGTGTGTGTGGTAGTGTGTTTGTGTGAATGAATATTTGTTTGTGTCTGCGTGTATGTGCATGTGTGTGTGTGTGTGTGGGGGGAAGAATGAACATGCAATGTTCAGTCAGCCTCAGGGTCTTAGACGAGCAGATCCAAGGGACAACCGGAGTTGTTTTGATTAAATATGCTGTATGGTTCTGTGTACGGTTGGGCTCTGTTCCTCAGCAGCAAACTCCATCTCAGCTTGTGTGCTTACAGAAACGCCTGTGAGTCTTCCTCAGATAAAAACCCAAAACTCTCTGACAGACTAATTGCAAAGTTCACACGTTTTTTACAAACAACATATCACTTTTTCCAGACCCCATCTTCTCCAAAGATTTTTGTCAGTTTGCAATTTTGTGTATGCTGATAGCAGCAATATGGCTGTCAACTACGCAACATCCCTGTAATTTCAAAATATTATTCACAACCACAAAGATCTCCATACTTGACATTTAAGTGGTTTGGACCATACGGAATGTGTGCATTGCTATTGATAATTTGGTTTCCATACTTTTGAAAGACTTTTTGTGCAATTCCCAAACATTGTAGGATGTAGAAAATATATTTTCCACAGAGCGTGACGGTAACACTGACACGGGTTTCCTTTCCACTTGCAGCACATATGTTGAAATGTATGCCCTGTACAGTACGTGTACATGGTACAGTAAGATAACCACCAAACTTTATGTATCTGCAAGCACCTTCTTTGTCTCTCAAGTTAGGAACTACAACACAGAGCACAGGATCACAGAGGACTCATCCCAGTATACAGCACGTGTTTACCAGTGAGAACAGCTGCTCACGACTGAGGAAAGCGGTTGTCCACTTTTATTTCACTGACACAGAATCGTACTTTGCCCTGACACGAATACGATGATTAATCGCATCTCATTCACGTGTGCCTCATGTCATGGTAGCAATGTTTGTTTGTGCTGGCAAGAGCATGCCTCATGATACTGTGCAAATTGGGGAGGGGGGAGGGGGGCAAAAGAGCAAAAGAAAAAATCCCGTTGGCAAGATTACGCAAGCCCATGATATCATCAAATTGATGTGAACAGAGAAAAAAAGGAAGGGTGGGTGTAAGAAAGATGGGATTCAAAAGGAGGGTGGAAAGGCTGTATTTAAATGAAAGGGGATCTGCTTTAATGCCAGTGTAATGGCTATGGAAGGCCCTAATCCTCCCGCTAGCTAACTCTAGTTTTTTTTTCTTTCCCAAGTTTCTAATGAAATCAGCTCCTACGGTGACGAGTGCCCACATGACAAAATTACAATCAATTAGGGGAGGGATTCACCGCTCACAGCTCAGTGATACAGAAGGATGAGAGGACCCTCTGTCCACTTATATCACATGCATTACCCAGCGAGGAGATGGGCGCGGGGGGGGGGGGGGGGGGGGGGGGGGGGGGGGGGTCACACTAGCCTGCAGCCATGCAGGTCAGCCCTGTGTGCCCACGTACAAAAAATTCTAAAGTCGGCTCTATACCTATGTGGAAAAAATCTCTCTAGACAGAAAGGAAACCATGTGATTTTCAATGGTGTAAAAGGTATGTAAAAGACTTTCCAACATTTAAATTATACATTTAAAATATCAGGGATAATCTACACTGGGGCTTGTCATTACAGAATGTGGGAAATTATTTTATTTGTTGCGGGATATGCTAAATGGTAAACCTCTAAAATCAATTGTGACAAGACTAGTGCATCTCCAGCAACTTGTCAAACAATGATGCTGATGATGCACACCACTGGCTGTGGTGGTGGTAGACGAGACGGTTTGCTGGCTCGATGGGAGTGGGTGTGAAGGGTTTTAGCACAACACAACTGCCGATAAACTGCACAAACCTAAAGGCAGATCCAGTTCCAGGTCCTGCATTTGTTGAATTACTACACTCTATGCTATCCTATTCAAAAACACATTTGCATTTCCCCCACCTTCTTGAGTTTACATAGATATATAGCTGCTGCTCCATAACATTACCAAAACCAGGAATCCTCTATGAGTCTGCAAATATTTGTGTATGAATTATTAAGGCAAATACTCATATTTGCTTTTGGATATATTGGAAATGCAGCTTCAAAAGCAACCGCGGCAGAGAAGAATGGAGGAGGGGGTTGGACAGGAGGAGACGGTGAGAGGAGGAGGCAAAGGGAGACGGAGACAGAGGGAGGGGGAGAAACAGAGACTGATCTTACCTTCAAGCACTGTAAGTTTGGCACTGGTGTTGATTTCGCCAACGCTGTTGGTGGCAGTGCACTCGTAAATGGCCTCGTCCCTGTGTGTGCGCAGAGGCTGTATCCGCAGCACCGAGCCCGCGCCGTCATCAAACTCAATCACCTAGGAGAGCCAGAGCAAAGCAGGGGGCAAGGTTATGATTTTTTTTTTTTTTTTTTTAAATCTGGAATGTCCACCTTCCACTTGTTCCCTCTCCCTTGCCCCCAGGATTTCAAGTTGTTGCAACATATATCTCCCATTCATTTCTACTGGGAGACTACCATTTATTGCTTTTTATGTTCCCAATAACATGCTAGAAAATACGTCCTGTTTCCCAAACAGATTTTTCAGAAGCATGGTCTACTTTGTCAGTGTGACTAATAGGGACAAATTATATAATTTAGCCCAGGTGTGGCCAATATGTTTAGAATTAATGTCCTGAGGAAAATGTGTCTATGTTAAAAGAACAGGTAAAAAGGCACTGCAATTTATAGCAGAACCAGAACAGGGACTGAAGCGAGGATGTGAAGCAAAACCTAAAATTACCCCCAGGCTCCACTGCTGCATTAGATTACAAAGGAAACACTTGTTCAGGATGGTGTGAGATCCCACCTAAGGCGCTCCCCTCTGTTCGTATAGGTTCAAAAGAAGGAAGGGAGAGCGGAGCAGAGAAGAGAGCACACATCAAGGGGAATGTATGGCCAGAAATGGTGGAGCTGAGGAGGAGAGAGGGGAAGGAGGAGGGTGCGAAAAGAGTGCAGGAGATGAAGCAGACTATATAAATCAAGATGGAAGGAGATTAAAGAAGAGGGAAGCCTGTCTCGTCTTGCTCGGAGAAAAGAAGAGTTGGCACGATGCACAATAACAGGGCAATTGATTGTGTGTGCGTGTGTGTGTGTGTGTGTGTCTCAGACAGGGAGTCTGGAAGTCACACATGAGTGCCCACCTCAAAGCGCTGGGAGCTGACTTTCTTGCCCTTCTTCATCCAGGTGATTCTGGGTTTGGGCTCCCCTGTGGCCTGGCACACAAACGATGCAACCCCACCCGAGATGCCCGTCTGGTCCTCGGGGGATTTGACAAAACTTGGCAAGCCTGAGAAAGAGGGAGGGAAAGAGACAGAGGGAGATGAAGTGTGATAAAGAGGGGGAGGGAGAGGGGAGAGAGAGCATAAGGGGGGAGGGAGGTGAGGGAGCCAGTTGAGAAAGTAAGGAGGAGGGAAGGAAAGCCAGAAATTAGGAGATAAAGGGTGAGACAGAGATAAAGAAAGGTGGAGAGAGAGAAAGAGGGAGAGGATTTTAGTGTCTGATGCTGTAGTCACACATCCATGTAAAACTGGTTATCCGTGCCTATCATTTTCTCCACAACAAAGGCAACAACAACAAAACTCGTAGGCATGTGCGTCTTTAAACACCCGCAGCAAAATTAGAAGAGCAGCCTCCAGTTTCTGCTTGCCTGTCTCAGCATCACTTTGAATTCCTCATCTTTGCTTTGGCACAACACTTGAAATTAGGAAAATCCCTTCACCCACAAACAATAAAGCGGTAATAATATTTACTGAATGAGAAGGGGGCCCGACAGTTAAAAGAAGATGAATGGATAAAGTACTATACATCTTGCCATTGACAAATTGTCCCGAAGATTACCCGGCATTAAGAAGTACAGCAGGAATCAATAAAAGCTATCGGCCAAATACGGGTAAACTCTGGCTCAAGCTTTTAAGTTCTTCTATTGTGCCAGACATTTTGGCATGTAGTCAAATTCTTCGGCATTCTAAAAATAGTTGGCTATTAAAACATTAATACTGACTGGGGTATTTTGGAATCCTGCCACTCCTTCAAAGCATCTTTCCAATCAGTGGCCCTACGCCTCAGATGTCACTGTGTCTATGCTTTCTATACATCATAAGTCTACGGAGCTCCAAAGCTACTGCCATGCTGTCATTATGCAACCTCTTCATGAGCTACTACCTGCTTTTGACAACACCTGTGCCAACAGCTTCCACAGTAAGCCTTCAGGGTGTTTTGGCTGAGCACCACACCCGTAACAATGGAGCATGTTTCCGTGCCACATTGTCTAATTCAAATGACGCTACAATGAGCACACCTGAACTCTGTGCTCTACTCGTGTTCTGTATTTACAGCCCAAGACGTTCATAACACGAGTTTGACTTCGACGGCATGTGACAATGTTATTATCAGCAGCGTCGGCTCGTGTTTCATCTCCTGAGTCATTAGGATAAGAAGGTGGGGAACACCTAAACCACAGTGATGACGGGCAGACCGCCCCATGGAGACGCATACAAAGAGGTGAATCACTGCACTTTGTACAGAGAGAAGACGTCAACGTTCCCCAGCTGAGTACCCGCAGGGGAAAATCCAGCGACGACTGCCACCGCTCTCCCCTTTTTTATGTGTTCTAATATAAGACTGGGGGGTGGAGAGTGAGAATCAATATCTAGTTAACATAACATAGCACCTCCTTCAGATGTGGCTGGGGCCCTCAGCGGGAGGGAGCTCCACACTGTACCACTTAAATCATCATCCTCCGCCCAAGCCTGCTGAGCTGCTACTAAGGGCTGAGAGACAGCAAGACAGAGAGACAGACAGAGACAAAGAGAGGAGGGGGGGAGGTGCTGTCTGTCCTTGCTCGAGGACATTTCTGCAGTTGAGCTTTCATCAGGCCAGTAAGCAGTGTACAACACTGTAACCATGTGGGTGGTGGGAGGTACACCCTGTGCACGCTCAGATGTCATGTGCTCGGAGAGAAAGTGGTACTAACAGAGACGTGAGACGATTTGAGTGGTCCCTACAGCAGTGCCCCTGTTGTCTATGCAAGGCAACCCATGAAATACTGAATTCATTCTCATACTGTCATTGCTCCACATTCAAAATGTGTACAATTTGTTGCTCAGTTCATAAATGGCATTTATACGAGTCAAAGTCTCTTTAGGTTCTACTATTTGATTACTGGTAGCGGCAGTGGCATCAGATTCATTTCAGGGATTGTCACTCTCTGGTGTACACAAATTAACATGTCGTACATTTGTATGTCATTCATAGCCTAAAACAGTGTAAATAAACTTTGGGAACATGTGGCTTATCTTTACTCTAAAAGAAAATGCTCTGGACTTGTCATATCACTGTGATATGATGAATTAATAAATCACGTGAACTTTCACATGAACATGTAATTCAAGGCCCAATCCCAGTGTCCCTCACAGACTCACAGACTTTGTGGCGTGCTCCTGCTAAGTCCGTGAGGGCTCAGGGCGTGTCCCGCTGTCAAATCATCAAGTGCATGAGCGCTCGCTGGCAGACATTTTGAGCCCTTATTGCACACTTTCCATAAGTCCGCATCTCTGCAGACGTTGCCTGGGGGAATTACCCACAGTTCATTGTGTTGTGACGTGAAACACAGGGAAGCCGGGGGACGATACAAGAGCGGTAAACAAACAAGCATGGAAGGAGCAACCGACACTAACGTTAATGTTACAAGAAGAAAAGAAGTTTTCATGTCTGCCTAAATTTACAAAGACACACTACATTAAAAAGGATTTAAGATGTTACATGAAAACACATGAAATCAGAGAAACGCGAGCATATCCTATACTACACACCTAGTTTATTCATCAGTCATTTCCTCATCAAGATAACGCGATCTGTCGCAGCGTGCTGTCCCATTCCTGTTTGTACCATTGGGTATAAACACTCAGTCACTCACCAGGTGACGTCAGTTAAGTCTGTGAGGGTTCAGGGCTTAGGCCTTAGGGGGGACATTGGGATTGGGCCCAAGTGTGTTGACTCACTGTTGCCTGCTTTATCTTACCTGTAGTGGACCACAGATTGAAATGTAATTTGGAATGAATGAAGAAAACATAATTTTACCGGAAGTGTTGTAATAGAGGGGCATTTGTGGGGATATGGCCCCCCCTCTTCCAGTGCCAGTGGGTAGCGGTCTTATGAATTTCAGCAGTGTAGCATTGCTGATTTGTGCATATGTTTATGTGAGGTTTATGTATGTGAGTTTATAATGTTTAAAGTTCTGTACTATTTTAAATTTATATTATTTTGTGTTCTCTGTGGAACATAGGAGGAATAAATGGCATAAAGCTAATGGGGATTCAATTAAACAACAAACACTGATGGATCAATACACAAAGGCCTTGCTTCCTACCCCAAAAACACCTTTCCTTTTACGTAGGCCAACTCAATTGCTTCTGGTATCACAAATGAACTGAGCTGTCGAGAACTGTCAACATGTTTATGGCAGTCAAATCTGAAAGTATATTCATAACATTGATCAAAATTAATGAATGCAAGGAAGGTCTAATAGCTTTGATCACTTGCCCAAAATGATATCAGTGCATACATCTGAAATATATGTGCACTGATTTTCTTTCACTGATACTGATGTGCAAAATAAAGAATTTTACATGACATTTTCAATTTTTTTAATTTTTTAATTTTTTTTTTTTTAACTGAGCTCACAGTAATTTCATAGTATGTCAAAGGCATGTAATATACACACACACACACATACACATACACACCCAAAAAAAAAAAAAAAATCTGGTAGCACTGGTGTTTGTGTATATGCGGTTACCTGTGTTTGCAAAACACAGTAATCCAACATATCCATCCATCTGCGACCTGTGACCCCCTCATAGTACCTCCATCCACCTGACATTTGAATGACATTTTCTTCAGGTCTTCCAAGAGACGAGGTTTAAATTGGCACAGGGTAGTAATAAACTTCTTTTTTTTTTATCAGCAGGTGATTGTGCCACAGATGCATACTGAAGCCAGAAGAGCTGATCTATTAACTCTACCTTGATTGGCTCTTAAAAGTGTATGCTTGTGCATGCATGAGTAAACATGAGCGAGTGGTGTGCTGGCATGCCATCCAATAGTATAAAGCCTCCAGACCTGATTAGCATCAATCTGACTTCCAAGAGTCCCTGCTAACATCTGTCCACAGGAGTTCTATTAAAGCTGAAGTGGCTGCTTTTCACTTTGCTGCTAAGAGGGAGGATCAAGAAGCATTAAACAGTTCTAGGCACATACTTCAAATTAAGAAATACAGACTCAAAGTCCACGCAGTGCCAGAAACAGAAATGAGCAACCACTGGTTCTGAGAAAAAATAATGATTTTTAGGGATCACTGGAGAAAAGGGGTAAACTAGGGGTAAACTGAGTCTTTCTGGTATTAATCCTCTTGAACAAGTTCCTACATTTCCTCGTGACTTTTGACAGTTGACCTTTGACTTAAAGGCGAAACTCCAGCAAATTCGTATCTTGCTAAGCATTCAATCACCAAGTCTGTGGTGGGTTTGTGGTGATCACGAATCCCTGACTTATGGAAGTGGTTAATAGCAGTATTTAAACACTACACCTGCTGGGCAGTAGAATTCATTTCTGTAGAATCTGTCTTCCCCCATGATTGTTTCCACTACTGGAAGTTAAGGATATCAGACTACTGGGTTTGTCAGCTCTTTTCTAAGAAAGAAAAAATCCAGACTCAGTCTTTTTTTTCTGTGTCCCATTTTCTTTGCTGTCAGGCATGTAGCTGTCACTGGAAAACAATGGCTGGGACAAGCTAGAAAAACACATAAGCCTACCTATGCAAATCCAGCTAATGACTGAGCTAGCAGAGCTGTGCTCTATTTTGGCTTTGATACATCACCTTTAAGACTCCTATCTTGGCACACAAGATTTTAACGCAAGTCCTCCTCTCTCCAGCGATGTCACTAAATGTCAGGGGCCTGTTTAGGTGGTCACTATTTCACAGTAGAGGTTATCTACCAGCAAATAGCTCTTATTTACCATACTGATACATGTCCGTTTTCTTATTTGGAACAACAAAGAGACATAGACACCTGCATAGATCCCTGGTTTAGATAGCACTAAGGCAGTCCATTACAGCCTGCCTACTGTGGCATGTGTGAGGATTAAATAGCTTCTCTCAGGTTAACCTAATGCCTGTAGCAGCATTTGTGGGGTCTGAGGTCATTAGAGAGATGAAAGGTCTGGCCTCCCAGGTTCACCTTGCATTGCTACACTGCTTTTGTTCTTCACTAAACAAATCCTAAAGTGTTGGAACAAGTGATCAGGAACACCTGTCAACATATGCGTTACCCTGTGACCTTTCCTATAACTCCTTTGTGGAGTCATAGATGAGATGAAGTGATGACTGCATGTATGTGGAATGCGCTGAATGAAACTTGTCTTATTTTGGCCCTTCATGTGAGGGGGAAAACCAGAGGTGAGATTTTAGGAGGCTACATAAAACTGGAAGAGGTTTAAAGTGATATTTATTATTATATTGTTTTTCACCATTCGGCCAAAGTCCAAACAGTACAACTGTTATGGCATTTTTTCCAAGCGGTAATACAGTGTTCTCTTTTTTTCCTTGTCAGGGGCCTCAGAGCGAGGGCTGTAATGAATGCAGAGACAGCAGGGAGGGGCTAAATGGCACTAGTGTGGCTAACAATTAGCGTATTCCCAAGTCTGCCAGAGTGCCCATCGAGAGCTACTCTGTAGAGTAGAGTATCAGGGATCGATATGCACACGGCAGAGTGCAAACCATTAATTCTTATTAATAATGGATTAGTAAGTTATCATTTTCACGAGGCAACACTTAGTGGAAATTTGTCTGATGGCATCGGCACTGGTTGTTTTAATGGAACACTTCCATTAAGGCCTTTTCAGGCCATTAGCAGACAACTTGCTTGCAATTAATTCCACATAAAGCTGCCTCCCTTGCAAGTTATTTACCCCGATAAAGTCAACTGCACTTCAGGCTGTTTGTTTAAACCAATAAACATCATGTTTGCAACTATCTGCACCTCTGTTTTACAGCCCAACACCAAGGACCATCCTTTTAATTTCAAGTTACAAAAGTACCGTGCACATATTTGCATTTAAAAGAGCAGGTCTTAGGTCTGAATGATACTAATTGTTATACTGGTAATAGTAATACTAATGATAAAATGTATAGAAATACAAATATTAATACAACTACAACAAGTACAGAGAATAATAATGCAGTAATTAAACTGGGCCAAAACATACATAAGCTATCAAAGAATCTCTTTTGTAGAATGACACACTGGTGGCTGAAGACTGATTAAACTTTATTGGCTTTATCAAAATGGAGTGAATTTGCAAGGGCAACCTTCTTCATTGTCACTGTGATTTCTGAGACAAAAAGGCTAAACCTATTGGGGGAGTGGGGTTGAAAATCATCAAACTTTAAATACTCCTGTGGATCATGAAGAAAGGCTTTCTATCGGTCCTTCCAGTCTTCAGTGAATTATTCAAGACAGTGGAGAAGAACATAAACTCTAAGTATAATTACCCATCACTCCTCTCCTCCCAGTGTGAGTAACATTAATGTATTGGCTTTCATCTTCTCAAGCCAATTATGAACTAGAGAAGTATCTCTAAAGTCTAAACCCTCTCTTCTCGTCTGTCAGACACTATATGCCATCATTCTGGGAAAAAACAAAATCAATATGCCGTGGTGACAAATTTCTGAGGTTGGCATTCAAAACGACTATTTAAAAAACAGCCATTGTTTAAGGATAAATGTCCCTTTGTGCACCTTTTGATGGTGAAGATGTGGGTCTTGCCCGTAATGAGTGGCTGAGTAGTATCATATGATGGGGAAGGCTGAGGTTTTGCATTACCCATGGTATTTAAACTGGCGCCCACCCTGTCTACTCAAAGATGACTCACTACCTGTGGCTTCTTCAAGTCAACCTGATGCTTCAATGGAAAGTCTTAAGAAACAAAACACAAAGACAGACACACTGCACTGTGATTTCTCTGTTATCCATAGTTCAAGATACAACAACTACTTGTGTTGAGATGAGAAAAAGGCTACCACTTCAGGTTGTTACAACTAAAAAGAACAAAGAGACTGAAATACAGACAAGCAATTTCATTAATTTCTTTCCTCAGAGCCAACCATTAAATCAAAATCACTTGTGCTTGGAAATGGATCTTTGTCATTACCTGAAAACAACTGATTGATAAAAGACAATGCAACATAGACAGTGTGACTGCATCTGCAACATGAATCTACATTTCTAGTGAACAAGCCTTTTATGAAGCATGTGCCCATAACCTCTGAGACAAATGTGCTAATCTGCTGACTAAACTGCACAACTCATCTAAATACCCTGTGGCTATATCACCTCCAGTGTTCATTTAGTTTCCTTGTTGAAATGTTCATGCTTACAATGTCATGAAAGTGTTTTTCTGTTCCAGAACAATGAAGGACATACAACTGCAGCATTTGAAGACATCCACAAATGTAGAGTCTCAACAGTGAGACACTGGCATGCAAAACAAAATATGAAAAGCGAAAGGTAGATTTTGAATGCAGCTTGAATATATAAGCTGTAGCTGGAGATCTTTGTGATGCAAATTCCAACTACTCTGTAAAGTTGCAGTGGGAGTGCAAAGGGACATTCAGAGGGTAGACACGGGCTTTGTTAATGCTGCTTGGTAAAGGCCAACGGTCACCTTGGCTTGGACCCTGCCATTAATAGACCAGTGTAGAGAAAATGTTAAGTGTGTTAAGTGTTCCTGGGGGGCAAACTAACAAGTGGGAAAAAGAAAAAGGGTTACAAGAAAGAGTGAGGCTTGGGGACTTTGTCGGTGAGATGGCTTCTAGCTTCTTCAGAGATCTCATTTGGGGTTAGCTCATCATCCTTCACTACATGACCCCTTCTAACCCCACTAACCTATTAATTTGCCTCCCCTAGATTAGCTCTCCCTAAGAGACCATAGAAGGCCCCTACCATTGTTTTCATCTTCCCACTCCCACAGCCCCGGGGTCTAAAGCAATTCCACTTGCCAAACTTGAGGATAAATTAAATTATGTTACTGTAGGGACCAAGAACAACAAAGAGCTTCTGGCTTAACAGGCACCCACAGGCTTTTTGTCTATTGCTTCCCTTCTGATTTACCATTTTGGTGCAGCTCAGGTGGCCATTTAACCATGAAATAGTTCCCACTTGAGATCTAACCATGTTTAAATGCTGCCCAATGTCCAAAGTCTGTGTGAGTTTAAATGGCTGTAAATATGCCTTAGAGGATCCTCCAAGAGTAAACAATAGATGGGTAGATGGCAGCATAACTGGAAGTTATAAATGTGAGCATTGGATTATGTCCTCTGGGTAGATGAAGCTCTGAAAACATTTAATGTCCGACAGCTAAAACGTCTCTGTCCTCATCAGAGGAATAGAGTTTCATCAATAATCCATGAGACTCTGACAAAATGGCTGTCTGGGCATCCTTCAATATTGATGCTGCTGAGACCCTCTATATGATATTGCTCAAGTCAAACTTTTACCCTTGGTCATCCACAAACTTGGGTGATATGAGATTACTGAAATTTAAAGTAGTCTCATGTCAAGCAAGGAAACCCAGAACCTGCGACGCATTACTCTTTGGGCACATGTTCACAAAATTTAATGGGCTCTAAGGACCATGCAATTTCTTTCATATATCTTTACATGTAAATGAAGTATCTAATGCCCAGAAAGCCATCAATGGGAACAGAGAGGGTTGAAATGTCTTGGACTATTACTCCATCTGCCCTTTCTGGAAGGACACTGGCAAATCTTGTCATCTGATGGCAGTGCTGATTCTAGGCCACAGTAGAGGGTTTGGGTGACTGCCTCTGGTCCTGCTATTGAGCTGCCTAATTAAACTATTAATCTCACATCATTAACCTCCGATGACCCCTTCCTCTCTACCACCATTCTGACATTGCTGCACCAGCTCATAAAAAAAAGGCCTGTTCTCCCCACCCTATCCCTTTGTGGCTTTCTTCTGCTACTTCATTCTGCGGATGCTTTACACTTGCATGCTTTTTCCCCACTGCTTTCTGATGGTGCAGTTTCTATTGTTTGTCTCTCTCTCTCCAATCCACCCCTGGACTCCCCCGCCCCTCTTCTGCCTGTCTGCATGATCTGTGTGGACCACAGCTGTGAGCTAACAGCATTACTCTCCAAGCAGCTCTCCAAGGTGGATATGGTTACTTTTAATTAAAAAAGAATCAATTTCTACCCCATGTCAATTTTGACCATATGGACACTTAAAAATACAATCCAATCTCCAATCTTGCAAATTGCATTATCAGTTTACAAAGCTTTGTCCTTTGTGGGTTCACCGGGTACCAAATTATTTTTAGCCTAACCACAAATACTGTATTGTTGATATTTGGGTGGAGCATAAGTAAGGTCGTTGGGTGAGACAAATGTTTGGTCTAAAAAAAACCAAAACAAAACAAAAAAACACCTCAACCTTATAAACCTAATTATGATGTCAATGGTAATCCCGCTGCCACTGGGAGTGGGAGGAACAGCCTGGGGTACAAAGACGGCCACGGTGGTCCTGCTGCAGTTCACATGAAAAGCCACCCAAGATTATAACATAAGACGCAGGAGGGGAGAGACATAGATCAAAGGCACATTAAAGCCAATGAAATAACTCACAGTGACAGCACAACAAAAAGATAACCATTACATTTAAGTGTTGGATCTGTGTGACTTTGAGGCTGACCTTGTGGTCTATTGGTGGTCTATTGTGTACAGGGAGTCTGTATAGAAAGCAGGTTGATTAGGCTGGGCTCCCCAGGGATCGATGGGACGTCTGAGATCAGTACTCAGAGTAATCACACTGCATTGTGAGCCTACTCAATGATGTCAGTGATTTATGAGATGAATGATGTCACAGGGCTATATCACTAATGATGCTGGTAGGGGGGCTCTTGGACTTTGTTGCGCTGTTAAATCAAGAACAGTGGAAACTGAAGCATGATGCCAGACCAAGATTATAACATTTCAAATAATCTGTATTCGAGTATTTCTATCCTGGAAGGCCAAGACTGTTCCGATTGGTGTACAGACGTCTGGTACCTGTGGTCGCTTTGTCTGCTGAACTCTTTCCTGTGGAGACGAGGACAGACACACAGACAGAAGCCTAGCGATCAGGAACTTGCCAGGCACCAAACCCCAAAATATCTGTCTGCAGTCTGCCCTGTAATCCAGGAAATCACAAGCAGAACTATCACATTCACGTAACTACATTGCATGCAAATTACAGGCAACAAATGTGTACAACCCCACAATTTGTGGTAGGTGTTATTTTTGCCGCCCCACACCGCAGTGATCTTGTACTCATGCAGACAGACAGGCAGCAAAAAGACAAGATTCACAAGCATAAATATAGCATAGATTGAATGTAATTAAAATTGCTCAGGTCCAGTATACATAGCTGCATCTTTTAAGACCATTTTTTTCTCTTTAATAACTGATTAAAGATATTGTAGAGGAAATATAGCTTCATACAGAGGTATGCTGTTAGACAGTTGAAATTTTTCATGATGGGTTCAATTCAAGCTGTGTTTAGTATACAGGTCTTACACGGATTGAGATATGCATGTTGGAGCTGGTCCTATGCAGACTTAGCCAACTGGATGTGCACACTAAGGATTTTGGGATTGCCTCTGCTTACGCACAGGTTTATTTAACACCTTGGCTTCTTTGTTCTGTGTATCAATATGATGGAAAATTGGGCTTTTTGTTCTTCTGCTGATGCAAAATACCATACACCTTTAATCCAGTTTTGTTTAGGATGATGGCACATTAAGACCGAATTGGCAACATGCCCTTGAGGCATTACGTAGATACAACCACCTGAAATTCTTTCAGATGTTCTGTGTATTTGTCAAAGAAATCCCATACTTTTATATGAAAAGTCAGTAAAGATACCACATTTGTAAATGACAAGTGTTTTCTCCTCATGTCACAGATACACTACTTCCCTACCCCACTACTACCCCAACTTCACTGCTAACTTCACTTAAACTCTGCAAAAACGCTTCTTCATCATACCAATTTAATCTACATAAGAAGTTATCTATTTCTATGGCTACAAATCTGCTCAATGCACCGATGGGTCATATTTTTACAACTGATGGCACCTATGACAGCTGGAAAGAAACATGATATAACCTGATTGTGTCTTTGCACGTCACTGTCTGGCCCATCTGTTCCCTCTGTGTCTGCTCACTGCCATTAGAAACAGCAGTTCAATCACCCACAAAGCAACAACGGCAAATGCTGGGTAAACCAGGCATCTGTAAAACTCATCACATTCAAATGACATCTTAGCACCATCCCTGCCCTATGACATTACCTGTCTCTCATGATGATTCCTTAGAAGCACATGTCTGCAACAAGACGTGTCTGCACCACATCGTATTTGCTTAGTTGTGGAGTGTAATCAATTACTGTTCCAATTCTTTCACAGAGCAAAAACAGCATAGCTAATTTACTTCCTTCGTGTTTTTTGGGACTCAACAGTTATTTGATGTCTTTAGTGTTTATTATACAGATTTCTTGTTTTGCACCAGAAAGCCAGCGGAAATGGTAGACATATTGCTGAGTTTTGGGTACATACTGAAAGCAGTGTACAAAAGGACGTGAGTCAAAGACAGAATCAGCATATCATAATGTGAAGGTGGACATGGCATGATGTACATATTCATCACCTTAAGGCCATATCTTCTGCATATCCCTGTGTTTAACTCTCGCTTGACTTAAGTGCCGTTGCGTGATGTGTGAGTCAAGGCCTGAATCAGGCCTTATCACATTACGGGCAAAACCAAAGGGATGTATATGGCAGACTATACCAAAAAAAAAAAAAAAAAAAAAAAAAAAAAAAAAAAAGCAGGAGTGCAAAAAATGTTGCAAGGTCAGGTTTAACACTGATACAGAGATACAACATCTAGGGACACAGGAGGGGAGAAAAAGAACGGTAATGCAGAACTGAGTGAGAGACAGCAAAGGGTACAGTAAAGTAAATCTGGACCTATGCATGGAGGCACGGGGGGGCTGATGTGGTTGGGGTGGGGGAATAGGAGGGGTTGGGATCTAATTGAATTACAGTGACCCTGTGACAGCACTGTAGCTGAGGTCATGTGTTGAATTAATTCTGTCCCTGACCCCTGTCTTCAGCGGGGCAGTGACTCTTGGACGCCCCTGAGGCCCCAAGGCCTAGCAACAGTGACACATCTTTCCAAGCGCCTTCTTCCAGCCACAACCTTCATTCAGATTGACAGCAGGGCACAGAGGCCGATGGAGCTTTACTGCATTCACTATGCACTTATTTTCACTGCAAACACTGAAGCGTTCTATACTTTGGGGGGTAGATTAGAAGAACTGCTATTTCTGTTAACTGGAATCCACAAGAGAGACCAAATGTTACTAGAGTCTATATTCTATTTTAAATGATTCCCTAAACCACACAGAATGAATCCTTTTTCTCCCTAAGTACACAAGCAATCAATTAATGTGTAACATTGTCTTTACCTATTAATGCAATGTTATGCAATAATGTTGGTTCTGCTAAATGAGGCCAAGTTCAAAGGGCTCTATTTCTTCAGCTGTTCCCCAAATATGGCAAGATGTCTGATATTACACTCAAATCAAAGTTTACAATCTGCATTTTAATCTCATCCTTTTTATGTAGTTTTTCACCCAAGGGAGGAGGTAAAATACAAAGCAATGCTCCTACTGTCAGAAGCCTTAAGAAGTTCAGTATGTATAGGAAACCAAGCAGTACTTCACAGTTAAAGTGTTGTTACTTACTGTCTGCCAGAGAGGAGAACACCATGCCGCTGAGTAGAAGCAGGAACAGCACCACCCCTCTGGGCACGAGGGGCACTGACAGGTGAATATCAGGCACCATGTTCCAGGTTGGCACTGTTCCCTCCTCGGTCCCCCACAAGACACTTCCCACTCTGACACGATCAAAGACTAACACCTAGGAGAGCAAACACAAACGGGAGTATAGAAACATTAGTATTCAAATTCATCATTTGCATAAATTTCAATGAGCACAATAACACCACACACACAAAAAAAAAATACAAAATAAGAATCAACACAAAAAACCCTCAAAGGAAACAAAGGAAATGTAAATGTTGTATACATGTAAGAAAATAACTGCAGCACGCAGCAGTGAAGATCTTTGCATGGTCTTGATCAAAAGTGTTCCCAATACCCACATCAAAAACATGCTTGGGGCAGAGAAAAATACAAGTGAAGCGAATCTAATGCACAAACTACATCAGCAGAAGAGTTAGGAAACAAATGTAGTGCAGTGATACAGAGAGGAATCATGGGAAGAGACAAAAACAACAGGGGAGGTCAGGACGTGGTACAGCGCTACCTCACCCATCCTCTCAGAGAAAAGATCAGTAAAAATGAGAGGACCTCCTCAGATCCACTCCCTAAGGACCACCGCCCACTTAAGGTTCCCCATTAAGAAATTGAAACTCTGTCTTCCAGATGGGTTCAAATCACATAAAGTGCAATGATCTCACAGAATGACAACACACATGCATGCATAAACACTTAACACGCACCACACCCTCAAGGGGGGCATAGTTGGTCAGCAAAGCAGTGGCAGGTGTTCCACAAATTAACTATAATTAACCAAGCTCTTCAATAAGAGAAAATCGCTCCACTGTTGCAGTTGGCAGCTAGACACAATAGAATGAAGGCTCTTAAAATGAAACTGCACAGGCATTGATACTTTATCTTCTTATTAGATTGAGTGCAGGAAAGGACAAAGACAACAGATAAGAATTGGATATCTGACCTTAGTGTTAGTCATAGCCTGCAGTTTCAATGTCCAAGGCCATTCCAAACAATGTAATGATGCATCCACATAAATTGCACTAAATACATTTGTTATCTTTATACTCTTGCCCGTGGCCATCTGTGATGAGTAATCATAATGTTGTAAAGAAGAGCACATATGGGCAGGGAAGATATCTCTCTTTTGATGGAATTAAAGTGGTATCTCCAGAGGACTTTGCAAAAAAAAAAAAAAAAAAAACACCTAAAATGAGAAAAGTTTGAGAAGTTTCAGCGTACGCCTACTTTTGTCTTCAAGGGCTCCCTGACTATGATTCGATGTAAAGCTTTTATAAGGGGCCAGTTGGAACTGAACTAAAAACTTTCTGAGCTTCCCGTTTCAGTCTCACTGCAGTTTACAGCGTGTGTGAACAATGCTGATCATAGATAATTTGTGATAAGAGAAATACGAGAGGTGCTCAAAATGTGAAATATATTGAGGCTTGCTGGGTGGCCAGTCAGCTTTAGTCTGTGCAGTTCGGTTAAATAAGTTAGAGTGGCAGAGACACAATGCCTCCAGTATCTCACAGAGAAAACCTTTCCATTCTTAAGCCTGTGGAGGTGTTGAGCAGCCCATTACTCATGTGGTTATTTCAATGTGTGTGGAAACACTGAGAGACACACACACACACACCAGGCACCTCTTCGACCACCCCCTTTGTGAAATAAGGCCAAGGAAAACATTGTGGGAGGGCGAGATCTTAACTCAGTCCCTTTTTCTTCATTTGAATTCTGCTTTAATCTCCTATGGGAAGTAATGCTGTGAGTCATGGTGCTGGTGCTGCTGGTGCTTCACCTGGACACATCTGCAAACAACTTACTTGTTGTCGATCGTTGCCGCTCGTAGTTCTAGGTTTCAGCACCTAACCACGTTTTCTAATGTGAGACACCTTGCTTCTGAGGAATTTCCAAACATCCTGTGCAGCCGACTTCATCTATAGTCAGTGAAAGTTCAAGCTGTGATCGTATCAAGCTGAATTACGCTCCTCCCTGCATGTAGACTTCTTAGGAATACCCCTGAGGGTAGCTAAAATAATTTAAAGCAGCTGAAAAAAAGTCCCCCCCCCTGTGTTTCTACCTTCACTGGTAATGAGGAGGTAGCTCATTGTTGGTGTGCTAAGCTGTAGCAGTCGGGAGAAGGACAAAAAAAAGACACACACAAACACAAAGCTCAGTGTGCCACAGAGCTAGATCACACCCCCACTCTGTAGACGGAATCTTAAAGACATTTAGGCCCATTTTTTTTTTTTTTATTTCAAGTTAATGCCCCAAGTTAACTTTGCAAAACGAGCATAACTCACATCAAGTTTGTTGGCTGAAAAATCTGTTTTGACACTCATTTTTATGTGAGCCAGCGTTGCGTTGGTTCAAGTCGATAGGTAGTGAGTGAGTGAGGCTGATAGACTTGGCCACTCGCCGTGCTCCAAACCCTTGGCGGTGGAGGGATATCTTTCACAGCAGATGCCAGAGAGAGGCAGATGCTTTTCATCTTCAATGAGACGAATTCCTAGAGCCATGTTTATTCTTTATTTATTTAGCTACTTATTTATCCCAGTGCAGCTTGGTGCCTCCCAGCTGCGCGCAAATACCGTGGGACACTTGCAACTATGTGCATTTGTGCTGTGGCGGTAGCGCCGGCAAAAGGAGGAGGGGGTACGCATGTGGAAATGATGCGGTGTGATCCGAAAAATGAGCAAGTGGCTGGGCGCACAGGAAGACATTGTTTACCGCTATGTGGGAGAGCAAGAGAAAAACAGTGAGAACGTGCATGGGTGGATGTCTGCCCTTGTGAGATTATGTGTGAATCCTTCTGTCTTAGCAATGATGCAAGTCTGGAGCCTTGTATGTGTGTGAGTTTATGTGTAATTGTATGTGTTCATGTGCTTGTGCGCATGTGTTGGTGTTAGTGCTGCACAATTACAGTTGAAGTGATAATCCTGATTATTTTGCCAAGCACTGTGATCCCAATTATTAATCATAACTTTTTGTTATATTGGTAGAAACATCCTGTTTCAAGACAGTAAAATTGTGTACTATTATATTCATATTATATACTATCAACACGCTGAGACGTTGTGCAGGGTAACCCATTCCAAGCCTCATCAATTAGCCACCAATAAGCCGAGAAGGGCAGCCGTCCTCCGTGAGTGAAGTCCGGAGCATATGGAGAGTTTTCAATGATGCAGAGTGCGATGTCTGTATATAAAGATGGGAGGATGACTGAGAGCTTTTGAGGAATAATTGATGGGGGAACAATGGGTTCGGAATATCTCAGATGTAAACTACGGTGGACAAATGGGCTTTGAGTGAGTGTAACGGGGAGGGGAGGATGACAAGAAGGACAAAAAAAATCTATTTGGTAATTTGCCACCCACATCAGCTGCCTGCCAGTTGTGGTATTACTCCCAGTGTGTGTGTGTGTGTGTGTGTGTGTGTTCGTGTGTGGCAAGGGAGTGGCCACCCTTACACAAATGGCACTCTACAGACAGACAATGGTAGCGCACAGCTGCAAAGCATAGGCTGAGTAAATACCACTATTAGCCTAACTACAGGTAGCATCTCCCCTCTCCCTCTAGTTTCCATCCCTCCGACTCCTGTTCTGTCTTCTTTTCTGTCTCTGTTTAATGGTTCATCCTGAGTGCAAGGAGGTGGGACAGCTGAGATATATGGCCGGTCAGTGTGGGAAGCTAATCATGGCCGTCTCTGGAGGTGATAAACCCAGACCGGAGAGGTTTGTGTTGGCGCAGCCTGCAACGGCTCCATAAACACAGTCACAAGCTAAATTTCGACAGCGGTGTTTTGATTAGTCTTCTGTGCCCTAGAAGGCTCACCCACAAAAGGCTGTGTTCCTTTTTCACCTCAGCACAGAGCATGCAGCAGAAAACCCCAGGTGAATAACAGCAAGCTGCTGAGCCCTGTATTGTAAAATGAAAGTGTAAGGTAACCAAATTGTGTTCCCCACAACTCTGAAAGCCTCGCTGTATCCACGGGCTTGATGGTGCATGCCTTTTTACAGGGCTGCGACAAGGCCCCGCATTGAAATTCAGCAAACAAAGGGTAATGTCCTGTGACCTATCGGGTTTTACAGCGCTTTTGTTTACAAGCCGATTCCACAGAGTTAATTGTTAACGCTTTACTGCCAGGCAGAAGATTGAGCAGCTGAGAGAAACCTATAGAAGGAGAGTGCACTTCCTCAAATTGAGCAACAGAGAGTGGAAAGCACTAATTGTGCTGAGCAAAAATTGAAGTGTTAAGGATGAGTCACTTGAACATGTGTCATGTGACGTGTCTGTCCATGTGAATGACTCACAGAAATTCAACCTTAATGATTATTGGGGGGAAAAAAAATTATGTTATTTTTTCCCCTCTTGGGATGCTAAGAAAACGGGTTATACAATTTCAGTAGATATATGCAGGTCTTCAGAAGCTTTGTTTGGAAAGCACATCGTGTGTAGACATTTGGTTATTTCACAAAAACAACAGTTGGTAGTGTAACAAAACTGGATTCACCCAAAAAAAAATTTAAAAATTACAATTCACCCTCATGTCAGTCAAACCACACAAGACATAGGCCTACACTAAATTAGCTAGTACAACTCCATGTCGTTCTTATCCTAAGTAAACTGAAGTGAACAGGGCTTTATTCAGTACCAAAAAGGGCAAAATTACCATAGAATTACAGAAAAAAATCTCATGCAGCATAATCCAAATGTTCTGAAGGCAAATGGTTTCGCTGTGGGTCCTAAAGTCCAATATTTACCTCATTATCTCCTAGATGTTCTGCACTTGTTCAACACAGCTGCAGTCACTACACTAGCAAGCAGATGCTGCCGTCAGATGCCGTTCCATGAATTGTAATTGCAGGTGATGTGTGATTGAGCGATCCAATAAAATGGTAAATACAAAATAGAAAGCTGAATTTTATCAAAGACACCAAGATGTGGCACTCTCACACTCTCTTCAACCTTTAGGTGTCATGGACAACCAACTAGTTGCAGCCAATAATCTTCAATTACCTTCAGTTAAAAAGCTAATGCACATATTCTCCTGTTTAGTCTGCCATTGCAGCACAAAGTAGTCCTACAACACTGTTTCGAATATAGTCACCATCTACTTTTGTTTCAATGTCTTTTTTTTTTATTTCTGTCTATAATGTAACTGAAAACATGACGTGTTATATTTGCAGGTGTCTCATTTCTAAGTACAAGCTTATGAGGAGTGCAAAGAGGCAGCAAGACAAAAAAACAACGAAAGTTTGCTTACTGTGTTGACTCAGCTGTTGCATTTGTTGGCTTGCGGCATTTAGTTTGTATCACTTATTGCTATTTAAATTTATTCTAACCTATTTCAAACATGTCGAATAAATGTTGTACTTGTCCAAAACCCTCAAATCTTCCCAGTCATGTGGGCTGGGACTTTTTTTTTTTTTATGGGAATCTGTGGACATAACTGATGGGTTTTGCCTTAGATTTCGTCCTTCACAATGCCAGTGCTGCAGATGTAAATATCACTGACATTGGGGAAACAACTGTTGAGCCGTAACATAAATCCATTAGGTAAGTTAATTAGAGCCACTTCAATAATTGAGTATAATAATGTGTAATACAGCCACATGAAATGAATGCAGACATACGACACTCAGCTCATGTATCAATTCATGTTCAAGTGGCATGAAGAAACGCCTTGAGTTTGAGAAGCACAAGGCATGGATTTAGCACACTGGCCCTCTGATCAAATCCTGACCGGATGAAGCGCTGACTCACATCTCAACAGAATGCAAGGACCACTGGATATTGGCTTCACCCATATGATACAGCGTTGATGGCATTTAGTTTGGTTCAGTGAACATTTAACAACACTGAAGGACCTCTTTGAATTGCCAGTGAAGTAGGGATTTACAATCACCTCTGCAGGGCTACCAATCTTTTCAGCAGCAAATCAATCTGGGAATGAAAAGTGATATGCATTACACAGAGCAGAGAAGACATACCAGAGTGCCACTTCCATTTGAATTTATTGGAGAGTGATTATTGGCGTTGTCGACTTGCAGAGCAAGGAATAAATGGCTTGTGCTACAAAGTGCTGGGCAAAGGGCCTGAAATAAATCATAAGCAGGCTCAATGTAACACAGACATTCATCAAATAAAAGCAATGCTCTGCATACCACACTAAATCACATGAATTGATCAAGTGTATGAAATAGTGCTCTTTAAAATACGACCAGCTGCAGCATGTTAATGCTGTATTTAAACAAAAAACAAAAACAAAAATGAGCTTAGTGTGGAAATAATAATGGAAATGACAGTGTGGGACTAGAAATAATAAGTAAATGTTTTAACGCATTTTCAAATCTCACAAAGGTAGAGCATAACACCTCTTAAACAGCCCATCTCAAACTCAGAACCACTAGACAAATCCTTTAAATAAAAGAACAAAGCCTTGCATTTAATAAAGGGTCTGAAAGGGTCTGAGCCAGTAGCACTGTCAAAGTAAAAAAAAAAAAAAAGAAATAAAAATGTAAGTGCTTTTTGGTTGTTGTTTTCTTTTGTTTTAGAGAGCTCTACAAATGAATTACTGCATAATTAAGAATGATGCTATGCTATAGCCAAACATTAAATTAGCAATAGAAACTGAAACACATTCTCGACAGCAGATGTGCATATATATCAAAAGGAAACTCACACTGGCAAGCAAGAAAGATGGGCTGAGACGTCACCACTTGAAGGTTTGTTTGTGGACAGATGGTGCCATAAAATGACTAGGCAGCACAGAAGGCCTGGACACACACAAAGACACACACACCCTTACACCACGCTGAGAGCTCCAACCCCCCCCCCCACCCACAGCCACCCCCCCGGGCAGACAGTCTTGTCTCCGCCAGTCAAAGACAAACAGAGTAAAGGCATGTGAGCAGGAAGACTTGCAAATAAAGAGTTCCCTAGATCAATAGCTGGTCAAACAGAGGCAGTTGCTGTGGCTCAGCTCAATCCAGGAAATAATACGGATGGGTTTCAACTGCAGGGAAGATCAGAAATATTGGTAAAAATAAGAATTTTAGAAACATGTTAGCATTTGGTTTATGAATATAATCCTGATAAAAAAAAAAAATATATATATATATATAAGCATGTTTATTTACTAGTATTGCCTGAGTTCAGTTAAAAACCTTGCCTTCCTCTTCATATTTTGGTTTGTTCTTTTCTTCAGGTGGCACTGAGGTGAGAACATTAGGCCTAACTTTGCATAGTAGAGCTCGCTAGGGCTTCACACTATTCAGCAGGTGTCTTTACTGTTCTAAATCAATTACTTCTAGTCAGTCAGTGCTTAGGGTAGCAGAGTATTGTAAATCAGCTTGGTGTCACGCCAGATTACCGACTGTAACAGGCAGGGAGTGAAGCCCTTTGGCCGGCAGGGACCCTCCTGGGGCCTACATGAGAACTAAGCCATGGCCTTGATGCTGGATGACAGAGCTGAATCTCTGGCAATTGTAGGCCACAAGACATGGTGTATGCATTACAGAAACAGTCTACGAAAAAGTATATGAAGCGTATTTCATTAGTTTTCTTTCTTTTTCTTCTACATTTCTGTAGAAATTGCATCTGCTCATATTGCTTTGTTTCAATTTGGCCGTGAGAGCACAAGCCAGTCTTTTTTTTTTTCTCCCTCCTTCAGTCAAACTGAAAAGCACAGAGAAAACTGAGTATTGACACAGTGGTTTGGTTATTTCATCTTACAATGGAGCATGTAAAAGACACGGAAAAATAATCCTCTGTGGTTCAAGGTACAGCAGCACAACCCTTGTGTTGACAGAGGGAAGGGTTAGGCTAACTCCCAAGAGAGTGCTGTGAAAAGAGCCTTACATACAATCCACCATTTGTTGGGAATATAGAAACATTGTATGAGTGATTTTGTCTGGGACTCAGCATAGACTACTATTTAGAAAAGAGTAGGCTACCCTTTAACAGGAAAAGGTGTTTGGAGGAATTTAAAAGGCAAGGATAAACATATGCTATTCTGGGAACCAGCTTGAGGCAAACAACCCATGTGCTACACAAAGAACAACTCCGAGACGCCAGGTCTACGTGAAACCAGTTAAGACCTAACTGGCTTAACGTGGCATACCTGGCATTCCAAATAGGTTGGGAAGAAGACAATCCCAAAGGTCCTAATCTAACTCATTGCATGCCTCCTATTCCAGAAGGCTATCCTCTCAGCCCCTGTCTAACTACTGAAAAGAGGCAAATTCTAATAAGCCTTTCTGTCTTTCTGTCAGTCTGTGTTTCTCTCTATCCCCCAGTCTCTCCCTCCCTTGGCCATGTCTCCTTCTCTCTCTCGCTCTCTGTCTGAGCCATGAGCCAGTCTGTTGGAGCAGATGGAGCCATATATCCCCATCGCTCTCCAGAGGACTGAGGATTTAAAATGTAAAAGAGCTGAGCGAAGAATAGGCAGGGACCAGCCGCTAAAGGGCAAGACAACCAGGGACTCTTAGCTAAACTATTTGAGCTTAACCCATGCTCAGCAACAGGGTGTAGTAAGCCTTAAACTTTGAAGAAAATTGGGCATGCTGTGGGGCGATAAAGTGCAAAGATATGACCTGTTTGACCTGTTTATCTTTCCCGAGGACCTGATCTAAGATGTGCTAGTCTATGACAAGAGCAGGGCATGTAACTACATTTTGATAACTTTTTTATCAGCAAAAGAGAGCATTTAGTAGCATTTGGCTGGTGGGTAACGCTAAATGAGCACAGTGGTCTTGATTTTTTTTTTTTTTCAGTTCAAGTTACCTTGACCACAGATTAAGAATCAGACCAGCCTTCCCGAGCACCTCACCTCAGGCCACCTTTCAGGTAATGAGAGAATATCTGGACCCTGTATCAGTCGCCTGGGAGAGGATTCTGCTCCGTCCTCTGTCTCTGTGTGGCAGGCTGACAGACAGGAAGAGCGAAGAACAACAGGCGGACGACGCCGTGAGCAGTACAATCGATTGCCAGCTGAATAGCAAGGTCCATTATACTGACAGGCCAGAGCCACAACACGACGACCTGCACTCCGCCAACGTCCTCATTACCACCTATGAATCTCTCGCTGGGACCAATCTCTCTCGCTCTCGCTCACTCGCCCTCTCTACATCTCCCTGCACAAAGCAGAGCAATGAATTTCCCTCTGTCAATCTGATGGAGGTGTTTTAAAAGCCACATATAAGCCACTGCACTTACAGCATTGTGCACTGGGCAAGCGAGGGATGCAGAACAAAGATGACATGGGGTAATAACACCGTTCTTCAGACAAGCATAGGCTCAATGTACATTTCAGCCTTTGCTATCCAGAAGAATTATCTGGCAGGGCCCAAGCTCCCACATACTGAACATTTCTCCCACCACTGCCCTTCTGTCTTTCAGCTATGCTATCTGCTCTCCCTCTTCTTCTATCCCTCTGCAATCTCTCTAGTTATTCTAAATTCTTTAGTCCTTTGTAGACTTATTTATACTCTCTCCTACCCAACTCCCTCCCTCACAGTGCAGCTGCAGACAGGATTTACCTGCAGCTGAGACAGCCTCCAGACTATCAATTACCTCCAGTGTAAAGTCACTGTTCTGTAGCTTGGCTAACAAGAAACACACACACACACACACACACACACACACACACACACACACACACAGAGACACAGACACAGACACACAGACACACACACACACACACACACACTCTGACACACTCAGACACATCCAGCTACAGAAATTCTAAGTTGACTGCAAGTCACAGGATTTTCCTGACTAATCAAATAGTCCAGTTCATACAAAATTCTGGCAGAGAGCTTCTCACACAATATAGCGCCCCTATCAAGCAATCAAGCAAAAACTGATGTTAATATCAAGCATTCAATCAAAAATAACTGAAAGCATAGATGCCAGATGTACTTTTAATCTTCAGGAATTAGACAAGTACATACAATATATTTCATACAATATATTTTGGGAGAAGACAAAAAGGGTAGTCCCGCAGAACTGGGAAATCAGTGCTATAATCAAACATGTAACTCACTAATATATGTTATTCAGGGAAACCTGTATGGACGCAGAAGTGCAGTGCTCGCGTTTCCGAGTCCTAAACAAAGACACACACTCACAGACACACAACTTTCAGCCTTCACTGCAGTCCATTTCTACTCATGATGTTTGACTGGCCTGTGATGTGCTTAAAACGGAGATCTCGCCAAATTCCCCCTGACATGTCATCTCGGTGTCTGACAACGATTAGACTGAACACTAGGCCATCATGCATACAGAAAGACGCGCAGGGACAGGACCTGTCACTCACCCCACCAGATCCACACTGATGCTTAAACTGGCTTTGTCAGGTCAACAAATGAAAACCCATCACAGCCAATGTTGCAATCATCAAGCTGAAGTAATTCCACACACTGGTTAAATGCTATCTGGCCAGAACCTGTTAAACTTGGCTCAGCATATTGGGAACCAAGGTGTCAGCTTTGATTCCAGAGCTGGAGGCTTTGTTGAGTCTTTGGCGATAGGCTATCGGAGGGGCTGCACAGCCATCCAGGACACAGAAGTCACTGATACAGAAGCGGTGACGGACAGTAATGAAGCACATTTACTTGTGTACTGTCCTCACAATTAATTACATTTTCATATGTACCTTAATTGAGTATCTTTTGAAAGCTTTTGCCTTTTACTCCACTACATGTCACAGACAAATATTGTACTTTTGACTCCATTACATTTCTATGATGGCTGTTCCTTTTCTAAAACGTGACTGGCCACACTCTGTGTTCCTCATAGGAGACAAGCCAATTACAGTAGATGCTTTCAACTGGGTTTGATGTAAAAGCGGAACTATTCATCCAGGAGGGAGGGGGATGTTTAAAAAAAATGAAAATAAATGACAATGGCTGTCTTTTTTTGTTGTCGATTTGTTGTTGATTTCTATGCGCAAGTTTTTTAGGCGTTTCTATAGGCTTTGAATGTGGTCCACAAGTGAGTCAGTGCATTCATTAGGTGGTTTCAGAGAGTTATAAGGCTCTGTAAATGCACTGTGAAAACAATACAGCAACAGATTCATATTAAAAGGAAATTTGTACTTTTGAATACTTAAGTATGTTTAAAAGCAAGTCCTCCAGTACTTTAACTGAAGTAAAAATTTGACTGAGCTATTTCACTTGTAATGGAGTACTATTTGACAAGAGTATCTATACTTTGACTCAAGTAATGGGGTTGTGTGCTTTGTCCACCACTGTGTAGGAGGCATCAAACCTTGAGCAAGTGACAACTAGCCAACAAGCCAACCGTCTCTCCCGCTAAAGATTTTACATGAGAACTAAAGACTTCAACGAACAAGAGACAAGACTTGGTCACGTAGTCAGCCCATACATCTCAGTGTAAGCCTGTGAAGAAAGATCTGAGGAAGTGAATTCCTTTTAAGTGAGGCTTCATGTCTGACCATGGCAGTATTGTACAGATCATGAGGATTAAAATATTTAGGTCAAAAGGTTAATGAATGTGCATAAACAATGCACTGTATGGAAACCTGTGAAGCACAATACTTTGAGATGTCTAAAGCTCATAACCTAACCATTAATACCACCAGCCTTAGGAGATAAAGAGCAGGGAGGATTACACATGTTTGATGCTTTGACCAATGTATGCATGTACCATACATAACTTATATACATAAAATTATATTGCCTTGCAAGCAAGCATACAATCCTAACCATGGCTTTAGCAATCATCGTTGCTCTTAAGGAGAGTTTGCTCCATCATGAGATGCAAAAGGGCTTTCTTATGACCCATGAAGGGGTAACTGGTTAGCTCTCCACACACAGCCCCTTCAACCAGTCCTCTTGTCTGACTGTCAGCCAAGGAGGCCGAGTCACCCATGTTTACTGATGTAGAAGCAACCCCTTTATCAGGGAAGAGATTTGTAGGGAAGAGGCAGGGGATTAGCCATCAAATTACCAGGCAGACAGCATCCCTGCTCCAGGGTTGTGGAGCGGTAATCTCTAGAGCTGAGGGGGGAGATCCAGATAAAGGTTCGGGATTGGAGCTGTGGAACTACAAACTCTAAGCTGTGAATACTTAAAATATAAAAGTGTATTTCTGTGAAACCCAGTAGAGCTGTGTTTACTAAGCAGGTATCCCCTCCCTTTTTCTCAGGGGTGACGCACTTCAGAAGCCATTTGCATTTACTCTATTCTGTTTTCACTGGAGCAAATCACAGTATGTATTTCCTCCCTGGTATTGTAATTCCATAGCCCAATACAAATAACCGCCACAGCGCAGGACTTTTGATGAGAGAAAGCGCTCAAATAGGCGTGCTGTAACTAGGCAGGATTGGTGGAATTGAATTTCACTGGCCTTGCACACAGTTCCTGCATTGTCACCCCACCACCCTCTGTTAAACAAGCAGTGCTCTCCTCAGAGAATACCCCCCGGACACAGGAATGTTTCATCAACGCCACAGCCCCCAGCATCCTTACAGGGGCACAGTGGGGCCAACCGGCTCTGCACAGCCGGGCTATAAATAAGTGAGGCACTCTAATGAAACCAAATGAATCTCCATCCATCTTCCCAAAACAAGCAAAGGGGCTCAAAGTTCAGTGGGAGGGAGGAGTCACTGCCTCTGTTTTAGGATGAATACTGGAGGATGAACAAAAGCCAAACATCATATGGATTCTAATTGTCTAATGCATTACTCCATACAACACACACAACACATACTGTCAGAAACTGGTTTATTTGTGCATGTGTGTGTGTGTGTGTGTGTGTGGATCAAGACTTTGAGCATTCAATCCTTTCTCCCCTAATTATTCTGTTAGTCTATGTGATCTCTTATTGATGGAAGGAGGCCAGTGCTGCTTCCTATTGTTTGAGATCAGCAGCGGTGGACTGCGCCATGTGAATCATTACAAGTTTGGAGAAAGTGCCGAGGGGAAACGATAAAGTAATCAAACAGAATATCTACTCCAAGCCACACATTTGATGAAATCAGGATGCCAAGAAAACAAGGTTGGATGTAGGTAGAGGGACAAATTCTTCACTTTAAAATACACATAGAATCAAGGAGTATATAAATCCATATTGCATTACATTTTTTCTTTGCTGTAGTTAGCATTTCAGTTCTCCTCTTGCAGCCAAGCCAAGGGCAACGTGAACAAAAGTTGCAGCCCTTAGTTCATCCTATCTCACCTTTCCTCTCTGCAGAAAAACAGTTTTGTTCCCACTAACATGATGTTGATGTATCATGCCACGGTAATGCTGTGGTATTATGATAGGAAACTAAACAGTATCATGCAACAGAACAGTGACACAACAGTGATCCCTAGCCTTCTCCAATTTTCAGAGATACGTTATTACATGCCATTATTTACATTGCATTAACACTGCATTACTACATGTTTCCAATCTGCGTTACTGCATATGTCTTAGCCTACACAAAAGCACCCCCACCCCCCACAAAAAAAGAAGGCTGTTTCAATCAGTATGGAGGCATAACGGGATGATGTGGAATTGAAATGAGTTTTGTGCGAGGAGGAAAATGTCCTCTCTGATAAAGCGGATTTTAAGTTTCCATTGACAAATGCATGGCTGTGATGCATAGAGCAAAATGTGCTACAGAAATTCTATTTCAGCTTTAAATGCAAGGTGCAAGGCTATGAACACAAAACAGACCACTTAAAAAGCACTGACTATAACTGGTCATAAAGTGTGGATTGGTCCATGTACTAAGAGTAAGCACTAAGATCCAATGAGATACTGAGAGCTAAATACATTTGTTTGCAATTTACTTTAAAGGCAGTGATACAAGGACGTTTGACTGCTACACTTGTAGTGGGATTCTACAGTATGCATATTCTATTAATTACTAACTGAGCAAGAAAAAATAAACCCTCCTTGATATTAAATTTTTATTAATTTGGTCACATATCAACAACATGTTTAGTAGGCCTACTGTGTGGATGCATCAGGCATAGGCCTAGACCTAGTTCAATCAAAAATAAGCTCTTGGAACATCTTAAGTAAAGTGGTCTTGTCAAAACACTGGTGATTTCAGTGGTGAAGAAGCCCTTTTCTAAACCTCCTCAGCACCTGTCAGAATGGATGAGACACTGTCTGCAAGGTAAAGTGTCATGGTTGAGGCCAGTAAGTGACTATCAGCACAGCTAACACATAACACAGGCAGTGTCCCCTGATTGACATCACACATTACGTAGGACTGATCTGGCACTGCACTGCACTGACATTGTTATTTTATGCAGCACAGAGAATGGAAGATTGACAATTAGGCCTTGTCATCATCAAACAACTTCCCCTGACTTTGTCACCATCAGACAACAACTCCAAATTTAAAAATGCTCTGTGCAGGGGTTTCCATGTCTCAGTCCGGATCAGAAATCAGTCCATACAGGGAACACTACAGCAAAGCTTGGTGCTTTCATAACCTATAACAGCCTCTAGGTTTTCTGTCAATGTATGTGTCATAGACCAGTGTCTGTGACCATTTGCACAATCGCCTTCACAGACATTGATCTGTGATTGTAAGCAACCTCTTTCATGTCCCATTTGGGACGGGAACGATTAAGCAAATCCATCATGCGTTAACAGGCCATTACACATCACCCAATTCACTGATGATGAGAAATCAAGCTCTATGGAAAAATCCATATGCTTAGCCCATAATTACTTTTGAAGAATCCATCAGGGAGCTAGACTGAGTGATTGACTGATACACACAGAGCAACTCATTTGAAAGGTAAGACTTTAGCCTGCACACAGTCATTCAGGCAGAGAATATTTAGTATGTCTGGCCAAACAATTTAATAAAGAGTAGTGGTAAACAAATGACCAGAGTTATTTCCTCAGGTCACATCCAAAACAATGATCACTTGGTGTTTGTGTGTAGGTGTGGAATATTACCAGTGACAAAGTGACTGAGCTGGAGTCTTAAAAGTGGAATGTAAGGTCATTGGCCAGCATGGTGGAGGTGAAGAGGGACAACCTAAAGGTCACCCACTGTGGACTAGGAGTGGAAGAGTTAAGGGGTGGTCTTTGAGTACTGACCATGGTTGATGGGTTTTGCCTTGTTTGTTTATCTTGTTCAGGAACTTAATAGATATGTAGTTTTTGCAGTAGCTTCCATATTGTCTAAACTTTCCCCTGAAGGTCATTATTTTATCACATTTGAGTTACCACATCAAGCCAAGACTAACAGGCCAGACTTGTACTTGTGAATGATTAACCAAAAAGAAGCAAAACAACAGTGAGTTCAGATTTGGTTCAACTGAGGAAGAAAACACTAAGTTCCCAGCATAGTGAGAGGAACCCATGGGGAGGTCTCGCCTTTTCAAAGGCTAAACAAAGCAAGACAGACATGTTGTCTTTACACTCTGTTCTCTGGAAGCCAAGACAGCTTTGATGGAAAAGAACAAGTTGCAAAAAGGATATTCCGTTTTCCCAGTGACACTAGCTCCTTGTATTTAGCAATAGAGTTGTTGTGCAACACCTGCCACTATTATTCTGACGAAAAACATGAAATGTGTCCAAAGTTGCCACTACAAGGACATACAAGTTAAACATCTGACAAAAAAGACAAGGATTTACAATCTAACTATGATAATTACACTTTGAGACACATTTAATGCAGGTTACTTTTGTAGAAACTAAGCCACAAAAAGTACCTAGTTTTCTGTGCTCCAAAACTTCTTGCCTTGTATGATCTGGGATTTCAAAACTTCTCAGTGACTCATTCTGACTGAATTCTTTCAGCTGAAACATTAGCCTCCAGATTGCCCAGGGAGATAGAGACAACTGGAAAAACAGGTTGTTTGGCCTCAGCGTAGGCCTAATGCTGTCTAACGGCAGGGTGCCTCACCTTAGCAGCGGTAGCTAGGGGACATTCTATGGCCCTTCTATTCAAAGTCCCCTGAAAAAGTAGGGGAGGGCTCACACCAGACAGGGCAATTTGCCAGAGAGCCAGCCAATAGAGCTAAGCCAAGACAAGGTTAAACTATTGTTTTGGCTTAACAAGCAAGAGTGAGCAAGGACAAAAGAAAAGGAGACAAAAGAATAGTAAGAAAATACCTGACCACTGAAGTGTATCACATCAACTTATTTTGTTTTTTTATTTCATGAGGCAAGCTGATGTTAATTTTGTTGGAGACATAGTACAACCCACTTTCAAAAAATGCACCTGTGCTGAATTTAATTTTCTTCTGGTTAAAAAGTACAAATGTATTGTATGTGTTCATCATTAACATGCTATTGCCATGCTGTTGGGGCAAAAATGTCACACTTACCTATGCATGTCAATTAGGTCCACTTACAAATAAATCCTTTTTATTCCTTTTATCTTTAGGCACTTATTCCAGAGAGAGTATCCAAATCCTAGAAAAGCAAATCCAACAGCATCCGAAGAAGATTATCCCTCAAAGATGTCTCATGAAAAAGTGTAAGTAAGAAAGTCGGCTCTGGTTCCTCCTCAGTTATTCCACTGACAGTATTTCATTAAACCAAAGGAACTGTCTTCGGGCTTTCCAGCAATATGTTTCCAGCTGTGGCTATAAAGCAATGTGGTGGCTTAGGGAGAGATCCTTCAGAGGCAGAGCTTGTTCACACACTGAGCGGTGTTCAGGGGCTGCCTGGGAGGAGTCAAGCCCACAATGTGATGTCATAGGTGTTGAATTTCACTGTGAAGAGGAGGGAGGCTTGAGAGCCTTACCTTCCTGAACTTTGACCAATGAGAGACACTTTTGGAGTTCACCTGCATATAAAAAAAGGTTTGAGGTATGAGTACACGTGATGTTATGTATTCTTGAAGCTCAGAGGCTACATGACGTGGTATCTATTGAATAGGTTCCTGAGACTGTAACCTAATGCAAGCTAACAACTATGATAGCAGCAACTCCATCACAGCTTTATGATAAACCTTTTGTTGACACAACAAAATCCTGTTTTTAAATTCAACTTCTGTGTATGCTTTTGAATCTCTGTTCATGTCACTGCCACAGGAACAAAAAGCAAATTAACCAAGAAAACAGCTTATAGGGGTTAAATGTGTGTGACCTTGAAAAGATTACATTCAAACGTTCCCAAGGGACGGAGCCTATCAAATAAATGTCCATAACAACATGCTCCATGGCTAATGCAACCGCACCAAATTTAATTTGGCCCTCTCTGGAAAACAAAAACAATAACAAAAAAAAAAAAAAAGAAAAAACAGGAAAAAATTACAAAATCCTAATTCTTAAAGCGGCAAGGCATGAGCATACACACAACTCCCATCCACACTGGTTCTTGCTCCCTCCGGTCAAACTCTGCTAGCCATGGAGCTAATCATCCACAACAGATGTTCAGAAATGTTCAGTCGGATTTATGACGGAGCTCAGAGGAACAGCCAAGTCAGCCTCTGGTGCTGTTTTTCTCTTCCGTCCTACAAGGACGAGGGATTGCACTGAGAGAGGATGTCAGCACTACCATTCTTTCCCCAAAATTCCCCCGCTCACTGAGATTCACCATCCGAGACGACATCGCCTTAATAGATAACAGTGCCTCCGGACCTTGGGGAGAGTTTTGCTCATTTATCCCAATAATACTGTGTGGACTAACTTGACTCATTCAGCAATGCTTCAACAATGTTCCTTGCCCCAAGAAATTATGTTTTTCACATTAATGGCATTGCTGACACTGCAATCCCTGACCTAGGCCTAGACCACCGTTTAGGCAGGGCTATTGTAACAGTGTGTGAGACTAATTAATATATAATGACATAATATGTAACAAACTTTGCGAAGGGGAAAATAACTTTGAGGAATGGTCATATTATTCCATGCCATACAGCTAAACACAGAGATACCACTAAAAAAGTCAAATAAATTAAGTATATGGTTGTAAGCTTCACTTGTGAGGGTTCCAAGTGAGAGGTGCAATGTGTCCTCTAGACTAACACCCTGTTGAAGGAAATAGCCCTCTGCAAAGAGTTCAACCTTTCTATTTGTTGTTAACAATGAGAGACAGCCTGATTTTACTGGAGGGTGCAAATCTCTGCACACAACAGACTTTTCAGCGAGCAAAAGAACTCCTTTCTTTTCCTTTCAGCTAAGAACAAATAGGATGTGGGTCATCTGATAAAAAAGTAATTTAATTTGTATGGCCTAAAAATACAAATATGCTTCAGCCGCACACGCTACAATCATTTTTCTAATAAAAATCTGGCTATCAAGCATGCTCTATGGACAAAGGCTTCCTAAAATAAATTTGTCAGATTTACATCACAACTATCTGCAAATGGAAAACAGCTATTCTGGACGTCTTGGAAACTTTCTAGTTGCTGTGAAAGACATGAGAATTTGACGGAACTTTCTGGGGAATAATTATGACACCCACACATCACACATGGCCTAGTGTGGAGAGCAGAACTGCATGGAAATTAAAACTATTCTTTGCTGGAGTAAACATTTTGTGCCAATTTAAATCTCACATTCAGCTGAGAACAAATCACACAGCAAAGAAAGATAAAGGTAAAGCTGATCTCTTTGACAGCAGAGTGGGATGTAAATTATTTGTAGGCTACAGTCACAAAGTGTAGCATAGTGTGTAGTGTGCCAGTTGTAGAGCTATATATGTGACATCTCATTTTTAGTTTAATGTAAAACTCAAAAGACGGATAGAGGCAAGAAATAGCCCATCAGTGAGATTAAAATCTTTGCCTTAAGTAGGATTTTGTAGCTCAAGCAATCTTACGATTTGTAGTTGGCCCCTCCCCCACAACAATCTCAATACAGACTTGGAAACACCCCCTACCAGTCTGAGAATTTATAACATCATGACATCCACCCATCCCCCATTCCTTTCATTACATTTAAAAAGGTTGACAACCTCCTCTCCTCCCCTCAATCTAAGAGAGCTGACCCCCTCCCACCCCCCACCCCCGCCCCTACGCTCCCCACCCCTCACTAAGGACAGTTTGCTAACAATACCCCATTAGCAGATTCCACTGAAAGAGACAGCTTGATTTTGAGAGATTGTTAACAAGCTTTCTGTACGTGCCAAAATGCATGCACATAATGTTGTGCAACTCCAGGGTTATCTACGGGTGGATAAGAACACCTGGATCAAGCCAGACACCTCAGCTCCTCTGTGGGAGCTACAGTCATTGTCTGATGGGCAACCGCGCCGGCTGGTGGATGGGATGAATCATATTGGCCCCAGGCTATATCAATATAACTGTCTGCACCATCTAACAAAGTCTGCCAACAACATTTTTAACAAAGTTCAGCTTGGAGTTAACGGCATAAATTTCTTGATCTAGGGTCACAAAAGCACACAGTGGCTGACTGAAGGATGTAAATGATTACAAGAATAAATTTGTTTTGTTTCAAAACCTTTTCAGCCTGTCTAAAAGCACAACTAGATATAACAGAATGGCACTTGAAATAGCTGTGCTTCTTCTCCCCATGTAGAGGAGTCACTGATCAACACAGTTCTGAATGCATGCCACTTAAAAAATGCTGACCCTTGTTGTAAACAGTGAGTTGTGAAAGTCAGCGCGCTGCTGTTGACGGGCTGTTAAGACTAGCATTATGTCATCAAGTCCAAAACCACAGCTGGGCAGCACCTGTTAGACTCCATTTCTCAGCCCAATTCACAACTTACTCAGTCATGCCTACTGCCAATCTGTGGTGGTTAACTAATTGACCCGCTGATTACAATGGTGGTGCTGTTTGTGTGTCTAGATCACATACCTAGATAAGATAGAGGGTGACAAACTTGGGTCAAGTAGTGCTTGCAAATGATCAAACCAGTTGACCTGAGACTGCAGGACAACATGAGTTACAGAGGTAGGATAAATTACGCAGACACGCGAGGCTATAAATCTGATTATATCGGACTATATCTGAGGCGCATGATGCAAACCATTTATCAGTTTACCATTCAACAGTTTACAGATTAACAGAACATTGTCTGCACAGTCTAGCAAATTAAGCACAAAACAAAGTGCTCTATCCCTAGGCCCCTGACTCCAGTTCTATTCAAGATGATTTGTGTAATCTAAAGTTGGTTTTAAATGCCGAAAACAAACAAAGCTAATGATCTTCTCCCAAACCAGAAAATCTACTTATCACATCGAAACACAACAAAATAAACATACATGGGAAATGAGGTACCTGCATACAAGTACCTTGGTATTCAGAAATCAAAACTTAAGTTGGGGTTCTTTTACATAAATAAAACTTCTTGTATATACCCAGATGCATGCAAGAAGTCTAAATATCTTGGACATTGTTTATCATGTAGCTCTGAGTTTTGGAACAGACAACCTACCGTGCACATTGATTGTGAAGACTATGAAAAAAACAGTTCATTATGTGACCCCAAGCATTGTCGCTGGCTCATTCTGAGGCCATTTCAGGACTGTTGCACTCATAGTTAAACTTCCTTCTTAAAATGGCACTCTACAAAAAACATACCTTAAGATCACATAATTTAATTTGACTTAATATTGTATTTCGTTAAAGTGCTTTTAGCTATGCAGCCCCAGCAATTTGTGAGCAGTTTCAAGGTAAAATCGAGCTCAATTTGTAATGTGACTGGACCACATCAAATCAAGGATGTACTGGACACTGTGGGTATTTGCTAGAGACCGATCAATACTGGATTTCTGGGGCCAATGCCGATACCAATATATCAGAGTAAAAAAATGTAGATATCGGCATATAGGCAATATACGCTTAAAGACACATTTTTTGCAATGATCCCTTAAATGTGGTGACTAGATGTGGAAATAAATGTTATTTTGTTGTCCAGTATGTAGACATCCAGCATTAATTGTCATTTATTCACATCAATATGTGATTTACTCTTGGTTTGGCTGTTGTTTATAACTTTTCATTATCCTGTTTTTAAGTCATCTTAGCTTGTATTATCTTGGAAACAAGATTTTTAAGCTCAGTGGGATTATTTCTTGGTGAAATAAGGTTAAAAGAAGATTTGAAAAAATCCCTTAACCAAACAAAAATGAATGAAAATGTCAAACATCATGTAGGCACTGCAATTGTGCTGAACACTTGAAACGCCAAGGGCACACATTTGGCCCTGAATTTTTCTCAGGACTGTCTGCAGATAACAGAGGCTCCATAGCTGAGAGGGAGGGCAATGGTACATGGCGACAGGAGGTGTGAAAAAGACAAGGGCAGTGGGAAACAGAGCACATAAAAACACAGAGATAAGATTGGCTGCAGTGTGCTGACCTTCAGTGAGTGCTTGTGTGGCTGTGTGGCTGTATAGATGTGCATCTGTAAGGGTATGCTTTATGTGAGTTTGTGCATGTGTCCCTGTGGCCATCTGTGTTTGTATGTGTACATATAGGTGGGTGGGCCTGCATGCATGTGTTAGCTTGTGAGTTACAGAAAGTTACATACAGAATGAGAGAGTAAGGAATAAACAGACCAAAGATTAAGATGAGACAAGAGAGGGGGATGATGGAAGACCATACCAGGCCCTATTTTTCTGCTACTCTTTGAAAATCCCAAACAACGAGCGCTCTCCATTACACTCTGCCGCTGGCGAGTGGCAGGGCGTGCTCTCTAAGGGGAACAGCAGAGCATGCCAGGGAATGCATGAGACAAATCATTTTTATCTGGGATCCCGGCGGGTATTGACAAACCGGGGATGCATTTAGATAGCCCAATTAAAATGGGGAAATGAAGCGACATTGAGGCACTGCAGCACTGTGCCCCCTCTCCACCCCCCTGGCCCCCCACGCTCCCTGAACCTCTCCAGAGACTGAGCCCCTTGCACGCTGCACTCACTGAGGTGTAGGCTACAGAGGTGGCAGTGAGGGCGTACAGGAGGGTGTGGCGGGGGAAAAGTGGCTCTGAGGTGAAATATGCAATATGCAATGAGGAGACAGTAATGTTTGTGAGAGAGGAGAGCAAGTTCCAGTGGCAAGCCATCACTTTTATTGTTTTGTTTTGTTTTTTTTTGACATGCCTAATCGCAGTGCAGCTACGTCCCTCTATGGCGTTAACAGTCACAGCTCTAACTCTGACGATGTCTGCACTGGGTGGCAAGGCATGTAGCAGGGTCAAAAACCAGTGTGCAAGACAAGAGACTCAATGCAACTCTGTGCAACTTCAAAGGGTAAGTTGGCAATCGATGATATGGATGTTGGCTCCATTTATCCAAGGGTGTCTTAGTGGGTGACCTTCAGTGTCTTCTCTCTGCACTCTCAAGCCTGCATGGTTCAATTCACTTCTTTTCACACCTCAATATGTCTCCCTCTGGTCTAATTTTCAGTCCTCTATTTGTCTTCCTGATCAATGACCGCTCTACTGAGATTATTGTCAGGTGTTTTTTTGGACAGATGGCCGGCCGCCTCAGCACCAATGCATGACGAAAATCCTATTCATCACATGCCTTTGCGTTTGCTAATAGTTTGGAAGACCAAGGTGAGAATCCTTACCTTAAATGTGGGTGGAAAAAATGTTAGCAATAGTGAAGGAGTGGTACGTTTTTTCCAGTCTAGCAAAAAGTGAGACAAGAGAGTGATGCCATTGTTTGCCAAGCCCAGTAGATCAAATTACAAAAATGAAGAAGAAGAGAGCGTTATACTTCACATACCACTGACAACATATCCCCAATGATGCAAGCTGTGGCTGCATTGCATTATGGTCTATTGCGGTTACTGTTAGTGGAGAAATTGCTATCTCTGCCTATTCTATGATGGATTTCTCCCTGAATGGCTGTTGAACACTGGTGCAAAACAGAAGGCCAAGAAAAAAGAGCTGGCTCTTTGCTTTTGAGTGATGGACACCCAAACCCCATGTTTACTGCTCATGTTTTAGATTGCTGAATGACAGTGGAACATTTTTTTTTTTCGCTTTCAAGCTCTATGTATCTCAAGAAAATATTTCAAGGTGACATTACATCACCTACGTTTGGCCAGGAGACAGCATCAAGATAAGCACAACAGTTGCAGACAAACAAGCATGCAGCAGTGTACAAAAGTACAAGGTGATAATACCATCCACTGAAAGGCCACTAGCTTTTACTGCATCTCAACAGGCCTGAGCATGCTGTGTACTGTGGTGGCTTTGATAAATCTAAAAAACTTCCCATGAGGGATGCCTAATGAAAGCCTCACAGAAGAGCCTTTCCCAACCTGAGGAGACGACACTTTGTCTCTGCCACAAGAGCCTTACTGTTGCTTTTCCACAACACATTTCTGCCTCACACAAAGGATAAGGTGCTGGCGCTCTAAAAGATTAAGTAGCCTATGACTGGCTACAGTGAAAGCGTGAAGTACTTTAAAAACACACTCCTAAGCTTCGCTGATGTTCCATGCCAATATGTATTAACCTAGAAGGTCCCCCCAAAATGATATAAAATAAAATAATAAAGTAAAACAAAATAAACATATGCCTCTTTCATTTGATTTGTGCTGTGCTTTTCAAGTTGCTCTGGAATATCTTCCACCACAGGACCAGTCGGTGGCATTGCAGTGGAGCATTTTAGAATGCTAATTATTTTCCATTGGCATGCATGGAAAACAACTCGGACACAAAGCGATGTGTTCAAAACACAAATCAACTTCGCCATTGTTAAAAAGCTCTCATTAGCACATCTCCCCAAGCTTTCAGCCAGCGTGTATCACCATGATGGAATCAAAGGGGTGGGTTTATGGGAGGATGTGCATGTGCGTGTGTGTAAGTGTGTGTGTGAAGTGTGTGTGTGTGTGTGGTGGGATGGGGGGTGCTTTTATCACTGCTAAAAGGAAATGTGGTAGGTTCTGTCATGAATGGCTGTGGGTAAGTTGTAAAAACAGGCAAATCATCACCATTGATGAACTAAATAAATCAATATAATTATACCCAATTACCAATACGCACACCACAAAACACAAGAGATGAATATGCTTAATATTCAGCAACTTAAATAATATTTGTTAGCCAGCACCATGTCATATCTGACTTATTTTGCTTTCTGCATACAGCAACAGCAGCGGACCTTGAGATTTCAGGGTCTTGTGTTGAGTTGCAGCTGATCATGATACACACCTTGCTTACAAATAGAGGAAATTATTGCAACAACAGCTAGCTGATTTCTTCCCAACATGTAGGGATAAACCGAAATACACTGTCCATAAATATCCTACTATTCATCCAGACACACACACACACACACACACACACACACACACACACACACACACACACACACACAGAAAACACACACACACTCTCTCTCTCTCTCTTTCAACAGATGAAAAGCCTGCCAAATGAGGGAGTAATCCATCACTAGTGCCATTTTGTGTTTGCAGGGTCCCTCTCTTCAACAATGCCTTGACTGACAGGGAAAGATAAGGCCCTCAGTTGAATGAAACAGTGAGCACATGGGAAAACAATAAATGGCCAAGTCACTACTCTGCAGCATGAAGAAACAAAAATGATATGAAGTTTGGTTCCAAAATGATATAGTCACCATCTGAAACGTGGCATGTACTCTCACAAAAGGACTAGCAGCACAAAATTTAAACAAATAATGGTGCTTTTCAAAGTTTTGTCTCACTATACTGCCTTAAATCCCAAAGTCCTAGCTTTAGGCTTTACTATAGTGATTTACGGAACAGATCATCTCTATTTTAGAGAGGGTAAATGGTAAACTTTATGTGATATATTTTTTTTTCCCAAAAAGGGGTATACAGTGTTCTGTAAATAAACTGAATTAATTACTTAAATAGTTCAATAGCTGTAAGGCAGGCTCAACACTAAACTAATCCGAGTACATGTTATGAGGAAATCTCTATACTTTTTTCTTCAGAGTATCGTTAACCATTCTTAGCAGGGAGTAACAAATGGACTTTAACCCAATGCCTTGACAGCCAGCCCAAAATAATTAAGGAAATGAAATATTCAACATAAAGCTTCTTATTATAGCATCAGTGCCTCATAAATTTAACATGAAGAAATGGGTGGATTAATTTGAGTGTTAATGGAGAAGAAAGTCTGTCATTTCCCTTTCCCTCCATTCAACTTAATTTAGCCTACTGAGAATTATAGGTAGTATTATTTATCAGAGGGACTCCTGACACACCGCCGCAGTAACACATGTCTCAGTTATACAAAAACCATAGTCACCTATAGTGGCGATGAGGAGAGATCACTTTCATGGAGGAGGAATCGGCAAAAGCAGCAGGTTAATACTGATAAAGGAAAGCTCTTTAACTCCTCCAAGGGAAGGTACAGTATTTTGAATAGTCAAGAGACCTCTGTGCCATTTTTATCTCTTGATGGAAAAATTTAGCTGAATGTAGAACTGCCAAAAAGCTGCGCTCTCTGAAGTGAAAAGAAAATATTGGATCTCAAAGATGGTTACGCCCAGGGAAAACCTAGACTGAGGAAAATACCTGCACATTCTAACGGTAATTCAGAAAGTGACTGGAATTCTAACTGACACACTGCTTACTTCACAAAGGGTTTGATTTCTAAATATATGTACCTTTGGCATATCCACGAAGTAGTAAAATTTCGCTGGAAAGTCTGTCAAGGATATCACACAGCCAAAAAGCGGGCTTCTCCAAAGGTCCCTTATCAATTTTTGCATATTCTTGCCTAACCCACAGTGTCTAAGCTTCCTGCAACCTCCAGGACTGCCTCAGCCGAAACAAGCCGTCAGATCATTCTTAGACCCGAAAGCATCATTCAAGAGAAGAAAGCAGGAATGTGATCAGCAACAGAAAAAATGTACAAAGCGGAGAAAAGCAGGGAAATCATAATCCAACTTAGACATCAAATTCAACAAAACCATACCATTCTTGGAGAGAGCTGGGGGTTGAAACTGTCAGGCATGTTGCACCTCGGGCCACACCCAATTAGTGATGTCACAGTAAATATTTTTCAACAGGTGTCAAAGCTCCCCTACCCCTTGCTCTTCAAGTAAAATATACCCTGACCTAATCATCGTATTAATGGATGAAAAAATAAACACTTTATAACAAAGTTTTTGAATGTTACAAATACAACTGTATTACACTTGGAATTTAAACAAAGCATGGATGATAAGTAGCCAATAGATGTGTTTTTTTCTAATCATAGAATATGCATCAGTGCACAGGCTTCAGCCAGGGGACCAGCATTCCTAATGTTGCTAAATTCCATTCAGGGCCCACTCCCATCATCAGCTGAAACACAAAGTGCCCGGCAGCTTGGCATGGATGGAAGCAACATGTGGGTATAACACTGGGGCTCCCAAATACAATCCATCCCTCTGTCCACATTAATCAAATATTCCAGGCTGAAGTCAAGGCCATAGGTCGTACTGCGGGCACTGCCATCCTGTGAACACAGTATGCCATCATAAACTCCGACCCCCACGGTAAGTCCTTCATCTAATTTAGTCCCTCTGATAGACAGATCCATAATTTTCCTTTCTATTTGTGGATCAGATTTTAAGAGGTGTTGCATGGGTTAAAGTTAGGGGAGAATGTACGACTCCCACATGTTTCACAAGTTGATCTCTCTGCCCTAAGCCATGCAGCTGATCCCACTGGACAGTCCCAACCTGAAATGGTAGGTGAACCATGATTTAGTTTCCTCCAGCCTCTTGTGATGGATTGTGGAGGACAGTGTTCAGATATTAAGAGGCTTTGCACTAGGAAAATGTTCACAGTTTTGTGGCTCCATTTAGATCTCTGACGATATAAAGAGCAGGACAGCAGTGGTCAAATAGAATCTCTCTTGCTGCATTTTATATGCACTGAGACTAACACCTTAAAAAGGCACTGGCAAAATTATGTGTTAAAATTTCATATGTTTATGGATACTTTGGTGCACACTGAACTACCTCTATGTATTTACCAAGGCCCACTTTGTGGAATGTTTATGAAACAGGTCAACTAGTTGCCAAGGTTACAACTAAAATAAGTTGTGAAGTAAGAAATCTGCTTGTTTTTGGTCTCATTTCAGTCTGCATGAATTTAACCTTGGTTATGGATGCGATGCAGGGTGGGGAGAGCACTTTCACTGTTTCAAATCAGGTCTTTGCAGATCAAAGAATCAACACAGTAAATGTGGAGGCTTGCAACAGGAGATGCTCACATAACCCATCTGTCCATACTTGAGACAATGCAGATATTACAGTGGTGGTAAAAAGATATTCTTGGGAAATATTACTGTTCTGGTAACTCTACGCCTAATTTTCCTGGGGAGAGGTTTTCAAATTGTGTCACCAGATGGCAAATACTCGTGGGCGGACAAGCCACAGTGGCAGAAAAATATGTTCACTGTTGAATTAAACTAGCCCTGTGTCCCTTAAGTGACTATGGAAATTATTCGACATGCCAAATATCCCAAACTAAATTGGCAATAAAAATCAAGTAGAAAAACTGTAACAAAATAAATAGGTTAGGGAATGAGCATAAACTCTGAGGCAAAATATGACTCAGATTTTCAGTAACAAGTTGGTGGGCTACATCAAATCATAACAGATAAAATTGGCTACGGTGTCATGTTAGCTTAATAACTGGATAAGAATATGAACAAGAAACATTAATATTTACCCCTCAGTCTGCCATATAATAGCATATCATCAGTTGTTTAACATATTGACTCAGAGGTCCCTATAGCCTGCATCTATGGATTTTCATCTGCTGGCACACTTTTTTCCCATCCAGTACAGTTTAATGACTTATGAAAAGTCAACAGTCTCTTCATAACACTGACAGAGACAAAATAGTTCTGTCTGGCTATAATAAGACATAGGCTTCCAATTGCTAGGGCAAATAGGCTAGTAAAATCCATCAATCTACAATATTGGCTCAGTGTGTGCTGGAATATGTGACAAAGCAAAGGCCCTTTCTGAGAGGAAATCCTTTAAATGGACGTCTCCCTTACATGAAATATGAGATAAATACTTCCTGTCACCTATGCATTGAACCTTTCATTTATCATCTATGTTATATGCAGCCCACACTATAATTTCAAAAAGGCTAAATGACGACAGCTTTCCACAGGCACAAAACCACAGTTAAGATGAAAATAATCAGAGAAGACAAGAAATTACAAAAACATGCTGTGACCTTTCAAATCTGAGGGGAAAGCCTGCGTGTACATTTACAAAATGTGAGGTGATGGTAAAAAATTTCCCATCACAGAAATTGGAGTGTGGCTAATGAGTAGTGAAAGAGCTGGCCTGTAACCTGAACTCCAAAATAATCTTGCTTAAGTCCCGTGGCCACTTTGGGGGAGCAGCGGGGGGCTTGACAAGAGGACTGGAGGACCACCTGCACGCCCAGCGGAGCCAGCTCTGTCCTGGCACCACCATTTGTTACGCTCAGGATTCCCATTACTTCAGAGCTTGGTTGGCTGGAAAATCCATCTCCCGGTGTCAGGTTTATCAAGCTTCTATGCAAACTGGAATGGGAGGAGGGCAACACAGTCATGCAAGGAGACTCTGGAGGATAGGGGTGTCGTCACCTAGGGCACGGGGAATCCACTGCATCAAAGAGGGCAGGCTTACCTACCTCTCCTGCGATGGAATAACCACTCGATTCGGTTCTTGTGTTTCCTCTGTGTTATTTCAGACATGCCGGACAGCATGGAGCCTAAGATACAAGCCTCCTCATTCAAATTATAAGTAGCAGCATTATATGCATGCAAACCAGTCTCTGCGAGCTTACTGTCGGCCCTAAATTTAATAGGCATTTGACATATGGTGTGAGCTGCTGGCAGAGCTGATGTATGCATGCGGGCAGCATTAACCTGGTGGCTGAGGCAGGGGGGACAGAGGGGGCGAGCTTCTGAATTTACAGCCACCAGTTTTAATCTTAGCTGGGAAAATCTGGGTGGGGTTGCAAAGAGGATGGCATTTAAACCCAATCGTTCCTGTGAGGTGCGAATGTACTGATGTGGAACGGGGTGCTGCTGAAAAAGCGTGTGCCTGCTCGGTTAAAAAATAGGGGCAGCAGAGGTTAGCTCCTGACAGAGACAGAGACAGTCATCCTTGAGGCCTATCCCTTCTGTTTGGCCCTCTGCATCAATAATCCAGACTGACGTGCACAAGATACTCTCAAGGAGAGCCAGTCACTTTGCGTCGCCAGAGTGCTTACCATGAAATAAACAAATGAGAACTGACAATCCTTGTGATAGTCCATACATCCTCATGAATAGGGTACATCCTCTTCTTCTCTCTCCAAGCCATATGGATTTTACATAGAGGCCAGGTGTCTTTGTTTTGTTCAACACAAAGACATTAACAAGACAAAAGCATCATCTCAAGACATAAAAATAGTTCAGTAACTTGACGCATCTTTGCAAAATCTGAAAGAAAAAAAAAACTACTGACAATGAACCGACAGTGAGCTTGGTGTATAAATGGCAATGAAAAACAGATCTCATGTACTGAGCATTTTTTGAGTAACAGCACTGAGAAGGTGCTCTAGTGAAATTTCTGTCATGAGTTGAAACAGACCTGGAAGGGCGTAGAAATTGTATTAGTTGCAACGATGTATGGCTCCCACTGGGATTTCATAACAGCAGCATGGGAGAGAACAAGGATGTACTACAAATGCCTTTTAAACTTCAACAATAACCAAATCTGTATCACATTTTTCATGACAAAGTAACAAAGCCATGTGAAATACAAAGAAAGATGTATACATACTGACAAACAACCAACTATCGCAAAAGGGGGAATTGCTGCCTTCAGTAGAGCCATAGTTTGTTAAAGCCCACAAAAAAAAATCAGAAACCATATTGTAAATAATAATATACTCTATTTTATCTAATAATAATAACAATAATAATAATTCTATTATTATTATTATTATTTCAATGATTACAAAGCACAACCCAGCTGTATTTCAGAAAAGCACCTTGCCTTAAATAGCAATTACTTACACCATCTGTCAAGACACACATGGGATCAGTCTGCCAACAGCAAAACTCATAAGCAAAGATACGCTTGATTCAATTTTGTGATTTTGTCGATGTAAAGAGCCTCTCCAAGCTGTAATGCAACTCACTCACAGGACCACAGTTAGCTATAGCTGCACTCCATTTGGACATGGCAGTCGCTTCTTATGTAGCAATGAGGGCAGAGCAAGCCCTTTAAAAGTAGTGTGGGTGGCAGCAATGAAAGCTATTGGCTGTTACAAAATCTTGTGGAACTGTAGCTGTGAAAACAAAACAGTAAATTAACAATTACTGGCTCTTCATCAAGGCCAAACTTCAAACTTCAAAAAATCATTGTTGTCCTTCTGCAAGCACTGTTGTGGTAAGAGACAACTCCACCATGACATAGCTAACTTGACATGTGCCTGTTGGGTTTTGGTGCGCTGTATTTTATTTCCCTTTTGGGTTTTGTCTTGTGCCAAAAATGTTCATTAATCAATTATTTGATGATAATTTTTCCATAGATGAACAGAAATTATGTGCTTTATTATTGTTTTCAGAACACACTGGAACTTCCTATCTGAACTTTGTGTTTGACAATCCTCCTCGATCTGCATGTCCCTCAGATGCCAGCATCACAAATAAATGGTGACTGGAGGTGCGCTCACTCACCATAATTAAAATGTAATATGTGTTTTGCACCTAAATGTTGCCTGTACTATGGCTCATTAGAACCATTAGTTTAAATAAGGCAATTGCATCATGGCAAACTCTGTATAACAATGCTGTTTCCCATGTAGTATACTGTAAGAGATGTGGAAAATTTCAAGATTCTAATTCAAATAAGATAGCTCATGTAACATAAAACCTCTCATATACCAGTTCTCATAGTCTTTAACCTCTATTTTTCATGTGCCAAATAAGAAACCATCATTAGTATATGGTCAAGATATAAAACCAATACCTGGAGCAAGTTTCAAACCAAGGGCAAGAAGTGTTCTGTCAAATACAATAGGTTTCTACAGCTTTGCTATAGAGGCTCTAATTACTTCAGACATTTTACTTGGTGGCTGGGCATTTTAGCCACAGGCAGCCTGATACACTGGATTGCATTGGACATGTTAGCAAAAGGACACAACCCAAAAGGCTGCTTCTTGAGTCTTAATCCTACTCTCTCCTCAAATTGCACAAAACAACGTTAAATAACAAAGAGCAATAAACACATAAGCAAGTACAAAGAGGCCATGCTAGCTATGTTATTATGTGATGGCTGAAATCTGGGAAGCATTCTCTGTGCTATGCCACAGAATTGTAGTGCAGGTATGGAGGATGTGCATCACACTGGGCAAAATAATGGCACCGACACTTTGCAGAAAGGGCCAATTACATTACCCTTTTAAAATTTCATGCAACTCTACATAAAGTTATCATAGGAGTTATTCCACAGCAACAAGGCCTGGACAGAGATGTTCATTAGCCTATTGCTGAGACAAACACATCTGATGGATTAAACAGTCAAATATAACAAGATGCTTGAACTGCCGTACTGGTTGTTAAGAGAGATCAAAGTGGGGCCTGAGGGTACCGGGAGCAGGATTGGTTCAGCAGAGCTCCAAATGAATGAGTGCTGGACAAGGAGATACGACATCAGACGTGCGCACAGCATTCCCTTAGGCCTGTTCTTTCAAAACTGTCAGCCGACCCTGCGCTAAATGAGCTACAAAGAGGGACGGCACAAACATTCTATTAGCAATTACTTTTCTAACAGTAAGCAATAGCCTCATTTGGTAATGTGCCATCCTATAGTGCTGTCACTTTTTCCCAAAATCAAGTTTAAACAAATCCAAAGTAAAAGAGAATTTGTTCCCACTAATTTGAACAGTTATGTACTCAGAATCCTCTATTACTCAGATATACAGGCATGTAGCGAGACTGCACAGGGAGCAAAATGCCTGAATAGTAATTAATATCAATTTTGAATTTGAACTTACCACCACAGTTCAATCAGTCTGAAGAAAAAAGTGACAGCCGCATCATTCTATGTTGAAAAATATGACACATGCCAGAGAAGAGACACAAAAAGTATCAGTTCAGAGGCAGTTTGCAATTATTGTCCTATGTAACTTAAGGTAGGTTTAGAGTTTATTCCTATAACATGTATAGAGACTGCATGTAGATATGGTTCTGTAAAACACTTTGCGAACGAGTGATGCACAAGGTTATGAATTTAAAGCCATGGACCCAACATCCCATCGAGACATTATAAACATGGATAATGTGGGTGGCACTCACTTTACAGTTGGAAGACTTTTCTCAGTGACATACATATTTGCTTGCTGATGGATTGCCTGTCTGCCTCTGGTGGTGTACATAGAGTAAGGAGACAGGAGTGCTGACAAAGTGGTTCTCTGCTTCTCAGCTTTCAGTCTATAGGCACATCACAACATACAGGCCCAGAATGTCTATTTCCATGATATTACAGCAGCTCAACAATGTCTAATCTCTTTTCGTTTCGTTTTTCTAATAGGGCTCAGCAATTCCAAGCAGAATTTCATTCTGGAAATAAATTAGGCCTAAGTGTGTCGGACAATTCTCAGCTGCAAATGAAACAAGAAAGTACCATTTACATTTCCTCCTTCCCTATTTTCTCTGCTGTCTGATGTGTTCTGTAAGGTTTCTCATCCGTTCCTTTATTTGAATGGATGTTGCACTTCTTTGAGTAACTCTAATAATAGTAAAACTGAAGAGAAAAGATGCAGCAGAGAGGTTTACTAGATTTGGTGAGAACATCAGCTGAGAAGAAGTATCGGTACATTGACTTGACACGCCTAATAATTCCCCTAATGTGTCTAAATCCACACAGGAATGCGTGAAGATATGTATGAGAAAATGGCATCCACAATTGCATTGTTGCCATAGGAGGACTTGTTACAGCCACCCTTGTGGTGCAAAGTGTGACCAATCGATTCAAATTCCTCCTGAAAAACAACACGGCAAGTGGGGAAAATCAGCATCTGTTGTGTCGCACCCTCTGTTATATCTGCAAACCATTCAAAGAGATATGATATCGCACAATGCTCAATTTTCGAAAGAAGTAAACAAGGGAGGGATGGGCAGAAAAGGGAGGAAACTGGGAGAAAGGGAAGGGGAGGGAGGCTTTTGTTTCCACATTTCTCACGGGCGGTATCGGAAACAGCCTGATGCTGTCCATCAGAGGCAAAGACCAGAGAATAGGCTGCCCTATTTATCTAATGAAGAGGTCAAGGGGGAGTGTGGGGGAGGGTGAGGTAGAGGCAGAGGGTTCGAGTAGGGCATAATCAAGATTGTCCCCAATGCTATAAAGAAACAGCTCATTTTGCCTCCACTCACTGTAGAGGAGACAGATTGCCCATAACTATGAATGACAAAATCAGGTCGTGGTACACTGACCTACATATTATTGAGAGGTTGAGAATACATATCCAAAGAAAGTGCAGGTCAACGGTCAATAGTTGTGAATGTGAAAGAATAGCATACCAAATGCTTATCTCTTGCAAAAAAAAAAAAAAAAAAAAAGTTCATCTCCAAACACCAAAAAATTTAGAAAATGACTGTGGAGGAAGTTGTCTAATAAACCAGGTAACCATCCACCACCTAGAGGTTGTTGTCTATTCTAAAAATGTAGTTCAAAACAGCAAAAAAAGGAAGGTTAATTTCAGGATGTACCACACAGTGTGCACCGTTAGGCAGACAGTTGGAAAGTTGTATAAAATGATAAAACCGTTTTGTGGGTTGAAGCAATTCAAACATTTAGGGCACAGAGTAGTTATAATCCCATAGCTACTATCCTGTCTTTAGATGAAAAATCCCTCTTGCAAGATGAAAGCGCAAAGTCTGTTGACACAAGTTACTGAAAAGGGAAAATAGCACTCATGGCCTGAGGGGTGGTTCTGCGACCCTTCCACACACACACACACACATACACACACACATACATACCCTGGTATTCCAAAGATAAGAGGGCTGTTTTAAAATAACTTCACACAGAAGATTTTCTGAAGGCTTCTGCCACAAAAGGTTGCTGAAGATGTGGTCATTCAAGCACACCTCTGTCCTCTCCGATGCCACCTAAAGGCCCGACTTAACACATCACCACGGCCATGGCCAGCCTTCCAGCCTTAGCAGAGCAGGAACCTGAAGAACCACAGATTCTACTCACCAGTAACACTAAGACCCTGAGCACACTGCTTACGTTTACCTGTGCATGACGGCTGCCTCGCTGAACTGCTGCAGCTCACGTGTGTGTGGTGTCAACAGAGACAACAGTGCTGCTGCAGCACTGCTACTGACAGACCTATCTTCCTACATCGAGTTGGCCTTTGATAATGGCCAATGTCATTTTTTAGTATCTCAGGAATGGAAGGTCATAGCAGCACCGGACCAAGATTGGTGTGTTCAGCGTCCCCGAAAAAGCCCAGCCACACTTTGGCTCCAAGCTGCACAGAGGTTTGGTTCATTGGCTGTGATGGGCGGTCAACAAAGTGAAGAGTTGTGACCAGAAAGCAGTCACATGATTTTGGTTTACCTAGGGAGGGAGAGAGAGAGAGAGAGAGAGAGAGAGAGAGAGAGAGAGAGAGAGAGAGAGAGAGAGAAAACTACTGCCCTTGACCTGATGTGCTGTTAACATACTTGGGGTTTCTGCTATGACAATAGTTATGTTACACATGTACCACACATGTATCACACATAACATGCAATTGCTAAAACACAAGTTTTCATGTTGGTGACATATGCTACAGCAGGGTTTCCCCCAGGATTTTTTGAAACTGTGGTGCTGAGGTGGACGAACCCCCCCCCGGCCAACCATAATGTCCCCGGTGGGGGCAGCCAACCGGACCAAATGTGTTAGAATGTAACAGAAACACAGAGTTTGGTTCGGACCAATACACACTTTATTTACATTGCTACATATTGCAAGACTGTATTATGTGATATGGAATTAGACTATATCTGCTGCGCTGCTGACCCGGAGCTCTCTGCGCTGCTCCGCGTGGATCACACACTCCGGCACTCTCGGGGTAATTTTATGGGGCCGGGGCCGAACTACTCCGAAGGAGAGAATTCCTGAACTTTTACAGGGGCTAAAAAACGGCCCTGCCTCGAGGTGGGGACTCGGAGCGGCCCCAAAAAACTCCCGGGTGGGGAGTTTTTTGGGGCTGATTGGATTTACTCTCGGCGCGATGTGGCGTCAACAGAAAGCAAACAGCCGGGCGCTAGGCGTCCCTAGCAACACATCCAACACTACCAAGCTAACGCTAACGTGCTATCTAACGTTAGCTAACGCTAACAACACACTTTTAGCCGGCATTTTTAGGGGCGCTAACATTAGCTTTAGGGAACGTTAGCTAACGCTAACAACACGCTTTTTTAACAACACGCATTTTGATGCCCCGGTCATGGTCGCTCAGCCGCCCGGTAACTTTACAGGAACCTTCCTCCTGCTCGGCCCTCTCAGAGGAGACATGGCAGGTGAGAGGGCCGAGCGAGAGGATGTTCCTGTAGCAGCTCCTGCCCCCCAGATACTACCAGGAACACTGCAGAAGCCCCAGCCACAAGCCATCCACAACCCGAAAAAGCTCCAGCCCCGTCATGTCATATTTGGCTTTGACTATGACTGAACATTTGCTCTCACTTTAAGGAAAAAAATTCGGGATATATATCTATTCAGCCAAAATATATCAGGATATGACTTTTGGTCCATATCGCCCAGCCCTCCTGTCGGTCGCAATGCAATGTTAACATTAATAACATTAGGGTCGTTTTCACAGGCTTGAACAAAAAATGGATTAAACTTAATCTTGCTTAGGTACCTTGCTCTCGCCCTTTTCTCTCCCTCTGCTTCTTACCGCCTCCACTCTTGAGCGCGCAGCAGTAGGATGGGTGATAACTCCGGTGCGTTTTCAAAATAAAATTAATTGCGGCGTAGTGTAACGTGTCGTGATATTTAATTTATCATTTAAAACTCTGATCATAGTAAGTATATGTGCGCAAATATATGCTATGTGTGTATGTAGGGTCGTTTTCACATGTCATTCATACAATATACTTTAAATTGTGTTAATGCCCGAAAAAAAAAAAAAAAAAAAAAAACATCATTCCCAAGCCGTGGCGGCTTTTATTTAGCCGTGGCGGTGCGCCACGATCAATTACATGTAGCGGAAACCCTGCTACAGTTATAGACATTGAAACTACAGTGAAAGGTGTCATTTATATAATGTTGCTGCTATGTTGTCAATATGACTGTCAGCAGATCATTTTCCATGTCTATTTTTGCTGAGAACCATGCGCCTCACGCAGAGTAAATAGGCTCCACGCCGTAACTCTAGATGATGCGCTGCTGCAGCACGGCTTGAGCCACACCTGAGCCATTCTCCTCACGCAGGCTGTGCGCCTGTTCCACAGCGCACCGTGCTGCTCAGGTAAGAGGTGTGTTCAGGGCCTAATTATCCCATCCACAGGACAAACCCTGTATCTTCCACATTGCTTTTTTCCCACTTTATTTGCATCAGCTTCAAAGGCCATAATAGGTGCTTATAGATTTAGACTGAAAAATTGGAGTAGGAAATTACCATACAGCTTAAGTCCAAAAAAAAAAAAAAAAGAGAGAGTCGGGGTTTAAAGCACCGCTGATTGTAATAACTTGGCCCTTCAACACAAAAACAGATGATTGAATTTCTGCTGATTGCTTCGCTGAATAGGCCATTTTCACAAGCCCAACTGAAGCACAAAGAAAAAAAAATCAAAAGGCAATTCTGAGGCCTCATTTCAATATAAATATAAATGGTATTCACAGAGAAGGGAATATCGACAGGATTTTTTTCCCCATTAAAACTAATATCTGGCATGGCTTACTCAAGTACTTGAAGTTGCTAGTTTACCTTAGTTTGTATGTTTTACTTGTGCTGCTGTACCTCACAAGGTGTGACATATAGTGACAGCTGATTACAACATCTGCATAGTGGCTAATGCTGTTACCATAGAAACACCTGTGATTGATGGCTTTGTTACAAGGGATAGTTATACACCATTAAACTGGTGTAATAGTGCATGGCAGTCATCTCAATAACCAGGAACAAAGCAATTACAAAGTCATTAAAAAAGGAATAGACTAATACCACATGATTCACAAAATCATTAGAATGACAAGCCTTTAAATCAGCTACTATGAAGCATTTTTAGAAGAAAAATGATTGTTTTTAATATTAGAAATATATTTGATGAATAATAAAGAAACTTGTACATTTGCTGAAAAAGTGAGATTTGTGGAACACTTATGAATTCATATTTTGTGAACACTAGCAAGGGTTTAGTTAAGGAAACATCATCTAATTACCACACTGACCTCTTTGTGAAACAAAGCAAAATCCATCTGCCATGGCGTACGCTTTCCCAACTTACAAAGGTGATATTTAAACAGCATGTGCTTAAATGTTTATTTTCCACCAGGATGGCACGATACCCAATTGTCTTCTTTGTGAAATTTGATGTCTAAGTCAGGAAGGTCCATTTGCAGGATTACCATCCTACACTGCATCCCACATGCAAAAGACAGGGCAACACAGCAGTACCGGCAATGATTGAGAGAACTCGAAATTCAAATGAGAGAGAGGAGACGGAGTGAAACAGATGTGCTGTTGTTCTGAGGGAGCAGCATGCATACAGGGTAGACACACACACACACACACACACACACAGCTTATATACACGTGCATACACAGCAGCGCCACTCAATCATTCTGGTCTAGGGCCAATCCATCTATCGCTGCTTGACTGGGATCCAATCACCATTCCCAACAGGGCCAGAATGAAAGAATGGCGGACAGCCTGTGACGAAGCCCACTCTCTCAGGGTAGATTGATGGGCCAAATCTTGGAGTGGTTCACAAGGCATCCCATATCGAAATGAACATAATATAAAAAATTTCATGTCATACCCTACAAATGACCCTTTAACCTAAATCCATAGGGATATACTCACCACTGCACCTTCCTGTTGCCATAAAATGTTTGCTAAAATGGTTTTTCTTATGGTCACTTAACCATAAGAAACCCATTAAAACATGGGATAGATTTATTATTTACTCCTCCCTAGCGAGTAACAGTCATTTCCCTGTGTTTAAGGCTACAAAATATTTCCATTCTCCTATAACACTGAGGTAAAGACCTAAGGATAAAGACAAAAGCAGCAGTATACACTAAGCCTTTCAAGGTGTTTAACTTTGTAAAATTCAATGGCAACAAAAGGAAACTTTAAGAATGTTTCAAATAGGTGACAGAGTTTCTTCCACGTTTTTTTGAAACTGTGGGGGAGGGCTTCAGCATAACAACCCAAATAATAAACAAATAATGATCCATGAATAAATAAGACCTTTTTTATTTTCTAATTCAACAATAAAACATATTGTGTATGACCATGGTACGGGGTGACAGTAAAATTATGTCTGGTGGGTAGGGTTCAATGTCCCAGTCAAACCAGCAGGTTATAGTTGCTCTTGTCTATAGTGGGCTTTCACTATGGACTTCCAGCAGGCTAAAATCTAAACTTTTCAATGTAAGTAGTATATTACATATAATATACAGCAGCGAAATTACTGAAACGCAGACAATCAAACTGGCTGAATACATTCAAAATGTATGCTTTATAGCAGCTCCACGGTATCCTTGTTACACATTATGTATGCATGGGTGAGGCTTCATAACCAACTAATAATGGATTCTCGGTGAATGTAATCGGCGACATGGAAAAAACGAGTAAAGAGTAAAACCAGGTTGGAAATGCATGAGGCTGGTGAGTCTCCATTCATCCATCTGGTCAGTGCATTAATGAGAGCTGCTAATGGTTGTCAGCCAATCACACAGCCAGCACACAGGCTACTATAGGCGCTGCTGGCTCCAGTCATCGGCAGTCAGTGTGTGTTTGCAGGAGTTGTCAGCATATCTGAAAATCAACCAGCTCACCCTAGCTTACTCGATAATCACCTACAAATGGTACTGTATTGATTCATCATTTTCAACCCAATTAAACCGTTGCAACCACAGTGAAAGAAATGACCTTCACCTTTTTGCTTCATAATGGAGCACATGCCATCATGGCTGCTTCACACAGCACACTGACAAGCTCTGTGATGAAATCCAATCTGACTGGTTAGAAAAAGGACGCAAGAGGAGAAAGAGATGGGCTTTTTGACCAAGCAGCTGGAGTATTCTGTATCTTACTAGCCTCAGGCCATCGGGTAATCCTTATTGTTGAACCATGTTGGTGGGTGTTTGTTTATCCTAATTACCAGAATTCAGATAATATGTGGCTAAAATATTGCCTTATTTGGAATGCCCCCCAGGCAATAATACAATTTTGGTCCTCAAACTTTCTAGACTGACAGGGCTGACATAATCCCACTCCTTCCTGGTTTTTCATTTACATGTGCTGGTGGGATCCAGTCTTCTGCACAGGCTCTAGCTGCTCGCCCTGTGTCAGTATCACACACACACACGGTGTCAGTCTGCCTCTAAGCCTCAAGTCAAATGGTAGCAGCACTGTTGCTCCCGCTAATGCGAAGAGGCAAGTGCTCACGTTCAAGCAGTGCACCAGAGGGGAGAAGCGCCTCAGGACAGACACCTACTGAGCTTGGTCCTGTGGCTGCCACAGAGCTCATTAAGATCCAGAGTGAACCTTTCGGCGTTCAAAACACCAAAGTGTCCGTCTCTCCCAGTCATGCCGCTGTATTTAATGACGATGATAACCTTTAAACATATCACACAGCAAAGGAAATGTAAAATTTCACAGCTTTTAGTGTCTAATTTGGATACAGGCAATTTGTGCGGATCTCAACAGATTTTACGGAATTAGTATTCAATTCATATTTGAAGCTATGCACTTCAGATGAATTACATCTTAAACTAGGCACACAAGTGCTTGATCAGTATTCAGATTTCTGAATTACATCATAAACTGATATAACCATTCCATGTTTTAGCTTGGCAAATACCTCATTACTATTATTGTATCTTATGATGATGGGTATATGGCCCAATGATACTGCTGAAGTCTACCTCTACATTTTACTCATCCACAGGAACTACTCTGGCCTAGATCTAAGCCATTTCATTGATAAAGGAAAACATATATAAGGATGTTGATATGCAAAATTGGTTCCTCTCTGGAGATGACTAGACTTCAGAAAGTCACTGTCACTGTGAGAAAGTATCAAACATCAATCCTGATCATTTTTTTCGTTGCCTGAATTGATCACACTCACACATGTCAGCCAGGAGGTCTTATGTAGGTTGTCAAATATCCAATTAGAAAAATGCTGCCAATGTATCAAGCCTGACAGATTGACACATTTATTAGCGACAAATGTTTTTGTAATTAACATCTGGGACAAAAACATCCACAGATGAAAGCCTGTAGGAGTGGGATAATTGGTAAGACACCAGTTAAAAGTTGAAAGGTTTTCTTAAAACTTCACAGTGAAATAAAATCCACTGATCTGACAAACCCAATTAGGTTATTAATGCAGATTCACTGATGGCTACAAATAAACTGCTGCCATTTTTGTTGTCTTAAATCAGATTGAACAAGGTCAATCACTGCCATGGTTTCTTTTGAAGCTTTAAGGATGAATGATTGCCCATCTTTTGCCACCACAGGTCAGGCTGTCCCTAATCAATAGGCCCATCTCCTCCCTCAAAGAGTGAACTCATTGGAATGCTCCAGAGGCGCACAGGAAGAAGTACACACAGTCCTTGACCATGATATGCTGCTTAAAATGTAAATGAGCCTCTGAATAATGGGATAAGTCAGCAATGAATATGCAGACGACCACAAATTATTTTTTGCTTATCTTATAAATCATATTTTGTTTGTTGGCATTTTAGAGGACTCCAGCTTGTTGCTTTTTGACCGAGACCAGGGACGTTAAATCACCCAACACTTAGGTACAAGAAGTCCTTGCTTCCAAATTAAATCACAGCTACATTTCTATGGACTTACAAATAAATTTGGAATTTTTGTTCAATCTGTTACGTCCATTAACAGAGCAAAAAGCTACACATTTAAATCCAGATCAACTTTGGCTCAAGTATTGTAAGAAGGCTGGCAATCAGTAGGACGCTAGGCTTCTGATATCTCAGTTTGAGGAGGACAAAATGTTCTAAGGGCTACAGTTTGTTGTTGTTTATTTTTATGATGCAGAAACAACTGACGTACATGTTTCTAATCCCTGTAACTTTAAGGGTAAAACTCCTGTGTCCTACCGTACAGCTTTCCCTGCCTTCTATCAAATATCATCCAGAGGTGTACCTCAGAGGGAGTCAATTAGAACTCCAATTATTTTTTCAATTAAAATAATCTGACTTTTTTCTCTTGCTGGACCATGCTCTGATGTTTGTTTGTTTGGATTCAGTGCGTGTCTCTGCAGATAAAATGTGCCCGCACATTACTTTCAGATCAGATCAAAGTGCTTTGGCTTTGTGCAGAAGGTACAAAAGTAGAGATAAGATTTGTAGCAAGAGAAACACGTTTTCTGGCTAAGCCGTTGCACATGATTGGTGTGTGTTTTCAGTTGAGCGGTTTTACTGGCCTAAGCCTGAATTTTATTGGTAAATTAGAGCAAAGACTTGAATACAAAACAAAGCATAATGTTATCAAAGTGAAAAAAGAACTTTGTGAGGGGAGTAAATATGAAGACATTTAAAATGAGTAGTCTGTGAGAATATTGGGAAAGAGTTAAAACACCTGCTGGAAGACTGCATTGGGCCATCTCTTAAATCCATGATGTTCTTCAATCTTCAAGAGAGCAAGACAAAAAAAAAATAAAACGCTTTTATCATTTGCCTTGGGTCAGATATTTAGCGGGTCTGTTGATTTTCACTTCAAACCCCATCTCACAAGCCTTTTATCACTTTTCCCAATGTCACTTCACAGTTTCATCAATGAAAACCTAATATGAATACAGCTGTCAATGCACTTTGCCATTTCTATTGAAAACAGTTTCTGATACAATAGTGAGCAAAATCACATGAATTTTCACAGTAATAGCACTGATGTAGTATTCCTACTAAATATGAAAGCCTGAATGTCATGGAACAAACGCATAATTTTTTGGCAAATGGGAGAGTGCTTTGCCTTATCTCCAAAGCACCACACCACACTAAATACTAAACTTACAGGGGTGAAGCTCCAATGTTCTTGTCACGCAATGGTAAGTTGATCAAAGCTTAGAATTGATCAAAGGCCGTATTTGCCAAAAACTTTGTGTATTCCTGTGAGTCGACAGTATTGAATATTTAGCGCAAGAGTGAAATGAAATGTAGCCTTGTAGTAGCAGAATCCAATGCAAATGTGAGAATGGAGAAAAGTAAGTAAAAATACAGGCAAAAATCGTTTGCCTCTGTCTGGTTTCTATTTGGTGAGATTTTGGTCAATTTCTATTCCCTAAAGCCATGCCATCACTTTAATAGCCCCAATGATCAGTGCTCTGTGCACGAAAACCCATGTTGATTAATGACATGAAGAGGAAATTGATTCTGAAAATTGATACGTTCCGAGGAGCAAATGCCCAAAAGACAGTGTCTTTTCAGGTAATAATGACTTGAATTCAGTTTAGGGACTCCCCTGCAGAATCCTTCACAATGCAGTCAAAATATGGCTCTTCCTTATAGAAGAGCTGTGGCTTATCACACTGCAGAGCCAGAATGCAAAGGTAGCCTAATCCTATTCTCCATTTCTTGCTCCACACATATTCCTAGTCCTTACTGTATACCCTTCAATTCAATTACCTTAGTGTATACAAGACAGAAAAAGGATTAACCATTCCCTTTGAGTTTACTAACTAAGCCAGCATCACATGAGGTGGGTTAGCACAGAAGACTGCACAGCAAGGCAGGGAAAGGAGAGAAAAACAAGCTAATCAACATGCAGAGACAGGAAGCTGAGTGAGTCCGAGTCAAGCTGCCAAGCCGCCAGATAAAGATCTGTCTGACACGTACCCTTTGAAATAATCCACTTGTAAGTACACCATTTAGAAACATTGGCATCCAGCTTGGAAAAGGTGAAGTTCTGACAGGGGGAGGACAAGGAGGTTGAGGCGATGGCAGATAGTGTGGACACCATGTGGAGACTTCTGAGTCAGCCAGCCTTTAGATGTCACTCATTAAAACTCAGAGCAACTGCTGCTGATCCTCTAGAAACTTCCAGTAGCTCCTTCGAGAGTCAAGGAACGAGGTTCCTCTCTGCTTTCATGTGGGTCTTATGTAACAATGGTGAGACACAACTGGGCATTTTCTAATGGGGCGGACCGCAATACTGGAAGCAGGTGATGCTGGCTAAAACATTCCCTGTCAGTTTACATTTGAAACGCTCCACAAAGTAAGTCAGATCCGGTTTGTGCAGCACTTGTTTGCAGTCTGATTTTCCCGCCCGTGTTTGTGCCGGTCCCTGCACTTCCATTCACTCTGATGAAAAAAGGCAGGAACACAATCACAGGAAAGGACATGCTTGATGTGAAAACATATTGGTTGTGCCGTCATTATTATCACTTACATGCTGTCAGCTAGTAATCCTTGTTGACTTAACAACGAGGTTGACGCCTCCTTGCGTGTAGAGCATGAGGCTTTTTCTGTAGTGCAGATGAACAGGGGGAATCAATTCAGACTTGAAAATTCTCAGCCCTTCAGCAGGATTTGATGAAGTTATTTGCTTGGTTAATTGCTTTGTGACAATTGAGGGCTTTGAATAAATCTGAACCATTTCAAGTGATTGTGTTTGGGACTTTTTTTCCCTAAAACATTTTCAACTTCCTCTGCCAATTAATTAACACATGTCGCAGGAAATATTACCAGTTTGAAAGCAGAATCCAGAACTACTGACAGGATTCACGGTTCAGAAAGGGACAAGGATCTTATTGGGGAGGAAAATGAAGCAATCTGCATTCTTCTTTAACACCTCTATTATCCAACAGAGCTTAAACACACAATTTCAGAGAAAAAGAGAGGAGTTTACTTTCACCGATGCAAGATTAAAAGCAACAGAGGCAATTTCTATTTTTCTGACAGTGGTTCCTACTTCAAGTCAAGGATAAGGTTCATATCTATATATAGGCCTATACTTCTTGACAAAGAAAGATAAAGGTGGGAAAATTGCTTATCCGCATGCTTGACACATTAAGAACAATGGGCTCACTTCCCTCACTCCACAACTTTGGTGTCATAAATCTAGTGGTTGCTTTTCTTTTTGCTGTTAAAAAATACATGGGCAGAATAAACTTGATGGTGGGGGACAAGGTGGGGAAGTGTGTGTGTGTGTGTGTGTGTGTGTGTGCGGGCGCGAGATTGTGCATATGTGTATGTGTGTGTGTGTGTGTGTGTGTGTCGGTGTGGGTGGGTGAATGGGGGGGTGGGGGCATACCTACACTGGAAAATAACTGTTCAGCGTGTCTTGAGCTATAAATCAGTGCCTTGGTCAACCTGGCCAAGAGCATTTTCAAACCCATTTGCTGGAGATAATGCCAGCTATTCCTCCCAGCCCCAGGGACAGGAGAGCCAGCCTCATGAATCATTGCCCTCTTAGAGGAGCTGCAGTGTGGATCTCACCTTGCTGTGTCCACAGGGCCCTCTTGAGTCTTCCTGGTAGACAAAACCAAAAAGTGGTGGGAAAGGAAAATCTTCTGGACTATGGCCAAAAAGTTCTAAAACTCAGGCTAAAGAGCATGAAGGCTAAACACAGACAACAAACAAAAGAAGTTCAGAATTGAAGGCAGCAGAGCCTCAGCCATTCACCAGTTATCGGGTAACTGTCCTACTGTCTTTAAAATATGGGCAACAACACCTTTAATAAAAGCTAGATTCAGGCATGCTGAGTGACATAAACGATCCTTACTTTGCACACAGTAAATATGGTGACACAGGTTTGAATGAAAAAAATAATGATACGGAAAAAAATCGATAAAAAATTAAACTGTTTCCTTACAGTTTTATGTTTAGGGCAGCAACAAATGCTACAGAGATGTCAACCTCAGAAACGGTCGACATTATTTCTAGCAGCAGGAAAATACATTTGGCCTTTTTTTAAAAAAAAAAAAAATGCACAGACTTGTTTGACAGTTTTCAAAAGCAGAATGTCTGAATCAGAGTTAGCTCTTTTGCTGAAAAAAAGGTTGCATTGAGCAAATGGAGGATACACTACACAGGGACACGTTATAATGGGAAGTGAGCAATGAACCTTATTGGAATGGAAAAGAAGCTTAAAAGCTTTAACTCTGACTCCATATACATTAAATATATGATACATTACATTTATTATAGAAGACACCCCAATAAGTTTCCCCTTGCCACCGCATAAACCACAATGGAGCCTCAAACTGCAATATTACATTACCTTCTGTCTGCACTTAGGAAAATTCCATACAATTTGGGCTCTGCTGCAGAGTCTAACCTTGAGAAGTAGTTATTGTGAGCCTGATGAATGCTGGTAATGTGCAACAAAGTACTGGGCCACTTTTATTATCATAGCCTATATTTATACATAAATAGGCTACAGCAACTTATCATTGAGGTCACTGTACAGACAATCCATTAAACGGAAACTCAGGATTCCCAGTGGTTCTTCATTTCGTGTGATTTCAAATACTTGTTCAGAGATATGACAGTGGAACAGTAAAGCCATGTGCCTGCTGGAAAATATGTCACATTTTAGACTCATCTTCAACAGGCCTTATCAGGTTCCTCACTTCAAATAGCATGTGATTAATTCAAGCAATGGCCAGTTGTGATGACCTACATGGCAAGCATAGCTATACAGTTGACATTTCATTTTTGAGAGACGTATTAATGACAAATTATAATAATATGTATATAACCATATAAATAAAAAAAATGCAACTGGTCCAAAATCAGTCAAGGTGAATGCCCAAAAATAGAATATTGCTCATATTTTGGCTGGAGGTGGGGCAATAACATTTTTTTTTCTAGTTAATAGAATGGGCGATACAAGCACCAATCCAAGCGCCATTCAGTTGACATTCATTCATGCAGTGTAATATCAGCCTATTAAAAAGCAATTACAGGAACAAGTTCTTCATTCGATCAATGCATTGACAACTACGTAACAAAAGATACTGAAGCACAAAATGAGCAGAATGTTCCTTTTTACAGTATAAAAATACCACAGGTCAAAATTTCAGTATAAAACCTATATTTATGAACATGTCTTGCATTTTAGTAAGTAATAACTAGTGCCTAAGTGAATACATTCAGGGGAACTTTATACTATTACTTGATAATTCCTTTTAAAAGGCTAACGATGACAAACTTTCATTTTGAAGGCAGAATCACCTGACAGTGTTGTTCCATGTGTGGCTGTTCTGAGGCCACATCCCCTCCCCTCTCAACCCCGGCAGACACTTTAGCTTGGCACAGCTGACACTTTGCTTCACCGAGATCAAAGAATCACCACACTACAGACATTTTTCTTCCCGCAGGAAAAGTCTTCTCTAATTTTAAAAGAATTTGAACCATTTTAACTACTGGCCCTTGATATATGCATTTGCTGATAAGCAAGTTTAATTTACACTGCTGAATTCATGCATGATGTGACAATCTCATATAAAGATACAGAATGAGCTGCAAGTGTCAGGCCTATAGGCTCCTAAGCTAAACTGAAACAAAATACTAATGCTAATACAATGCTAAGGGAGTAAGACAGGTGATATAAATCATCTTTTCCCTTGGTGGTGATGGCAAATTACTTACACAAAAAAGATCAAGTCACAAAATGTATGTGGGCCTAGCTATAATGTTTGTCATATTTTGTCAATACCTCCATATCTGCCAATCCAGACAACTACATAACACACAAGAATTCCAACAAATAAACTGTCAGCTTCATATCCAAAAATCTCTGGTGTAGGGGTTCGGGCACTCCGGAGTGCTGTGGATGTTTGGTGCAACATAGCAAAAGATATGCATTTCAAAATGAAGACGCATCAGTGTGGATGTAGTCTCAGTTTGCTGTGTGAGGCCATGTGTGTTGTTTGCCTCCAATCTTCACACTGTCAATTCATTATCTCATAGCTGGTTAACAAAGTCATTCTTTTTTCCCTCAAGTTTTGATAGTTCTCCCTTACTCAATGTCCTAAAAGAAGCACAGCAAGTGACACAATATTATAAAAATGATTCTGACCTCTAAGCTTATTTTACAGTCAAACATTTAGCATTTGGAAGCACAGACTAGATAAATAATAAATTATAATATTAATATCTAAATTATTTACAGTAAGTTACTTCACACCTAAGCCTTTGATTTTTCCCCTGTAATTTAAGCCTAGCTGTGGGAAAGCATCCTGCTCAGCCTTGCTCAGCCCTTAATTCAGTCTCTGAATTATATGCTTTGCAGAGCCTTATCAGAGTCACACTTTCACTTGTGTCATGCATTTGGCTTTAATCAAATCATGCCATTTTGAAAGACCTTCAAAACTCATGCTGTTAAGGCTTTCTGGAGAGTCTCTGCTCCTAACAGAGGGCGCAGGCCAAGATGGCTGCTGGACAGCGAGGAAAACATAGCAAGAGAAGCAATCACTCGTACAGTATATATGTGGGCTTGGAGCTATAATCTAGTAGTGAAAAAAAAATCAATCACTAAGCACTGGCATTAGCAAAGTCCTATTCATTTGCAGTGTGTCATCTGTATGAATTGTTCTTATTCATCCATTGCTTGACTATGAGCTCAGACGTGACATGATGACGTGCTGTCAACACTAATGGTCTCTGATGGCATCATGGCCCTGTCAGGAGCACACATGGGGTGCAGGGAGCCAAGGCCATGGTAAAGTCTCCACGGAGGAAGAGCTGTCATCTCTGTCCCTCTCTGCCAAGGAGCCCCACCCCCATTCCCTAAAATCCTATCCATCTGCCACATCAGCGGGGCAGGGGGAGTGCAAGCAATGCACTTTCCTGCCACTCGCTGTCGTGCCTCGGCACACCCAGCTAGCCGCCACAATCAACACAATCAACACTGACCTCACTGTATCTGTATGTGAGAATAAAACTGGTGTTGACCTGTGTTGCTGCAATTACCATGAAGCTTACCTAACAACCAGCATTTTTCCGTACCGGAAAGTGTCCCATGTTCTGACTGTCACACTCAGGAACTAGTCTTATTGTTTACAATAAGCAATAAGCAGTGCCATGACAAAACATCATCATACCAATTCATAATCCTCCTTCGTAATGGCCAGCATGTTTTTTGCACCTGATAGTGCACACAAAGTCCCATGCGCCGACTGTCAATGCACTTGTATAACTCTGTTTACACCAAAGCCAGTAATGGCTTGGACAGAGTTTCCCTTGAGGACAGGAGCAGAGAAAGAGAAAAAGACAGGGAAAAGCTGTGGTACTGACATACCTCAGATGCAGGAAAACATGCAAGCTAAAACATGTGAAGTCATAAGACCTTCTTCAACAACATGCCACAAGAGAAAAGCTTTATGCCTGACAAATTCCAAATGTTTTTTTCATATCTTATCAGCATTTTTACAACAGTGTAACAGGATGTTGACTGTGGATGCCAGTAAGTGAGTAATAAAAATAAAATCAAGACCAGAAGACCTGCTTGCTATTTCTCAAAAGACAAATCTGCTCTCACTGCCTGTTATTACAAAGCACTGTTTGTCAAAATTAGTAATCCAGGCCAGGTTCTGTGTGAGAACTCTTCAGTGCACCGAACATTTAATCTACATAACCTACATGAATTTGCCACATTTTTTTCTTTTCATAGCACAGAGTATCCTGTGACATTTGTCTGCCCTCATAAGATGGTCTACTGTTTGACCTTCACATAATTTTGTGCATCTGTGTGTGTGCATGTGTGTGTGCTAATTAGTGGAGAACCAGAAACGAATGGGAAGACAATGACAAGCAAAACAAATGACACCAGCCAATGAGCCGTTGCTCCATTTGTCCCCATCCAGTTCTTGTCTGAAATGAAAGAGTGCGTCATCTGTTCACTTCTGCTGACTGGGCAAATACACAGCCAAGGCAGTGAGCCCTGACACGCATGTTGCATGTTCCTGTCACTTCCCTTGCACATTTAAGAATACACAGGATCTGATATATATCAGTCCCATGTACCATAACCTAGGCTGAGAATCCATACAGAAGCAGGAACTGTGGAGGATATCAGGCTACGTCATCATAAATCTACAGGACCATCAACAAAGCGGCACCATTTTCTAGACACCTAATCTGAATATGGATCAGACCAACATATGTTTGGTGTTATGATGCATCAATTTGTAAAATTCTGGGCTGATACTAATACCTATGTTCAAAATAATAGTTTGGACGATAGCCGATACATTACTGGCATTCATTATACTACCTTTGAATGAGCACAAATCAATCATACAAATTTATGAAACAATCTTTAACATAATCTTCTTTCACAAGACTTTTCTTTGGCGAAAAACAACTGTTTCAAAGTAGAACACACTGGCTGTAGGCACTATAGATGTGCAGTCGATCAACTTGTCATTTTCTATGTGACAGGCATAAAAATAATGATAATTAAGTCCCCCAAAATCCCCTTTTGTCCTGGATGCATGCCGTAGGAGATGTCAGCCCATCCCAAACACATTTTTTTCCCACTGACAGGATAGTCTTCAGCCCTAGATAGAAGTGGATGGACAAATAGCAGCTACTGCCATTGGTGAATGTCATCAGGCCAATAAAATCCTTTATATATGATTTTGTCTAATTACAAAAATGCGACTGACCACTAAAAAACTAGTCATGTTTTTCAGAGCTTTCGTGACAAATACCCATTCATCTGCATATCAGTTATTTATGATTTTTGGCATGAAAAGGGCACTGGGTTACATATAACTGATGACTGCTTTTGACAGCAACACAAATCTAACCTTTAGCTTAAGAATGTACTAAATGCAGGCAAATTTTAACTTACTGATGGTGAAACCTCAGAAACAGGCTACAGGTAGACCACTTGGAAGTCTGCAGGAAGAATTCAATAAATGGGCCCGATGTGTTCAAAATTTCCTTTCATGATTCCATGGTGAAAATCTTCTTTAAGCTCAGACAGAAAAGGTACAGCAATGAATCATGTACCGCGAGTTTATGAACAGCAAGGTCAGAGGAATGCTGTATTATTAATTTGTTAAAACCAATTTTATACATTATGCAACTTATTAAGCATCCTCTCCTTATGCTCATTTTAAATCTTAAATATACAGTACAGAGTGAACAAACATTTTAATGTAAATAAAAAGTGCATAGTGCCTGCTGCGCCCTACCATCCAACATGCCATCCTGTATGCTGTGTCAGTTTATCTATCTATCTCATTTATGTTTGTGCAATAGCACCAGGCCTGCAAAATAAGCCTGGGGAAACACTGCATTTTGCATCTTCTAACATTTTCACCATTTTCAACTAGAGTGGACCTTATGTGCCAAATGAAATGTTTCAGCGTTGCCAATATGCCGACGTGCTACAATATACAACAACAGATAATTAATTGTGCTTTCGTGAAGCTTCTCTTACATGTCAATAGAGATTTAATCTGAAGCAAATAGGTACGCAGGCATTCTAAAATGGAAGACCTAACTTTTATGAAAACAATTATCCCAGCCGAAAACAATCCAGTTTTTGTGTGTCTGCTGGTTATCCTTTAAAAGTTTTAATTAGATGCCCTGTGTGGTGAGAACGCAGAGCCATCTGGGACCCATCTGAGATGATAGGGACAGCTGATGAATAGCAACAGTTTCTACATCTCACTACAGACTTTGTCATGCATATCAATGGGCAGCTGACTGCACAATGTGTGTATGATATTGCACAGCAGTTATCTCCAAGTTACATTACTCACATCAGAAAATCTAGTCTATGGCAAAAAAAAAAAAAGAACAGTGACATTTTTCAGCTGTCTGCAAGGAATTAACTGATGACTAGCTGCTTGAGTTTTTTGATGACTAAATTTTTAATCAGTTTAGCTTAGGGTCAATGCTAGACTAAATCACTATGTGTGAAAAAAAATCCAATTCAATTCAGAAAGCTTGAAATGAAAGTTTATTTAGATCTACTAGCAGATGAAAGCTGATTTACACTGAAGGAGGAGGAATTTAATTGGGCAAGGATATCAATCTAATGAGTCACTTCAATCTCATTTAAAGTACTCAGATTCCTTGAACTTCAATTCAAATCCAATTTCTACCTCATTGATTTTCCTCTCAGTGAGTTTTGCTGGTGTAAATCCACATTTGTCCCCTACCCTGTTTGGTTTCTATGTCTGCACTTCAGCTGGTGGATGGACAACCTCGTATTACTGATGTTTTTTTTTTTTTTTCCATCCCTTTGCCAAGCCCCCATTTTACTCTCACGTCTCCCCTGCACTCAGTCGTCTGTGTCCTACATGCATAACAGCAAGCAATGTCTGGTTTGTGAGGTCACGCCAACCCCCACCAACCCCATTCCCCAATTTAGCACTGTCCTGAATTAATGTGATTCAATAAACACAAAAAATTTACGTACATCAATTTTTTTTTTTTTTTTTTTTTTTAAATCCCTCTTTAGTTTGCCATCAGAAAACTACCTACACCAGACCCATTTCCTGGAGCTCACACACAGATAAAACAAAGGTGACCAAAAGTCACTGTCAGATAAGAAATATGTAATAATTCTGCATTACCCTTTCCAGGAAGGTGGTGGGTCTGGCTTGTTCACAAAGCCAACAACTGCTCCTCACACAGACTAGAGGAGAGCTGAAAACAGGGCCAGCTGAGGTTACTCTGCCATTGTGACTTTTGTTGTGGTGTTTTATCTATTTTTAATTTTGTTATCCTTTATTTATGTAGAAAAAGTCAAGTGAGCTTGCTTGCTGTTTTTTAGCACCACTCTGCTTCACATTCATAGTTACACACATTCACACCCCAGGAGTAGCCCAGCACAGCCACAATCTTGCATTGTATGCCACTGAGAGGCTCCAATAGAGTAATTAAAGGAATACTTCACCCATAAAGCATCATTTTAGTATCAAGTATTCAGCATGTGCTGCCTTCAACCTCCGAAAAAGAGAGATTTACTCACAAGCTTTCATGGTAAACTCGTATTCCAAAAAAGCTAGCCATTTCTGATCCAGTGGGGAAAATGGGGCCTTAATTGCACAATTTTAGGACAACAAAACACCATCAAAAGTTCCATTTAAAAGGCTCATCATGCTGTATATTCCAAGTCTCCAGTAAGCAGTCCTATCCTCAGTAGTACTTCCCAAACACATGTATTTTCATGTTTTGCTGTTGCAAAATTCGTAAAATTACAGCCTCAGTTTTCGATTGGATCCGAGATGGCTTGCATTTTTGGAATATGAGTTTACCACTAAGGCTTGTGGGTAAAGCCTTCTTCGTCAGAGGCTGAAGACAACATACAGTGACTACTTGATTCAAAAATACCTTATGGGTGAAGTATTCCTTTAAGGCAGGGGTGTCAATCACGAAGTCATACATGTTTTTACTCATACATGCACATCAATGGCACACAAATCCAACTCAAAACCAAACAGTTATTTACATGTTAAACTACATGAGTCATTTTGTCAGAATAAGCCAAAGTATTTCAAAAGTCAAACATCAACATATAGGCTCACCTATGATGACAAAAAAAAATGCAAAAACAAAACAAAAACAAACAAACAAACAAACAAACAAAAAAAACATAAAAATACAGAACTGTCTCATAATGTTCCCTAAGGCTTTGGTTTGACATTGCTTTTGGCTGGTTTATTAGCAAGGTAGCTAGCTAATAAATCAGGGGTGTCAAACTCGTGCCATGGAGGGCCAAGAGGCTGCAGGTTTTCATTCCAACCAACAACTGATGATTTCACTGATCACCCTACCTCGAAACAGAGAGGCGGGACTAATCAGTGAAATCACCTGGTGGAGTTGTTGGTTGGAATGAAAACCTGCAGCCTCTTGGCCCTCCATGGCACGAGTTTGACACCCCTGTAATAAATGTTTTGAGGCAAGTGATCTGCCGGGCGGCTGATGAGCTCGTCAGGAGGAGGAGGGAGTGGGGTGCATGCAGGTTTTATGTGGCGTTAACACCGCAGGACGTTGCAGTGCACGTTGGTGTTTGTAGTATCTGCGTTGTGGGCAATATGGAACAGGACCAGTAATAATATCTGAAGTCCTAGAGCAGATATAACTGTGCCATGGGCCTGATGTGGCCCGCGGGCCTTGAGTTTGGTAGGGTTAGGTAAGTGCTCTGCTCAAGGGCACGCATGGCTGTTGACGGAGGGGAAAGAGTTACTCATTCACTTTCCCTGCCCACATGAATACACCCACAAAGTAGGGTAGGATATCAGTTTGCTTGTTATGTGGGATTTTTGCTTTTTCTTCCCCTGTGCGCTGAGGAGGCTAGTTATTTTGTAAAACTGCATCTTTAACCATCAGTGACATCTGCCAACAAATGTACTCTTACGCTCGGGTTGCAGAGGAGCTCCCTTTGGCATTTTTTTTTTCCAATTTGCCGTCTAATAGGGGTTTATATTAAATAAACTTGTGTGTGCTTGGTCTGTTAATGGGTTTATTCTCACACATGGTGATACAGAGCTTGAACAGGAACACTGTGCTACAAGATCTTGACACAGCAAATTCCTTATGCCTGTTTTGTTGGGATTTGGCTCCCGCTGTCATTCATACATGATGGCTAAACAAAAAAGGCTCTGTAACATTTACAGAACAAATGCTGCATGTGTGAAAGAAGCATAAAGTTAGGGGAAAGGTCTGGATATGCAAGATTACCAGCCTATATCCTCGGGGTCCTTCTGCTCAAATGAAAACCAGACAAATCCGATTAACCTTACATTTGACCTTTCAATGTCATCACTGTCTTCACTCAGTAGTACTTACATCGTCTTCCAAAAAATATATAAATAAAGAAAAATAAGAAGAAGTGCACATAAGGAATTGCTTAAAATAGGCTACTGGTGGTAGCTCAGGCCATTTTTTGGGTTCTATGTCTGTTTCCACTTTCCCCATTGCAGGGATGCCCCGTAAAACATCAGTGTAAATGGTTTATAATGCCACCAGTCGACTCTGAAATGGGAGACCTGGTTTCAATCAGCAGTCAAATTGCTCCTACATTACCCTCGCCGAGAGAGTACTAAATCACTCCTTCCCTCCATGCTGCTGACGTTAAGAAACAAGCATTGTTAAAAACCCACCATGCATGTTACTAAGAGCACCCAGTCTTTATGGGATGCTGAACAGGACAATAGTAGTTGCCCACGGCATCCCTCTGAACAACCAAGTGAGATGTAACATCCTACACTCCAAGTGGAAAACCAACACACATTTTCTACTCATGAACAGGCATCTTCATCCTTTTTAAGCCAGCAGCCGAGGCATGAAGTTGACTTTATGTGCAACCTTAGATGTAAAATTTGGCTTATAGTACGGCTCCTTTAACAGCCATGCCAAACAGTCCCATCACAACTAGTTCAAACCAGTTTGCCTGGTTAAAAAGAGTTCTGGGTTTCTCTGTGCCAACGCCCTGACAGTGGGCCAGTGAGGCGTCTCGGAGCACTTATAATCCCCTATAAACCCCAAAAACGTTGATCCCGCCCACCACAGACCAACATACTACAGGCAAAACCTCTCATTAGAACTCCAGGGCCCTGAAATTACCCAGATTCTACCCATATGGAAAGCATGAGAAAGCGTCAGCTGGGAGAGGTTTGTGCCGAGTGGTTTTTCAGCATGTGGCCACAAAGGAGGTGGAACTCTTTAACAGTGTCATTCTGCCAGGCCTCTGCCAGCAAACACCGGCAAAATGAGGAAGCTGAGGCAGATGCTCTGGCTAGCAGCCTCAGCCCAGACCTGCTAGGAAATACCCTACAAAAATACATACAAACACATGCATACTCATACAGGCCATGGACATGCAATTGTAGACAAACACAAGAGCTCCACCATGAAAATGTGTATAAATCTTGTTAAATTTTCACACAAGCCTCTACTGGTGCATGGCAGTAATACCCGAGCTTTACAGGTGAGGTGGCTAGAAAGCCTGTGAGCCAACATTGGCTCAGATTTTTTATGTATCCTAGCCTTTGCCAGTATGCATGCGTGGCAGGGAGCGTCGCCAACAAGTGCCTACACTGATTTCCTTCACAACCACTGTTGCAAAAAAATCCCAGTGGAAACACAGAATGAACTGCTGACCCCCTTGGCAAGTGAGAAAAAATGAGAGCGAAGTGGAGATTCATTGTAGGACACCCTGTGTTCCCTCCGGAGGATTATGTCGAATAAGCCATGTTTCTCCTTTTTATTTTCAATTGTCTCTAGTACAGACTAGGCTTGATGGCATGAGGAATGTGTTACAATGCACCAAATAAACAGTCTTGAAGATGGCATTTAGTTTTAAAAAAAAAAAATGTTCAAAAGTCAAAAAAAAATCTAAAACTCACAACAAAAAACAAAACAAAACAGAGAATAAACACAGAAACAAGCAAACATAAACTCACTATTAGAAGCCTGCAGTCTCACCAACATCAGTGAAAGGGGAGGAAACCCTGCCTCTGCAGTAGCATGGCACCGAACAGTAACATCAACACAGGCTTAAGTGATCAAATATGCACAGCAAAATTAAGGAGCCACAGCAGATAGCTCCAGGTATTCCGGCAGCGATCCAAAGAGAACCACATAGTTTAAACTGATTTCTGAAGGAAAAGGCCTCCCATAATAGTCTGTCTGCTGTAATAGCCTGTCTCAAATAAGCACCTGGTACTCTCTAGTGCTGAGACAAATATCCTGAATGTCCAAGCCATTAACTTTATGTAGGCTCTCTCCCCGAAGCCTCATAAAACTGTGTAGACCATATTCTACAGGAAAGCATACTATGACATTAAATTACCTTAAATGTGAAATAGGAATGGATGCTGTCACTTTATTTTCAGTTAGTATGAGCTGAAGGTTAGAAACCCAAACATGCAGTGGGGCCTAAGATTTAACTGCAGCAAGCCTCTGATGCAATTCCAAGTAACTAACCCACCCTTTATCATCCCATTACAGTTTGGCTCCCGGTTAGGTCTGTGCATTGTGCCTAACAGCTATAATCGGTGGCATGTATTGATAGGGGGTGGCCATAAGGCCACTTCACACTGTCACTCAAGATCACCCTCAAAACTGTCTCCAATCCTTTCCTAAAATAAACTGAAATGGGGGGTTGCAGCTCAGTTGATGCAATGCTGAAAACCTTTCTATATATCCACCCAGCGAAAAGCAGCCTCCTTTTTTCCACATCTGTTCAAGACAGGAAGAAGGCTTTGGGCTATTCTATGAAGGAAAGCTGGCAAAGTGGTGTATCTGCACCGCCTGTCACAAAAATGAGGTTGAAATTGTATTCTCTAAAGGATCAGTCTTAAAATTTATGATTTTTGCTTCAAATGCAGGCAACAAAATTCATACTCTGAAACCTTTCTCAGGAACTAGTGCTGCAGGGATACCGATTTTTAAAGATTTTTTAAAGGGGAGGTGATTGACACAGACATGATGGGAGCATTTGCAAATGATGGGCATGCAAGTACTCCGGCGTCTGTCTCATGTAATGATAAATACAGCAAAGCAGAGATTTCATGTGCCGGGGGCGCTCATGCGCTCACAGACACGCTCGCACGCACGCATGCATGCACGCGCACTAACGAAGTGAAAAGGCAGCTTTACAGAGTGCTCTTGCATTCCATGGACACATTCTCTTATTAACTCAGGGAAGAGACAGGGTTTTTAATGCTGCAATGAGAAAAAAAAGAAAAAAGAAAAAAGAAATCGAGTGACGACGTCACGCCCCACAGGCCAAGATCTCATAAATTACTACTGCTGGTATTTGTTATTTCATCAGTGTTTTTCGACACAATTTCTGCTTGCTGGAAGCTTTCTTCCTTGCAAAGATTAAACGCCCGTTTTCTCACTGAAAAGTGTGTGGATGCAGTTTGCGGCCAACTCTGTGCAGCTGTCTAGCCCGAAAAACACTTGAAAGAAAGAACCGAGGAAGCCGTTTAGAGCTTTTCCTCTGATTCATTCACTATTCCACTTGATTCCTTTCGCAGCCATCTGTCCATACGTCTGGAAATAAACGCTTTTTTTTCTAGCGTTAGTTGTTTTTTTCCCCCCCCACAAATAATCTCCCCTCACTCGCCTGGCTTCTGTCACCAGAACAGATCTTGCATTTCGGGGGGACTCTAAAATCAGGCTATTACTTTGGGCTGACCATTTGAAGTTGTCAACATTAAGCAAATAAAAAAAAGCGCAACAAACTGCATGCGTGGCTGTCTGATTAGCTGAAACGCGATTTGGTCGCGCAATGCGGAGCTTACCTATTTCGAAATTTAGACCAATAAAGGTATTTGCGAAGTAAAGCCCCTTCATAAAAACAATTTACATACACCCACAAGAATCAATTTCGTTCATATATTCGGCAAGTTTAGCAACTACGGCCAGACTGAGGTTGCGTTTCAAGTTCAATGGGGGACATTGAAAAGATAACGGTGCACACTTACTGAATCTCCTCTTTGTCACCGCCGTTGGCATTTCTCTCCTTCTCTGAAACACTTCTTTTAGTCCCGTCTTCAGTTTGTGGCACGAAAATCCACTTCAAAAAATTGAAAAAGGAGTTACAACCAACCCGGGGAGCGAATTAAGAGGGGGGAAAGATAGGAGTCCAGTGGCAGAGGAACACGAGGTACTATCCCGGCCGAGCGGGGTCGTGGATACTGGATCTATTCGTGGCAGCTAGCTGCTCTCGTCTCTCGTGAACGTCAGCCTCGCTCAAGTGTCCGGTGTTGCCTGCGTACCACACAACTCAGTTTTGAGTTATTTCTTCGGCTGCAAGTGTCCAGTAATTCGAAAGCACAACTCCCAAAAAAAAACACTCGCAGCAGTGTGTAGCAAGGTAAGGAGTTGTTGTTCCCTCTCCCTCACAGTCACGCTTCTGCCTCTACGGAGAAAACACACACAGGTCGGTCAGCAGGTTTTCGGATTCACTCGGCTACACTCGCTGCTAGCTGTGTCCATTCATTCTTGTCGTCAAGTCTTCCAACCTATAAACATATGCAGTGTCAGTCAGGGGATCCAAAAGTTTCTCTCGCATCAGTTTACATCGGCCTGAGATGATTTTTAGTGGTGATTTTGGGGGCATTACTGTATCCTGCAGAAACCTATCACAAACAACAGTCTGGTACTGGAGGTTCCCTCATTGGGCCAACCTCTGATTGGTAAGTAAGGGTAAGTAAAATTAAACTAGTCCTTATCAGCATTATCTATCTATCTATCTGATTATCTATATCTATCTATAAATAGATATAGATATATCAATAAATAGATATAGATAGATATATATGCTGCCCAATTATTGCAGCTTTGTTTGTTTGTTTGTTTGTTTTGTTTTGTTTTGTTGTTTTTTGGAGCAAACTGATGAACGGAGCTGCATCTAAGGGATACTCCTCCTACCTATCACCTTGTGGAAGCTAAGGACAAGACTGTAATTTATAATTTATAGGTGCAGGCCAAACATGTAGGCTCTTTCACCAATACTTTTGTTGTTGTTGGTAGCCATCTTTGAGAAAGGACCGCAGAAATCTCCACAACCCACTGTGTAACAAGCTGCTATTAACAAGGAGCAGTGTTATATTTTGCACTTATGTTAACATTTATGCATTATAAACTTGGCTACACAGTCATTTCAGTGACATTAGTTCCCATTCTTGAACACATTATCAAAACCACCACCACTGTAAATGTCATAGTAGCCCACCAGGACAGGCACTGGGAACTACAGTGGTTGTTTTTATAAGTGAAGCAATGTGAGGAGGGACAGAAAGAGGTTTCTGCTAACAGTGCAGCTTGGCTGTTAGTGCATGAGCACTCAAGCGGCTCAGTTGAGCATGCAGGGCATGGACACTGTGACCCCCAGTAATGAGGACGTGAATATCTTTGGGGTTCTGACAACCCACCTACTCCGCCTCCTAACCTTACCATGATCAATCGTTAACTTGGCAGAGCCCCGCTGAACTGCGCCCTGGCTGTCCGCCACACCCTCCTTGTAACCGGTGCAAACGACATTTACAGAAGGTTTTACCTGGCCGTAAATGTCTCTGGCAATTGGGCAATCAGGTAAGTTCTCTATTCACCAAGCACACAAACACACACCCAGGCAAAAACACATGAGGACACACAAGCAGACCCACACAGACACACAAACATACGCACATATACTTCAGGTCAAAAAATGAGTTGCTATGCGACCTCACAATGACTGAAAGGGAATTGTGTTCCCATTAGCTTACAAATAACAACCTTGGTCAGTGCACAATGTTGCAGGACTAGGATCTCCACAGCCAAATAAGAGGCCCAGCCAAGGCTATTTCATACAGAGGGAGGGCATTGTTCTGATATCGTTACCGTCAATATGTAGGTGCCAGACAGTGAACTCGGTACATGTACTCAGTAATGCCATTATGTATCTCTGGTGGCCAGCATGAACATCTCGTATACAGCCCAGCAGACCTATAAACAACCATTGCCTGTGAAGGTCAAAGAAGATGTTTAGAGATGTTTTTGCAGCTTAATGCATAGTGTATGGCACTGGTGCTGCCAGGGTTAGGGGTTCAGTCCCTTTGTGGCCATCCATGCTAAAAATGCATGCTCTTCTGTAGAACAAGGTGCTTAGGCTTAAAGTGTCCATCAAATGGCAGATGCATTCTGCATTTAGCTCTGTAAGTTTGCAGAGTAGTACATTGATGGTGCATTTTTGTACAAGACTGATATAAATAAAAAATACACGGCTGTATTGTAATTCATATCAGATCAACGGTAGCTAATCTGCTGTGCATTTTATACACGAACATGATGTAAAATTAAGCCATTAGTTATAGAATCTTGCAACCTATGAACACCATCAAAGTGAAAGAAAATCTTTTTCCAGTCAGTTCAACAACTCATATATATCTTTAAAAGTATTGGGACACAATCCATCCATAAACTACTTTATGCCATTAATTACTCTGGTGAAATTAGGAATAAATGGTTAGATAAATTACTCCAAATCAAAAAGGGCCTGAGGTAGCAAATCAGCTTCTAACCACCATGCTCCTGGAATGGAGCACCATACACGGAACCCTTTATCAGCTTGTTCCTCCCTATTAATTTTTTTTTTTTTTTTTTTTTTATTGAACTCTACAGGGAAATTACGCAGGAGAAATTACTTGAAAAGAGATTCATTTCTATCTTGAAGCTCCTCAGTAGGAGCTTGATGGTTTGAAAGCTGATTTAATACTTCTGCGGTTACTTTTTTGTCTACTTTCCATTTTACACAGAGTCATTTAGAATAGACTAGAGCCCATAGCTACAAATATAATATAGTGGATATACTGAAAGTAAAAACAAAATGTTGCCGACTGCAAAAGAAATACAATACTAATATTTTCATAGTCCCATATAGTGACTGAGTGTTTCAATCATATTAAAATGACAATTTATAAACATTGTCTGCATAGATCCTTTTGATACCTTGAGGACACTTTGCACCAGATGGTCTATCTGACTATTCTGTATTGAGATGAAACTAGTCTACACTTAAAGATGATTGCATTTTAACCTTATAATTACTGTTCCATTTGAAATTCATAGAGAAAATGGTACACTGTGGACCTCGATTATCCAACCCCACGGCCATTTCCTTTATTTTTTTTTTTCCCTTCCCGCAATAAATTGCACACTACCCTCCGGTAGCCTACTGGTCTAATTCTGTTGTTGTTACAGTATTGTTCTCCAGTAAATCAGTTTATTATTCATTGATTAGTTTGTTCCTGTGTGTGTGCGTGCACTGCCGCCACAAGTGATTTTATATTGTCATGAAGTGCTTACAAACAACTGCTGTTTTACTGACAGGCCTATATATTTGTTATGTAGGGCCTAATGTTTGTGGTGGTTTAAAGGCTATTTGTCCTCCAGTAAATGAGTCTATTATTCATTGGTCAGTTTGTTCCTGCATGTGTGCGTGCGTGCGTGTGTGCATGCACCGCAGCCACAATAACTGGTTTCTTTGATCCTGCTGTTGTCCCAGAATGTTTGCAGACAACTAATATTACTGCCAGACGTACATATTTGTTATGTTTGTACCACAGAAGTGGTACAAATTACACACATTTATAATACATTTCCTGAGACAATTTTTTCCCCAAAAAGCTTTGGTGGATTTTTATTAATGTTTCAATTATCCAAAATTTCAGCTATCCAAAATAACTCCATGGGGCTTGGATAGTCGATGTCCCACTGCACTGGACCCCTCTGAGCTGTCTGCCACATTATTATCTAGTTTCCTTTCCCTAAATAAAATGAATCTTACATGTGCTTCACTGCCCTGTACTTGATACAAAGCACAGGGCAGGATACTTACATCCTTTAACGCATACACACAACTAACATGGGACTCAATGAGGCAGGAAAGCAGTTAATGGAAGTTAATGATGAGAATACACAGCGCTCGTTGTACCATTAACCAACATGCAGTCCAACATGCCAGCAGTCGCAGTCACAGAGTACCGTCTCAGTGGGGAGACAGACTAACACGGACTCCATCAAGAAAGATTTACAAATCCAAGATGATAAATATGGGAAAATGTGGAAGTCCCACTTTTCACTTCATGATCGGTAAAGTACTGCTGCACCTTGTTTCATTTGCAAAAATAAAGTTATACAGCTCACAGCGAGTTGCTTGTGTCATTAAGAGTTTCTAGTGTGATAGGGTGGTAATGTGATTTCACTTTAAAATTCAGGGGGGGGGGGGTGGAGTGACTGCAGTGTTAATGCAGGAGATATGCCACATAAATGGGCAAAAAGGGACTTATTCAGTGCTTACTGAAATAAATAATAAAAGCACAGTGCTTTCCTTGTATCTTTTTCTAGTATAAGTCTTGTTTTTATTTGTATGAAGCTATACAGATTGCAGATTCAACACAATCTAATGTTGGCTTTTACTGTTGCTATAAGTAGAAAAAAATCTACCTTAACATGAATTCCTATCACTTACTCCTATAACCTTGGGCAGCTCAGTCTATATTTTCAAACAAGATTATCTCTTTCAGTGCTAGAAACAGGAAAACCAAGACTTTTTAATGATGTTCTTCAAAGATGAATCCCGGAGCCTCTTCACTGACTAAACGAGAAATACAGCGACAGCATCCATGGTGCTATTAAGGTGGTATGGGTACATTTTTAGATGAAGAACATTAACCAGTAAAAACACACACATAATAATAAGGCATATTTTATGTGAAAGCTCAAGCATTCAGTCAGTCCACAAAGTCGATTTGCAATTTATTGTAAGAGGATGAGCTCTTAGTTCTATCTGTCAGTGATACCACACACTGAAGTTCTCTTCTATTTTCTAGCTTTACCAGTTGTTGAGGCCCGCAAATAAAGACATACAGTACTTGTCAAATATTACACACAATATGAATTATTTTTATGGGTAAAATGTGGACATGATGTATTCAGTGGAACATCATTGTGCTATCAGAAGTGTACCTCTCAAGGGGTGGAAAAGATACTTCAGAAATGCTCCTCTCCTTCAAAGACTGCAGCCACAGGAAACACATAGGCATTTTCACGGAAGATATATTTAAAAGGGAGAATGCAGAGAGAAATGAGAGAAAGAGAGAGCAATGGCAAGAGAGAGTGGTGGGTTGGAATTGGATGAAGGACACATAAGCTCTCATTGAGCTGGCAACACTGAAAAGAGCCCTTGGTTATTGAAAAAAAAAAAAAAAAAAGAAATCAAAGGCAGAAAATTCCAGCAGAGGGATGGGGGCATAGAAACAAGCCTGTGATGGGAGGAAAATCCTCCTCTTCTTTGTTTTTTTGCGGTTAGAGTAGTTAGCCACTCAGCAATAGAGGAGAGATGCATGGTTGCCAGCAGGTTGGCGAGGCCCTTGAGCACAAGGATCTAAGAAGGAATAGGAGGCGACACAGCACAAATTGTTTTATATTCTGCAATGTGGAGGATTGTGCTGAGTTTTTCACGCTGCTTTGGCAGGAAAGGAACAGCGTGCATGATAGTGACACTCTATAGTGTCCCTTTCGCTATAGCTACACTGCCTAGCAAACCAAACGTCCCCTCTTCTGTAATGACGCAGTAATTATTCACGAAATGTTGAATACAAACATGCATATTATGTTGCATGGTCTGCCTCAGCACTCTGCCTCATCTATAGCTAACACAGTGGAGCACATATTGCACAAGTAAGGACAGTAACAGCAAGGTCATGATGTAGTGTTGCCCGGATACAGCACATAGTAATGTGTGGTACATGACAGCTCAGGTATAGACCTTAGATTTTATGGAGGGGGGTGATGTCTCTGTAGCCAGCAGTTACAGAAACGAGGCAGTCATGATGGATGTGATGGACAGGAATCCTCCCTCTGCATCTTCCTGCCACTGCTGTCAGCATTTCCCCCAGCAGATTGGGTTCCACAAGTCATCCCTTACAGACCACCGCTGGGGGAATCTGCTGTTTCAACCACGCACAGCAAGCCATCAGACAAATGGATATTAGCTGGTTAATTTTTAATTCCTCAGATGCAAGGGAGCTGCGCTCTTTCATGGCTGGAAGGAGCGCTAATGGGCCCGGATTAGGTATCATGGGCGGATATCTCTGAGCAATCTCTTGGGAATGTCGTGTTGGCCTCTCCATAGAACACCATTATGAGTCTTGGAGAAAGGCAGAGAGCCACTCAAAGACACACTGTCCGGCTATTGACCTTTCAGAGACACGATGGAGGTCCTCATTGAGGAGGTATTGAGTGGATGCTGAGAACAGTTCATTAAGTCGGGGAGGGAGTAAAAACATGGTTGTTAATAATGTCTGTACTCCATCCAACACAGCCAGAGACATAGATTTCTTTTTCTCACCAAACACCGCCCAAGCCCACCGAGAGAGATCAAACTGCCGGATCTGCAAGTTCAAAGACTAGCCAGTTCATTGCGAGGCTGCGGTTGCCTTCGCATTGTTGGAGTGGATTGTGCAAGCCGCAAAGCAACCCCTGCTGCGATCGTCAATGTATTCCCACAAAACAAATACAAAAGGCTGTAATAGGTTATCTGTCTGAGTGCACATCAAGCTGCTCTCTGGACAGATAGATTTGAGCTCCATGGGCATGTTTTCCTTGACCAGCTAAAATGATTTCCTTGCTTTCAGTAGGATTGGCGGTGATGATTGTTTTTATTGACTCAGATGTTCCATTAGGCGAGCGGCTGCCTGTGGTAAATGGTTCCTGACAGCAGCTCAGAGCAGGCTGATGATGCCCCGTCACTAGACCTCACACCAGGGTTATTAACTGGACGCCATTACTGCCGGAGTCCGATGCTCTGCTGACAGTGACAAGTGCATGAGCAAAATGTAGCGCTGTCCTTCAGTCCAGCCCCTCGTCTAACACAGCTCGGGACAGAGCGCGTCGCAGATAAGGGCTAGTTCAAGGAGGTTCAGAGGAGGAAATCAACTGAGATCTACGTAAAGGAGATGGTGGAACATGAGTTTCTGTTTCCGCTGTGACTGCAGACACAAGGGTTTAAGACTAGACACTGAATTCAGTGGCTATTGTTGCCATGCCTTTTTCAAGTGGTTTGAACACAAGCGCCCGGACGTACGATGGTTAGCATGACACCCGGGTTTTGCAGTCTTTCAGGATTTCTTCTTCTTTTTTGTGTTCCATGAACGCAGATCTAAAGGATCTCCAAGGTTGCGTTCACCTATTTAGTGACACAAAAGGCATGAAAAAGTCTGATTTGGCATGATTATGTTACGCTTTTTAACTCACTAGGTGTCAGGGCTGCAGTAAGATGATTTAAATGGCTTCAATCTATTATTATAGTAATTGGTTTGCTCCTTCACAGATGCGGTTATGGTGTGTGTTTGTGTGTGTGTGTGTGTACCAGGAGCAGTTGCAATGAAAAGAAATGCTAGGACTTGCAGAAGATTCTCGTTTCAGTTCAGGCTCATCCAATTATTTGTGGAGCCACACTGGAAACTCAAGTGACAAGTGCAGTGGGAACCAGTTGTTATGTGCACTGCCGTTTCATGTCACACTGTCAGCTATAAATCGGAATGCTGAATAGTGTGTTTACCAGGATGTCAGCTCATCCTGTCAGCTCAAGTCCACTTGTAAAAACAGATATACAGGTGTGGGACAGTGAAAGAGAGTGTGTACAGTGTGGTTGAGACCGGCGCACACACACACACACACATACACAGAGTGTCAACCCAGAAGTGCTGTCAGTGCTCACTCCACCTGTGTGTGTGTCAACCTCACTGCCTGTTGTACCAGATAGAGCTATGCTGTCACGGTGCTGTGATTAGAGCCCCCTTTTTATAATCTCCCCTCCTCTCTGTCCTTCCTCCACACATCATTACAGCAAGTAATACAGCAGGCTCTATTACCCCTCGACGCCCCGCCCCTCCCCCGCCGCTTCCCACCATCAGGCCTCAGAGGGGTGATGATGATGGTGGGTTGAGGCAGGACCCAGGGTCCCTGCCGCATGGCAGCTTTAATTTCACGCTTTGTTAATGTCCCCCGTCCCGGCACTTGTCCTGTCCAATGCCCTCTGCAGCCCCTGCCAGGGTCACATCCGTCCTGGCTGTCCTCTGTCTTAAGGACTGTGCCCAGGATCACTCCCTCTCTTGTTTGCTAATTTTTTTTGTTTTGTTTTAACTCCCTCCCCCTTGCGACGCCCGTCCACCGCTTACCTGTATCTTATTCTCTGCCCGTTGCGCGCTCCGTCGCCATCTGTTTCGCTCTCAACCCTCCCAACCCCCCTACCCCTTTTCTCATTCCTTCTCACCCACGTCGATTATCTATCTCTCTTGTGTTTCTCACTCGCTGCCTTCCTCTCCGTGGTAAACAGCTCTCTCTCAGCTCAGCCCACTCTCTGCCCATTCACTGTATCCTCCTCATGTTCTTTCACTGTGCCTTGATTGCCGCTCTCCATCTCTTTCTTCCTCCCTGTCCCATTATCTCTCCCTCTAATTCCAGCTCGCACTCTCTTTTCACTCCGCTCTGCTCACTGTCTCAGTTCGGATGAGCAACGTCTCATTGCATCTCTCCCTCTTTTTTCCCGGCTTCCATTCCTGTAAGCTTCCATTCATTATACCATCTGTATTTGGTGAGCACTGAGGGGCTGAGAATCGTCCCTGTGTCAACCTGCCCCTTCCGCATGAGTCGGTAGACACTTTGAACCGTCCGCAAAAACGCCATTGTAAGCACAAACCTGTTGAACCATAGTTTTTAGACTCCACTCTTTCTTAAAAACAAAATCCTTAACTATCTTTTTCTTCCATGCCAGTGTTTTTTTTTTTTTATTATTATTTGCATATGCTACTGCTGTAACATATAGACAGGGCCTGAAATTAGCACACACCAACCTGCCAAATGCAGTTAAGAATTGGCACAGACAGCAGAATGTGTTCGCTTCAGTTTTCTTGTCGCTGAAGCGCGTGGCAGCATAGTGAGCATGGCAAATGTTAGGAACGAAGAGATGGAAAGTGTAGCTGCATTTCCATAAAGAGTCTAGTTCATCCTCTTTGTCGCTATGCCGCTATGAGCATATCACCTATAAGGAAGCTGGTCCCGTTCCACGCCGAGCTGAACTGAACACACTCTGCTCCCCAGCTCTATAGCTCACCACCAATCATGTCACAACCTCAGAGTCACTCACACACACTCACACAGAGTTGTTTTTTTTTATCTATAGGGCCTTCCCAGCAGATATGTGGGTAAGACAAAAGGCTGGGAAATGAAATGGAGGCCCCCCCTGAAAGGAGAAAAGTAGAAGAAAGAACAAAAAACCCTCTCTGGTTTGAGGAGGGTCTTGTTTCCTAGACAAGGAGTGGGTAACAGAATCTCTTTGTGAGTGAAGTCATGAGGGTCTCCTGTGGGAGGGCATTGATCGGAGGTGAAACACTGAGGGGAGAGGGGAGTGCCTATCAGATTCCACACACACACCAGCACTCACGTACACACACACACACACACAGACAGAGGCGTGCCGGGGAGCACACACATTTATTTAAAACTATTTACAGATACACGCTCATTTGCATTCAACTCCGCAAACTCACACGCACTCCCCCAGCGTGCACATACACACACATTTGCATGGAGCCAGACTCCCGTGGACTTAAATCTTAAAAGAAGTCAAGCGAAATCTATTCAGTGGATCCACACCGCGTAATAACTTTTGCTGCAGATGCGCTGTCAGTTCACTTAAACAAAACATGACTGTTTCAAACGCTTAATAGCACAAATCGATGACAGTGTGTAATCATTTCTGATTATGGTCCACCTGGAAATGGTCCCACAATAAATAAATAGATAAATAGATAAATAAATAAAATAACACAGCTCACATTTGTAGCCTGCATTAGTGGTTTGGCAGCAGCAGCTGAACCATTAACATTGGCATGATTGTCTCTGAGTTTGACTTGCCTCCCAGCGCTTAATCATGACAAATGATATGACACTCGCCGGCAGAGTACAGGCCATTGCTATTGTTTGAGATCTCCCTAAGCCGCTTGTTGCTAGGGAACCAACCCTCTACTATTTTTGTTGCACTTTTACATTATTGCAAATCTTAGTTGCTGCATCCCATGATTACTACAAAGCCTGTTCTACATTTAGAATACTATCAACTGTCTGGTTACTGTAACACACGCCAGATACAGTATGTTACCTCAGGCTATGGCTCTGTGACACATCAATACTCTGTCTACATATTAAAATACTTGTCTTATAGGATACTCTGCATGCCCATTTTCGAATTGAGAGATGGAGCTATGCCCGCCGCCATGCATATACAGTTTGTGCATATTCAGACAGCCTCCGATTTCTCACGAGAGAGCGAGAACAGGCACTTTATCTCCAGAACACTGAAGAAAATATTATCATTTTGGAGAACACAGCATGGATTCACACTGAGTTTATCAGTTTTCTACTGTTTATACTGATACACCCAGAGATGCTCCAGCAGGTAAGATATATGGCAGTATGAAGTATGGCCTTGTCCACAGTGAGAAGGTACTGAACGCTATTTTGTGATGAGATGGGGACCGAGCCAAGGTGACCCTTTGGTAATATATGGGCTGCGGCTGCCAAGGCCTCCCAGGAAGGCATTTGTCATCAGTGTCCCCCAAGTGTAAGGTTACCGGCAAATCAGGTTATCAGTCTACTGTTTTTGGCAGGAATGGCACAAAAACACAGATTATCTTCTCAATATAGCTCGCTGTTCCAGTAACAGACAGAAACAAAAAGCGCATACACACACACACACACACACACACACACACAAAAAGACACACCCCTTAGCTCATTCCTTAACTTAACCTTAATAACCTTAAACGTCACCTTTACATGCCTGGCCTTAACCTTTACCTTAAGCATAACTTAACACTTATTCTAACCCCAAGCTTGTAAATAATCCTTTACAAACAATAAAAATGTCACAGCATTGACCTGAATTTGTTCTAATTCATTGAGATTGTTGTTTTTTTTAAATATTATGTAGCGTTTTTGGTTTAATGAGCTGTATACGGTGGAGAGTTACAGAAAAACAGGGGAGTGAGGATGATACGCTTGCAAAGGTCATAAGCTATGGTCAGATCAATGCACCTTAGTCCACTGATCCAGAGCTGCAATTTTTGGATTATAATTTTGACCACAGAACATTTAAAATTACTCATGTGAAATCCTACTGAACACTCATTAAGGTTGCCCTTCCCGTGAGCCAATGATTAGCGGTATGCTCGGTTTATCTCTGCTGATAGCCTCGAGCGCACAGCCACAACTGATAATCACACCGAGGCAGAATTATGCTTTCAGAACCGGGAATATGTGCAATGTTTATTGAATAATGAATGTGTCTGCCAGTGAGCGTGTCCGCCCAGCACCACCCTGTTGCTATAAAAGTGTGGCTGCCACTCCAAAGAGCGTGAACTCTCCTGCACGTCAGCAGCAGAGCGTGTAGGCGGCAGCGGGGGTGACAAATGTGCAGCATTATGTGAGAGGAGGCAGGGAGCTGCACAACATGTCGGGATACCGACGCTTGCATCTCTCTCACACCACCTCTAGTGCTGTTTCCCAACCCACCGGTTTAATTGTGTTTGCCTGGAAAATATATATCTCCTTGCTCGCCTCAAAGGCAGCAGTGCAGGGGTTAATGGAGGGGTCAGGCATCTCTGAGTGCTGTGTGGAGCTATTCGGGGTTGTGTGACTATTAAGTTACATATCTATATGGGTATCCTACATGTGTATCCTGACTTCATTACTATTTGCTACAAGTAGTATTTTTATTTAGCAGAGGGTAGTGCAGATATTGGAAAACTAAGATTACTTTAGGGATGTAGAGGGTTATGCTTCATCCTGTGGATGTACATTTTGAGCAATATTTGCAGTAAAATCTTTCCTAGATATTAGAGAGTTATTAGACCACACTGCATCACTCGGTGGATTCCAGAGATGCTTTTGATGTTTTTTTGTGGCCACTTGTGAAGAGCTTTGAAAAAACAAACAGTGTCTATTTAAGCCTAAATTTAACCAGAGCCAAACCTTGATCTTAGCCACATCCAGCCCCACAACCGCAACCAGCAACAAAACAGCTAAAGCTCTCAGACACAGCAGGCGGCCCAGTGAGTGATGAAGACAGAGACAGAGAGTCCACTATGGCCTTTGTCTCTCCAGGGATGTAAGCCGTGGCAACCTAAGTAAGGAAATAAGCCCTCTGCAAGCCAGAGCTGACCCATTGCCAGCTAGGTAACAGAACTAAATAAAGACAAAAGCTGTCAAGAGGCTTTGTGATGAGCAGCTGACCATACAATCGACAGACGCTTTGGTGTGCCAGGCTGTCTGAGCAGGTCATGAGCTGGGCAGGTGTGTGTATGAGTGTGTGTAGGTCTCGCCCTGGGGATGAAATGTTCATTTTTTCTGGTTGTTTATGTACGGCAGCCTGGTACAGCATCTATTAATCTCAGCATGACTGCACAAGACCTACACCCACACACACTCACACACACACACACACACACACACACACACGGTCACATTCACCCCTCTTTGACTCAGTCAGCTCGTATTTTAACAAGAAAGATGAAAAACAGGTCAGCAGTCAAAAGTGGGAGGTGGCTGGCTTGAAAATTGCTCGACCTTTCATTAAGTATATGACTTGCTTAAAAACATAAACAGCTTATTAAATAAACTGCTATTAAAGACATACAAGGCCATAAAAAAGACTTGTGCAATGTAGTGGCGTTCTTACATTCCTAAGTGCACTATTTGTATATAGGGCCACTGCAATTCACCACATGTGCAATATCCTGAAGTGCAACATCTCAGCTAATAACTTCTCTGTTGTTATCGTAGTGTTTTATAATTTATTTTGTAGGTTACTGCAAGTAGTTTTGGTGGCCAACATTGGCTATTCAGCTGACATTCACACACTTGCATGCGAGAAGTTAATGGGAAGGACTGGTGTATCCACTGCATGGAAAACTGAACTTTTGCATATGCACTGCACGTACTTTCAGAGTGAAAAAGTCATGTTTGCAGATTGATGAGACCGGGCTTATTAAAAACCTTAAATAACAGTTTAGTTTGAGCTCTTTTTAGTTTAGTTTGAACTCTTTTCTATTTTTAATTGCAGTTTGTTATGTGTGAATGCACTATCAGGAGGACTGCTACTCAGTTTTGTTGTACTCAATGCAATGACAGTAAAGGAATCTATCTGTCCGTCTGTCTATCTATCATTGCTAATGCCTGTCTTCTGGGCTTTCAATACTGCAATCTAAGTATTTCTCAATGTATTTCGTTGCAAAAAACTCACTGCTGTGTTTTTTTGTGCAATGACAATAAAGAAAGTCTAAGTATTTATTCAAAGGCATTCTCCTAAGATGCAGAGACAATGGATAAAGATTAAAGTTACGTAAGAGCAATTAAGGGTCAGCAGATGTGACAGTTTACTGGTGAAGTAAACTGTGAGGCCGTCCTCCACAATGAAACACGCCACACAAGCCAAAGATGTGACAGGGAATGTCACCCAGAAAGTGGGACACGGCGCTGGAGTCATGGAATATCTCTAAGAGGCTTGTGGAGATCCTATTAAACACGGCTTCCTGACACCTGCTCCTCTCGGCTCTGCCCAGGAAACTAGCGGTTCTGCTGACCTGTGGCTTTAACACACAAGCCTGAACCATGTCTAGCTGCATTGTCCCACAAATTAAGAAGAGAGTTCCAGGAATTTAACAGATGAATGACGGGTTAAAGACGGTGTGTTTGGTAAGACCCTTATAATCCTGCAAAGAACTTTTCAGGAATGGAAATGTCCATACAGCAGCATTAAAACAACTTAAGACCTGCATTCTTTAGTTTGATTTACCAAATATATTTTAATTAATTAATTAAAAGCCTATCTTGGAAGTCAGATTAATTGATTCGTTTATTTGTCCATTTATTTATAGATATTTTAACAACTTAGTCATCAACAGACATTGTCCTTTGAGTCAGCACAGGTCTGTTCACAACAAAGTCCACCCTGTTGGTTCAACATAAGCACTGCACCAGACACGGGCCACTCATAACATGTATGTGAACCAAACCTGCTGCACCACTGTGTGTAAGTAGCACGAAGTTAAGGAACCACTAACATTAAATGCTAGAATTAATTCATGATATTAGTCAACACTGACAAAATAGTCATCCTTTCAGCTACAACAGTATTGTTTGTTTGCATTTGTATCTGCAAAGGTTTCCATTTGGTTCATTGTTGTCTGGCTGGTTTACTTGGCTAGTTTTGCTTCTTGCAAGTGTTTCTAGGTCTTCCTTAAGGTCTTAAGGTCTTCTGAAGTTGGTTCCAGTTAGGGCTATGCTGGGTAGGTTGGGTAGGCTTGTCCTTCAAGGGACAATGCACGATGAGGTGCTCTGTTACTGACTGATACGGAGGTGAAGAACCCTCACTCTGAGACCGCATCAGAACTAATTATCCCACTTATTTCACAGCTTGAGGATCTGCCTCTGTGCAAACCCTCTTCCCTGTCTGCCATGGTTGGGGCTCAGTAATATAGTAAAGTAAAGCATAATCCACTCCAAGGCAGTCTGTTTTCAAAAACTAATGACTGACACAGAGACAAAGAATCCTCCAACCCGAAGCAAAGAAAAAAAGTTCCTCCGCCAGTGTTATTACTTTTCAATAAGGGACTGCCTTGGAATGGATTATCCCGCTCATAATATGGCTTGAATAGCGGTTTACATACCAATGTAATGGTAGTAAAAGCAAAGAAATTATGGGTGGTGCCGTCCTGTGTATGTTTCAAGGTTGCCAAGTCACTGAATTAGTCCAGAACAGGCACCTGGATCTTGCTCCACTTTTGGCTGCAGTGGCTGGAGACTATAGAAGAACTGAAGAACTTTAAAAGACCAGTCTTTTCCTGCTAGCTTTTAGAACAGCTAAGAGCAAACAAGAACAAACATCAATGCAATGTTAGCATGGTACTGGAAAATATTTTTGTTTTTGACTCTGAAATGATCTACTTTATACTTTAATCCATGCAGTTTTTTTTTTACACCAGCAATATTACTTCTTTTTTAGCAAAACTTCAGGAAAGTAACTGCTCTTCTGCTTGAGGAGGATATTTTGATACTCTTCGAGCCATAATTAAATCTGTAGCAGCTAACCTTTCCCCCATGGGACATGCACACCCAATCATAACAAGCTCTATTTACTCCATAAACATTATTATGAAAATTGTCTTTGAGGAGGCAATACCCAAGATGGTGGGAGATGTACAAGGTAGAGTGTGTCTTGATTGGCCGACCGTGAGGTTAAGGGTGGGATGAAGTGACTCGGAACAAATAGGGTGGCGGACTCAATGTCATCCATGTCTGTGGTAATTGAGCCAATGACATATTGATCTTTGGGTTAATGAAGACAAAGCACACAAGAGATGGGGTGTTTAAATTCACCATGGTTAATTCCATGGAATCCTACCATGAATCTTAATACATTCACAGTGCACAGGATGAGTGGATATTCTACATTATAAAAGATAAACATTTTGTCTAATGGGATAATATTGGAAATGAAAACAGCTTTGCACACGATGACTCTTTTGCATAATAATGTGTTTGAAGTATGATTAAGACGTCAACACAAATGATGAAACAAAGGCTTAAGGGCTTAACCTTTACTGGAAAACACTTTAGGCCTATCTGACCCGCTCCCATGCACAGAGGAAGAAGACAGAGTGCTTTGATGTCTACTAGACTTGCCTATACCTCTTAGCACATGACTTTCTGTCACTAGCTTAGAGCTGGCCAATGACATAAGTGTCGCAGAGAAGTGTCACAGTCATTCAAGGCGCTTTTAGCAGCAGGATGATGAGACAGAGATGAGTCAAGAGGAAGTCCATTCTTGTAGCTTTCAACACGGATGGCACTGCAACTCACTCCCTTCTTTGTGTGGCCTCAACAGAGCTGTGACCTTCAAACATCACAAATCTTACAAGTGTCAACAGCCATTAACCATAGCAATATGTCCCAAGTCCCCGGTCTATTGCCAATTCCACAACAGTTCACAGAGAGTCCTTACAATGAAAGCCATTGTGGAGGTACCCCATCGTGCCTCTGTGCTGTCCAGTGATGGAGTGGTAATAAAGCAGTGGGCAAACTGTGACCTGCAGCCAGTGAATACCATCAGGCGACACCACCATTATAAATAATAATCAATTATGCTTTCAGAAAACCTTCACAGCAAAAGCCCTCATTAATCATTTTATTCCTTAAAAGACCCTCAACTTATAACACAATGATTCTACTTACTGCGATTGAGGATTTATGCCAGCCTAAAAAATGTGGACAAAATGTAAATAAAAACTAAATAAAAAGGTGGGTAAACTGAATTAAGTTGGAGTTACCCATCATAAATTCCCTACTCTTTTAGACTCCTAAAACATGAATGGTTTTTTAATCCTTATGATGAATAATGAAATATTTCAGCGAATTTCCCAGGCAATCTATTTTGCAGCAGATACGAGCCGTTGCTTATATCACATGCATTACAAAAAAAGAGAAATTTCAACAATTGCAGTATCTGTCTGTGCTTTGCGAAAAGACTCCCTTTCTTCCTCCATTGCTCTGTTCTAATAAAAAACCAAAAGATAAGAGTGAACTTGAAAGGGGAAAAAAAATGCATTATGTAACTCTATCATCAACACTGGTCTCCCTGGATGACCCTGGCATGGAAAGACAAGCTGACCCGTGCATTCTGAAGGTGAGAGCCCTTACTTCACATTTCAAAGACCCTGACCCATCAGCCTCCGCACACGACTCACCCGCCTCCCACCTTACGGAGGCAAAGACATGCATGTCGAGTGCCCCGTCTAATCATGAGAACATTCCCTGACAGCTGGATTAAGATGAGGCAAGCGAGGTCGACATGTTGGATGCACTTCACTGAGCTTAGCTTTGGGTAGACTCGGTTAACAGCCTACACACACTGTACAATAACGTGCAACCTCAATTGACTAAAACAGCAGCAGATGGAAAGAGAAGTGCGTATCATGAAAAGCATCCTTTATTGTTCTGAGATCCTGAAGCTGTGCCTTCAACATACCTCGTCCTAAACCTCAAAACCTGACTACTGTTCCCATTATAATGCTGTTATTCCCATAATAACTGCTATCGCTCAATCTGTTTTAGCACAATCTTTCATTCTTTAGTGTTTGCACAACCCTGTGTCACTTCTTTTTTCACACCACATCACTTCTCAGCCTCTGTGATGCATAATCTCCCAACACTCATCATGTATTTTGTGCATGTCATGCATCTTTTATTGTACTTATTGTTGAAAGTGATTGTCATTCTGATTATGATTCAATCCACAGAGCAGTGTTATGTTGTTGTTCGACATGCCCTGTTCACTGCATTGAAAAAAAAAAACACTGGGGCAAAACACAAAAGTGTTTTTCAGTGTCTGAGTTCTCATTCTTCAGTCACATTTTGGAATAAAGGTGTGAATTACACACCTTTATGAATTACACCAACTGTATAACCGATACCTGCACTACCAGTCACTCACTGTTTAAAGACCTCTAGTGTTGTTTTCCTCCATGCGGTCAGACTATTGTAGCAAAGTGAAAGATTTACCTGGATGTCACAACCTTGCTGAAGCTCTTTCTGATCACTGGCACTTTGTGTGTGCGAGCAAAGCCATTTCATGTCAATACTGATGTGAATAGAACTCCCCCCTCCGCCTGAGGCAGCTGTATTTCTACTGGTCGGTGTCATCGGGCTGGGATGTGCTGAGCCTTTGCAGAAGACAAACCATGAGAGAAGAGTGGAGATACAGAGAGAGACAGATAGAGACGGAGGGAGAAACAGAGACTGAGAGAAAGACAAAGAGAGAGACTGAGAAGAAATATTACATGCAGGTGTGCATGTGCATTTAACAGAGAGAGAGGGAGCTCATATGCAGCTCAAAGCAATGTGATTGTCAAAAGTCACAGAGTTGCAGTGATGAGAGATCAGTCGGGTCACCAGCTGGTTCCTTTCTCACAAAGCTGGATTCTATTTGACCGGCCAGCGGTGACAACGGTATGACAGTTCTGTTTCCATGGGAACACATTTGTCAGTTCTGTGGAGCACGGCCAACGTGTTGGAGGGGAATCACCAATGAGGATTGTAGGACCGGAGGAAAAATTAATCACACTAATGATGATCCAAAGCCCGAGCTACAGCAGAAAGGGAAATTCACTATTGCTCCCCTTGTTTTGCTCTATTACCCCAAAACAGAAGTTTGGCAGCTGCAGCGGGGTTTTCTTTTGGTCGTTTTCTTCGGACATAATACTTCAATAATTTGAGGTAGATGTTGGCAAAGGAAAAAAAACAGACAGTAGGGGAAATGAGTGCACACTGTTGAAAGATTTGAGGATCCTGGGGAGACAAGGTGGCCTGGAATTAGGAAGGATGCCCAATTACCAAAAGGATGCTGATTAAGTCCCTGGCATGGACCTATTGGTGTACACCAGCTGCAAGAAGGCGACCGGAGGCATGCTGTGCCATGGCCAATGGCCAGGTTCTGACCTTGAAATCAATTTTGCCCCTTCTCCACCAAAAAAGTTCTGTTGCAAAAGTTTGTGAGTCTTACACCCCGAAAACAGCAAACCCAATGCAAATAAGAAGGTGTCTAGCCACTCTGCATGCAACTGACAACAGCAAGACAGTAAGCATATAACTGGTGTTATGTATGTGATTATTTACTCCTGTGCCGTTGTGATGTTGCATTTGGTTTAGGATAAAGAGACACATGGTCGTTTAAAATGAGATTGAGAGCGCTCAGACAAGCCAGAGCTGAAAGGAAGGTATCGCTTTGACATAGCAACTGTGGCGGCACGGTGAACTGTTGCAGAGAAACCGTTTTGTCTTAACTGCTAGCCTAACAATCTTTTGGTAATAGAATCTTTTAATAATTTGTTTTTCAGTTCCTTGATCTCATCTTTAAAGACGTCAGGGGTGACACTTGGTGATCGATAGGTGATACCAGTGCTTGCATCATATATTTAAGCAGTCACAGAGGAACTACCTCAGTTACAGGGACTAACCCTAACCCTTTTTGGTCAAAAATGGTGCTTTCCCATTACATAGTATCTGCTCTACTCAACTCTATTTTTTAATTTTATTTACATGGATATATTATCAACTGTGACACAAGTTTTGCAAGTCTTTTGTGGGTATTCCCTGGTTGTAAGAGGTGTCCACTGTGACAATCAGTGTTTTCACATATCACCTTTTAGTATCTGATCAGCTCGCTTGGAACCTTGACAGAAGTGGTTCCAAAAAAAAGTATCCGGTAGCAGATATTATCCCAAATATTTGGCTAATGGAAAACCAAAAGAAAAGTGGGTAGATCTGAGGCAAGAGGACTAGATACCATGTCATGGAAAAGGGGCCACAGAGGGACTATAGTTCCTCCAGTGGAAACAGGGGAAAAGGTTTCTAGATCTAGTTTGTGTGTTCCCTGGGGTAGAAAAGGGTTAAATGTGCACTGGGGTTATATACAATATATATGTATACCTTGGAGAGGTATACTAAAAGACCAATTCCAACAATGTGGTTTACAAGGGCAGATAAAGTAATCTTATCTTGTGAAAGGTTCCCCTGTCGACACCAGTACCTGGCATCATCTTAGTTCTGTCATTTATCGTCACTAGCCCTCCAATAACAAAGTGCTTCAAGGCTGTTTCATCTTAATGCATGCTTGTCAGAAAGGGGTCTTTATAGTGTAATTTTGATGGCACTCCAGCTTGCCTAGTGCAGTCTGGGAAAATTCCATTCCCACTGTCCTACTGTATTGTATTACCCCTTGAAGGCACTTCACTGTTAGGAGAGCCTATGTGCATTCATTATGTAATTGTGTGTAATTTATGCTTGCTCTCCACATTGATGTGCTGCCAATGTCACATAACAAGTGTTCATAACCATACTCATTCTTGCATGTTATTCCAAAAGGGAAATGCAAGGAAAAGATAAAGTTTGATGTTTTGAGTGTTACTACATGAAAGATGTGGATAAACAATTTATTGAAAGCCATCTGGACGGGGTCTGTTCTCTACAGTGGTGCTTGTGCTTTATCGACTTACCGTTTCTGTCCCTCTTTATATTCCAAAGCTGGCTTCCCTCAGTTTAGTTTGGCACTCCAGCGTTCGGTGCTCCCGGTTCTGCTGGTGAGGAAAAGCCTGGCATCAGTTCCAGGGACTTTGATTTCCGTGCCTCATTCTGAGTCTTCGCCGTCCTCTGTTTTCCCAGGCCCGTTCCCAGAAGCCTGTTCTTTCATAGCATGGCCGAGCACTCCAGATTCCTAGATTTGGTCTTGGTGAGCACTGGCTTGGAACTGCGCTGAGAGGGTGGTGCTGTGGCCCCTCTCCAGTTGACAGGCCTGCCAGGATCCGCAAGTCTTTCCAGTTACCGCGCTGATGCCAGGGCCAAAGGGGGGGTGGGGGTGGTGGTGTTGGGGGAGGGGGTGGGGGAAGCAGAGGAAGAGGAGGAGGAAAGGAAGAGGGGGAGGACAAGGAGGGGAGGCATTCTGGGATCACTTTGCTGTGACCCATATCCCTCCGTTCTGCTCTGAATGCCTCAATATGAAAACAACCCAATTACTGTTGACCCCTGCACCGCCTCTAAAACCCAGCAGCAGTGACTAATTAAAACTGAAAGGGCTCCTATTCCCTCCTTTGTTTTTGCTCTGTGTGTGAGAGTTTGTGTGTGTGTGTGTGTGTGTGTAATTTTGAGTTTGACAGAGACTTGTAATTCTATTTGTGTGACCAAGTGTGTGTGTGTGTGGAGGGGATAGTGATGGGATCGTAGGAAGGAAAGGCATGACTGCACGTGTGCATTTGTGTCGTCCTGTAGATAAACATGATTGTCCATGTGTAGTTAAAGGCTACTTGCTCGGGGCGGGACGGTTTAAAGGCGACGCGGAGCACAGAGCAATCCAAAAAGGCTGTTTCCTTCTCACCAGCCAGACCCTGGGGTCCTGGGGCGACGAGTCATCAGCCTGCCGATGAGTCTGGCAGTGACAGGAGCTTCCAATCCAATCTCTGTTTCATTCAATTATCATCCCCTGCAACAGGCCTCTGTGCTGTTTGCCCTCGAGAGGGGCTTGTGCCGCACCCACAGTGGCTAGCTTGTTTTGTCTGCGCTGCTCTCTTGCTGTACCTTGACTGGAATCCATTTCTACTCGAACACAAATCACAGCCCTGTGATTCAGATAAACAAACTCAGAAGTCTGTAATGGAACCGAGACCCTCGGAGGAATTGCGCTGTCTGTCAACGAGACTTCAAAGAGGTTCCTGCTTGTTAAAAACACATCACGGAGAACACAGAATTGTTATGTGGTATTTGTATGATCTGTGGCAGGAAAATCAATAATTGCACGTGTGAGCAAATCTCGACAAAGGCAAGAAACTGGACAAAAAAATTCTGACAAGACCGTCAGCTGCTTCACTGACAATGGATTGGTGACTGACTTTGTGGGCACACATAACGCTTAAACAGCCAAATTATTTTTTGCTGTAGTGCTAACAGTTGTTAACCAGAAAATGCGCCTATATTCCCTAATAACCGCCCTGGGTGCCATCACTGCAGCTGCAGAGTCTCCTCCATGCTCACTGTCAGTTGCCCAAGCATTAAGCTCTTGTTGGCACATCTTGTTGGCTTCCCTGTTTGTAGTTTCTTGTGCTCACAAATGTACACTGAACTTTCCAAGGCCATGAGAATAAAACCTTTTTTGTCTCTGAGGGTGGATTTCACTGATGGATGGATCTGCCTTTTAACGAGTGCCGTTCAACTATTCATACCTGGGTGAAGTAGTATTTGTAAAAAAAAATTATTAGTGCTGTTTTAACCAGCCTGGAGCAGCACACAGGTGGGCTGTACCATACAGGAGGGACTTATCTATCTATTTTTGGGTCATTTTTATATGTTTTTCTTTTCTTTGACTTTTTGTATTTGTATTATGAAAAAGTCTTCTTTTTCCTTTTTTTTTTCTTTTATTAACTCACTTTCTAAAATAAAATAAATTAAAGTAAAATAAAATAATATAAAATAAAATAAAACTGCATCTTCATAGGTCAAACTAGAAATTTCAATTTTTTTTTTTTCTTAATAAGGAAATAAAGGGAACTTAGTGTGCTGGTGATGCATTCCAGAGGATTAATGTGGCCAGATCATGTACATCAGTGTGTCAGTCAGTGTGTTTTGGTGCTTTCACACATGGACTCCATGTGTTTTCTGTTGCTATATTTATGCAGATGTACAGGGAGTTCTCAGATTCTTCTTCTTCTTCTTCTTCTTCTTCTTCTTCTTCTTCTTCTTTTTTTTTTTAAACCAGATATCCATACATCCACTGCCTGCCTGTCTATCATCATTCTTCCTTCCATTTTGACAGTGTGTTAAGTTTTTCTTTGTCCTACATCCTCAGCAGCACCACTATCTGTCCTCTGGGAGCCTTGAATCCTTCTCACTCCCAGCAGATGGTCAAGGTCAAGCACTGGACTGGACTCTGCTACCCGTCAAACCGTGGCAGCTTCCTGAAAACAAATTAGCTGTTTAATGTATCATGGACCCTCCCAAGGAATCTTATCAATGTCACTTTTGAGAGAAATATCGGAATAATTTTGACATAGTTGTGCTGCATATATGCTAAATATCTCGGGCAGCATGATAAATGGCTTTCTAAAGGTGTTGTGAGTAGCATTTTAACATCAACCACTAACACATTAATTTGGACATTAGTATAATTACCATTAACAAAGGAATACCTCTATCAGTGCTTACACTGTATTTCCATGGTATAACACCATGATGGATTTAGTGGGAAATCTCCTGGATTGCTTGCATTTTCGAAAATGTGCTTAAAATATGTGCAAACTAAGGATGGAAACATAGCAAGTGTTGCATCAACCAAACAGTCAACCTGTTGCTTGTTTCATTTCACCTGTTCTCTTGAGGGAGAGAGAAAGGGAAGGCAGAGAGAGAACAGAATAAGAGATAGTGAGACAGAAGGAGAGAGAGAGAGAGAGAGAGAGAGAGAGAGAGAGAGAGAGAGAGCTTGTGAGTGTCAGATCTGGTCCAGGCCCCCAGGAGGAGAGGGCTTACAGAGAGCAGCGAGGACTGCCACATCAGGGCAGCCCACAGACAGCTGGCTCCCTCAGATGATGCATTGGCCTTGGCATCCTAATTGGCCCCAATGCCTCAGCCAGGGGGCTCAGCCATTGCTGTTTCTGTGCGTGTATGCACCAATGTGTTCTTGTCTTCATGCATGTGAGGTTAACTTGTGGGTGCTTGCATTCTCTACGTGTCGGGGCTCGCTGCTACATGTGAAAAAGCTTGTGTGCGTGTGCAGCTTTCTCTCGCTCTCTCCCTCTTTCTGAATGTACGCCACATACCCTGCTCAGGGCCAGGATGCACCAAGCTCTTCCAGTGACCTTTCAACTATACCGCAGAATGATGCACTAAACACACACGCGCACACACACAAACACACACAAATAAATAGGAGAGGACATATAGTATTTCTTAAATTGTGTGTACACATGCATTTGCTTCTGTAAGTCTTAATTAGCAACAGAGAGGGAGGAGGAGTGTATTTTGTGTTCATGTATTTACTTGTGTATGACAGAGCGTGAGTGAGTGCTTGTGTGAGTGCGGCATTAGAGTGTGTGTGTGTGTGTGCGCTCTTGCTGTCACGACTAATATCAGTCAAGTTAAGGATTATAAGCAGAAACGACATGAGACATTAACATTATCCTGGACTATGTAATAAATGGAGTTAATTATTGTTGTCATCCTGTCCATTGCAGAAGTGTCTAGTCACTCTGAGCAGCGGGGCGGCCTGGTGGTCAGTGCGAACCGTCCTGTGAATGGAAAGGTCACAGGTCCGATCCCCACCACAGTGTGTGTGTTGATCGCTGTGGAGTAAGTGTCACTTGCGGTTGGGTGTGAGCCACATGTATACAACATATGTCCGTCTCAGAGGACTCTGCAAAGAAACAAACTCCTAAATTCACTGCGGTGTACGTGGCGGGTAAATTCCTAGGTTTCTATGGGCCAAAACAGAAATTACATGTAATTCCCATATGCATCACTATTTCATACTACCATAAGTGATCACCGCTGGTATTCTTGTTCAATCTCAGGAACTCATCGTGAAGCTGCAGGCTATAATAGCTAGTTTAACATGGAGCAATGTCGACTGACTGGAAAAATAGGCTACGACTTGCTCGGAATTGGAAGTATATAGTGGACCAATTACCCCTGTGGTGATGGCAATATACTAGTGTAGCTATAGGCTGGAGCTGCTGTGGGTGTAATTGATGTTGCTCGGTGGCTGCCAGAGAGGCTGGAGGCATGTAGACCACAGAGACAGTTCCTCTAATAGGGCCTGCCAGGGGTCAAGGCACATGGTGCAGACCAAAGCACTTACAGCCTGGCCAGCTCTCCAGTGTCTCCACACCGTATCAGCTGTGGGGATCGGGGACGTGGTGGAGGGTAAACCCACCTGAACTCCGCTGACTCACCCTCTCTACATGAAATAAGGTTTGCCAGACGTTTCCGGTTAATATAAATCTTTATGATGCAAGTTCATGGTAGACGTCACCAAGAAGTATGAGATTGACGTGTTAAACTTGAAGGTGTTTTCAAGAAAATCCCAAATTTTAAAAGAGGGATGCTTTGAGGTCACTTTGACATGGAGATAAATGCATAGTAATGAGCATCCATTCACCACAGGAGTGTTTTTTTGAACATTTATCTGTACAAATAAAGTAATATTTTATGAAACAAAGTAATTGCTTTGTTTATACCGATGTTTGCAAACCTTTTCATTGTTGGGAGTTCATTATTTCCTTGGCTTTATATTTCCCACTGCATCACTGGTGGGCACTATTTACCTATTAGCTGTGGAATGTGGAGTGAGATAGTGTGTCTCTAACGCTTTCATCAGAGATTAAAACCAAGTGATAGTGGTGTTTACAAAGAAGACCTTCATTAATTCTTTTGTACACATAAAAAAGACAACAAATGAGTAAGTATGCAATTATCAAACGGCTGCTCAGCTACGTACCCGGTTTCGTGACTATGGCAATTACAGCACTTTATATATCTTTTTGTGATAGCGTGCTGTGTCTGGCAAGCTATAGGGTGGCCTCAAACCTCTTTTTTTTTATTTAATTAAAGACGGTATTATCATTTCTACTACAAAGTATGTGGAAAACTATTTCAAAAAGATAACTATACACTCCTCCTTTGATGAGGTTATGAATCATCCAAATATGAGTCTGTGATGGACTGTGCTTATGTGGAACCTAATGAGCCACAGATGATAGATATCATGTTCATTAAGAGCAAGAGGCACATTTGAATAACTCATTTTTGGAAAATGATCGATTTCTCTCAGAAAATCTCCTCCTCTGGGCTACAATGAATGGGCTTTACCTTGGAGAACATTCTGGAAAAGGTCTGTTGAATGACAAACATTAATATAAAAATGTGGACTGTAATGTTGAATTCTGAGCCTAGTGGCATGCAAAGCTACAAAGGGACCTTATTCCCACAGCGGCCATTGTGAATTCAGAATGGCTGCTCAGCAGGAGGAAACTCTACCCAGAGGAGGAGGTACAGTACAGCTATGGTATGACTGTCTTCTGCCGATCAAGATGCACATCACACAAACATCTGGAGTTGGAGAAATGTTTATAATTTCACAGATGTACCATGGAGAAAGTAATAGAAACAAATAGATTTTGAGGATCTGGAAGGATTATGGTTCACATTTTAAAGTAATATATTAATTTATACGTTTGGCCCACAAAGTTGGACACCAGAATCTCACTTAGGCAGGTCGCTACTACAGTAGGTAAGTTTCCTGCTTTTTCCCAAGACGGTTAAGTAATTTGATACCTGATAGGTCTGTCTGAAGGCCTGTGTGGGGTAATGCTAATTTATATGCCATTGTTGCAGGTAGAGTTTCCAGTCCCAAGAATCGCAGAACTTCAAAATGACTACAATGGGAATAAAGTCAATGCCCCAAACTCGGGGTAATGATCTTTAGCCACACAATAACTTGTGCTCTGTGTCCTGGCAGGCCAGTTTGCCTGATTCTCCCACCCCAGCTCTGACCTGGGCCAGTAATGCTCTCGATGGGTGGATCCGAATGTCCAAACTTCTGGAGCAGAACTTAACGGCTGTGTTCCTGTGAGGTCCAAGGCAGCAAAGGCTGTCCAGTTCTACAATTCATGAAGTCCACAAAGGGGCTCTCGCAGGCTTTCGTGTAGACTTCCACAGAGTCTGCAGGAGTAATTCACAAATGGAATTACAGAAAAAAAGAAAACCAAGGAAGAAATGCAAAATAAGGTTATTCCAAACTGACTGGACAAGTCTGGCCGTTCTGCAGCTTGAAATGTGTGTGTGAGTTGCATGCTGAAACCAGATGCTACAGACGAGCACAGTGAGACACAGAGGTGACGGTGAGAGCAGCCTGGCTTAACAAAGGGGATGGACCAAACTGGCAAATTTCAGAGCTTACAATCTTGGCAGCCATCACAATAACAGCAGACTGAACGGTATTGATCAACGACATTTATGAACCCTTGGTGCTGTGAAAAAGTCAGTTGCACCTCTGAACAAGCTAAACATTACGTATTGTACCTTTAACGTCACAGTATGTAAGACTAAAGACTGTACGGGCTGAGTCTGCTAGTCCAGAGTGTTGACATTTGGACTGAGCCAACCTTTCTCCCCCTTGGCTCCTCAGTAGCGGACAAACCTTCCCATTGTAGTCGGAACAGCTGTCAATCTGTGTCTCAATGAAAATAATAATAAAAAAAAAGGCTGGAATAAAAAAAGCTTTTAAAGAAATACCTTCTATCACTCCCTCCCTATTGAATCACATTCCATCTTCAAGTGACTAATTCTAAATGCACTCAAAAAATTCCTTTTATCTCTGACCCTGGCTTTTGTACTTTTCCTCGATGGTTGTCTGAATTTTCAGAGATCCAGGAATTTCAGGTCATTCTACTGCTGCATTTGTTTTAAATCACTCTGGATAACACTATCATCTAACTACTTCAAAATGAAATGAAACGTACCCTTAGATTGCTTTAGACGCAGTCCTCTCCCTTAAGAGAAGCAGACTACCAGCATAGTGGATGTGCACAAAAGCCGAGCTGTGTACCACCTTCGGAAACTGCTGATCGCAACAAAAGCTCCGGAAAGGTCATGCTGTTTCCATAACATGTCTGAGGAGTGATGATCAACCAACTTACAATGACACTTTCTCACCTAATAAAGCTTGAGTTTGATATGATGTGACATTTCGGTGAATTTGTCCTTCAGAACACACAACAACCTTGACAGAGAGGTTTGTACTACAGCACGTAGTCTTACGCAGTGAATTTGTGTAGAGAACCTATAGTGCTCTGTCCACTTATCGAAGATAAATCTTATCTCCAGGAAACGTTCTGCCTGGCTCTCATTTCTTCACCTGGCATGTCTCTCTCTGGCATGACTGTTGCAGGAATAGAGCAATATTTGTTTACATCGTATGTTGGAGGCAATGTGGTTGTAATCCTTGCAGTCCTTAGTATTAGTCTCTCTGTCAGCGATCAAGTAGGAGTATAAGGTCATTCAAGTGTTGCTCTGTAACACAACAAGAGCTAAAGTTTAATGGTTTAAATGTAAGTGTTTTTCTTTGACACATGAATTTCATTATGAAAGCAGCTTCTAAAGAAAAACAATCTTGCGACCACACCGCCACATGTTTCGGTGTTGTTTGTTGTCAGCGGTTGTGGCAAGGAAATGTACGCCTCAATTACTACTAAGGCGCGTTGTGTTCAAGTCAGCCTCCTGCGAGTCCTCCTGCATTCTGAACCAGTGCACTGTTCCTCATTAACATTTTACTGTGGTGGGTGACCCTGCCATTCATTTACAGACAATTGCTTCCTGACAATGTTTTTTTTTTTTTTTTCCCTTCCTCTCGACGGAGAACAGCCCATTCTCTGCAGAATGTTAATGCCTTGTAAATCCAGAAGTGAGGCTGAGTTGAGAGGGAGCAAACTACCTCCTCTTCTTTTGGTGAGAGTTATTAAAAAATTCAATTAGGGTGGTGAACCATAGACAAAAAAAAAAAAAAAACACTGCCTTCAGTGTTGGTGTGTGTGTTTTTTTTCTGGGAACACAAAGTCGTTTTCTCACGTCTGAAAGGCAGAACATTTGCCAGGCTTGTACTTGGCAGGAGATCTAGGCGACACAAAAAAAAAAAAAAAAAGGATCGATTCTCAATTGTCTGCAGGACAAATTCAGAATCAATGTCTGTTTTGGGACAGACGCAACACTGGAAAAGGTGCACACACCCATCAAGATGTCTGCTCATGAATTCCAGTGAATCTAGTCATGATCAAATATTCTTCAGATTCTCCCTAAAAAAAAAAAAAATCAATCAAAGCCGTGATAGAAGCAAGCCAGCACAGATCTTATTGTTCCGTAGAGATACTTAATGTTATACAGGCAGCGACCTCTCAGCCAAGGACAACATGCTAAAAGTCTGCCTTTGCTGAATCACAGCCATCGAACCTCCTCTGTTGGTGTCAGCTCCCGACTCTGCTCAGACACACATGCTGAGCACAGTCCCAACAAGTTCAGCCAATCGATCAGATGTTGTACTATTTCCATACAACAGATCAATACGGAACAGTGGCGCGCTGTCCTGAGGTATGCAAAGGTGGGCAGAGAGCAAGCCTCGTCCCCGTCGAAATCCTGCATTTGGTTTCCACTGTGGTGTGACACGTTGCTTAAAGCAGCTGGTGCGTTAATACTGCCACAAGTGCCTTTGGGAGTGGTCGGGGAAGAGTAGTGTCAAGGACTTTTTCATAATAGCATGAACTATGCCAAGAACTTTGAGCTGTGCAGTGTTTATGGCACCGGCGAAGGCCATGGATGGTTTGTTGCCAAGCTGTCTGTGCTACATTTTCCCTCTGCTGGAGACTTGCTTTCTGGGAAAAGCTTCTTTTTGCTTGTGCAGCGGCTGGCTGGGAAACATCCTGCAGCTTTTTTCAGATTAAGTGAAAACAGCATCCGACCAATATATCAGTCAGCCCATATTATCGGCCAATGTTGGTCTGGCACAAATAGATCGGTATCATATGCTGACTGATATGCACCAATGATTTTTTTTTTTTTTTTTTTTTTTTTTTTTGTTACAGAACATAATGCAGAAAAGATGCTTTGAGTACTTTAGAATGATTGATTGATGAGTTGATGATTTAGCTATTTATGTTTTCTTTATTATCTCAATGTTCATTTCTAGAATTGGCTCAGCAATATATATTTTCACTCCAGCTCAAAAATTCTCTATAGGGAAGAGAGGGGTAAATAGTGCCAATTTTTACTTAAAGTGCCTTTAAAGCGAGGGGATTACAGTAATGCCTCCAACTAAAATATGCACATATAGTTTAAGATGTTGTGCATCCCTGGGAACAATCACTTTGGATCTCATATAAACTGTTTGAGAAATATAGCTTTCGAAAAAAAAGTGGTTTTGTGGCACAATTTGTCCCCGGTGCGGGGTAAATTGTTACCCCACTCTCCCCTACCGGCTGTCGTATCGGTAATCAGTGAATTTTTCACCTCTAAAATCGGTCTCGGTCTCAAAAGTCCCATATCGCTCGGGCACAAAGTCAGAACACAGGCTGGTGTTTGCTGGTATAGCCCGTCATAAAAGCTAGCTTACTTAGCTTTGGTGACTTTCTTAGCTTTCTTCCATCTCTCCCTTCATAATATTTATCGTTTTCAGTCTCCCACCATGGGCCAATCTCCCACTGTCTCCCTCGCTTCCGAAGCTAAATTCTCCCTCTAAGGGGATGTCGTAAGGCAGTCGGTTGCTGGGTAACCAAACACAACTGTCAGTCAGCAGAAATTACCTGTTCAATAACAACAACAATTTACTATGTCAAGATTACAATGTCAAACTTAAATCCAGGAAGGAGATAAATCTCACCTTGTTTTGCTTACAATGTCAGTGCCTTATTTATGAAAGTGTCATTTGATTGTGTCTCATATTTGATCCAATTTTTGTGCACATAAAAAGAGTCGAGGTTTTTAACTGTAAAAACCCCGATGCGCCTCATTTTTAAAAATGTGCTGGGATTTCATACAAATCTAATATGATTTCTTCAAAGAACAGAATTAAATAACGACTGTAAATTACATCCACGCCACTTAAACGTTAGAAATATGATTTAACTTTTGATAGATTACAGGAAACTGCAGAAAATCAATGAGACTCTGAGATTTTGCCATCAAAAGGTAGTTTTCAAAAAGCATCAATAGCTGCATAAACGAGGCCCTGGGAGGGTATCTTTGTTCACTTTGCAGCTTGGAATATGTCCAGAAATGTATCAGTTTCATGATTCAGAGCAAGGATGCAGTAACAAAACAACCGAGATCCAGACTCCAACAAACTCCATCCACTTTGGAGATAGGGTAATTATGGCATCATCCATCTCAGAGCAATTTAACACATGCGTAGCCATTTCAAAATGGGAGATCAAAATTTAATGCGTTTAATGAATTTGGGTAAAAATGTAAAACCGAGACAGCGAGCATATTAATACCGATTACGTCTGATGCCATCTATTATTGATGAGGAATTCCTAGAGGCAGGGTCAGCTAACAACTGAATACTGCCAGCAATCACAATGCACATCTACAGTTACAGGGCTGACTCCAAAACGACTGAAAACACAGTGGCATTATGGTCTGCGGTGGCCCAGGTGAGAGCCAAGGAAAATCAATACAAAGTGCTGCGTGGTTAACACTTGCCTGATCATCCACACCCAGCACAGCACAGCGGATCACGAACCGGACATGTCGGAGACGCAAAGAGAGACAAACTGTAAGAGGAATTCTGTATTTTAAGACAAAAGCATGTGCTAAACCGGCACACACAGAACGAGTGGGCCCCATGTATCACAGAGGGGCCCTTAAAATAGCAACTGCTATAATTATAGTGTACCACACTGGTGTGATTGCAATGTCATCAAACTGAACTTTCTGATTCATTCATTGTTCATTGTTGAATTGTGTGTCTACGTTCATGCACCAATGACGAACGACAAACATTACCAGTGGTTAATTTTATACCTTTGTATCAGTTCGACTTGTATCGGTACCTTTGTATCAGTTCGTTTGCATGCCTTGTGCTGAGGCATGCAAACAATAGACAAAAGATGTCATTTTTCACTAACTTACCTATAATAGCAACAATCCCTCAAGCACAAATCCATCTCTCATCTGGATCAGAAAACAATAAAAACAGTTATTATGGTTGTACAACATGTCAACACTATACCACAGTTAAATGTAGCTGCACAGCTGATTTCTTGATGTGTAATGTGTAATGTTTTAGAGAAGGATGGGGAGGTAGGGTTAACCAAAGTAAACACAAAATGTTAGAAGGGCATACTAGCATTAGAGGAGCTGAAAGCAAGGATAAGAGCTTTCCATCCAGTGTGCAGTTTCTTCATAAAGTCCCTCTCAAAGGCTAGTGGCTTTTGACAGTTGTCTGTTGACTCTTGTCCTCCCTCTTAATTTTGGCGATTTGACATGATCAGCTTTATAGCAATGTCATCCAGGTAAGTCTCCAAAGTCACTGACTGAATCACAGGCCTTGCCTCAAGTTTAAACGTCCCACTTAACAACCTCTGCACTTCCACATTGTAATATAAAAACTGGCTGATTGGTGGATATGATAAAGTATTTGTTTTTAATTGGTTAGGCAGGAGGTTGTTATTTGTAGTAAGAAATGGTTTCCTAAATGCAAACTATCACAGTTTTGTGCTTATTTTGCATTACAGTGTTAAGTCTCCCATTACCAAATTGCATGAAAGTATTTCAGATATATATATTTTTTGTCAGGGAGGGAATTCAGCTTTTTGGACATGCCTGGACCTCCAAAGGCCCGCCCACAATGCCAGTACTGTGTCAAACAGTGCAATTCCAGTGCTTTAACTGCAATGCTTGCCATGAGTCAAATACCTCTTTTACACTCACCTAAAGCCTCACAACCATCTGGGACTTGAGCTCAGTGTAAACAGGTTAGCTGTAATTTAGTCCTGCATTCTGAACCCTGCAATCTCTGGCTCCGATCGGCAGGGGTGTAAACAAGCCACCCGCTAATTTACCATCCACGTAGGCAGCTCTACAGCCAATTCTAACACCGCTGTAACCTTAACCTATGTGGTATGTTAAATGACAAATAATTCACCATCTTTTGGATGGGACACTGACTCCCTATATGTTCAGGGTGTAAATGAAATGAGAGACTGCTGGGTTGCAATGTCAGAGAAACGCTGTTTCAGTCAGACTGGGAGATTATGAGACCAGTTAACCTGGAGGTGAAATGTGTAATCTGGGACTTCTGTGAATGTAAACTGTGTCACGCACTTTTTTTTTTTTTTTAAATACAGCAGGTAATCCTGTGTAGAACCCCCCTGTGTAAAACCCTCTTGCTTGGTGTAAAAGTGAATAATATGGAGAGTGGCCCCCTATACACCCAAATGGACCATAAATGTCAATTTAAAATGCAGTGCAAATTTTTTTAACGACTAACACCTGTTTTCAAGGACGGCACTGAAATGCACTCACATATATTTTTGTCAATGATAACTTTATTAGCACGGACAATAATAAGTTGGAATTATATTGTCTTGCCAGAACGAGTGGTGTTTTTGGCACGGTGGTGTGCTTTTATGAGTCGCTTAATGAACATGCAAATGATTAGAAGGCAAAGGTGGTGCCAAAACAGCAGAAGCAGTAAAACCGAGGCGATAATCTCAAATTATGAGTGGGGAAAATGCCCACTGCCATGGTCTTACTCACTATCACATCATTAACCCTGTCGGCGAGTGTTATGAATACGCTATGTGTGTAGGATGCACTGTATGTGAGTGTGTGTGCAAGTGTGTGTTCTCTCCAGTGATAAAAAAAAAAAAAAATACCTTGCAGTACCTTGCAGATTACTGTAGCTTTTCCATGTGACTATATCATTTTTAAATGTTTGGTTGACATATTATATTAAAGGTGCACTATGTAAAATTTCCAATGTTTTTTTTATCTAAGTAACACATGGTCCACATGGTTCTCATCATCAGCCAGACTCACTGACATGTTGCCAGCTTAGTCCATGGTTTTTTGTCCGCTGAGTCTGCAAGGTCCTCACTTAAATCAACCTTTTAGCAATTTTACATAGAGCACCTTTAAAGTGAATCTGAAATATACAAATAATCTCTCTATTTCTGTCGCTGACTGATCAACACAGTAGTGATTGAATCAGGTCGGGCTTTCCTGGGAAAAATCCTGCAGGGTGCAGGGAGTGATGCATTCAGCAGCAACAGATTATCTGGAATAAACAGATGAACTGGGTAGTTAGCAAAAGCCACCATGGCTGAACAGACGAAGAAAAGAGCGCCGCCTACAGGAACATCATTACTAGAAAATCAAACCAAAAAACATTACAGTATTGGACACAGGCAAATGATCTCTTGGAAATGCAGTGCAAATGCATAGCAATGAATGCATAGCACAAGTGATGTCACCGAAACACAAACAAACAAACAAACAAACAAACCAGATGATGTGAATTACCACTTTAAACTGTGATATAGTTCTATTGCTCTTTTAGAGCAGACATATGCCATTGCATAAAGCCCGATGTGTTAGCCAGTATTAAATGGTATTGCCCCCACAAACAGCCTGATGTCAGAGCCAAGGGAAGGTGAATCATCCGCTGATCCACTCCAGCATTCTAATCAGCGGGCCTTAAATTGGTGATCCAATCCAGGGAGCCGGGCTCAGCCAAGCGCGCGGAGCCTGTAGCATGTGACCGCAGCCATTTGAATAGAAATGGCCCCAGCTCGGCAGCATGCCACAGCATCCAACATCTGAGGTAATAGAAACGATTGTGCTGTTCCCTCCCCACCCCCCACCCCCCAAAGTCTAGTTTTCTTTTGCTCTCTGTTTCTAGCAGTGGTTTAGTTGGGCAGATTTGGGTCAACCGTTTAAACGCTTTCACCTCGTTGAATAAGCGCGATGACAAAGCGCTTCTGTTCCTTCCAGAGCCTGAAAAGTGAGAGGTTGGTAATATCTCCGGCGAATCAAGGTCATTTTAAAAACGCTGAGGAATTTCGCCGCAGCCATATATCAGTGATGACTCCATCTGTTGACGCTTCAAGAGGATATATTGTAGTTTAAGCTCTGAATGCGCTGAATGCAGAGTGTGGCACGTGAGAGACTGGGAGACAAGAGATGGTGGGTGAAATGGCCCTGTGCCAATACAAAGTCAATGAGGGTAATGGGAGTTTTTCATTAAGAACAGACCATATGTGTGTGTCTGTGAGTGTGTGGGTGGGTGGTTGCACATGGAGCCAGGTATGTGCACAGGCCTGCATGTGTGTGCAGGAAAGGGAGAGTGAGTAAAAGCAAAAATATGAGAAAATTTGTCTGAGTCAATGAGTTACTCAACAGAGCTACTAAAACCCTCACAGCTAAAGCGTGGGAGGCTCTGGTTATGCATGTTTGGTATGGACAGTATGTACAGATGGGAGCAGGGATGGGGGGGGGTGTGTATTAGTGTGTGCATGAGTGTGTGTGGGGTTAAGTTGAGAAGGGGCACTGCTTGGTGAAGCTGAAAGAGGAGAGATGACATGCTGTCAGTCTGAGTTGACGGTCACCGCTCAGTGCTTTAGCGCCTCCTGACACTTTCTATTCAGACCAGGGAGAGCGCCGAGTGCCTCCGGCATGCCGAGGGATCCCGCCTTTTAATTGAGCCTTTACCCAGGATTCATTTCACTCTGCACCTAGGGCCTCACTGGGAACAGACAAAACCATGAGAGCGACAAAACTAGGCCTCGTATTGTTCCGGCTTAGAGGCTGATGAAACACAGCCCTACATAAAAAAGGTTAACCTTCAGAAACATTATCCCAGTTCCACATGCACTCAAACTTCACAAATCTGAACCTCTTGGATATGGGGCTTATTTCATGTTCAGAAAAATGATCCCAATTTCATATGCAGTGAGACCTCCATTCCTCCGCTGGGTATGGAAGTCATTTGGCTGGTATTCTTCTAATATATACACTGAAATATGGTGACAAAACCCAAATAAAATGATGAAATGCCCTTGGGAGCCCACCAGACGAGCTAACATTTCATCCATCCTGATATATGGATATTTTCAATCTCATTAGAGAGAATGACTCTTATTTTTGTTTTCATTATCGCCTCATTAATATTACATTTATCATCAGCATCACACTATGCATAGGCTACAGAATCTGATAGATATCATTAGACATTCTGTAAATAAAATACAACAAAGTCAGACAACCCTCTGCCCGAGCACTAAAACGCTGATTAAAGTCATTACAAATAAAATAAATAGAAATTATTCCATCAGCGCATTGTCTTGTGTATCTGTATCAAATATAGGAATGGTGTCAGAAGAGAATAATAATCCAGAGTAATATGAATAATTTTTTTTTTTTTTTAGTGGCGTTTTAGTAGTGCTCTTTTTTTTTGCTCATAATAAAATGAGGATTATTTGTGGTAAACTGACCTTTCTTTCTGATATTATGAACCAACACTGTTTTCATAAGAATTTTCTTTTTGCTAATTTGTGCTTACTGATTGGCATTTTTGATATACACTCCACATATTACACACGATTTTCCTCAAAACATGGGGGAAGAAAGATCTAAACATGTGACCCTCCCCATTCGAGTCTCTCAAGTCATTAAGTTTGGTAAATTAAGTAATTCTAAATTAAGATGATAACGTATTCACATATTAAAAACAAACTGATCATGACATTTAGACTTTTCTTTATGCATAGAACCAATAAATGCTGCGCTTGCTTTTCTATCTTTTGCTGTATGGATCTAACACCATATTTTCTCACCAAAGGTTACATTTAATTGCCCATTTTAGAAAAGAAATAGCTCCACAGAAACTGTGCTGCTGAAGCTTAAAAAAAGGTAGAGGGCTGAAATAACTTTGTAGCCGAACCGAGCATTTCATAAAAGCTTGCATAAAGGAGATGGATGTTTATTTTTAAGGTGAAATAATAGCCTACATCAACAAAAGTAAACAAACTGGCTGCCACACTGCATCCCACCAGTGAGAGGAAGAGGCTTCACCTGAAGTAAAGTCCAAACTATCGCTGACCAGGGGTTAGAAATCGCTGTGTGCATCTCCTCTGTCCTCTTTACCACGACTCCTGTCAGCACGCTCAGCGGTTACTATGACAACCCGTGGCTTACCAGAGTCGCGCTCCCAGCTAGGCCTGTAGCGGGCTCACTGCTCACAATCCAGCAGCGCGCCAGGGCCACGTATCAGGTCTGATTGGTAGAAATCTGGGGGAAACAGGACTTGGGTGAGCACTGGCAGCTCGGTGTGCGAAGCAGCTCTGTCAAAGATGTGTGAAGTTACCTCGGACAGCTCCGGTCCAATTTAACCTGTGATCGTAGCCTCATATTCTTACACTTCAAAAAGAGGACTGACGCCCTAAATGGCTTCCCTGATCTCTACAGCCTGCAGTGACAGTGGAGATGGAGACCACAGAGAGTCCTCACAGTCTTCATTAGCACCACAGGAGAGGGGAGGCATCACCCTGCTGAGATGCACGTTTGCAGAGTGTGATGTCCAACTGTCAGAAAACGTGCACACAGCTACATTTAGTCCATCCTAACAAATCAGTCAACCGACTCTCGAGGTTCAGATCTAAGTATTAGTTCAGCCAAAGGAGCTGGACAGGCGTGATGTTTTCGCCTCATGCTGTCTGTTTGTTTGGTAGCAGGATAATTCAAAAAAAGTTATGAATGGATTTACGCAGAAAGCTTGGCCATGGGGCAAGAAAGTCCTGATTATGTCGATTGGCTAAATGGGGCGTGGCAGTGGGCGTGGCCTACCACAGTAAAGTGCATACCTTCCAAATGGATTCATGTAACATGGCAACAATTTGTGGAAAGATTGGTCACGGGGGAAGGGACAGCTGATTAACCTGCCATGCTGATTGGCCAAAAGGGAGTGTGGTAGTGGGCGTGGCCTATCCTGAAACAGAAATATTCCCTAAATCAACCACACACACATACACACACACACACAGAACTGTAGAGTGTTTGAATGTATGAAATAAAAATTAAAAAAACACCCTTGATTAAAAGCATGAGAAGTAAGAATTAAAGAAAGTTTAATTTGGTCAACGATGTGACATGGAGACGGCAGATTTGGAGGACTGCATGGCGCTGGGACAGATTTGCCATCCTTTGAGTTTGAAAAAGATCTGAAAAAATCTGCCACTGGGGTTTCTCTTCTTTCAGATGCACATTAACTTGTGTTTTTTTTTTTTTTTTTTTGAAAGAAGTGACATTAATCTTGACACTGTCAGAAACTGTCATAGAAGAAATCGGAGCATATTCTTCAAACTGGTGTAACAGCAATGAAAGAAAATTAAACGATAAAGACAAATAAAATATTTAGACTCAACACAGGAAATAATAAAATTAAAATTCAATGCACCTGAACTTTTGACACTGGATTCCTGCACATATACATATTCTATGTATCTATCATCTATATATGGATACATTTGTTCTTATTATTTCTTTCAAATCCATGTGTTTGTTTTCAGCATCAGTCAAGTTGCATACCAAATCTTGTTGTACAATGGAAGTAAAAGTATTATATCCTATTGTATTTTTCACCAAGGAGTTTTTTTTTTCTTCCTAAAATCTGGTCGTCAATAATGTATGTGTCAAATGAAGAAATGATTGAATGATAGATGCAGCCCCCTCCCCTCCTCCCCCCCAGTCATTTCTAAGAGCTGGAGCACACTGGTGAGATGTGTCACTCCCCCAGTTTTTGTGAACAAACCAGCAGTGTCTGAGATACTGAGCGTGATGGACAGATGGACAAAGGCAGGAAGCGGGGAGAGAGGAATAAACAAACAAATGAACAAATGAATAACCCCCTCCCTCCAAATCCCCCCTCTCTCTAACGAGGTCATCAAACTGGGCTGCCAGTAATTTTTAGACTCGGAAGAATAAATCACCTGTTGAGATGGGCGTTTTTTTTTTTTTTTTTTTTTTTTTGGTGCAGTGTATGTACTGGACCAATTTCCCCGGTGACAGACAGCTCAATAGTGATTCCTGTCTCTGTGTCTCTGTGTGCGTTCAGACTCCCTGCCTGCTAATAAGAAAACCTCCCCAAAGGCACAGCTGGCGTCTCTGTTTGCCTTGTTACCAAGGTCTATCCCCTTACAATTTAATGGAGTGGTCTGGATGGGAGATACACAACACATGAGTTATGCCACGTTAGAGAACTTCTTGCTTTGTTTTCTTTTGTTATTCTTCCTGTCATATACTTGATTCAGCTTTTTAAGGGCATCACTAACCAAATCTAAACCTCGCTGAGCCATTTAGCCGCACAAATAATTGCGATCCATATCAGGTAGAGTAAGTATGTAGCAGGTATAATAGCTTTACAATCATGTAATACACCAGCAGTCACAAATTGCAGTGAAAATAATAGGATTTGAAAGGTTTGAAAATGCCGTCTATCCATTTTCATGGAAATGTGTTTCCTGAAATGTATTATGGCAGATGATCCCATCCTTGCAAATGTGACCTTACAAGCAAAGGTTGTGAGACGGCTAATTACTTCATTATTATCCATAATAACTTTTACTTTCATATCAGTAATCATTTTAAAAGTAGATATTACTTTTCCCAAGTGGTGGATATCCAATTCATTTTTTTTTTCCTTTTCATATTAGACTTTTTGGTGTGAATAGTTTCCATTATGATGAGTCATGAGGACAGGTTGTAAATGGCTGCTGCTGGCAGTCAGAGGGACTGAGACAGTTCATGAGGATGTAGCGGAGCCTTTTCTCTGAGCAAAAAAACACGGGCTGTTGCAAATTCCTTTTTCGTCCGTTTTAACAGCTTTTCCAAAAAGCATTGCCCTCCTCCCCACCTCTGCACCCCTGGGATTCTTACACACACACACACACATACACACTCACACACATGCACACATCAACACAGATGCAGAGACACAGTAGACATGTATGTATATATGGCTACACACACACACAGACACAATCAGAGACGCAGACATATATTGACGCAGACATGGTGTTGATAGGAACAATACAGTGTTGAGGTGAAGATGATCTTTGTTGAGTGTCCCTGCCACTGCAGTGATCTAGTGTCCTCATCTGACAGCAGCGAGGAGCCGCCAGGCTGCCTGGCTAGCCTTGAGTTGCTGCCCATCTCTAAGGAACTCATGCCAGTGGACATTAGTCTCAGCCCTATCCTTCTGTTTGGGATTTATACCCATTAATAATTCATTTACTGCTGTGGACTTAGGAGAGCCCCTTTCCTAACTGCACTGCACCGGTCCATTTACACGCTTGGAATGACGCACGATGGAGTAATGTGCAGAGCCGCTGTACGGGTATGACCGCGGTTTTAAGTTGGGAGAGAGAAAGACCATGGAGGAAGAATATGAAGAGAGAAAGGGATGGAGAGAAAGACAAAGAGACAGAGAGTTGCAGAGAAAGGGGGAAATAAAAAGCCCTCCTGCCTTCTGTCTCTCTCTCTCTCTCTCTCTCTCTCTCTCTCTCTCTCTCCCTTTCTTACACACAGCCATGGTTGCTAAGCTACACCAAAACTAATCACCGGGAAAATTATCTTCATTCAAAACCATATCTCCAACTTCGCTGAGGACGTACAGTATTTTCCCTGCAGTTCAGATAGAACACATGAAAAAAAAAAAAAAACATAAAAACAGACGTCTAAATCAAGCAGGAAGGCCAGGTTTATGACTATACCTGCGTCCACATGCTTAAAGATGACTTACTTGACAATATACCTAAATAAATCACCAATGTGCTTATCAGTGTTCTCAAATTGAAGTTTAATATCCTCTGCTCCCGGCAATTTCCTACATCTTCAGGCCCTGTGCAGTGCCAGCCAGACACCCAGGCCTTGGATGGAAATCTTCCCAATCATCGTTCACCACCTCAGAGGGAGAAGATTATGAAGATTAGATTTGCTTTAAATAGATTTTTTATGGCAGCCAGAAACAATGCTATCTCGGAGTCACTCTATATGCAATTCACTCTGCCGAATGCCTGACAACAAGCACTTGCCTTTCATTGTGCATGAGGCATGGTTTTGTGTGCTGCTGATTGAATCTTGCAGGGGGAAGCAATGGCACATGTTATGACCACTGACGTTATGGGATGGAGACGAATACCAGTCACCGCCTTTCCCAGCAACCCGCAAGTCCACACAATATGTCTGCAGACCATAAAGCTGCTATACCTCCAGCGGACTACGCCATGCTCCACTTGGACTGCAGCATGTGGATACCGCATAACGTGTGTGTATATGGAAACATGAACAAGCCATGCACACATGTGAAAACATATATTTATGTAAATGTGTCTCCAGTGCTTCACCTCAGCATGCAATCCTCTATTACGTCTTCTGAAACAGTAGCAGTGGATTTGTTCCAACAAGGGGTATATCATTAAACTGTGATAGCTAAATTTACTCTTAGCACATCCTGTGTGGGAAAAAAACAGATGAGTTTCACAAGTGAAAATTAACATGCATCCACGTTATCCTGGGAAAAAGGTGGTTACACAATAAATCTGGGCTGGCCCAGCTTCCACAGTAATCAGTGTGAATATATGCTGCATGCTCTGTGAAACACTTTGCTGTGTGATATATCAGAGATTAAAACTAGGCAGCATTTAGGTTAGTATGAAATGTAACAGCAGATATGAAACAATAGAACCGTTTACACTTGCACAGGCTCACTTTGTCAGTACGCCGTTTTATTTATACAAAACACAGCAATAAAATTTAAGTTCAGTGTGGCGCTCCATGGTACAAAGCTACTCGATGCTGCAAAAAGCCCTATTTCACCATTTTCATTGCGAAATAGGGCTTTGTGAAATAGGGCTATAATTAAGATGTTACTCACACACAATTATCCATACCATTATCCAAACAGCTGCATTTAGCATCCAGTTTAGTGTGCAAAGCTAGAACGCTCCAAATGGAGCATGTTGCAGTGACAAGGATATCATGAGGTGATATTTCAGCACATATGTACATTTCCTAAAACTGCTCACAGCTCGAGCTGTGCGCGAAATGTGGTGGCCACTCACGACACCTCTGCACTACTAGTGAGATTTTTATTGTTCTTTGTGCAAGTGCTCCAACTATGCAGGATCCCCTTCTACAAACAGAGAGGAAATGTGGCAGTGTGTGGCAAAATGTGGCAGCTAGATTGTCCAAATATTCTGAAAAACAAAAACAAAAAAAGAGTTTTTGATTATACAAGTAAAGAGAAAATGTGTATTTTCTTGGGGAAAAACAACAAAATTCTCAAAATGCTGCAGACTATGATCTAGTCTGAATTTAGGGAATACACTGTCTCTTCCACCCTCATTCATGCACCCTGTACATTCTTTGTAATTTGTCAAGTTCTCATTTTTGTTATAATTTTAGGGACGTGTATATTACGTTGTATGAACGTAACACATTGAACGTTTGTCAGCCATGATTGGATAACTGAATGAAAGCTAAGTGATGCATTGAGATTGAACAACAAATGACAGAGGTTTGATACAAAAGAAGGCAAAATGCGGGCATCCCAGTCGCTTGAAAAAAAGTTGGCATTTTTTTTTTTTGCAAACCCAGGACATGTCAAGCAAAAGCTGTTCATTTTTAGCAAACCTTAACAGTCACATGACAGTGACGCAGGCTCCACCACACTGGCTGAAAGTCTTCATGTTGATATGCGATATATTTTTGGTTCAGAAACATTGACATTTCAGTGTATTTGTTAGTTTGGGGAAAATGTAAAATGCTAACATTATTTCTGGTGACTGGGTTGTGGGCACAAACTCTATGTCTCATAGTTAAGCCCAGATTTTCTGTTGAAAAATTAAAAGATCATATCAAATGATGAACCAGTTTGCTTGTCTGCACCTCTTAATAACAGGTACTGAATAGCCTGTTGTAGAAATGAATGAGCAAACACAGATTTAAATAAATGATATAATTTCTATAAGTAGATTTGAGGCCGCAATCTTTCCCATCAAGGGGCAAAAGCACTGTCACACTACACATTCAGCAAATGCAAGAGTGGAATTTAGATTCTTTTGTTTTTTTCCTCCATAAACAGTAATGGGATCAAGTATTCAAAGCGCATTGTTGTAATGTCTTAATATAACGTTAATACTGTAGTATGTTTGCAATATGACACCAACATAGATAACAACAAGATAAACTGACAGTTCTTCAGTTGATGGTCAAGCACCTCATTAAATTTTCTTCCTATGATATCCTTTTTAAAAGCCATGTGAAATTTTATTCTGTTGCAGTGCATGAGGTTTTATTCTGAAATTTTATTCTGTAGCAGTGCATGAGGTATATTACAAGTTTTTAAGAATAGTTCACCATCTTCTTTTCAAATGTTCATATTTGCCTTCTTACTGTGAGGGTACAAAAGAAAATGGAGATTCATACTTTGAGTTGATCCATTCTTGCAGTAATATACCACAGTTGACAGTGATGGCCCCCATAGCAATAATGATGGAGCTAAACTGGACAAAAACAATATCATTAGTGTAATAAATGGAGTATACACCAATAGTTAGGGGTGTTCATCTGTATTATTAGTATCCAACTGTATTATTGCTACAGCGTGTGGTCAAACTCTGTTACTGCTATGATATGTTATTGTCTGTCTGCATGGCACTAGCTCGTTTTACCTTTACAGTACTTTAAGGGTAAGAAAATCAGGAATGAATATGAACTGTTCCTAAGTTATCTATCCAGTTATGTTAGCGCTCTCTCCAAAACAAACAGTCTTTCTTTCACGGACACAGCCTTGCACCTGGGTTATGATCTCACATCCTTCTCTGGGCTGAAGAGTGAGAAAGGGGGGACCATTATGATTTACTACCATCAAGTTGGCAATTTTTTGAAAACGAAGAGTAGCCTACTCTAATGATAATGATAATGATAGAACATTAGGGTCTGGTTGCTATTAATGGTATCTACTAATGCCAGGGAATCTGGCAACTCCGAACCCATGATTAACAATCATGTTAATCATGTGCTGTTATTGAAAATGTGTGTTTTTATCTGAAAACAGACTCAGCAGCTCTTCCATTCCCGAGCTAACAGACTACAGCACTGGTTGCTCCACCGACATCAATACATTTTTGTATTACATGTTTGCAAACAAATGTTGGTTACACACTGATAATCTTGTATTTCTGTAAGATATGTATGCTGCTCATGCAACATCTTAAGGAGCAGAAAACTAAGTTAGTATATGTGGGGTAATAGCATTAACTCATTACAAATCAGTATAAGTAAAACATTCCAATGTACATGTGTGTAGGTATGGCCGTGACTGCATCTCTGCATGCGAGTATGCAAACACATGATGCCATATGTGCATTATTCATGGCGTCACATTCCACAACATGTCCTTCACATGTGATAACAAAACCCAGACATGATGTTATCACATGCTATTAAATGTGAGGCACATGCTGTCACATGAAATTCACGTGGTTTTTCACCAGGAAAAGCATTTGGCGGACGATTTCTGTGCAAAGCACCTTAGGTTATAATGAGTGCATACACTTTAGCGTGGGAGGTCCAAGTGGAAAATGAACCTTTAACCCTGGTAGTGTTAATGCAATGTTCTGCCCATCGAGCTACACAGGAACAATCCTTGTGTCACTGTGCATTATAATTTATTGGCTACAGTTAGCCCAGTGGCATGCTGGTGTTGTTTATGGTCATACTGCCGGACATAATGACCGTAAAAGCTGAAGTCCCACGGTGGCACCAGGTCTAATAACCATTATTCATATGTGTGCAATGGTGAGGCAGCTGTTTATTCTACCCCTGTGGGACCCCACTGTATCAGTAACCGAGGCAGCTGGCACAACACCCATTTTCTATCTGGGTGCTTTTCTGCTGAATGGTTCACTGCAGGCGAGAGGGTCTGTTAGTGTCCCGTGGAGGCAGGGACAGGTAGACAAGAGCCAGTGAGCTGCAGTGACCCCCCACAATCAGCGGCTAACCCTCACCGCCACCTCTGCATGGCTGAGAAACTACACCTGATATTAATGACAGCTGAGCGGTAATGACAGCCGTGTGTGGGCGTTGTATGTACTGTTGGAGAGAATGTGTGTGTATGTCCGCAGGCATGTATGTGGGCGAAACAAACTGACAATTAATTGTAAACACGATTTCAGCCAAGTCTGGAAAGGATAAAAGATAATAGAACTCTCTTCCCTCTTGGCCACTGTCAATATCAGAGTCTGTATCAGCATCAGAGCCAGAAACTAGCAGCAAAGAAGCACAGTAATTATACCAGCCACCTTGTTTTTTTTTTCCACCGGCATATCCACACCTCCACCTGCCTGCATGGAAATAATTGTGGGTTGCTCGTTTCATTAAAACATACTGGACAAACCTGCTACTACATCCTGTTGAATCATTTAAACAGTAACAAACAAAAACCCTATGATTTCTTAATAACGTGTAGAAAGAGGATGGTGAGTCATGTTGCACTGAGAGAATGATTTGGGTATTTGTGTCTACAGCACTCATCCTCGGAGAAGAAATGTATGAAAAGTTGTGCGAAAAATAAATGGAAGTAACGACAGTGTTGCCTGCAAGGTAACTAAAAGTTCACTGGTTCAACCCCCGCATCGGACAGTGTGTTTGAAATCTAAAATAATTGTGGCCTCCACCGCACAAAGTCAACTCAAAGTAGTTAAAGTTCAAGAGCAGTGCCACAGTGTACATCCGCGTGCAGCGCACTGTCTTCCAGATAAATCGCGTAAAGCCCAGAAGCTTATGATTACCCTAAACCCAGAGAGTTCATTACTTCAAAGTAGAACCTCATTACTTTAGATTTGCCTTTCAAGTTCACTTTCTCTCAGGATCCTGACTTTAACTGCTAATTACTGTTCAATTAATTACAGAACCGGTACCTCAGAGGCAGGTGCTGATCTGATCAGGTTCAGCTTATTTCCATGATTTCAAGTAATATCACTACTGGGAATAGTGAGGTAAAATAATAGAGAATACAGCCTATCATCAAATTGATAGGGCACAGTATGAGCAAATATTCAAATGGCATTCCCGCTGTTTGATGTAAATCTTGATTAAACATCACAGTTATTAATTTCAAGGCAGACCCTGAGTGGCTAGTTAATTACATGAGCTCTGTTTCAACAAGACTTATGTTCTCCCACAATTAATCAAGGCAGTCATAAACCAGGACATACACAAGACCGCCAGCCCAGCCTCCTCTCTTGCAATGCAAGAAGTGACCTGCTTCAAGGACTGGGTATAATCCTGAAGGGAGAGATGTATTGTGGGTCAAACCATGGATATGGGAGGCGCGGGGGTAGAACGCTAAAACAGCAGTCCTCAGCTAAATCCCACTGGGTTATTATTAAGACATGTGTGACAGAATTCAAATGAGCCTCCGCTGCCAGCTGGGAAAGTGTGATTTGCTCTCATCACGCCTGCTTCCCCTCCCTCTCTCTCACCTCAGGTGGAAGTGGGTAGAAGGACCTGGGTGGGGTGATGCACATTTTTATTTGAGAGAAAGATGTAAGCGGTGAGAGAAAGAGAGACAGATGGACGAGTGTGTCAGCTTGCCTGTGCGTGTAGTGTCTTCTGCACATGGGCGCAAGCATGCGGCTGAGTTTCGAGCTGTCAAACCGCTTTTTCATCCTCGTTTTTCATGTACAGTGCTGTTGAATGTGCGGTTGCTCAGCAGGGGAGAGAGATTAGGTGCAAAGATTAGATGGAGAGAGCGAGAAGGAGGGAGAGAGAGAGAGAGCTCAAGGAAAAGCTATCATTTCTCAAAATCTTTGCATCATCAGGTGCATCACAAGCAGAACAGTGGATCAAAACCTCCTGGCCATGGCACTTCTCGCTAAATCAAACTTGCACTTCTTCAAACTTGTACTTGTAATGTAACTTCGGTATATCTCATGCTCCAAGAGTGGATCCGGCAAGACACAGTGCCTCGTATCTCTGAGGAGACGCTGAACCACATCGACTCATTTGTTCGTCAGCCACAAGGTCTGCAGATCTTCGATGACAGGCTCAGTGGAACTGATGGGAAAAGGAGAGTGGTACAATGCAGACCTGATACATCTCTCTCTGCCGTGCAGTATAGAGTTCTGGTAGAATCACTTCACTCCACTGACAATCTCAGTTATAGGTCTCCGATTTGTGGCAACAAAAGTAAGCAGGAGGGTACAGGAAGTGCCACTATGACTTTTTGCCTTCACATTTTGGAGTCTTGATAGCCTCTGGCATACACAGCGTTATGTCCTCTCTCCCGAGTGAAGATGTATGGAAAATAAGACACAACGGGGAAATATATCTAGACAGGCGGACAATGTCGCTATCAGCGTCAGAATCAAAGCGCCGCACCATGGATTTTCAAGGACTTTACCTACAATAAACCCCTTGACAACTTGAATTGTCCCTGTCAATAGAAATTGCCATTACCTTCATCTTTGTGAATGCATTAAATAGCTTTTCTTGTACAAGTAATTTGGCATGTGACAGGCTAGAGTGTATTAATTTGATAGACTTGTCAGAGCGAGGGCTTAAATCACATTTCTCGAAGTTGCCTTGAGGCAATTACGGGAAAAAAAAAATGTAGAGGGCAAAATCTTTTCCAGAGAGCGTGATGAAGCACTATTTATTAATTGCTATTTAACTTCTTAATTTCCTACAATATTCACCACATACCTGTCTTAATTATTATACTTCACTTTGATCAATCGCACTAGTGTCTGGAGTAGAAAATAGGCGGTGTTACACTTTGCTGTTTCTGATAAGATCAAATTGACCTCTCATCAAAATTTGATTTGGTCACCGGTGTTACTTCAATCAATTCAGCTGTTCCATGGCTGTTGCTGCATTAATCCAGATCACTGACCTGCCACCAATCACTACCTCGTTTGATATTTTAGGCATTTATTTGATGCCTCTGCCCAAAAACACTTACAATAACTGCGACAGTAGTGTAAAATTCAATTTTTAGATTACATACTTGTTACCAATAACAAGGGGTGCAAAAGTCAGTGCCATAGTCCCCTGACAATATTCACGTGACCATGGAGAAATCAGTCCCTAATCAATCCATCTCTTATTTTGAATTTCCAATATTTCAATATTTGCACCGTTTCATGAATTTAGATTAGCTATAGGTCCTCAACCCCCAGACCACTTTCTGTGTGGACCGTGCCGTGTGCTTCTAGGGTTAGCTCCGGCCACCTTGAGCCACTGACCTCATCAACGTGCAACACAAAGGGACAGGAATGACAGCCTTTTCATTATTGCCCAGCCATTGTGCCGGAGGGGGAAATCAATTATAAAAACACGACTAACAGCAAAGATAACAGCAGTGTCCTCTATTGTGTTGGAATGAGCTAACTTTTTTTTTTTCCTCAAGGGTCTCTTGACCAGTCCAGCATCACCTTGGTGCAATTTGCTCCCCATCTCAAATCCCATTGCCTTTTGGAATTGGATTTACCTGACTCATTCACACAGTGAATGGACTCTTCCAGTGAAAAAAAAAGAGATTCTGTGTGAAATTGCCTGAGGAGTCAGAAGGGTTTGGATTTGTCGGGTACCTCTCTGTGTCCACCATTAACCTTCCACCAGGAAGAATGTCCTCATTACAGGGAAGGAGTGGGGAGCTGCGGGAGGAAACCAGAACATGAGCTGAACATTGAAACAAGGAAGGGGCACGTGGGGACTGAGACTGGGAATACCAGCATAGAAAATGGAATCATCATGAGCCTCAGGAACAATTGTAAATCTTTTATTAATTAAGAAGTGCATGAACTAAGAATATGATATCTGAAGTTGTCAATTATTATCCACTCCAGTCATGAGTATTTGCAAGAATACCAGTATATCAAGCACAATAATTATAATACTGTGTGGATCTAGCTGGCCTCTGCTAAGCATCAACCGGTCAGAAATGTTGCCCACCTCCATCATGGATGCTATTTATTTTGCAGCTGCAACCTGTGATGCCCCAGCACTCCATCTTCAACCCCCACCTCCTGCGTTGGTCTGTCAGCCTCAGGCCCCTGTACCCGGATTCATCAGCCGGTCAGCATGGCTCTTTGAGATTTGTTGTGCTTGCTCACTTGAGATTCATTTGTTTGTTTCTTGCTCATACTAGCAGATTTGCAGCCTGTTTGCCAGCGACATGCGCAAACTGTCTTGAAGAGAAGATGATGATGTGCTGGCAGGGCTTCTGTGGTACGTCATCTACAGGGAAAGGTAATTGCCAATTGAACAGATAATTCTATAATCTTCTGAGAGGTAGCTCGCTGTTGCGCCGCCGGGGAAGTCCTTTCAGCTCAATCAAAATGTCACCCATCAGCAGGGACTGTATGTGAGGAAAACAGCCCAAAACAATAGCTGTTTACCATTAGGCTTTGAGTTAGATCCGGATTGAAACCCATCATCAACCATAGGGCTAACACGGGTTGACAGGATGTGTCAGAATAAACAAAGAAGTTCAATACCACTTCACGGAGAGGAAACACATCCAGAGCCATTTGTAAATGCTTCAGTCATTGTAATCTTTTAAAAGAAAAATCAAACCCAACAGTAAATAGGGTTCATTTGTTACAGAATTGAATTTCACTGCAAAACAATCTAGCACAGCTGAAGAAATCAATATGGTTTCCAAAGTATTCCATTTTTTTTTTGGGGTGGGATGAAAGTGAAGCGATATCTTGTGTTTCTTAAATTCACTTTGCCCTGCTTCCCCGAGACTGAGCAGAGCAGAAATGTTCTGAATATTGTTAGATATAAAGGCCCACTTTCCGCTCTGGTATCTTCATAGATCTTTTTTTTTTCATGTATTTCACAAAGTCACTGTCTCTGGTTATGGATACAGTACAGTCAAAGTAGAGTAATGACATCATCTTATGCAACAACTGATGAAACCACAGTGCTCTCAGATTTCAAATATACTTTTTAATGTCATCAAAGAGAACTCAGTAGTTGTCATTGTTTGCTTCATCTTGATAAGAATATAACAGTAAATTTAGTTCCATTGGAAATGTTCATACACCACTGCTGTATTCAGTGTAATCTGATTAAACACTCCTCACACACACACACACACACACACACAGACACAGGCACACAGGCCTAGCACAAAACAAAACAGATGTAGGACTAATGACCCACTTGGAGAGTAAATGACAGCTGAAATAGGTTTAGAGCAATCTGGAATCAGATAAATGGACCTAATCTCGTTCCGGTCGGGACCCTGGCCGGGAAATGGCTCCTGACACCTGAGACCCTGCTACACGTCAAGGCTCAATCGAGGCCGGCGGGAACAGCGCCATACATCTCCATTTTAGATGACAAGACACAAATCTGAATCCTCAAGCAGAGGAAACCCTGGGAGGATCAGTTGTGGTTTAACGTGAGATTAAAAAGGAGGAGAAACAAAGCCGCCGCTCCTGGTCAGATAAGATGTAATGTGTACATTTTCTAGTTTCCAGCCGAGGTGACAGGAGAAATGGCGACCGGCTCGGTGACAAATTCCCCTGAGGAATATTATTAACATGTTTATTAAAGCATATTTAACCAGGGGAGCTGACTAAACACCTTCTTATTGTGACAGTATTAATTTACCCAGCAAAATTTGACTATAAAAGTCAGTGGATTCAAATCACTTTAAGATGTTCTTTTCCAAAAATCACTGAGGGAGTAAGAGAGTAGTCTTAATAAAAGTAAACAATTATTGAAGATCTGGAAGGAGACAAATTTAATTACAGCTGCTTAATCCTAATGCTGTCTCAAAGCATTACCACGAGACATTTCCTTATATTTAGAGATACAAACCAGGGATGTTTGTGAATAATCTGTCCACAAATGTTTATTGTTCTGTCACAGGATGACAGGGGCTGTGGGATGCTTTCCATAAGGCTGGGATGGGCTTTATCCCTCTATTTGTTCTGTGCTTTAATATTTTTCTGTTAACACTAGTGTGTGTGGTTTTACTGAGTATTTCTGCTGCGTGCTAAACCCGTTGTTTACTCTTTGCTGTGGGTCATGATGGTTGTGAATGTTATTGGCTTGCAGTGTTTACCGGTGTGGACTTTTGCATGGACTTAGGTTGAAATCATTGCATGCGCTGTAGACAGTTGCACACTGCACCTTCCCTCTCAACACGTCTCTCTTCTCTAACTGCTTTCAAGCCACTGGCCCAAAGTTAGCCCCACGCTATAAAGGCAGGTGGAATTTACCTGGTGGGATCGTCCCTGGGCGTTTCAATCGGAACCTGGATCCACTGGAACAGGACTTAGGCAAAGCTACCGCTCAGAAACGGATCCGGATTGGACTGAGTGCTGGACTTTTGAGATTATTCTGAGAATTGAACTGTGTCTAGGAAAAGAGACTTAGATGGGAACTGTTTAATCTTGTTTTTATTACATTGTTTTATTCTATTGCTTTAATCATTTTTTACTGGCCAGTAGCTATTGGATTTTAGGTCTCCATTATTATTTATCATTGTAATAAAATATACTGCATTCGGACTTACCTGTGTGTCCTTGTGCCTGGGTTGGTGTGGCCCGGGAGTTTTAGCAAACACTTTGTACAAACCTGTGACAGTTCTATCATCACATTTATTACCGAGCTTGTCAGGTTTTGTGTGTCATGTTTTGATGCTGAGTTTGGTGAAACCAGAGGCATGTGTCAATAACACATACATTTGATGTTTTGCTTCTCTGTGTTGTTGATTGATGTGGCACAATAATTCCTAAACTTATACCAGTTCATGATAGCCTTGACTCTTGCTTTTCTAAAAACTTTTTGTTAGGTAGATCTTTCCTGGAAAAAAAAAAAAAAAAAATCTTCTGCCCCACAGAAAGTAATGAGTCTTAAGCTGTCAGCACATGATCACCGGCAAAACCGCTTTTATCGAGGCTTTGATTTTCCACTTTGCCACTGCGCTCCAAGTTTAAATTATTTGAACCTTCACCCTGTTTGCTGCTGACCCCTCAAAGCTAGTCCAATCAGATTACAGTGTGACGCACAAAGAGCTGAAAGATGGAGGAAGGTAATGCTGGGAAAGAGCAATTACAAAGGTTTTTCTTTAGCAGTAGCAAAGATGAGCTGTATGTCTCTGCTGCCTGGTTTTGACTAGCCTTCCTGCAGAGTTAGCTGTGTGATGACAGCTTTACATTTCCAGCGGCAGCGTCCGTCGGCTTGGAGTAAACAGAAGCAGAACTGAGTAGGTGGCATAAGCAACGATAGCCACCAAGGATGAGCAGACAAAGAAACCAAGGACACATGGTATCATAGGCGTGAAGAACCCTACACAGTTCAGTAGTACTGCAGAGGAGGCGCGTGAGTGATGTCAGTTCAGTGAGTTCTCTGTAGACAATGGCATGCCTCTTAACGGCCATAAGGCCCGACTGTGAGGGCGTCTCTGAGTGAGTTTCTTTGCACGTCTGTGATGAGTTGCTTTGAATTTAAAACGCCACCTATAGAAACTGTAGGTTGTGTTTGAGCTTCATCTCCAGGGATCGACGCGAAGCGGACTTTGCTTGACTGCTTTCACGCTGATGATGTCGCCAAAATCAAGAAAACAAAGACACGATTATCGCAGATCCTCCTGTAGCTGTGTGGAAACTCGCAGGCTGAGTGACTGCATGAGTGCCCCGCCACAAATAAAACTCAGGGCCAGCCAGCTCCTCGGCTCGTGTTGACTGGACCTTGACAGGATATCATAGGACCCACAAGTATTACAGCTGGCTTGCAACTGTGGTTTTCATCTGTATATTTATAGGATGCTCATTACTAGAATTTGGGACACAGCTTGGGACATATTTCAAGCACAGAAAAGTCACAAACAAGGCATTTAGGCCCAAACAGTGGCAAAAACAGCTGCCTATAGTGCCTAAGGCTATATACTGCACACATGGAGATGGATTTTTTTTTTTTTTTTTTTTTTTTTTTTTGCTTTTTGAACCACTGTCCACATGAAAACAGCAAGGCAGTGGCTGCTGTCCTGCCTGACCACTCTATGACTAAGGCGAAAAATGCTTAAACCCTTGATGTCTCTGATGAGTAATGGAGACTTATGGAGGGCCGGGCAGCTCCACTTGCAACACTTCAGTGTGCCTTGGCTGTGATGTAAGGTGAGAGAGAAGTGTCACTGTCCAATATGTACCCCATCACTATCAATTTCACCCAGCTACACCTCAGAAGATGAGAGCGAGGCAGCAACCAGCTGGTGGAATTCAAGACCAAATTCAGGGAGTTGCTGGCTCATGCCTCAGCCGCATGTCTTTTATTTAGGGGAACGGTAGTGTCACGATTCAAAACGGCTGTACGTTTACGGCTGCTATCACACACTCAGCTGCCCCTTCCCATATTTACAGGGAATGTTAAACACCGCTCATTTTGTCAGCTGAAACAAGTTCACCTTGTTCAGGTTCATATTCTTTCAAAACTTTTCCTCAGTAAAACAGCCCATGCCATCAACTGCTGTATCAGCCGACTAGTCACTGTGAGGAGATTGGATTGGATAGCCCAAATAGCGGAAGGACCCAAGGACAGTGGAAGCTTAGAAAAAAAAAAAATGTGTATAAAGAGCTGTGTATAAAAATAGCTTAAATCCTGAATAAGCTGGGAAAAAATCTAGGTTATTTAATTTAATCAGTTAATCACACTGTACTCAGTTTTTCCTTTTAACACATATTTGGAGGCTGTAGCCCAGTTGGTAAGTGAGATAGTGCATGCAGAATCTGCATCCCATGCATGAATCTACACCAACGGTTGGTAAAGGCGTTTCTATTCTCAGTCAGTGGTGTTTATTCTGTTTCTTTGGTTCCAACTTAAAATCCAAGGGATCATCAATGCCTCAGCATCAGTTTTGAACAAAACTGTACAGTACATTTTTATCACAAGGATACTCACTTTTGTTCATATATGCATTGTTTCTCTGGTGTAGGATTTATACAAGCTACCTTGTGTTTGTCCAACAACTGGAACTACAAAGAAAGCAAGCAAATGATCGGGGCGCCAGGCAGGCTGGCACCTGTTTGGTACTTTAGCTATCTGATGTAGCTGAAGTAGTTACCAAACAGCAGCAGCCTTGCAAACAAACTTCAACCAGAAATGAAATCAATCAGTTCCTTGTAAATGCACCACCACGTCTTCCTCCTCCAGCAAAGACAGTGTCCTCCAAAAACTATGAAGAAAAAATAAGAAGGAGAGCTGGGAGGTGGCAGAGAGACTTCTTAGGTCCAGGTAACGTCACTATGAGCTGCGCAGCCTGCTGATATAGTTATAATATATAAAACATATAAATAATATATGTATAATTTTAAAGCATTTTAATGAACATTATTTATTGAACTTGAATTTAGATGGAGATCATAATACAGCATAAAATATCTGAAAAGGATATGCAGGTATTATTTATGCATATAATTGATAAGCATGATCTGTCTTGTTACACTTGAATTATGTATGCTATAGGCTATTGATGATTTGACAAGGCTCATAAAAAATTCTACTTGCCCACCAGGCCCAACAGGATCACCCCCGTTTGAAACAGATTGACACTTGTAGTAACACTTGACAGCTGGTCTCCTTATTGGGAGGATCTTGGACATGAGAGACGAGAAGATTTAGATGAGGCATAATTGCACTACTGATAAACTATCATCTAATGAAACAGAAAGCCCTCATAATTAGCAGTATGCAATCAGATTATAGCCATTAATCTGCTTCAGTATGCACACCAGCATTCATCACCGGCATCCCCACCTTCAGTAAATATTTAGGTATTGATTTGAACTGAATTGAGATAAGAGGAAAGACATCTGTTTGCTTTGTAGTGAAAACTGATTGAGAAAAATCCTAAACTTGCATCCGCTTTGAGAGCATAAGAACCTTACACATCTCGAGTACAGATTAGTATACCCCGAAAAAGACGAAGAGTTCCTATCAGATATGGACAGAATGAAGTTCATCCCTTCACCACAAACTTTCGTGATGCTTCAGAGTTGGTGACGGAGCGGACAGTGTCAGTTTCTGGTCAAGTAAAGGGGTGCATTACCCGGCAGCACACTTCCTAACCTTCATTCCTCCCTTTCATGACTATCTACCCTCTAGCAATTCCCTCAAGAGGCTGTGAGGCTTCAAAGGCATGGGGGCCCGGACAGCTGGTGTATGCTCAAAGATACAGTATAGATCAAATTTGTCTCATTCAATAAAGCAGGGCTGATGATACTTTCATTAGCTTTGTTGGCTCTGCAATTAGTTACACAGGAGGGTGGATTTGCGGGGCACAGGGACTATAACACATGGCGTGTTATGATTTATTCCCTTCATTAAGATGTTAACTCTTCCTGATTATTCATGGCCATTACATGCTGATTTCAACATGTGAAGTGTAGGTAGATTACTTCATACATGCATATCCCTGTATGAAAACATTAGTATTCATTTAAAAAATAAAGATTTGAAAAGAAAACTAAGGGATATCTGTCATTTAATCAAGTGGGTGGCCTGATTCAAATAGAGCGAGGGGATGTGTTCTCTCCCCTGCCTTGGTGACAGCCTGTGTATTTTTCTGGCAAATTTCTCTCTCAGTAAATGTTATTTTCATTTCCAAAATGTTTCATATGTATTTAAGTAATTTTGAGGTAACCTAGTTTCCAGTGGCCAAAAAAATTTATTTTATTCGGCTCCTACAACCCAAGGAGCACAAAAATTACTGTCTGGTACAAAGTGGAACTCATTGGGTACATCTTATTTGCTTATTTGGCCACGATTCCTTGACTTGTGTCCTGTCCTCGTGTCGCAGTCCGTCCAACATGAGGCATGAGAGCAGAATACTAAGATGATGACATCCTCGTTCACTGAAAACTTATTTTAAAATGCTGTCAGGTACTTGTAACACGCTGGACATCTGTATTTAACTGTTAATACCTCTAACGGACTGCATTGTGATATAAAATATTACATTTCTTTTAAGCTGACATTCTTTTAAAAGGTCTAAATAAAGGAATACAATATAAAGTCATCCCAGCCCAAACTGCACAACCTACCCCACTCCCAACCTAAAGGTAACTTTGGTATTTTAAAAACACTGAGTAAAAAGTTATTATTATCACAATGGCATGGATGTAGCAAATGAAAATAGCATCACCTCTAACCAAATAATCTCTACACTGATTTTTTCAGTCATAAGGAAAATCAACTGAGCAAAACACAGGCTTTGTGTATTTACATCCTTGTGTGTCCGTTCTGCACAGTTGCAGCAGGTTTTGTATGTAGGTCCTGAGTGTTACACAGCAAATGTTTGAACTCATACATCAACTAGAAAGCACTGAGTAGACATCAAAGATTGGTACTGATGCCCAAAGCAGGCATTTTTAAGCGAGCAGAATTGGCTACAAAATGCATGATTTCTAGCCTGGATCCAGCCGTTGAGAATCGCCATACCCGCATTATTGAATTACGTGACAGTTCCTGAGGTCTGGAAGCGCTCTCATTCCCAGGGGTAGATTTGATCGGAATCTGTGCAAGATGCACGATTGGCCAGGTGACAAATTGTCTGATGAAGCCTTCACAGTGCGTGGTGAGAAGTACAGTAAGCAAACATGGCAGTGGTCGTGACGCGTTGTGAATTTACTGACGGCGAGCTAACTTGGACAGTTTCTTCTCTTCTCGAGAAATGTTCCAGCGTCAGTAAACTATTAGCCAGTCTATAAGCTGCCGCTGTTGAAGCAGTCCCTGATGACGCAATCAGTTAACCTACTATGATTGTTTTAATGCTGACCACTGGTCTTGGCCCGTAGGTAGGACAAGCCGTCCCTTCAGGACAGTAAATCAGTAAATCAGTAAATAATCTCTGATAGAGACATGGCCAGAGCCCTTAGAATAACAGCGTGATTCATGGGCTCTGGAATCCAGGCTACAAGATTGCCCTCCTCTGTCCAGTGGAAATTAAATGATGTAAGACCTTGTGCTGCAAATGGTTACTTTCCACTACTTGCAGGAGCAAATGACATGATTGAAGAGAGACGCAAGCAGGCAAGACGCAAAGTCAGTGGCATGGAATTATAATTACAATTACAATGTTTGCAAGACTTTTCTAGAGGCGGTAAGAATAGAGCCTCATATAACACGATTAGAGTTAATATTTTAAATAGTATGTATGATTATAATACTGTTCAGTAAAGCCCATTAAATGAACGAGCCATATAGGATATTTTTTTCATAAAGCACAGCAGCTGCTTAATAAGCTTAACCTACCTACATTCATTCAGTGTAGCTGTATGGTATATTGATTGGACTGGGACTCAGTATTGGCAGATGCAAAATTTTGATTGACTTAAATTGGGATTGGGGACAAAAAAGCTGATCAGGACATGCCTAGTCTGAACACATCTTTTGCAAAACAGCTACCAAACATCAGCCCTAGAATTACACAAATACATGCACCTTTATAGGTCAGGAGAAAAAAAAATGAGCACCTGCTCTCAGATTTATGAAGTGGGGATCCCACTGTGACTCCAAATGTCACATGTGAAGTGGATGGAAAAATGATAAATCATTCCTAAAAATGTATATATGTATGTATGTATATGTGTGTGTGTGTGTGTGTGTGTGTGTGTGTGTGTGTTGCTATAGAGTATGCAGAGTAAATGCAATGATAGCTCCTGCAAAGCTCTATGACACTTAGTGAGTTTTGAAAGGGAACATGGCATGTGTGTGTGTGTGTGTGTGTGTGTGTGTGTGTGTGTGTGTGTCTTTCCACAAAGTCAGGCCATGTTACATGAATCTGTTTAGTGAGTGTGAATCCATTCGGAGGTTATGCTCCTTTTTGCTAAAGACCACTCCGACTGCCACACCCTTTTTAAGCCAATTGGCACGAACACAAACACACACCTTCACACACACAAACTTGACTTCAATGCCAAATTTCACCCTCCTAGGGCAAAAACGTTTGTGGACCGACTGACTGACCGAGCGACAGAGCGAGTTACAGAGCTGCAGCCAAAGAGGGACAAGACTTGTGCGTAGGAAGCACAGATGATGCACTTGTGCTTCCTCACTCAGAGCTCTTCTTGAAGCCTCCTCAGAGCACATTTAATGAATGGACAGTTTGGAGGCAGAGATCAGTTTCCAAGTCACTAGCTGGAGGATGAAGGACGGAGGAGTTGAAGAGGCATAAAATAAGGGTTCGAGGTCCAGGTAGTCAGTGTGTATTGCTGGGGGAACACTTGTGGGCGCACAGAGCCTCACAATTTCCTCACAATTTTCAGAGAACATGGTTACAGTGGCACCATCAGTTTAGCTTAGTTGGTAAAGCATACGTTAGATTTTAAGAAATCCTGAAGTCAAATCCTTTAGGAGCCAATTTAGCAAGCAACAAAGCGGTTGACATTTATCACAAATTATGAGCTGGATGTTTTTCATATTGCAATGTAAGTTTGTGCTTGCAGCACGTGCAATGAGTAGAAATATTTAGCATTGCTGTGGCATTGTTGGTGTAAAGTAGCTTATGAGATCATCCACAGTAGTGTAGTAGGTCTCGTCTCTCTACAAGGGCACAGAATGATCAGCACTTTTTTTTTTTTTAAAGAAATTAAGGAAGGGTAAAGTAAAAATATATATAAATGTGACAGTCTCAAGGGCTGTGTATATTTTGTCATTATAGCTTGAAATGAGGAAATCCCCACCCCCATCCCAATAAAGAACACTGTGTCCCTGCACGCATTTTGCTGTGACACAACCTTCACACACTATGTAAAACCATTTCTCACACTTAATCTCAACATGGATAATGTCAGGCACAGAGGACGCCGCTTGCTAGTCAACTCCCAGCGGCTCATTAGCTTACGTTCACGAGAAACTTCTCCGTTTGTTGTGAAACTCGACCCGCTCCCATTTCTCTTCAGCTTTACAATGTGTTTTATCCTCCAGAGTGCCTAATGTAAAATATCACATTCTATGGCAAACAACCAGATATGTTCCAGTAACTCATTAGAGCTGAACAGTAATGGGATGATATGCACAAGACTTGCATCACCCTCTGAAGTAATTGCAGTGCAGTATTTATGCAGCCGTCTGGAGGGTGCATGGAAATGGATATCTCGGATGACATCTCAACCCCTATTTACAGCATGTAATGCGAAATGAGGGAATTCAGGGGAGGACACGTAATGATCATAAATTCTTCAAGCAACTCCCCGCAATTTCACGGCCGTAACTTTTGGCTGAAGTCTTAGGTGACAATGTGTACACATGGACATCAATGTCATTCTCCTTCCACTTCGTTATAATTAATCGCATATCTCCAGGGCACATGGCGAACAAGAGAAGCAAGCGGAAGTCAGGACGACTGTAATCTGACATTGACGTACAGCAAAAAAAAAACAGTGGAAGTCCTCGTTCACCTTCCCTTTGTTCTGGCGAAAGGGAAGCAGTGTGTGAAAGGGTGTAATTAATGAACCTACAAATAGCTCCAGTTTCATTTAATGACAATCTATGTGTTAAAAGGCAGTACCCTCTTTTACTGCGGGTGTGGGAGTGCTAGAAGTGTTGGCTCCCAATGGAGCTTTGACAGGTAATTCGGCATTTTGAAATGGTAATGAACCAGGATGCATCACTGGATTACACCTGGGAGACGAACATGCCGAGCGTCCTTTAGGGTGTAAAAATGCAACGGTCTTGATCATCCTCAAGGCCGGTGGCAACTGGGTATCAATGGATACGAAGGTCGAGAACCGCATCTGCATGACTTACCCCTGGGCTTCGTCACCGAAGCCAACTTCTAATTGCCGTTTTAAACAGGGCAAATGAAGCTGGCATGACAAATTGCGTCAAAACAAGTCTGTAGGCTGGCGCTCTGTTCATTTGCGAGACACAGAGATGTATTCGGTGCCAGGAAAAGCTCATGCCTAATGAATAACATTTCCCAGGTAGCAGCTTGCAGATGATGTATTTTACTGCATACTGTGCACAGTGCATAGTGAGACCAGCAGAATGCTCCATGCCTCATTTGAATTGAACCTGGACACTGTGGTCTCTGTGATAATGCTGCCACTGCATATGATGTAGTGCTATTGAAGGAGAATGCTATTAAAAATGAAGTGTATTCTTCCCCACATTAGATTTTTACATGTTTACTGTTTTTGATTAATATTTCAGCCAAGACAAATTCGAACATTATATCTTTGTGTCTTATCGCCAAGAAAAAAAGAAGAAGAAGAAGGAAAAAAAAAAATTTGGCACCCTCACTGCCCATCTATTTTCACAATATGCTTATCTCAATCCCTGAAAGGTTCTCATTGTTCTTTTGCTAATCCTCCAAATCTGCAATATGACTCAGAAGTGAACCGCACTCTCTGTGCCAACATGATTCCATTCGACGTGCATTATCTTCGAACAGGAGCCACATGTCATCTTTCCCTCTGAAACAATGCGCCCAAAATGACTCCTCGCCTGCCAAACAGATGATAAAATGCCCAGCTGTGAGTTTTAATAATGCTCGCTGGCACGCACGAGTCAAAGGAGCCGTTAAAGATATAATGATGCACGCTGTTATAATGAAGCTCATTGTCTTACACAATTTCTGCGTGACCCTTTGTTACAGTACGCCTCGTCTTTGCACGGGGTGTTTTCTTACCGATTTGTTTCTCCAGATAACTAAGACAAAAAAAAAAAAAAAAATCACCAGAGCTTTGCGGCAACATAATTTTTCTGGGACTGACAGCTTCTATGCGTGTTATTCTTGAGCCCCGATAAGAAGTCGGAAAAAAAAAGCCTGTGAAGCCAGCTCAGATAAATCTATAGGAATGTAGAGTATTTTACGGGAGTGGCGAGTGGGCGTCAACTCTAGCCTTTATGATTAGAGGAATTTCGTTTTTTATGAATGAGGATGCTGGCTGTGTCAATGCGAGACCTTGGCGAGCTGTGACATTCCTGCACAAGTGTGTGCACCTCTCAGCGTGGCCCAGAATCTCCAAGGTCTATTTTGGACGTCACGTCGGTCCCCAAGGCCCCCTTACCCCATGTCTTTCCAGCTCCAGGAGACCAACTGCACACTGTGGCAGTCACATAATACACTGTCTGCCTTTAATTACTGTCTGGAAGTATCAGGGTTAAGGGTCATGCATTCCATAGGGAACTCTTTATGCATGTGTGTGTGTGTGTGTGTGTGTGTGTGTCGGCTCTATGTGCACTGTGTTCCACATATGCAGGCTGGTGTATGGATGGAGCAGCTGAATTCCAGAGCACTTTCCCTTCTCTCGTCACATATCGCACACCCTTGACCTTTGACTACATCAACTTCATGATTAGCCAAGAGCCAACGGGAAGTGCTGGGAGCGCGTCGGAGTTGTTATTACAAATGTCTAATTTAAGCATGAGACAAAATTCAGAGATTCGTCAGACTGGACCCGTTTTAATCCTCTATGATATCCAACCGAAAAAGGTTGGCTGCCCTTGAGTTTAAAGCCCAGATATCCTGAGGGCTGAACTTCTACTTTCTCTTCTGACAAGAGGCAAAGATTAGCCAGCTGGACCAAAGACCCAGCTGCTCTCAGCGAAAGCCGCTAATTTGGGCTCTTATCTAAAAGTGAAAAAAAAAGGGAAAATTATGTTCACGTCAAGGTAAAAGCCATAGGTCTTAGGAAAACATCTCTGTAAAACATCTCTATGAAAGTGTCCTATGTCGATCTATTGAAACTGTAAGGGTTATGTCTTCCTTTCAGGGTAAAAACAAATGGGGCAAGACAGAGGCAGGAATAAATCCCAGTACCCTAGAGCAGAGACTCCCAAACGTCTTCAACTTGAGACCCAAAAGACAAATTTAGTGTCTTCCCAGGACCCAAACTTCTATGGTGGATGAGAGAGAGGACATTATCATTAAAAATCACCACTCTCGCTTGTCATCACCACATTAGTCTCACACCACACACATTTCTGACATTTGTCCAGCATGGAAAGTGACACACATACACACTTAACTAATACAAACATAAAACACACATTACTGACTCTTCCACCGTCCAAACACTGTTGAATAAATGCTCTTTGCTGCCTTATCCACATCAGGAACGCGCCCGCAAGTCAAGGACGGAATGTCGCGGACACTTGCAAGTAATGTTGGCAACGGACTAACCACAAACTAATAGACGCACAAACCAAACAGTTCAAATGCAGCACAAATGAACACATGACTCACTTTTCCGCTGTCTAAGCACTGCCTCCCTCAAAGTCCCTCTTTGCAGTGGAAAAATTCTTTTGACTCCCCCCGATGCTGAGAGTGCTTCATTTGGAGATGTCTGTCCAGTTTGTTCATTTTTAGTCTGTCATAACTGAGCACCTCCCCACATAAAACACATCGAGGCTCTCCTCTGCATAAAAGGTTAGGTGAAGCCAATGTTTATCTTCATGCACGCGCTCGAGAGTGAGGGAATCACAGAAATCGCACTCAACCGGGGTGACCATATTTTCAAACCCACAACACTGCAGCCTTAAGTGCACAGCACGAGGGTCATAGCATCAAAAGTAGAGGTCAGATCGCTTTGACTCTGGAACCATTAGAATCAGCAGAAAACTCTGACCAATTTTGATGAATAATATGTGTATCTCTGGTTTGAATGACGGGAATGAACAGCAGAAAACTGTTGAAAGCGGAGACATTTTAGTGTTTTGCAGATATCTGTCAGGACTCAGGACACCTCGCCTCAAGCCAGGACGTCTAGACACTGAGTACGTTTACATGCACACCATATTCCGGTTCGGCTCAATATTCCGGTTAAGGTAACTGCGCCGCGGCAACTGGAATATTCCGTTTACATGTTACTTGGCCTGCCCCCGTGTTTCGGCGTATTCCACTCTCTGACGTAATGCGACACTCAGCCGCGGGGGGCAGCAGCACGCGTATAGGCGTCTGGTCTGCCGGAAAAACAGACGAAGAAGTCTTCTTCCTCGTCTTATTCTTCTTTTTCTTCTTCTTCTGTCGCTATTTCTATGTTTTCCCTCATCGATATACTCCGTGATATTTAAGTCTTTCATTAGCTGAAGGTGGACTGCAGTCTCCTGGCTCTTGCTGCTGTTCGCTATGCCGTTTTCCCCGCTTGCAGGTAACCATAGCAACGAAGACGCCACAGAAGTCCTTGTGAGTCGAGCATGCGCAGTCGTGACTGAATATTCCGGTTCGGGGAGTTTTCCGACTAAGGTGGTTACATGCCCCAATATTCCGGTTGGAACAGGAATATTCCAGGGGGCTTATTCGGAATTCTCTCCAACCGGAATATGACCTTAATCGGGTTCGGTGCGTGTTTACATGACACGTGCGCAACCGGAATATTGCGAATATTCCGGTTAATACAGGAATAAGGTCTGCATGTAAACGTGCTCACTGTTCCCTCAGTGTTACCTCAGCCAATTTTCAGGTTAAGGATCGTGAGAGGGAAAATTAGGAAAATGAATCTACAAATCATAGCATTGTAACACATTCTACTCTGCCAAGAGGTGACCCAGTAAAAATGGGTCCATGACTCATTTTGGGTTTACGCCTGTAAATTTGGGAAATGCTGCCCTAGAGCACTGTGTTTTGACCACAAAGTATGATTTGCATAATCAGCCGATGGTCTTTCATGGTGTACGTCAAGAGCAAGCTGTCAGACTGGTCAGCTTATAAAATAATGCAAACAAAACCAGGTGTCTGGCTACCGTAATTGGCTTTGCGGTCCGTTGTTATATTTTCCGAGCTTCGTGAGTTGCTGTTTGAAATCATAAAATTCAATGACGAGACATAATAGTTTTCTCATGATAGGAAGACAGGCAAGTGAGGGAGTGCATTTGAATACACTTTAGCAGAGATTTAGCAGCTCTGCCTTCAGCGCTGTGACCGGCATCATTTTTTACCGAGTTCTTATTAAATGCTCACAGTCGCCAATGCAATTCCACACAGGCTGAAATAACATATCGCCGAATGCTGATGCACCATTCCCTGCAAACATAATCTAGCGACTGGCCAGAAATAGGCTGTTTATCATGGGATCTGTTGACTACACTGTCTCAGACCATTATGCAGATCCCCGAGATACTGATTACTAAGGGGGACAAAAACATAAAATGCAAATACTTACAATGACTGAGGTGCAAGGCCGTGAAGCGCGCTCCCAAACAATGATGTCATACTTGATGAGACTGCAAAAAGGGACAATATTCACACGCGCAGCATGGAGGTAGACATTTTCATTACGGCAGACTTTACGAGCCGGCGTCCACAACAAGGACATCGATCCCACTTATTGGTTATTCAATATGATATGCATATATAAAGTCGCTGAATAATAAATGACACACTTAAAGTGAAAGCATGAGGATACCTATTGATTCTGCCTCTTACATCTGTCATATGAGTCATAGATTACCACATGATCTGTGCAGATTGCCTTACTCTCTCCTGTCTACCGGCGACACAACTGAGCACCGGGGCCTACGCTCCACTGGAAAGGCCATTGATGTGTGATCTTTATTGTTCATCAAGTTCCCTCGACCTTGACCATGGACTGGACATGACCATATGCAGCTGGTATAGAAGCATCTGTTGTTTTATTGTATTATTATTTTTTGATGTTTGTGGTAATAAAAATATAGTGATAGTAGTACCGGCATATTTTATTGTATTTATTTATTTTCCACCACCCACTTGCACGCTGCCCGAGGACCTTGAAATGCTTTGCTTTATCCTGCACGTATATACAGTAGATATAACCAGTCTATGTTCACCTGCTGTCCTTGTACACAGGATTTTATTCCACTACTTTAGGGACTTTAATAGATAATTTGATGTTGCAGAAGGTAGGCGCTTCCAGGCTTTGTATTTTGGCGGTATTTCGTGCCGCTTCGGAAGCACCTTTTCCCCCCCGCTGTATTCAGTTTAATTTTTTTAGGCGTCTTTGGTGCTAAGCGCTTATTGCTATTGCATTTTTGCACTGCACTTCCCAGAGATAGTGGTATTCGCTCATTGTGGCCAGCACTTTTACTGTAAGTCTTTTTCCTTGAACTGTCTGTTGAGTGGATTTTTTTACGTGATGCTTTTTTTTTTCCTTCTTTGTCTGTGCAGCCACGGTGACAATAGTTTCTCATGTTTACTCTATAATTCTTATTTTCATTCCCAACTAACCCTTGTTCAGCCGCCGGAAATGTACTCAAGGAGAGAGTTTACAACAGCGATTGTAAAATGTTTGAATCAATATGCTGTTATATAAATCAGCCGTAGAGAGCAGAATAAAAAAAAAAAAAAATCAAGGATATGAAAGTATTGCATATTACTTAAAGAGAAGGAAAGATTCTTTTACTGCGCGATTGGTGCAAAATACTCGACTAGTACATCTTTGGAAAATATGCTGTATGCAGACCATAATTTTACCTCACATTTTGTTAGCTATGTTGTCCTTCGGTTCCTGTGCAGAGGATAATAAACAGTGACACAGAGGAAACCTACATCTACATGAAGAGTGGGTGGTAAGGCCTTTTTGATACAAGCCTGGGTGCAGTGATTAAAAAATAACAGTTTTCTGTCAAGTCCCATCTAGCAGATACAGTACCCTGTAAAGGTGCCATATTTTTTTTTTCTGTTCGACTAAGGCTTAGCTGCTTTTCTCTCCCACTGTGTTGCCTTATCCTCCACCAGCATCTGTTTTTGAAGCCAGGCAGCTTAAGCAGAGCTTAATGGAGAGTCCTAGAGTTCTTGCCGTGAGGGCACAAAACAGAAATCTTGGCTTGAGTTTTGGCATCAGGGCCTTGCATGCAGTAGGTTGCCATTATCGTCAACATATCTATTAGGTTGCTGAGACAGCAAGTTGGCGAAAATCATCACTCTTTCTTATCTCAGGGTGTAGTGTAGAGTGGCTTATACTTTTCAGAATGTGGGGAACAACCTCTTGAGCTGAATACCCTCGGGACTGTGCTGTATGGTATCACAATTTCCACTGGGGCCATTTGCTGCCTACTTTTGTTTTACTGATGCATGGTACATTGGTGTGAAAGCGTGGTGCTAAGATACTCTGTACTTTCATTACCACTTTGATTATCTTCAAGAAATGCTGAAACAGCCTCTGTTGACAGTGGTGCTGCAGTATACTGGCATTTATTACCCAATCAATACTCACCTTAATCTAATTTAGTGGGAAGTAGTGAACTCCTTCACTTTGTCCCTTTCCTCCTCCCTTATTGAGCTGTGTTCTGGTAAAAGGCCCCTCATTCTCTCATTCTGTTGCCAGGCTTTTCATCCTACAGACAGATACAATGTTCCTCAAGCCCTGCTGTGACTGTTCTCACGCTTTCTCCCTCACTGCTCTGAAAAAAGAAAAAAAAAAAGAGAGGGTCTTTTCCCGAGCCCTCTCTCTTTCTTTCTCTTTCCCCTGGAAAAGATGGGCGGGTGGCGGGGGCGGTGGTGTGTGGTTGGTGGTGGGGGGGCAGCAATCCAGCCACCACCCCTCCCTCCGGCGAAGCTCCGACCCTGCGGGGCCATGCCTGCTACCCAGCCAATCCTCTAAAAATGTGTCGAATGAAACGGGCTTTTTCTCTGAGCCGAAGTGAACAGAGTGTGAAACAGTCGCTCTGACACAGTGAACGTGTCTGGACTACCAGCTACGATGTTTAATCAGAGATTAAATACACACTGCATTACATTCCCCAGCCTGGCAATATGACAGGTCCCTCATCATTCTCCACTATTTCAGGAAATATAGACTGCAGCAAAGTCTCCCGGGGTCAGGTTTGACTATGTTTATTTCTGCTGATTTTCCTCCTAGGTTTGATTTATTTATCTCTTCTTTATCTCATTTGAAGTTTTGTTTGATTTGTGATTCTTGCTCTCTACTTCACACCAGCAATCACAGGGCCATCAGTGCACCGCAAGCTGTGCCACTGCCAATTCAAGCTGGTAATTCGTATGCAAATCTTGCATTTGAAATAAGGCCATTAGGCTTAATGCATTGGAAACATTCAAACATAGCCAGCCCCATAAAACTAATATCTCATCTCCTCTAATCTTGTTGTTGGACAATTGACTAGTGGAGAAGAAGCACGGCAATTAGCCTGTAACCTCAGACTTTTTTTTTTTTTTTTGCCCTCAACTTCTAGCAATGAGTGGGCCCACTTTCATCAGTCCATGTTTGCTATGTGGTAATACCCTCTCTGCGTGTCTGCCTGAGAGTGTGCACAGCAGGAGGCCAAACTCAAGAGCATGAATCGGTCTGCTATCATCTGTCTACCCACTTTTTGGACAATATCTAATTTTGCTTTCAGTCTTTGTCCATATCATCATATGTGGCCATTTGCATCAAGACAACAAAAAAGCCAAAATCTGGTTCGGGCTGATATCTACTGATTTTATTCCTGACAGCAGCATTTGGTAGATCTTCATTTCAGATCAAATTACTGCCACACTATTTTTTTTTTTTTTTTTGTCAGGCTAGTTACCATTCAGAGTCACTATTCAAAATCACAGTGAAACACTTGAGAGTGCATATCCCATTTACTTTTTTTTAAACAATCAGGCTCAGTCTCTAGTAACAGATTGCCCTTGTGGTTGGTGTATCTGTGAAGTGAGATTTATGGCCTTGTGAGGCTGTTAAATGAACAAATCAATAGAGATTCTTGTCTGATATAGTGTGTTGCATTCAGAAACACCTCCATGCACCATTGTTCTGTGTCCACCTCTAAGACGGACAATTCCTCATTGTCATTTTGCCATGGCGTGACATTCAGAGCACATCTCCAACAATGGGCCTTTGTGCCTTTTGTAAGTGCCTGAAAACACCTCCAGGCAGCTGATTTAATATAGATATAAATGACCATTCCTCGGCATTTTTTTTTTTATGGAGTGGCACTATCAACACAGACACCTGATGTGTGCTGTCAAGGCGGCGGCTCAGTGCACTAGCCCACAGGTTTTTGAAGATATTGCAGCCCCTCACATCTGCACCCACACCGTCATATGGCACGTATAGCCATCTAGATCAAACCGGATGAAACGAGAGCGCGTCCATCTGTGGCTGTACTGTATACTGTAACTGTAATGGAGCAGCTGTAATGCCTCCCAGCAGTAGACACCCTCCATATCCCATCTCTATTAATATGCAAACATCTGCCTCCTCTCTTTATGAGGTGTAAATTTCCAGTTTCTTGCGGAGCATCTGCCAGCCAATGGTGCTCAGTTGGGGTTTGGCTCGCTAAACATTTACCAGCTGTTGACCCCAAGGATGGTGCCTCTGTGTAAAGAGCACCGCAGCAGATGACAACAGTTACCACATTGCTCCTCTGTGTCCGTTTCCACTAGTGTCTCTTTATCTGCTGCACTGTCTTAAGCTGACAGACTTCTCGACGGGGGGAGTTTCTCAAACCCACTGATGTTTTGCGAGATACGTTGCGGGATCAATTATGCAAATCCTAGTTGTCTAGCTGATAGAACAGATACGCACATTTAGAGACGGACGTTCTATTTGGGGGCTCTCTTCATGGTCCACAGCTGAAACTGCATGGAAGGACTGTTTTGGCAAGGCCATGTCCCCTTGCACCCAGATATAATCACAAGGGAGCCTTTTTTTTTTTTTTTTTCAAGTCGGTGAGGGATTGCATTATTGACAAAAGGCATGAGATTGGAGGTGAAAAACACTCAGAGCTTTGTGGTATCTTCATTGTCAGAGCAGCCATGTAGAATGTGGTACAAAGGGGCTCTATTCAGTGGACATGGTGACAAGCTCCTGTTCTTTGGAACCTGAGGGAAAAATCAATATCATGTGAATGCAGCCCTCCAACCCTCCACCCGTCCCACCCTCTGTTCAGTAATTTCTATCTTGGCTCGGAGAATTTTCTGTGCTCGGAGTGGCTCCAGTCCTATCCCAACCGAGCAGAGGTCTCTAATGCTTTGCCCCGACCTTCACCCACAAAGTCAGCCCACTCTTAAAGTGGAGCCCAGGCACTTCATATGATGGGAACACTCCTACATACTGAGCACTATGCCTGGATGCCATGACGTGTCAAACATGCAATGTGTATTACAAGACTTGTTAGCTGCCTAATAGGAGTGAATACTGATGTTTATTGATCAGCGCTTCCTGGCTTTCCAGCTTTGGTGATGGACACATGTGAGACAACATGCTGTGCAACAAGCAATTCAGAGTGTAATTCCGTATGTAAATTCAGCATTTGAGATGAATTAATTGGGTCTGATACATTAGACACATTCAAACGTATGCTCCCTTATATACACTAATATACTGTAACATTAATCCTCATCTTATATTGCCAGGGAAAGGCAGTTTAGAGGATTATGCTCATGCAGCAATGGTTAAAGACTGGAGAAAACACTGAGAAAATGATCGCAGGTAGAGGATAAAGAAACAAGAGCATACAAAACTATGGTGCTTGACTTTGCTAAGTCTCTATGGTAAAGGCTGTGGAATTTAAAACCTCCCCAATCCGTGACTGCAGCATGGCCTTGTGTTGAAATACGTGCCATCTCCGCTGCTTGCTTTGTTTACATCACGGCGATTAGAGCAAACATAGCGTTGTTTCAAGAAGTGACACTGTGTGACAGCTGAATATGCTTTCTGATACTAGAAGCGTTTTTATTTTGTAAACCTCCTCAACTAATTCTGCCTTCTAACTTCTAGTGTTTTTGGCTTTTACTGTTCCTTGTTTATGCTCTTTGTATAAACTGGATAAACTTTGCTATGTAAGTTGTCAAGTATTATTATTATTATTGTTATTATCATCCCTATCATCATCATTATTATTATTATTAACATTGTTACTGTATTTTACAGTGTTAAAATAAACATGTATCTTCACTTATGATTAGTAAAAAAGGTTCCTGTCTAGATGGTAACCCTAGATTTGCGAAACTCTCACAAATCTAGGTTTGAACTCCTGCAAATGTGGTTAGCAATACAGTTAGGGCAGAGTCAGTGTGTGAGAGTTTTGCAAATCCAGGGTTACCATCTAGACACGACTGTAAAAAAGTAAAAAAAAAAAAAAAAGTCTTAATTTATATCTACCAGTCAAAGTCCTCATGAACAAATCCCGAAAATGTGCACTGCCAAACAAAATATAGACTCTGTCTTTAACATTTTACGTTTGTGATACATCTGCAAGTATACTAAGTGGCTCAACAATGTCATGTGAACACATAACAATATGAGTATATGAATAATAAATATCAAATGAAAAGCTGGGGCACCCTTCGACTTCGGCTTCAGTCCTTACTGGATGCCATCGTACTGCATCCTGAACTGTGTGTGTAATAGCAAAGTGGACCATTTTCCTTGGAGGGAAGCTTCCATTTCTTTAAGGGATAAAGGATGTGCGTTTGACTCCATCATGAAACCACTTTTGAATTTGTTTAGCAGTGTGCATGAAGGCATTATCATTTCGGAATATTGGAGTATAATGAGGGAACGGTGTTTGCGCCATAGGATGCTCCTGTAAAATGGCATCATATTCCTTGGCTGTTATGTGAGCATGCAGAGTAATCATCAGATGTAATGACTCCCACTAGACGGCTGCCCACGCCATTACAGACCCAGCACCATGTTTAACAGTTAGGTGGCAACAGATATGCGGGGTTGATGGCATGCTTTCACTTTCTCCAAATTTAAACCCATCCTCGTGTAAGAAAAAGGGGTCAAAAACAACCAAGTGAAGTATTATAATGTGTTCCACTGCGCACAGGTCCAGGTTTTAAGCATTCTCCAAACAGCAGCACTGCCAGCTCTGTGAAGCTCAAAACATACAATTTCTGTTGAGACTGTGTCACTGTGCTGTTACTTCAATTCTGTGGATTTTTTTTTTAGCCTGGAGCTCTGTGGTGTTTAGCAGCTATCCTATTAAGTGTCTGTCCCTGTTGGTGAGCTTTGACTGGTAATGACCGTTGGTCTTTGCTGATGCAATTTGCCTGTTTGGGGTAAGTTGTCATGGCTTTCACGAGTGCTGCATAATTTTGCAATTTTCGTGACCGATGTACTCCCACTTTTGTCCTCTTTGGAAGTTAGTTGCCTCATGTTGCTTCGAAAAACATACAAACATATAAAAGCCTTGACTGTGATTTCTTTATCCACTCCTTGTGTCAATGCCTGGTAATATTCTCAATATGATTCATGCATCAGATAGTACAATCGCTTCTGTCCTTTCTTTGACCTGCTGTACGTCTGCTCTGTAATTCTCATGCAGGAATTTTTTTTGAAAAGCTTCATTCCAAGTCTCGGAGGAGGCCAAGAACCACCAAGGGAGTTTCCTCCTTGAAACACCACTGATCAGAAACCACATCTGAGCTCATCAAATTTCACTGAAACTCAGAAAAACAGGGGCCCTAGAATTAGCCTTTGAAACATTAACAGTCTGAGGACTGAAATAACCTTTCAGGGGTTCCTATTTTTGCCTTGAGGTCTGGTTTGGATTGATAGTGGGTTAGATCTCATCAAAAAGCTGCGCTCAGTGCTAACAGTTGTGCTTGTTTATCTGACCAGATGCTTTCTAACCTCACAAAATTCCCCTCTCGCGTTCCAATAAGTAGGCAAATTCAGCCAGATTTCAAATGCATTATATTATCCCCTCTCCCCTTCTTGGGGATATTATATTATACAGTATGTTCTTCCTGCTGCCATTCATTAACATGGGAACAGCTCCAGGTTGTGATTCTTGATTACTTCACAAATACGAGCCTTGGATCTCTCCTGCTTTGTCAGTGCTTCTTCACAGATCAGAAACAAAGTTAACTGAACAATGTCGGATACATAACCCTTATTTTCTTTAACGCAGCACACGCTGATCATATATTTGAACAGGTGACCCCAGTCGCTCTTTAAAGAAAAACCTGAAGTTATACAATACATTTTTGTCCCCTGATGATTGACAGGTTGCTTTTGCAGCCAGTGAGCACACGACCGTAACAGACCTATTTGAAAGACATATTATGTTCTGGTATTTCCAATTTCCAACAGCTATACAGAGTCCAAAGAAAATTTTCCTATTTATACCCTCATGTTTTCTGATTTGAGTGGATATGTGAAGTATTCTCTTGAAGAAGTAATGGGTTCTGTCAGCGCATTTTCTCTCCAACTACTTATTACCCCCCACACACACACCTGCTTGTCAATATCATAGGCTTCACTGGTGCACAAAAATATACCAGTAAACTTTCTCAAGTGTCCCTCAAAAAGCCTCAATCAAAACAAGTCAATGTACATTACATTCCCATACCCTATGAAAGATGGATGCCTCCCATCATGGTTGCAATTTGATGTATGGATTGGGTGGGGAAAAAAAGCTTATAACCTTCCACAGACTATCGAGCATTTATCCAGTCAGCAGATATGGGTAAGACATGGTGTATGATGGAGATATGTTGATTACATTGTTGAGGGGGGTATAGAGAGGAACATGCTAAGTTTGTAAAGCAGGTGGCTTCCCGTTCAATTCGTCAAATCTATGTGACGGAACAGATTCGAAAGCGGCCCTGACAGAGATAATCTACCGCGTTAGGAAGCGGAGGGAAGGCCATTTTTCAGGGGAAAGGAAAGAAGATGTGTCCCCTATAGACCGTTCAGCATTAAAGACAAACGACAACACAATGACAGCGGTGATTTCCTTTGTTGCTCGGTGATTGAGGTTTAGGCTCTTCTCATTAGGTCTTATTTCATGTGTGAGCACACAGCGAATTGATTCGCAGATGTGATGACCTGGAAGCCCACCGGTGGCGTTCGGGTTGTCTCGGCAGCTGTGATTAATCATTTGCCTCGCATAGCCTGACAAACATCATCACATTGACAGATCCTGTATAAAGGGAACGGGCAGGGCTGGCAGAAATAATAATGCCAATGTGACCGAAAATGTAAAGAAAAAGGGGCTTTAAGGAGTGTATTGTGTCGCTGTTCAAACTGCCCTCCTTTGTTGCAAAGTTTAGTATGTGGTCACGCGTCAGTGCCTTAATGTCACAGGTATTCCTTATGATGTCATTAATTCTGCACAATTGCCTGCTTTGAATTGTCATACACTTTCTGAATGGCTCTGATAAGATCACGGGCTCGCAAGAAGAATAAATGTTAATGTTAACGTCATCTCCAGCAGAGCAGTTACAGGGAGACAAGAAAAAAAGGGCTCATTGGAGAGCCCATCTTATCAGCGGAGATTCTGCCGAGATGAACGGCTACGTCTCAATAAATTGTATTTTTTTGTGTCACAGAAGCATGTGGGACCCCGGCCTAATGTAGCGTAAAAGTCTCTTTTGTGGAGCCTCCGATTCATTGTATCAGCCTGTCAGAGCTAAACTAGGGAAATCACAGTGAACGATAGCAGCAGAAAGGAGAGGGGTCAAAGCACGGGGTTTGTTCCAGGAAATGTGTGCCGCTTCCCCAAAAAGACAGTCGGAGCTTGACTGCCGCCGTGACTTCTCTCGGGTTTTCTTTGAAAGATACTGTGTGGAAGTTATTCAACCATGCAAATTCGGGCTATGTTCACATACGTTCTCAGAGGAGTTGGACTTGAAGATAGAAAATAAGCTTTGCAGACCTTCTTTAATCTGCCATACTCAGATTACTTTAATGTCAGTGTCAATCAATGTATCGTATGTTACTCAACTGTTTAGAAATATACCAAATGCCAAGTGTAAAACTAATGCACACACTATCAATCTTTGTACTAAAACTCATAAAATATTTTTTTTCAGTCATTATAAGACAATACTCAGAAACCCGCATAGGGGTGACAGTGTTTCAAGAAGCTGCTCAAATGTGTTTTCCATGTTGTCTCCTACTGACCCTCAGTGAGGTCCAACACTAAGAGAACCATGTGAGAGATAACCGAAAAAACCATGCTGGGTCTAAGCTGAGGCATGAGTGGTGTATTGTGACACCTCTGCACTGCTCTCAGTGGATTTCAGCCATATTTAGAGATGCCTGCTACCGGAGCCATCACATGCATTACTATGGTTCATCCTGAAATGGAATTAAATAACTTTAATCCTTAATTCAGGGTTCAGAATTCCGACTCTCATGCCAGATTTAGTCACCGGTACGGCCATGAAACACTGTCGAGCATTAGCATGTGGAAGGTGATAAGCACCAAACACGTTGACTCTTGTTCTGCGTGACCCTCATTACAAGTCCAATTTATTTTACCACCCACAGTCGGAGCCAAATTGAGCCCTATTGACCAGGCTGATAGAAAAGATTGCTAAACAAAACAGAACGTTGCATACTTCCCCTCCATTGAATCCTCCGGGTCCATTGAAAATCAGCAAGTTATTGATGGGGACATGTTGCCAAACAGTAGGCTTAAAGGAATTAAATTTGAATCACAAGCTGTTTTTTTTTTTTTTTTTCATGCTAGACGCGTCTTTAATGGAAACAACATTCCTGTTTGCTGAGCATTAGGGAGAAATTATGAATCATGTAGGCTAATATCACTGTAACCAAGTCTGTGGTAACTCAAGATAGTCTAATGTAGGAAGAAATCCCATGTTGCTGCCATTCCTCCCCCTCCTTATTATTTGAAAATAAAACCCATCAGCTTAGCTCTGCATGCAGGACAGTGTTCTTTGTTGTGCACGATTGCCCGCCATGCCTGGGACTGATATGGCTGTGTGCTTTTATTCCACCCAGCACTCCATTGGGTCCATTGTGACTCAACAATCATTATCAATGCCCAACACATGTCGGCCTGCCTCTAACTGTCCTAGTAGCACACTGACCACAACAGGGAACCAAACACGCTAATCCATCCCAGTCTCAAAATGGATCCTGAACAATTGCTTGGCATTTGCGGCACTCACACGAGGACGCTTGGAGCACATCTTACTCTGCTCCAGGAAATAACAGTGAGGACAACATATTTATCCTGCTCTGAGCAGTGGATGGATTAATCAGATCACCCTCTCCAATATATTGCTGAACAGCGCTCTAAAGCGCAGGAAATGAAAACATGGTCTGCATGCCTGGAATGTGTCTGGACACGAAAACACTCAAATACATAAAATCTTTCCGTATGCATTACCTTGGGCGTCTGTTTTATGAAAACCTGCTCTATTCATACATCTGACTTGCTAACAGTGTGGACAATGGATAGAGCTGCCTTGCACAGTCTTGCCCGGCTCCTTTCTTCCTGTTGACACGTTAGTGGGGGTGTCAAAACTGAGACGATTATTACACAAGGAAATCAGGCCATCCGACACGCCGATCAATGGCTGCCTTGACTGATGGGTCTCCTATCTAGATGAACGGCTCCCTAGAGGGACGCTTGGCTCCAGCTTCACCACCTCGCACAGACTTGGGATGAAACAGCACCGATGGTCAAGGTCACCTTGCAGCCGCAGAGATGACGCGACACATCAGCCCAACCCCAAGGCGACTGCACTGCAAGAGTGAAGGGCATGCAAAATAAGGAAGACAAACTTCCTCCTTTGCTGCTCTTAATGTTGCGATTCAGTGTGCAAACAACCCACAGCCGGCCGGGCTACACTGCAACAGATGACGAATGTGGTTCATTAAAAAGACACCCATGAGATACAGGGCGAATGCCCCCCTGGTTTCTTGAAGAGCCACTCCAGGCCTGCAGGGACAGACTGCTCATTGTGATCCCCTCCCTCCCGGAGGGGCCTCGTCCCATCACAACAAGCTGTCCCTCATCCTGAGGATGGGCTCGTTGATGTGGAGACGCTGACACTGAACACAGCCTCAAGATGTGTAGACGGCGCTGATAACAGTGGTCAGCTGGACCACTGACGCCCACTACTGTGAGATGATGTGAATCTGATTCTAATCATTTCTAATAAAAAAAAATGTGGATAAAGCAGAGAATTTGTTTATGAGTGAAGCGGATGAAGAGAACCATACAGCCTCAATCATCAAATTATGTGTTATTCCACTTTTTTTTTTTTTGTCAGTTGAGTCTAAACGGTCGTAAACGTAACTCGACCCTCGGCACTTTTGCAGAGTGCGCCTTTAACTGAAGAAGCCCTCAGAATGTGGTTTGACAGCACCACGTTTCTCATGAGCTCTGAGCTGACGGGGGAAAAAAAAAAAAAATGTCGATCTATTTCTGTCAGGTTTTTGAGTTCCTAGTCGCCATCTCCTCTTGGAATCTATAAACAAATCTTCCCAAACAGGACAGACACCTTCAAAAAAAAAAAAAAAGCTGAGTGTTGCTGCCTTGAAGTTACATGACTGACAAGAGGAGTGCTAGCAGGGTGGAGAAGTATGCACAAACTGTTTGAAGATTTACAGTTTGGGACTCCCTGCGTTCAGCTCGGTACATCTGCTACTTAGTAATTGACACGACATGAATTATACCTTATAGGATTCCTACAAGTTCAAAGCAGCCATCTTGGTACAAAAACAGGCCCTTTTACAAAATGCACGCTGACACTACAAACATCTCCGCTTGCCTACTCCACGGCATTTAACATGAGAGGCTCTTCATTCTCTTACAGGTGCACGTCCCGGTCTACAGCGTTGCCGACCGTGTTCTTTGTTTCTCCTTCTCCTTTCATTCTCCATCGAGAATAAATACAATTATCTTATAATGGGATCCCCTTTGATAAAAAGCAGTCCTCTGTCATTCTGTTGGAGGTGCCAGAGTGTTGGATGGTGAGAAACTCCAGGTTAAGTGCTTCCTTTTATCACTGCTCCTTTTTATATGCAAATCACCCTGTCCACCCATCTATTTACTGTTGCAGGTATTCAGACAGGGCCTCAAACCGTGCCAGGCACAGACCGCAGCCTGCCATCCGGCGCCAGCACGGGACCTGAAATAGATTTGATTAGGATTCAAAACTACGCCTTTGATCTCACGTTTGTTAGGCAAATGCAGCCACATGACAATATGCTTGAGAGGATGGACTGATTCTGCTAGCGTTTACAAAATAATGGACAATCTAATTGTATTGTATCGCCGGGTGTTTGGAGTTATTAATTTGTGAGGTGCACTGAGCCAGTGACTGGATTCATTTGCATCCGGTTCTGACAGGTGGAGAGAGAGGCAGTGGTTTGGCTTCAAACAAATATGCTGTTGCCTACAGATAATCAGCACTCTGGTGCTGTGTGGCACAAACTCAGTACCTCCTGTCAGGATGAATAGGCCATCATTTTGTCAGTAAATATGAAATATGGGGCAGAGGTTTTGGATAATTAGATCAGCCATTATATAGAAGGGCGCTCTAAGAATATCCTCATTGCTGACTACTGTGCTGTAAATATATAGTACACGGCAATAACTGGTTTGGTCCTCCTGCCCAAAGACAATGTGACTTAGAAAACTGGCTCTCAGCTCAAGTCAACCAAACTGAGGCAGGGAGAGACAGTCTGTGGTTCTCAGAGTAATGTAAATGTAATCATTTTTACATTATTTAATCATCTTTTAAGGCTCGCATCATATCATCTTATCAAATACAATGCTTGTTGCTTTTTCCAATAAGTGTCACTTTCCAAACTGCAGCCCAGGCCGACCAGAAAACCAGTTTGTTGCCATTATAAATGAGTCATGCACCCAAAAGACCTCCGTGACATCAAGGAGCTTGCACAATGTGTGAAATGTCTGTGATTTGAGAATTAACCCACTTCTAAAAATACAACGGACTGTAATATGACTGGCCTGGCAATTTTAAGTAGCGATTTCAAGGGTGATTATATGTTTGCGCTGTGCTGGGCTCCTTTCTCTTTCATCATACCGATGGCATCCGCACTGATTGGACCCAATAACGCACTCCACATTCATTATTAACTACATTATGTGCTATTCTCTGATGAGCGGTAATTCTACTTGCATGGGCACAGCTGGAGGGCGAGCACAAAGGTCTTAACACAGCTAACTCCATGCAAAGTTGGAATTCACAGACTCTATTAAAAGAACTCCTTTACATAGGCAAACGTGAGATTAGTAGCAGCTGGCCAACTCGCATAATTAAATTGTTGTTGTAGCACAATGATGTTCCGTGTTCTTTTTCCATTCTCAGTCATGGGTAAACAAGAGCCTATTTTCGCTACTCTTTTGGGTGCGGGCTCAGGCCGACTTGAAAAGCCTCCCCTTCCTTTAAGCTTTTTCAGGCTGTAATTGACAACACTTGATGCTCAGGCTCTGGAAAAGACCATGGATTTCCCTGGATTAGAGTCAGAGGGCCAAGGATATTCCATGCTCTGCAGCTGGATTAAATGACTTGATTGGTGAAAAAGCTTGAACGGACGGCGGTGGCAGATTGCCAAGATATGGCACGGCTGCTCTGCATCCAAGGTGAAAGGTTAACTGCGCCGATCGGAAGGGCTTTAAACCGTTTGGCCTTGACCGCGAGGGTCAAAGGGACGGCAGCCACAATTCACACGTCACGAGCTATAATCAAAGTGTAGCGCCAGGCCACTTTACAACCCATTTTCACAGATAGGTGGAAAAGCACTTCACAGCTATCTGTATTTTCCAGTGGCTGTAGGCATATGTCCAAAGGCACAGAGCCACATAGGCATACCTTCACACACACACGCACACACACACATACATATAAATCGACGCACAAGAAATTTGAATATAATAAGGTATGCTCAAACACAGCCGAGCCCTCCATTTTTAAACTGCTCTCACTCAGCAGTCTCATCACCTTGACCCGCTTCTTCTACATCAATTCATGGTGTCACATCCCCTCTCTCGATGTATCTTCCTCTACGCCGCAGCTTCCCTTAGGCTGGAAGCGCTCAATAGGTTGTGTGCGAAAGCTATTCTGAGCCCGGGCAGAGGCAGTCTGCTTCAAATCTCATTTCATGATTTACCATGCTGTGGGCCCTTTGAAACCTAAGATATAATTGAAACGAATTGTTTGTCTCTAATATGTCATAAGGCTTTTTTGTCGTTGCACCATTATGTTTTACTGCCGCCGGTTTCGCATCTCAGGACCGCGCTGCTGTCCGCCCGTCGCAGATTGCATGAACAATTACCCTTTTTCTGCTGCGAACGGAGCAATAGTTCCCACCACTATTGACCCTCTATCTTTGCTATAATATTGCTCATCTGTCACGAGTTAAGGAGACACAACAGTAGAAATGCCAGTGAAAACCTGACAACAAATCCCCATGACACCCGGGAAAGCCATTGTAACGTCAAAAGCCACAGCGAAGGGAAGCAATCATGCAGCCTTGTTTTGGCAGCTCTTATGCAGTCATTGTCTTGGGGGTGATAAACAGCCTCCATCACAGCCACGGCCAACCACAGCCCAAACTAATTACTGCATTGGCGGGTTCTGTATTCATTGCGGGCCTTGCAAATTGCACATGCCCAGTTCTTTAGCTCTTTCTCATTCATGAAATGCCCATTACGACAAAGCCCGCAGTGTTCGGTGAAAGAGGCATGATGTAGTATGATGTTTCCTCTGTGACGGTGGAAACAGGTGCCACAATTTCCTCCATGTTGAGAGCAATGCATTTCCTATCCCATCTTGTTAGCACCTAGGGGAGAGTGTAATGTCGAGATTGCTGTTATGTGGTGGCGAGCAAATGTGGCCGGTCACCATGGTTGCGTCTTGGCTACACACAACCAATGTCGGGTGAACATCTTCAAAGGGGCCCACTGTGGCGCGGCTCAGACTGATATGCTCCATTATAACAGCAGCTTTCATTGACTTTTAAACACCCTTCCAACCCCATCAGTCAGCACAACACCATGGAAATGCATTTCTTTTTTCTTCTTCTTTTTTTTTTTAAATAGCTCCTATTGCTGCTCCAAGTTTTGCGCTGTACCTAAATATTAGTACGATAGCCCCAACTCACAGAGTATATAACTGTTCTTTTTCCTCCTCATTTCATGTTGTTCAGCTGGAACTACTCAAAGAAAGTCACATTTCACTTTATCTTCCACGGTCAATCTATTTAACACTGTAGCAGACTGAAAATGGTTGGAGAGAAAATTGTCTGGGGAAATATCAGGGGCTGGGAGGATGTCCAATGATGCTGTGATTTATGGTTTCATTACTACATCCACTAGAAAAGATCCCTGTGTGAATCTCTGCTCTGAACATCTCTGTGTGACACACTGCCGATTAACATCACTCACACTGCCAGTTCTTAGGAGACACTTCATGTTATTTCAAATGTATGCCCCGCTGTAGTAAAGAGGAATGTATGCCACTCTTAATTACTGCTGAGTTACTTACGTATTAAAATTTACAGGACCTTTTAGAACCGTAACACTGTGCAATTGAAAAGAATTATGCAAATCAGAGCCGGTAAATGGTAATGTAATTATGACGTTACAAAAGCAAACAGTGTCTGATGGGCTTAGTTAGCAACTCAAAGTTTCTGTTTATTGTACAGCGTCTCAGAGGAGAGTCATAGGGATATGCTCATTCCATTGGAGAAAGCCATATCTGACAGAATTGCATTTTCTACCCATAAAACATTAATGCTATGCATCACTTAAGATATCGAAATACAAGAGAGTTGGCCAGGTGCAAACAATGTGATTCTATTTCATTTCTTGAAAACACAGTCATATGAAACTTTCGGGCACCAAAAGAGCGGAGAGAAATGCATAATGCATTTGAAATAAGGCGCACAGAAAGGATATATCACAGGTATTCATGCAGAGCTATTAGTTTCTTATTGAACTATGTATCAAAGTGCTTTCCTCAAAAGGCCAACAGATTTCATGCTGCTCTGATATACTAAGCTATAACGTGGACGTCTTTTCTTGACTCTATCCTGGAGAAACTAAAATGCACCAAATGCTTGAGGAATTATTCCACCTGGAAATTCCTGGCAACGTCTTAACTCTCTGCCATAGCGTTTTCTTTTCTTTCTTTCTTTTTTTATTTAAATAAAACTGGGGCTAGCTTTCTGACTCCTGCTTTTCAGATCGTAGCCAAAATGCCCTGACAGTGACCTGGTTTTGTTTTTCTTCTGAAAATGCAACTCTATTATGCAAAAAGGTCAATTTAGAGATTGAGGAGACATTCACATAAACAATATAATACAACTTAAGAAATGTTTTGTAGTTTTACTAAAGATCAACAATATGTATAAAAATTTGTTTGACCTATAAGGTAGAGCCAATTTCCTTTTCTCATACTAGAAGATAAAAAGATATTTCCTTGAGGACCCGTGCTGGAACAGTAGGACCACAAATGAGTATTTAAAAAATTGTCTAAGCCTCACATCCTCAAGGATACTGTTCCGTGCAATGACTCATTATGCTCTCAACATGAGCCAATGCTGTGGCACAAGGCGATGTTGGTTTTGCGTCTCTTCTTTAGCCCAGGGCAGTGGATCCCACAGACAGTGAGGACACGCGTAGGCATGTTTCATTGTGACAGCTCCATCTGGACGGGACTACACAGACCTTCTAACGATCACAGAGCAGGATTCCCTCTCAAGGACTCTTATTGAACACTGACCAGTCCCTCCTTTATCACCACTGCTTTATGCTTGTTTTTTTTTTTTTTTTTCGTCTTGAGGCGTCACTTTATCTTCTTCAACCGCGAGGTCTTGAGCACGGATAATGTTTGAGCTAGAGGGACTCTTAATGCACCTCCGGACGAAATGTACATGATGGGATATCTTTTCCTTGCATTTGTGTGTGTGTGTGTATGCGTGGGGTTTGATTGAGACGTGTGACAGTAGCATCGGTTATGGTGTACCATTAGTTGAGTGTCCTTGGGCTCCTGGGCTCTTCTCATCACTCTTAGGTGGCTGGCTGTCCCTGGGCTGTGCGAACGCTGCAGGGCAGGCTATTCTCTGGATGGCCCCACTTGGTTCTATTATTTATGACACTGTCAATCTGACATCAGGTTGCTCCACCTGCGCTATTCAGCTCACTGTGCAGAGTGTCAGTGGAACGCATGGCAAAGGATAACAACAGTTGTTGACAGAAAAACATTGGGTTGCTCCACTTAGTTTTGACATGACGGGATAGACGGAAGGCCGAACTGATGGCAAACACTGTATAGTGTCGCCACTTAACACTGACAGTGGTAGCTGCATTCAGCAAAATAAAACTAATGACTCATATTGCGTCATTTTCTAATTACCCGAAACATACATCTCGGTATGTTTGAACCGTGTGGCTTTTGCCCGACTCCACAAGACCTTCTTTGGACCAAAAATGCTCGACCAAACAGGCTGTGACCAAGAGGTTGATGTGACTAATGGATAGTGATCTAGAAGGTCTGAGGCCTTTGGCAGGCGCAGGTCTCAGCTTGACTGATGGTTCTGACCTGCCCATCCATCAGTAACACTGTGACAAGGCAGTGGCTCTTTCAACAGAGGGACCAGCCCTGACCTAGAAGGAGGGAGTTATTGCATCCTCGCTATCACAGGACTCATAAGACATTCACGTCACCGCACCACCGGGGAGGGGAGACGGGCCGGCTGAGCCGAGAAAATAGGTGTCCCGTCTGGATTCTAATTCGAGATCTCGGAGCAGCTGTGGATGAAGGATGCCCGCACCACTGAGAGCACATCTCGTATAAAGAATGAAGCAGACAGGTAATTTGACAAGCATAGTGCAAACAAAAGTGACACTGTAAGTTCAGTTAATATATTCATGTTATGAATGTATTCTGTGAAAACAACTTTGTAATGTTGATGCATTTATTTACATGATGAATTGTGCCACCATCAGCTCACAGGGTTCAGTAAAAATTTCATCTGCACCAGTCAAGACACAGTAGGCTGCATGCAAATGAACCAAGGAGTATTAATCAATATTTCCCCACTAAGTGAAGCGTTAACTATTGCACTATTTCAAGAACACAGCATTTGAATAAATATTTGATTAAGCAGGAATGGAATTCATGCATGTTTGACAATAAAAATCCATCACAATGGTGGTTAATGCAAATGGCATTTGCTCTGCTATTAATGAGAAAGGCTTCATTGCTTTCAGTGTCAATAGGGCATCTCTCAGTGGAAAATCAAATCAACACATGGTTTTAATATGTCTGTGTCACAAACATGTTGACATGAAACTCGGAGAAAATAGAGCCTTTATTCCGTGGATGGATACGCAAAGAGAGGTGGGGCAAAGGGAAACACAGAAAAGGGCCACAACAAAAATCAAGACACTTTCAGAACATCACTGGTCCAACACTGTGTTGTGTTTTTGTTGGCCTGTAAGCCACAGCTTTAAACACTATCTGTGTACACTGTATCTGTCCCTATCAAATAAACCATACATAAATAAAAAGAGACAAAGAATAAATACTAATATTCGTTGTAAATAGTGAATGCAGAGACTGATAGAGACAACATGGACTGATAGGGACAAACAGGATCGCAAAGAAGTTATGAAATCCACCAACACATTGTTTTCACATTGGTGTTAACATACACCTGTTCACGAGAAAATGATCTGATTTATATGTATTATATTATATATATTATATACTTTGCTGGGGAACGTAACAGGAACTCTATCCCACTTAACGCTATAAACAAATACATACAAATGAATTGAAATACATATACAAAGTCTTCCCATTATTTTCACAAGCTCTCTGAGTCAGTCTGACTCATGAGAAAATGAAAAGATCATTTTCAAATACCTGTCAGACATTTGTTATTTATATTAAGGTTCATTCATAATGTATGAGGTGGTGAGAATGGAAATGTCAGACGGAGACACAAGGCTTTATGTAAAAAGGCAATCCAGCTTTTAGTGAAAGTCATTTGTGTGCGTGTGTGTGTGTGTGTGTGTGTGTGTGTGTGTGTTCACACCCACATGCAGTATATCATAAATTCTCAATCAAAAAAAAGGACAGTTCCAGCATGATTGAAGTTTTTGCTAATTTGTTCAATTCCATTATCATTTTGAATCACTGTAGACACTTTTCCAGGGCTTTTGTCACATCATGAGATACTGGCCATTTCTCAGTGGCCAGTTTCTCAAAGTAAATATTTCAAAACAAACATTAATATTACCATGAGGTACTGCCAGAGAAGATAAGGGCACTGATTTCACTGTAGTTGAGTTAAAAAAAAAAAAAAAAAAAATCAAGCTTTTATGTCCAATTAAATTAATGAAGTATACAAAATGGGAGTGGCTGTAGGGGTCGGAAACCTTGAATGGGTTGTGATTGACAGAAGGTGTGTCCGCATATAACTACGGAGAATCTTTGTTCTTACTTTGATGGAACGTTGCACAAAATGTGATTGGCAGCCTCTCATTCACAGTGATGTTTTATCTTTACTACCCAAATGAGGAGTCTCAGCAGTTGTTTGCTCTGCTGTCTGGAATCAGCTGTGAGTGAATGAGCCTGGGAGGTGTGGTAAACCTAATTTGAAAATATCTTTGATCGCGCTGAATGCATTAAAAAAAAAAAAAAAAAAAAAACGGCACAGTTAACATTAATGGATGAAAAATTTAATAATTGAGCAAAAGCTCATATCACGCTAGAATTTTCTGGAGGAGACACGGTTCTTTATCTAAGATCAATCTCACCAGTTGTGTTTGAGTGAATACATTATTCAAAAGCTTGAATGAGTGTAGCCATAGCATGTAATGAAAATGCAATTTCAAAGCACAGTGTAAGGCAGGAAGTGCAGCGTTGCTCTGTAATACTTACATGTCTAAAGTGTCCATCCTCAGCTATTTAACACAGTGGGAGGCGGCCTCAGGGAATAGCTTAGAACAGCATTAAGGGTAAAATGCATTACTTGGGGCTTTGGTAAGAGCACTTCAAAAAGAGGCCGGACTCTCTATGGTTTATTTGTGAGCTTTTTTGGTCGACACACAGGAGCTGCAGATGTGCGATTGTACCGCACCATGCATCTTGTCCTTCTCATGCTGATGGCATGCCTGACAACTCCATTCATTTTGTGGCACTGGAGGGAAATACAGCTCTCCACATCCCCCCACAAGTAGAAATAACGTCACAAGAATTGGCCAAGAGATCCACTTCCTTTTTGTTCAGCCAATCCAAGATGGCGGTACTGTTTTCAAATTTCAGGTGGTGCACAACCAAGACTGTCTTCCAGCAAAAAATGGTCATAGGTACCATGGTATCTATGGTATTTCTACCATAGATACTCACAACCTAAAGCTATGGTTTAAAGTCAAGCGACCTCTAGTGGTCTGGTACATAACAACACTGCAGCGTCATATTCAAAGAGCGACAAAGTCTGCATAAGGAGGTTAGAAAGGTGGCGGAAGTGTCAATCAACACGGCTTTCGTTCAGCCGACCTTTCGAATCCAAGCGAGAGCAGTGTTTGCTTGTTGGCACAAACATATGTGCAACTCCAGTATACCCAATCATTTTGGCACCAAATGTGCCATTTTAGGGAAGTACAGTGTGTATTTGTGCACTAGGCAGTACTGAAGAAGTAACATAAGCATATGCCAGCTCTACATCTACATCCACATACCAGGCAGTAGCTTGGTAATTCTCTAATATTATGTTAGGGCTGCGTTTTGGCAAGAACCACAAGATAAACTACACATTACAATACATAGGGTCACAATACAATTTGTATCATGATACTTTGCACTACTCTGCAGAACACACTGCATATGAAATGTATGAAATAGATAAATAAATAACTAATAAATAAAATGTATGAAAGTGCATAAATGATACATATCGACACAAGTGGCTATGAGAAATATTGTGATATTCGGCTGTATTGATTTTATTTTCAAAGTTATTTTCTGCAGCCAGTCTTTCAGCTATGAGCACACTGTGCTACCACAGCTCGTGGAGTTTTTAAAGGCAGCATCGTTTGATTCGCTCCAGTCATGCACCCCACGTCGCCACCCCATGCCTGAGCACCTAAAATGAGCCAGTGCACTTGTTACCCTGCAGCCGAGGCCTTAATGACAGCACTCTGAGAAACCTTGTTTTTGCTCCCTCATTTCCCAGCCGCGGCGGGCCAAACACAAAGTAACACTTACGTAACCAGGATTCAGCATTCAGACATATTCTTCCCACACCGAGTGCGGCTCCGCAACTAGCTTAATCGGGATTGATGGTACAGCACATTGGGTCTAAATTTAGCCTCCCCAAGAACATTCCTCTCCTCGCCATTGCTGAGGGGCGAAGCTGAGGTTTTCAGATCCTCCGCGGTCACACGCAGGGGATAGGAGGCAGTCGAGCTGAAATGCACTCCTATGTCACACTCTGCCTCCCCCCCCCCTCCATGTCTCACTGAGGTTTTTTCTCTCTCTCCCTTTATCTCTTCATGCACTGGGATTTTGTGGATCACTTACTGAGGGAAAACCCCTCAGGAAAAGGGATTCTATGTTCAGAGGTCCAATTTCTAAAATCCACCTTACGGGAATCAATGAGACAGTACAGAACAACGAAAACGGACCATTAATTGCTGAAATTTGCAAATTGCCATCATTTAATACATCATGCATGCACAAAAAAAAAGTTTATACAGCATCTTTAAAACAAACACATACATCAGGGGCGGCTGCCGTGCTTCAGTAGTGTGCTGGAGAGATATGACAGATTCTGTCTGAGCATCTTTCTGTCCCTCAGTGAAAAAAAATCATGAAAAACAAAAACAAAACTAAACAAAAAACAACTTTGAGACCATAGTTATTTTGCATAATATGATTCTCAAGAGAAAAACTGAAACAAACATTATCCCTTTACACGTTTCATATCTGAAATGTGACTGGCCTCTAGACATTGGCTGATTGAAATCATGGCTAATTTCAATACACTGTCACACATCATTAGTCATTTTATAATTATTATTATTCCATGAAATTGTAATGGGAGTGCCAGTAGTTGTAGTTTACCCACCTTATGTAATTCTAATTGTGTTAGAGACATAGATATTAAAGATATTGTATGGGTATGATTTAAAACTTTGCATCAAGATCCTGAGCAGCTAAAAATGGGGTTCAGTTCCAAAAAAAAAAAAAAAAAAAAAAAAAAAAAATATTGGGCACAGACAACCTTTCAAAAACTTGGCAAGATACAGATATGTTGAGAAACAATGGAGGAGTCTGCCCGGTAATGAGCTCTCAAAGTGGTATCCAGTGGTCCCTTTCAATAGTGAAGTGCCTCTCAGAAAATTAAAGTCTGGCACATGTAAAATGGATTTCGTTTCAACTCCACAATTAGAGGATTAAAACGTGAATGCAATTTGGCAGCGGGTCTATGAAAAACAGTCTGATCGGCTTTTAACTCTTATTTAGTTGCACTCTGTATAGCAGCTTGACACCTCCTTTGAATTTAGTTACGAACAACATCGAGAAACAAACACATTTGTCGCCGTAACATACAATCAAAACTGCATTGCACTTTGGCGCGGTGGCATGCAGGGGAAATTCTCTTCATTTGAGATAACCCTACCTAACACCACTTCACTAATATCATATCGAGTAACACGAAGTAAATGATGTCAAGCAAGCTCAAAACACAGATTTTGTTCATGTAAATAAAAGCTAATGCCTTATAATTGTTTTTTATTTGTTTTGGCCTCACAGCGATCACCGACAGGCACTAATATGGCTTAATTTAACTACATTACTCATGTTGTTTCAGCAGAAAAGTGAAAAAAAAAAACATACAGTAGAGTACAGTTGCTGTTCAGGTAGTGGCGGTTTCTAACTAAAAGCATGAAGTGACGATGGGATGAATTGCGCTGTCTTTTCTCCCCCTGAGGCAGACACACATATATGTTGACAGAAGGGAGTGAGTGTCTGAGCTCGACTCAGACTGCCCAAGTGGAATACAAAGTACAGCTGAACCAGCGGTGCCCCTTAAGCAGTCATGGCAACTGCAATGGGGGAAGAAAAACTGTTAAATTGCATCCAGCGCTATATAATCCCATCCGAGGGTGTCAGGGCCCTTAGGCAACAAAGTGGGATTGCAAGGATCTCATCACGGGAGAATGAGAGAGAAGAACAAACGCGGATGAAGAAACATTTTGAAGTGAAAGGATAAACCCAGAGATCTCCTTGAAGTATGTGACCAAACATACGATCAAAACAAAATCCGTATTGTGCTGTGAAGCTACAGGTGTGAGTGAAATTTATTATTCGGCATTAATTTGGCGAAATGACCAAGACGGAGCTTTATGGTTCTAAGTATTCAGTGTCTGTATTCAAGTGTTTTCCACTCGAAAAATATGACTTGAAAAATGACTACTAGCATGAGCACAAACTCACTAATGTTTCAGACTCAGGTTATTAACTATCGAACTAATTTATTCCTTTTTTTTTTTTTTTTTTTTTGTTTGCACAAAATGCACACAGGGCAGCGTTTCGGAATGAAACCCTTCACTTATGGACCATCTTAGAATTCTATTATGCGACCAATTAGGCTCAGCCAGCACTCTTGAATGCAAATTTAAAAACAACTTCTCATTATCCAGTTTAATGATAATTTCTCGGGGTCACAGGGCCAACCCTCCTGATCTCACAGTGAATATAAAAAAAGTGATGGTGCTAATCAACAGTAAATTAATGCATTAACTACTTGATTGCTCATTCCCAGTCTGGAGGAAACATTTTATCCTGGTAAACTGTATGTCTTTGACATAAAGCAAATATGCATGTGCAAATACACAAATGTTTGCACATGAGCACACACACATACACACAAACACAGACACACACATGCAGAGGCACATACACACAAACACCCCTGCTGCTAAATCCAGGAATGTTTCTGTGCTGATAGAAGAAATAAGCCATATTCTATTGTATGATGCTCCATCCTGGAGGCTGCTAGTCAAGGTTATTGATCAGCGCTCACCTCTATAATTGCACTGCTGTATATTTAATTTGCTGTTAAGCTCCTCATTAATTACCCCCCTTGCCATCGGAGCACAGCCATTAATCTCTCCGTCTTTGATCTGTGTAATATGCCTCGTGGACTTGAGTCTTGACATCTTTTACAGTTGTCTGAACACATTGGTATGTCCACTGTACTGGTATGTTAGCACGGTGAAGAAGGGAAAAGACATGCACACGAGACGAAGGAAAAGGAATCATAGTGCTGAATAGAAGGCATTCTCAAAAAAAGTAAGCATATGCCCCTTTTCCACAGCATGGCAGAGGCTCGACTCGACTCTACTTGCTTTTTTTTTTTTTTTTTTTTCATTGGGCAAAAGTTGGTGCGCAGTGTTTTTTTTTTTTTTTTTTTTTTTTGGTACGACCTCTGTTGAGGTGATAGCCAATAAAAAAGGTGACATGAAAAACACTGCCAGCCACCGACTGATCAGAGAGAAATTGTTCTGTTTACAGCAAGGAAATACCAAAGTGAGACTGAAACCTGTATCATACCTTATCATTTATCCATGTTAAAAAAAAAAAAAAAAAATCAGCAAATCTCTTAGTTACACTAATATTATTCATGTGAAGCAGCCATTTCAAGTTGGTGTTGTAGATTTGTTTAAAATAAAACACTTGTGTGGGGCTCCAGTTTGTGCACTATCTGCAGTGGAAAAACTAAAACCAGAAAAGTAAAACAAGTAGAATCGAGTCGAGTTGAGCTGGTACCATTCAGAAAAAGGGCAGTATTGGTCAAATAAACACGCCCCAGTGAGTCATCTTTGCATTCAGACAACATAATATGCTTTAGAAGCTAACTGTGAACAAGCATGTACCAACTAAAGGTGCCGGTCCATACAACTCATCTGCAACTGAGATTGTCTTTGAAACCACTGATGTTTGACACTTGCAGGAGGGGCAAAAGTAAGAGGAAAAAAAAAATTCAAAACTAATCTTGAGTGCCTCATCCACGGTGAAAACTGACTTTCAAATTCAATCTCCTCAGCAATCAGTCTTCCCCTGGCAGGGTAAGTCTGTTGAAACTGGCTGTGAAGAAAGTAACATTTCAATTTCTCTCTCCAACTCTTAGTGGCAGCCAGCATATGTTGGACTTGGCACTGGAAGGAACCATTATGAATTGGTGACAGCGGCGTTCATGTACTAGAGAGAAATGAAGAAATGAAATAATTTCACCTGAGCTCTGTCTCTGCAGGTAGATGAGAAATGAGCTATTAGGGGCACAGGAAATTGCCTTAGCATTAGAAAAGCAAGTTTGTGATTGAAAGGTTGCTGATTTATGTCACCCAGGGCAAGTAAGGGATGCATCAAACAATTTTTGATAAGTTAATAGTGTGGTTTGTTTCAGTTTCTTATATATATATCATTTTTATTTGTCATTTTTCCCATTTCATAGCAGTTTACTGCACAGACTGCTGTACAGCACATGGTATTGTATAGAATTGGCAAGTGTGGTTCATGACAAGCTGGTATATTTCCAGGTGGTTCCCCTTGCCAAAGCAACAGTTGTACAGTATGAATTCAGTGATGTGAGCATGCTGCTAGACGGTGGGGGAAAGCTGCTTCTTGCTGAAGCTCCAGGCTGAGCTGCCTGATGCACAGCAAATGGAAAACATGTGAATGAAAGAAATCTGAAAATAATCCCGTGGCACGTGTGTTCTTTTTCAAATGAAAATATGAGAGCGGCTGAGCACTATGTAGTGAGTTTGTGGCTTTGCTGTACAGTTATTCAACTAATTTGTTAACAATGACACATGAAATTAGGATGACATCATAACTATAAATGAATTTGCTGGTTTTACCCTTAATGCTACCTGACAGTGCTCGCATGGTAGAGACTGGTGTCTTTTAGTTGCAGCTTTGGTTAAATGAATGGATCTGAGAAGTGCTCACTAATTATAGCTTTATGACATTGTCAATCTGAGCCACAGTGGCATCTTTTGGCCAAAATTGAATGGTTTTTCCAACTCATGAGTGTTTGAACCACAGGTGATTCTGAGGAAGATACAAACCATTGCAATCACAACAAGAGTGTGTGACCCATTTTGTCATTTACTTGTACTGAATACTTCATTTCTCTAAAGTTAGCACTTAACAAATTTTGGTGTATGTCTGTGGCCTGCACCTTCTCATTAATTATTCGCCAATAACCATTATAAATATTTTTTAATAATGCCGGAAGTCAGCTCCTTAAAGACGGCTGCTAGTTAGCCCATTAGCAACTGCAGGAGCTTCTCTAATGTCAGTTCTACTCAGTTCCTTTTCTATGATTCTTCTTGACTTTTTTATGATGAAGATATTTCAGAGGTTAAGATTCATCAAAGCTTCAGGCAACAATTGTCCCTGAAAGAGCAAATTAAACCACCCATGAAGTTCACCAAATTGAATAAAAATCCCATGTTAAGCTGAGAGCTGCCATGTTTTGTGATAAATTACTCCATTAGACTTTGGTGTCTAGGCCATGTTGGGACACTTTTCAGAGGTAACTTGTGGGGCAACCGTTCTGCAGTGCTCTGCAGTGAAATTGCCAGAATGGCATTATTGCCCAGCTCCGAGGGGCAGATCTGTAGATCTGTGTCAGTTAAATAACAACAAGAGCGGGCGCCCTGGTAGTTCAGTGGATAAGAGCGCGCACCACTTGTTAAGGCTGAGTCCTGATCGTGGCGTCCTGGGTTCAAATTCGTCCTCAGGCCATTTGCTGCATGTCAGCCCCTCTCTCTCTCCCCTGCCTTTCCCGTCTCGCTCTGCTGTGACTGTCAAATAAAGCAGAAATGCCAAGAAATAACAATAACCTACATAATCATGTGAAACATGGTGCTGCTACAATTAATGGGTATTTCACCATCTGGGACAAAGAGACACTTCTAATTACCAAAGGGGCAGACATCAGGATATGGCCTGTTCTGCTCTGTATTAGGACATGTGATTTATACTAATGTGCATTACAAAATTGGAAATATAATAAATTCACCTATGATGTTGTACAACCAACGTTGTTGAATCGCTGCCATGTGATTGAGTACATGTCTCCACTGTCAGCTCGGCTTGGCTCTCCTGAGTGAGCGGCCAACTGTCACAAGACAGACCAAGAGAAAACCTCACCTAGTATATCCATCTCTAAGGAGTGACAAAAATCAATGGGTGAGGCGCTTATCGGGAGCATGTTAATAATTCATTGCGTGGCCGTGGCAGGTGTATAATTGATCAAGGGGAGATAAGTTGTGGTGATAAATATTTCAGGGGGTGGCAGAAAGAAAGAGACAGAAGGAGCCCTCACTTGTCAAGAGACCCCGCAGTCAACCATTCTCAACAGGAGACTGGTCTTATTGAGTCTCGCCAATTGCCAAAGTCATTTTCTCTGAATGCCTGTGTGTTCTGCTGATAGCTCTCCCAGAGATGATGGAGACGGCTCCCATGGTGAAGATCACAGGGCTGGAACATGTACAGGCCAGCTAACAGTGTACTGTTCAGGTCTGTGGATCAACTCTGACATCCCAAGGGCCAGAACCTTGGAATTGGCTGGGCCAGGGGTTTTTGCTTCAAGCGGGGACGCTGGAAATGGATATAGCAGTCAGTTTAAAGGGAGGGATTGGAATTTTTTTTTTTTTTTTTTTTTTTTGTGTCGAATGGCTCTTTGTTTATGTTCTGTGTAGTGAAGTCGCAGTAGGCAACCAGTGTGGATACAACCTCTCTGACCTAGCAGTGCAGGAGCTAGGATAAGAGTGATACTGTCCCACCAGAGGACTAAATCAAAAAGTTTTGTGTTTGTTTTATTATTGAAAGAAAACCTATGAAAACAGAAGGGATTCAGTGTACTACAGAAAAGAAATACTATTAACAGAATTTCAATCACATTATACAGTGATCATGCACACAAATTAGCTTTGCAGCATGTGAGTGACATAATAGCTCTCATCACATTGTTTCCACCGTCCTTAATTGTTACCAATAAGAAACATGTCACATCTCATTATAGGTGATTAATTATTATCAGGCAGAGTGTAAACAGCTGTGTGAACGTGAGAGCGAAATGGAAAGTGGAAAGACTTCCCTTTACTACCTGTGAAAGCTTTTGTTGCGTGGGAGTTTTTAAACATTTATTTTTCTGCATCAACGTAAAAAGCTATGAATATTCATAACATTCATGGGCTGAGTATGTTGTCAGTGAACACATTTTGCATCTTGAGTAGTTTATGCATGTGAAATCTGTCATATTACAATTTGAAAAAAAAAAATTCAATGACTGTCATATCAAGACATCCTATCCTTATGCTGTAAAAGCCTTAAAGTAACAAATTATGCGAGGATTATAAAGGCATAGAGAGTATATTTTGGACAAAAAAAGTCCCTCAGAAACACTATCCATTCTGCGGAAAATAGTCCCAAAAGAGGATTTGCCTCAGTCAAAAACAAAACAAAACAAAGCAAATCTAGAATCTAAATTGTTAATGTTTTGTAATCTAACACTCCTACCTTCACTATTTTTACTTTTACTTACTGCTAACCTCTATAATAGTCATGAAGGAGGTTACCTTCACTGTCAGCAGTCATTTTGTAAGAATAGTGTAATATTTTTCAGCGTGGTGACATCTCGTCTTAAAATTAAATTCTCCATGTGTCCCTTGACCCAGCGCCTTCTTCAAATAGTATGACATTGACCTCTGATGGAATGGATTCATGTCTCATTGTGGAAGGAGGTACAGCGGCACCACTTCCTCCCTCAACTGGAGCAACGGCTGAATGAATCATCCCTCATAAATTAAGCAAACAGAAAAACAAACACTCATAATTAGGTGCCTGAATAACCAAAGATTGAACTTGAACATCTACTCATGTTTGTTTTTTAATTAGAATTCATTAGGAATGTTCAGCTTGCTTTATGATGAATTCTCTGGAGGGGGGACAGGGAAGTGAAAGAAAATGGCTCGATGGATTCCTCCTCTCTGAAAGACAAACAAACCTGTTAAAATGTGGCAACTCAAATGCTTTGCACCTTGCAGTTGGGTCATGTGTAAACTAAACTAGACCCTTTGAATGTTACTTCGGGGCATTAACTCATTTGTCAACACAAAATACATTTCAGCGGTGAGTCTTCATTTGTTCCGAGCTCGTCTTTGTTAAAATGAACAATGCAGTTAGGTCGACAGCCAAAATAATAAAACTAATTAATTAAAAATTCTGCTTTATTTAGACTTTAACTGTGAAATTCTCTGTTTGCATGTGCAATCACACCACCTCCTCACCTTCAACCCCATGGTTAATTTAGGGCAGGTGTATTCTTGTGACAAGTTAGTAGTTAAAGTAGTAGTTAGTAGTTGAAGTATTAGGGCACACACAGAGAGGCTGACCAGACATGGTTGGAAATCCTTATGAGAATCAGTTGAATGCTTTTAGTCTTTATGGAATTTATATACGGTGGCCCTGAGAGCTCAACACCCTGCAACTTCAGAGGATACATGCAAATACACAAAACACAAGCACATTAAGAAAACATCTTCCTCATTTTGACAACACATACAAAGCATTTAGAAATTGCATTGCAAATGCAGACTACATGCAAATATATGGAGATGTTTTCTGAACCCTATAAAGCCTGAATTATGAAAGAATTGGCAGAAAATTCCAATTTTTTGAAACTGATCCCTTTATTTAGTCCTATAATAAAATGTCAAAAAAACAAAAACAAAAACAAAAATGTTATTACATACGGTTTTTCTGTTGTATCATATATATCAGTACTTGAAGTGCCAATGGTATGGTCCAGGGTGAACAGAGGAAGTGTCCAAAGGTATACAACAGTATTTTGGTCAAGTATTGAGTAAAGTGAAAACGGAATGTGTTATTAGATAATGTGTATCATATATGATACAAATGGCTTTATAGGGTTAATTTACTTGTGTTTTTTCTATTTGCATGTGTTTTCTTAGGTTGCAGTGCATTGAGCCCTCAGGGCCACCATATTTGTAACATTTTTACCTCTGCTTCAAATCAAACACAACGGCATACGATTAAAAATAACTTAAAATTCTACCCAAATGCAAATGGCCTAATAATCATTGACAGATATTCACAACTTTCAAAGCATCAAGTCTTTCACATTGATGTGAACCTAGTGCAGCTTTCAGATATCACCGGATTAATTTTTTACTCTAATCTCTGGGGTTGAGGATCAGGGTAAGAATCTTTGGCTGTCTCCAGCTCTCGGCCCACTTCTGAATGACCCCCCAATGTGTGAGAGAGGATTAAACTGTAATATGAATCCTTTATTCTCCCTTTAGTCAGTTCAACTCAATTATGCGCCCAACCTAGGCAAATTTTTTATGTTGTAATATAATTGAGAGATCATAACTCAGCTGGAAGACGTAGATGGAGATTGTGAAGCACCTGACCTTACCTGATGCCTATTGACAGAGCTTCCTTTTTAAGATTGAATTATGACTTTGCCATTTGTGCCTCGGATCCCATTTTCTAGAGCCATGGGCCATATGTTAATGGTGGATTTTAATTAAATATTTCAAAGTTTAAACTTTTTAAAGAGTTTAAATGACTTCAACTGGAATACATTGCAGCTACAGGCAGAGTAATATTTTTTACTGCTATTGGTGGAATATTTCAACCACTGGTATCCTTCTGGGCATGAGAATCAATATCTATGTAATGGGGGCACGTAATAAGATAATATTGGGCAATTAACAGTGCAAGGATATGATTAGTATCATCGTTGTTAACCTCTCAGCTTTCTGTAGAAAGGAATCTGGTATCTCATTGGCTATTTGAAGTGCACACTACTGTAATGCAAGAGAAAAACTCATTTAATTCTTCAAAAAAGAGCCGTATCTCACTGTCTGTGCCTCTGGATTTGATGTCCCAATTAAAATTTGTGGGCATAGCACATTATTCGGCTCACATATTACAATGCAATACCTGGATGTTTTAATCATCTCTGGCAAAATAAGGTCATGCTGGTTAAATGCATACTGGCTCAGTGTGGGTAATAATAATGTTGAATGAAATAGGTATGATCTGCCAAAAACAACATGCCCTTGTGGACTTAAATTTAGAAAGCAAGCATACGACTTTCTATTTTCCTCTATTTACCTTGATGACCTTAGTTATGGTGCACGGAAAAACTGAATATTTTCCATGCAAGCAAGGCAAAGGGACATCTATAAACTGTACTCATCTGCCAAATGGCTCCCTATTTTCTGTGTTCTCATCAAAAATCTCCTATGACCCATTCTGACATTCCCCTATTAGATAGCAACCAAGCTCACAGTATCATATTGGGCTGAAATGGCCGATAACTATCTCCAATTTCCACAGGCATTTTCTAAGAGCTCTTCTTGGATTGACCATGATCGGATAAGTTGTGTAGGAGATGATCAACAGTATCTCTTTACCAATAATGCCTGGCACTGAAACAAACAAAAAAAAAGCAAGTGGGATCTCTGCTCTGTGATAAACCCTGGCAATAAAGGCTCTCACCAGGTAATTAATCTTGTAAAGGGTGGTTAAAATTCATAGCGGTGTTTAAGTTCAAAATGGGGAATCGACTGACATCCCTGGCCTGAGCCGTCTTTGCACAGCAGCAGATCCCTCTCTCTCGATCTGAAAAAATGGTCGCTGGATCTGGTGCAACAAAAAAGCAAGATACTTGCAGAGAGAAACGGCGAATGAGTCGCTTTCCTGACCCAAAGGCTTCTGCAGTTTTCTCCGGAAGAAGAAAGAGTCTCTCTGTCTTGTTTTCATCGACACTCATTTATCATGCTGGGAATGAAGCTGTGTTGTGCTCCGGACTTTTATAAATTATTATTATTGTTTTCTGCCGTTGCCTTTCGTTAATTATTCAGTGTGCTTATAGAAGTGTAAAGTCATTGCTCCCCGCCACCAATGGTCTGCTCACCAGTTTTCACACGCTCACACTGTATTCTTCTCTCACCTCTCTCTGACCCAGGTTCAACCGTCTCCCCTGAAATAGCTGCAGCCCCACACTGTTAAAAGTGTAAAATTTTGTGCGTGGCATATCACTGGAGGTGTCTGGCGTCGCTTCGCCATTCACACCCTCTCTCGATGTCACGGTGCACTTCAGCTGGCTCCCGGCAAAGGGGAAGGCTAACCGGTCGCAGCAAAACGTCTCTCTGTTTATCAAGCTATTGTGCTTCCCCTCCGCGGCCCTGTGCAGCGGGGTGCAGGGCTGAGCTACTGGAGAGCACAGCAGCGGGGACAAGGCAGCAACACCCAACACTACCTGTCCTGTCATCTTTCTTTAAATTCCCACCAACCTGCTGTCAAAGACCTTATTCTGCTGGAGAGAACTCACAGATACCTTTGTATCATCTAGCTGAGATTACCATAACTCTGCCTTACGCGGTCTACCTAAAAATCTCATCGCAGCCTTACAGTGAGCCCAAAATACCGCTGCCGGAATTCAACAGATGTACAAAGATGAGGAAGTACACCACCCTGGTTCTTACAACACTCCATCTGCTGCCAATATCCTCCGGACTTAATTTTAAGATTCTCCCTATGAAGGGTTGTCTGATATCAAGACTGAACTATCAGCTTGTTACACTGTTTCCATCCTCAGTCTGAGATTGCCTCCATTCTTACTGATTTCTGGGGGGAGGGGGGGATTAGATTAACCAATAACCAACCACTAGAGACCAACATAGCTGCGAGGATCTAATGTCATTTTAAGTCAGCACTAACACACAGTCATGCCAGCATACTGGCTTTGTTGGGGTTTTACGAGTGGAGTATCACCCAACTGCGATGCTGGGTGATATTGAGGGAAGTGTTTCCCCTTGGTTGACAGCTGTGGGGGACATGGGGGGGTCAAGTTATCTTCACCTTCACTCCTCTGCTCTCCTCAGAGACTGTGTGTAGACTGCATTCCCTGTGTGTGTGTGTGTGTGTGTGTAAGGACTAAGCCCCACCCTCGGTGAAACACAGAGAGCACAGTCATGCCCTGCGTTCCAATACTCATACTACCATACTATTTAGTAGGGAAAAAAAGAATGAGTATGTCCCAATACATAGTATGTCAGATGCAGTATGCCAAGAGTACCAGAATGTTCTACTACATCTGGTCAGATTTTGCAGTATGGAATTCAGCATGGTGCTCTGGCCATTCTGACCCACAATCCTTTGCGCAGCGGATGTTATGTTGCACTAACTGAGCTGCGTGTACAAGCCACGCCCACATACGGACGACAACAAAACGCACATATCGCACAAAACTCGCTCAGTGACAGCAGAAGAGACAGGAAGACAGAAGATAAGAAATATGACAGAGGACAGCGCAGTATGAAACAGCACCGCCATTTCGACAACAACATTCAAATGTGACACTACGGACGGAAGTGAGCAAGAGGGTCGGACTTCAGGGACGATGTATGTAGTGTTTCTCAATAGTATGCATACGCATGCATATTTCATACTACGCTACATACTTTGTAAGGGCAGCTGCAGTACGTACTAAAAGTAAAAAGTATAAGTATGCGATTTGGAACGCAGGGATGGTGAAAATTATTGTTGACTTGGAAGATTCAGTTCATTTGGTTGTGTTCGCCAAAATGATTGGGTCACTGTCGTTGGTTCAGGTCCATGCGCCTGTGTCGCTTCTGAAGCCTAAACCTAGTAAGGGCAAAACAGAAATGCTAGATTAAATCTGTGCCTTCACCTATGATTTTTAGTAACATGAGATCCACATTAGAGAATTAGTCATTTTGCAGCTCTGAGGTTTCAGTTGATTTGCTGACCCCTTCTCTCTGTGTACTGCCTCTTCAGTCACTTGCTCACACCTCCCTCATCCAGGGCTCCAATTTGCTTCCTCCTGAACACACTCAAACCTCACGAAAATATTCAGTTCGTGAAAAGTGAAAATCATGAAAATCATTGACTGAACGGGATTGATTCAGCAAAGGAGGCTGATTCAAAACAAAGTTAGTTTACCCGTCATTTCAGTCACAGCCGTGCTGAAAAGAGGTGAAAAACTGTCACCTCCACTCATAGAAACTTGGACGTTATGCATCAATAATCCATTTTGTGAACTGTGTGACTTTTGGTACACGTTTGTTTGCATATGTAATGTATGGTTTTATTTTGTTTCTCTCAGGAGGGGCATTGGGTTCCGTTTACCAAGGCAATGGTAAAGGAAACACTGAGAAGACATGCCATCTATGTAAAATAATTCTGTAAATCAAAGATATTTTATCATCCATTTTCTCATGTTAGCTAAGATGCCATCTGGCTCTTTGCCTCTGGCACAGCTTGATTATGTCAACAGCATTTGTCCCGCCCTGTAACGGTGCTGATTGGTTCAGTTGCTTTTTCAGCCGAGAAATAACGGTTGAACTGAACCACACCAGACCCGCAGAATCACTCAGACCTTTTTAAAGTGAACGTGTGATTCACACACACATACGAGGGGGCTTTCACACCTACTCTGTTTGGTCCATTTCAACTGGGCCAAGGTGCATTTACTCAAACAGTTTGGTTCATTTGGAGAGGTGAGAGCACGCACGTGGTGCAGGCCAGACAGGTGAACCGAGGTCCACCTGAAAGGCTGGAACTCAGTCTGGATCCAAATGAACCACAGGACGGTTTGTTGCAAGTGAGAACATAAGCCAACGAAACTATAGGAAGTGAACCAAAATAAAGTGTGTTGTGCATTGAGGGTTGAAAGTGGATGTTGACAGCTGAAGCAACTGCCAGACAGAGCCGTCAGCGCTGCCAAAGTGAATCGAGGACAAACGTGGAGGAACGATAAGGGGAGGGCTCTTTTAGAAATACGGGCTGATGATAACATTTCTGAAGTACTCGTGGAAACGCATAAAAATAGCGAGGCCTGTGTTGTTATGTTGTTGTGTTGTTGTGCCATTGTTCCATTGTTGTTGCAATATGCTGTTATTCTGAAATAACACAAGGGAGCTCTCCTTGTAAAATTTCTGTCCAACAGATGATCAACCTTTTCAATCGCATGTCATCGGTTTCAGCTCAGATTAACGCAGTGCTGTGTGAATATTAATCAGACCTGATGAACAGACCTGATGATGCATATCCCTAAAATCCGTTGGAAAAAGTGGGGAATCAGCTTTCAGCCACGATGGCACAAACTCTGGAACTCTCCTCCTGGTAACTTTAAATCCACTGAATTCAGTTCAAAATCAATCACCACCCTCAAGAAGAGCATTTAAACACCTCTATTCAAAATGGCTTTTAAGTAATCTAGCTCTCTTTTATTATGCGTGTGAGCCATTTCTGGTGTTTTATGCTCCTTTTTCCTATTCGTAATTGTTGCCTTTCATTTATCTTATTTTACTTTTTACTTAATCACTGTGCCTTGTTTTTATTGTTCCTTTCCTGAGCGCATTTCATTATCTTTTATTGTCAGGCACTTTGTAAACACTGCTTTAGAAATGTGCCATATAAATAACGATTATTATTATTATTATACCACTCTATCTAACAATACCCAAATAATACATTTTCGACTGTTCGCCGTGCACCTCTTCCTCAGCCATCATCAGGTTATTAAAAGATGAATGAATAAACAATGATGTTTGGGCATTTCAAAAGGCAATTGAGGATGGCGGAGAGAGGTGGAGTCAGGGCGAGGAAAGAACCAAACCGAGCAAGAAGAAAAATCGACAACAGTTGAGGATGTGAGGCTAAAGGTGGCAAAACAGCTGAAGGTGCGGTTGCAGATAGTGCACACAGGACTCCACATTCCAGGTAGTACAACACACAATTGGTCCTGCTCGCCACAGAGGTGAATCCATCCATCTCGCGCCATCAATTATTCATTCTCTCTCTCACTCACTCTCTCTCCGCCTCTCTCCCGCTCCCTCTGTCTCCGGCGAAGTGACAAGACAAAAGCCTTCTCTCGGAATTGTGGCTGAAATAGGAGAAAAGCTCTTCCCCTCAGTCTGATGGCTTCCAACAAAACATGTGTAAAGGTCTCGCAGTTACAGAGACAATATAGTAGGAACAAGGCTAGCCGAGACTTTAGCAGAATATACAAAAAAAACCTCTTTTAACCAGCAGTCGATAACATTAATTAAAGCACATCAGAAATGAATGCCACTGTGCACGTATAGAGCAGTGTCTCACAAACAGCTCATATGCATACAGCAGCAAGAGAGGGCCAAGAGCATAATATGTGAAATCCATGCAAATCTCTCTGAGCAGATCAGCAGATATAGCCCACAGTGGGCGGATAATGGGATAGATATTATTCATGAGTGGTAAAGACCGCTCATGCTTATCATGTGACTTCTGTAATGTATGGATTGATGTTATTGTACACATCACATAAATCAGCCACAGAGAATGATTCACCGCGTATGAAGGCTAAACGAAGACTGGGTGTACGGGCACAAACACACATGCACAGTATGCTCAAATTTGATGCCACTGGCCTTTCATTCTCCGCTACTGAATGCCACTGGTCACTTTAGAGACATGACTCAACCACTCATCAGGATGATCCCGTTATCACTGAACAGATAATTAACAGCCTGGCTGGATAATCCTTAATTATTTGCCAGTGAACTAGATGATACTCTCTTATTGTTGTTATGGGACTGTTGTCGAGACCAATCAGAGGATCAGACATTCACTGACAATCAGCCTGGGCAAGGGAAAAAAAAGTTAATTCCTAATTTAATTGGCATTTCAGACAGAAAGGAAGTAATCCATATTAGCATATTCTCATACTCATACTTCCTGAAGGTTATTCAAGGTCAGCGGTCTTCCAGTGATGTGCTATCCCTCAGATTGCTTTCATGGTCTTAGCAGCCCTTTCAATTAAAACTCATTATGGCTGATATGAGATCCTTGCTTGTACGGAAGATATTGCAGTAGGTCGAAACAAACCAAAATGGCTTCCACTAGCTGAACAATAAAGGGAGGGGGGGGCAGAGGTCCCAGTCCACAGCAATACGGACAGTCGCCGAATCCCGGGTTCTGCCACTTGGTTTCCTGGTTCCATGGTGTCAAGCTTACCCTGTGCCATACCATCTACTATCTGTATTTTTCTTTTTTCATATTTATTATTTTCATCAGTATATCTTACATTTCTTACATTTCAACACTTAAACATCTCATATTCTCAGGCTACTTTATTGTATATACTTAGCCCTTATTGTCTTTAGTGTATATATTTTGCATATTTAGTCTCTATTGTATATACTTTTAATTTTAATTTTTAATTTTTTAATTTTTAATTTTTAATTTTTTGTTTTTATTGATGATGCTGCTGTAACGTGTGAATTTCCCAGTCTGGGATCAATAAAGTATACCTATGTATCTATCTATCTAATAAAAAAGAGAGGCCTTGATTCCAGCCTCTATGCACTGCCAATGGGGCCTTCACTGTTGTCTTATAACAATCCCATCACCTCCCTTTATCCTCTATTATCTATTCCATATTATTGTTGTTTTAAGATCCCCCCCATCTCTGTCTGTCTGTATACCACCTCGCCTCTCTTTCCAGTTTCCAAGAAGTCTTCCATGACAAAGCTGGAATAAAGAGAAGGACACGGCAAAATGCATCTCTGTCTTTAGATGAGAATCCTAGCAACACGGAGGTTTTCAGTTTGGCCATGTGACGCTCCGGTGTCTCTCTGAGGACAGGGAAGCTGTTAATTCAGCACTTACATTAGTTGAGGCACATTAATCCCGATGGATTTACATGCAATAGCCATCACTTGTGGTTTGTCCTTTATGTGACCATAAATCTGCCAACCCTACACATTGCTCATTGCCCTTGATGGGACATTAAGGGAAAACTCAAACCTCAGTCCTTGTGTTGAACCTGACTTGATTTTGAAAATATGTTTATCACCGGCAGCACTGACAGGGCCGTGCTGCGTGACCCGTCCGTTTGGGCATGTATACGCACACATATGCACATACGCACATGTGCAGTACACGCGTCGGAAAGATCGGGACTCATCACCACGTCTCACAGATCCAGGTTAGAGGATCACGCTTTTTCGTGGACCCCCTCTCACTTCAATTAGAGGCCTCCACAGGCTTCTTTAAGCACAGAGCGGAGACTTCACTTCAAATCCACATGATCAAAATGCATGATTAATGTTGGCTTTCAGTCCCAGCTAGGTCTAATCATCCAAAGATTCACAAAACCATAGGGCAGAGAGGCTGCTTAAACCAACATTTTATGACGCCTCATACTGCTATCTTTGCTCTCGGTAGCTTTTAAAGGAACAACTCACCCAAAATGCTAAATTTCCATGGGTAAGGCAAGGCGAGACAGTGAAATCGGTCCATAATGATAGTTTTTTTCTGTGATTTGCCAAGGTTTCCAGTCTGTCTCCTGGCACCACAATACAGTGGGGCTGGATGGGTAATCATGGATACTAGGGATAATCCAGCTTCTGTCAGAGAACACTGGCAAACTTTACCTGCACCCCCATATAGTACGAATAGGGGTGAGTGGGAAAATATCATTCTTGTATTTTGGGTGAAATGCTCCTTTAACATGGAAGGGATGCAATGAAGCAATGTGATTCATTAAGAATATAGATGGCGACATTTAAGGCCTTTAACGGTGTTTCATGGGGATCTATGAGTGCCTCTTAAGAGCTATGTGAATATATTAAAGACAAAAGCAAAAGCAAAAGCTGCGCTATAAATCTGTGATTGTGCTCCACAAAGATTGCTAGTTTCTAGCAGTGGGCATGTGTGGCTACATTGTGCGCAGAAAATGAAGAGTTAGAAAGATGCTGTTCATTAGTTCTGAGAGTTACAGCTCTGAAGGATCTGTGATTACAGTCCTCGCATTACATCGGAGGCCTCCAGCACCATATCAAGTGATGGAGGAACAGCATGGCCTCCACAGCACTTCAGCTAATCACCCATCTGCGGTCATTGTCTACCAGAACCATATGTGAATGTGATGTCTGTTTACTATAATGAGGATGAAGATAAGTAGTGTTTGATTACTTCCTTACAAAAAGCCCAGAGTGCGATGTACTGTACGTGCCCTGGCACTTGCAAATCATTTTGTGCAGAGATAAAACAAATTGCACACTGACCCTTACCAACAGTAGACCCTTACCAGAAAAAAAAAAAAAAAAAAAAAAGAAAATATGAATTTTGAATGTCAGGAATTCATTACTGTCATCTTTGTTCAGTCATGTATCTAGCATAGTGGCATACAAAGGAAAAGAAATCACTCTCCACTATCTGGTTTTGCTCCACAACTGATCAGATCACTTGATACTGTTGGCTTCTATTTTCTCCACCCCGGGACCCGTCCCAGGCAGATTACAAAACCATAATGGTTTTTGAGAAATAATGTTATCGACCTGGCCTGATGCTGAAGGTGGCGAGAACTGATGTCCATCTACTGTAATGACAGCCTTGCCGCGTGTGTGTAGATGAGACACAGCTGTAATAGGAATAAAAATGGACCAGTTTGATGTGTCTGAGAATTCAGACACATCAGCCTTTTCAGAAACAAGATATCAGCCTGAGATATCAGCTCTTGCCTGAATTTTACTGGTGCAGGTTGTTTTGTGCAACACCCACACAAAAAAAAAAAAAAAAAAAAATCTGATACTCATTTTTGTTTTCTGTTAACAAGTCCGGGATGTGAGCTACCAATTCTGTCTTTCTCTTTCTTGTACTTCACCTTGGGCTATGTTTGTGCACATCTGTATTGTGCTGGAGGCAAGGTTATTATCATAAATTAAAACTAAAGTGAAAACAAGGTGTTAAAAGCATGTAAATATAGTATGCCTGAGATGCTTTAGTTTTTGTCCTTTTGATCATGTGCAGGGCATAACAATTACCTTTGGGTGGAGGATATATATATATTTTTTTTCCTTTTTTCTTCCTGAAGGCTAATGCTCCATACATGAAAACTGGGAGCAGGGATGTTTCAGTGGGAAAAATCCACATGAACAGTAAGTCCTTCAGTCAGAAACTCAGGGCTTTCTAGAAGCTGTAATTTATTGGAGATGCTCTTCTGTGAAAATTAGCAACATGGCAACTGTTTGCAGTGAACACTGAAAGCAGCATGTTTTAAGCATTTATAGAGACTCGAACATCTGTTTCGGTAGACATGCCCTAAATAAAAACACAACAGGACATTAATCATTGGAAGGTTTAGGCATTCACAGACTAATGGTAACATTGTATGGCAAGTCAGTGTGCCTAATGTGTAAGGTATTACCTATATTTCAAGGATTTTGGTTTTATAAGAGCACCCAATCCAATTTTCTTTTGGGCATCTACTTTGATCTGACTTCAACGCTCCGAGGTGGCAAGTGCGGCGCTCCAAGTAAGAAAGTAAGTAAAGTTCCCTCTTCTGGTGGATGCAGCTTGAAACTATCCTGTAGAGCAAATTGTTCAAGCCCCATGAGCATCTCGTGCTTGTCTGCGGTGGTGCCAGCATCACCAGTGCCATTGCTGTTTGCACAACTCTTGTCCAAATAGTTGGGAGAAAACAATTTTTAGGATTATTTTGAGATAAATGAGCTGAATTTATAAGGCTGTAGAATCTCCTACGTCTTCTGTGCAGCATGAAACCAAGTTAGTTGAAGATTAAATGAAGATTAAATGTTTACATGAATAAATCTTTAAAGGAAATGTGGATTTGTTTGTACAACTACTTCTGATAATAATATGTGATGCAAACATACACTAAAGTGTCTGTCCTCAACTACACTTCCATCATCATGCTGACAAAAAGCACCATCCCAACCAAAATATATATATATATATATATATGTATTAAAGATCATTCGACTATTCACATGAGATGGACCTCTAGTAATTTGTATTAATTGTGGAGGTCATCTGTGATCTTAATCCCTTGTAAGTCGTCCATGTCTGTAATTTGTAAGGTAAAAATTTTAGCACAAATTACCAACCATACTTCCACAAACACAGAGGTTCTGAAAATATTAGTCCTGTAAAAATATTTCAGCAATTTGGTTTTTCTCCGCGCCTGTTTTCTGCTTCTTTACCACTCGAGAATTTCGGAGGCTGCGGTGGAAATTATAAATTAACGTTTTGACAGCATTTTGGGTGCAAATTCAGAAGGCTCATCTCGCCGCACAGCGTGAGGACCCACGTGCGGAGCAAAATCTTGAAAGATGATGAGATGGATTACATGCACGGCAGCATGGGGTAAGGAACATCTTTCAACAGGCTCAGTGCAAACACCTTTAGTTACATGCAGCCTTGACATTTTAAATCACATCCGTCGGGATAATGTCAGTAAATTTGTGCTAAACGCAGACGAATGCACCGCATGAAACACGGATGTGTGTGTGGGGGTGTAATTTCTAAATCACGAGGTCCCCAGGTACAGGAACACCAGTCCTGTGAAAACAGGGCTTTGGATTATAAATGGGCTGCTAATGACACTGTGAATTTTGTTGTGAGCCTTCACCAAGGTGTCATCCACTTTTTCACTCTCTGAATCCAACCAGTCTTGCGATGATGCGTTAATAACAACATTCTTTTACAATTTCTCACAACTTTTCCATCGCCATGTTTCTCAGAACTGCACTTCTTGGGGAGTATTGAATTCTTGATACTGCAACTTCATTAGAGAGCTCTTTGTTATATCTCTTGTGGAAGTGTCAGTGCTTACTGAGCTTGATGAACATTAGAGGGGTACTTGTAGAAATTACACTGTGATTTGTACTCCACTTAGTGCCCTGCTGCATAAAGAGGCCTATGTGCTGTAATGGGCTATTGGGACCCAGAAAGCCAATTAGATAAAACTGAATCAAGAAGTCACCATACTTACCAGATGTTAGACCTCTCTTGCAATTAGAAGTACCACTCCTGCCCTTGCATTAAATCCAACTGACTTTAATGCACACTGCTTATTCTCAAGCACAGTATTTTAAAAGCATTATCAAAGAGGTCTGCTAAACACAATGAATGCGACTGAGAGCTAATTCACATTCCCTCGTCACTCGAAGCCGGCCCAGCTGATGACAGATCTTTGAAGAAACAAATCTCCATTTTCTCTCCCTCTCCATCTGATACAAAAACGCTGCGGCGTTGTTGCTGTCAGGCTTTTGTCTGTTTATTAACTGTGCGGAGCTGAGAGGATACCCATTAAGGATATCCATTAAGGCATGTTTTCATTTCATTTTAGAGGATGCTTTTATCAGGAAAGACTCAACACTAAGGGCACAATGAGAGGGCTTACATGTCAGCTATGCCGAGGTGCACAGGAGACCTTGAGTCTCGGAGAAAAAAAAAATGAAGGAAAAAATGCCATTTATACAATTCTAAGATGCAGCGCTCGTTATCTGGAATCACTTTGAGCATCCACTTGCCTGAATCACTTTGTTCTCCCCTCAACTGAAAGTGGCCAATGAATTATTTTGTACCCAACAATAAAATGTGTGTCTATTCAGCAATTGCTGGGGTGGAATGATGGCAGATCAGAGCCTTAGTTAAAGGCCAGCACAGTGTGAAATTAAGTCTTATTGTTGTGAGCGACAGCATCTATTAGTATTTGTGCCTGCAAGCCCTTGTTAGATTATCAAAGCATCATAAACATTCTCATTTTCAAGCATATTCTTTCCCAGAAACAGCATCGTGAATGATCAAGGATTTGCCAGTGAGGAAACCCTATTCCCAATATCAGATATGGACAATTATGGAGCCATATCTTGCGGCACCAAACTCCAAAACAAAATGTCACACGTGATTCAAGTTTTATTCTCTTAAGTGGGGTGATGGTTTTTGTCCACTGCCAGAGCCGTGGAGTGTCTTCAGATGATGTGAAGCACCTTTCGGACAACAACAGCTGGAAAAACATTTAAAATTCCTTAAAAAAAAAAAAAAAAAAAAAAAAAGCCCTCGTGCTCAACTGTCTCAGCAGTGCAGAATAAATAACGCAATTTCTGTGCCAGCCCTGTGATGAACTGGTGACAAGTGAAGGTGAAAGAAGGGGGATTCTTTGCCTTCCGTCCAATGCATTCTGGGAAAGTCTCCAGCCTCCCATGATTCTGCTTAGGAATAAACGAGTATTGAAAATGGACGGATGAACGGATGCATGGACGGATTGAATTTCGTTGCTATTTTTGTCTCCGAATTGATCGTTTTGCCACCGATGCGTCTGACTGATGACGTGTTTAGACAGCTCCAGCGTACTATTTTTACACATTCTCAGGACTCCCATTAGCTGCAGCTCTTCCTCCTGAGGGGCACATCAAATATTTAACATTATTGGCGATGAAAGTAAAATAAGTAACATTAATAACGGTGCATTAATCAAATAAATATCTCTGACACACATAGGTCTAAATGGTCCTGTGCAGCTGGGAATACTTTGGGCAAGTTTCCACACTCTTTGAAGTGTGTAATAATTAAATAATGGCAACCAGTTTTAAGAGTCCGGATTTGCTACCATACTCACATTCGCCTTTGTAAACTCAACTCAGTGATATTGTTTTCCTTTTATAATTTCTGTTTTGAATATGACTGTTCATTTTGGGGGTTTTGGGAAGCCACGGCAAGAATTTCTTTTATCTGTAAAATTTTTCTAAAAACAATTACTGATATTATTTGGTTGCTGAAACCAACCAGATTTTAAAAGGTCATCTGCCATTGGTTGGGTATTTTTATTACTTTTGGGAGGGCTGTAAAACATAATATTATCAACCATAATTACGCCCTCTTCTTCCTTTTGTATAGTTTTGTTAAATAAAAATCTGTTACGGTATATTTGGGTGTATGATATATATCCAAATTTGTGTTGCCATGTGTTTGGGTCACAGTGTGCTCTGAGAACAGGGATTTAGTACTTGGACTGAACAGCTTTCTCATCCCTGAATGTCCTTCAGTAACTGTTTCTCGCTGTTTGTCATTACCCAGCCAGCTAACTAATGAGACTATACGCTCGGCTAACCATTACCGCCTTGCTGCTAACACATCTGGCTTGCCAAGTAGCAAACATTAGGAAGCCTGCATGTCTGTGGTGGTTTGCAGTGACATGTTAACATTTTTAGCTGTTTTGCACTAATTCTCTTGTTGCATAGAGAGCGGGACAAATTGAAGCCATTCAAATACAGTCAGTTGACTGGCCTGTTTCCTCTCAAACTACAGCTTCTTTGTTTTTGCTTGTTTTTTTTGTTTTGTTTTTTTTAACACATGATTTTAAAAAAAGCTGCACAAATATAGAAGACGTACCAGGAAACATGCAGGAGAAAGCCTAAAAAGCCTCTGAAGGATTGACAGTCCTCAGGGAAATAATAATCAGTAAAACAGTAACAGAATGAATATATAACACATCTGTGAATATGTGCAGTCTAATCACACACACACACACACACACACACACACACACACACACACAAAGGACAAACTCCCACGCAATCTTCAGAGGAACTGTAACAATCTCTATAAATAATAAATCCTACATACACAGACACATCAATACAAGTGTCTAAAATTCTGGGCTGTATGCATTTATTTTGGTTATTTCTAATCTAGCCAACACACATAACATATCTGCACACACACACACACACACACACACACACACACACACACACACACACACACCAAATCTCACAACCTTAAGAGTATAATACAAAAGACCAATATGCACTGGATTAAATAAGAGTACAATGAAATAAAATGAAACAAAATGAAACAAAATAAAACACAAGAGAGCCAGGTTGGGAGATATTTGAAGGCAAATTAGAGTCTGAAGTATTTTAAGCTCATAGGAAAACGTTCACCAATGTTTTGAGTCGTTCTTGAAAGCGCGAAACAAATTGGCAATAATAAATGCCTACTTGTGAATGTGTGTGCAGCACTTTTGATCAAACACAATTCAAATGTCTGACTGTGTGAAAAAAAAAAACAAAAAAACATCCAAACTAGATTACACTTTTTCTACATTCAATAACAGATTTGCAGCGGCGCACATTATATTGTGAACAAGTGGCTGGTGGGGAGTCCTCGGAGAATGTCAATGTGAGCGGGTATATGAGACTCAGGCGGGACATTTTCTGAATGAGAGCAGTCTTGTTTGTAGCAACCGCTCATGTGCCAAGACCACAAAACTCAGTTAGACAAAACTCATTTGACGGGACATTCTATTAACCAATGGAGGTGATCGGATTTGCATCTTGTCTGACTATCCAATCAGGGAGCAGCTGGCTGATACTGTCGACAAGTTGCTAAAATGTAAACTCGCTTTGCCTGGTGTAGGGCTACCTGTGGGGCTAAAGACGCTGGGACATTTCCTGTGCCACAACAATCCTGGACAGGCATCCACAGCACAGCTATCTCTCTTGGACATCCCCTTTTTTTTTTGTTGCACATTTTGACATCATTACATTATATTATTAAACATTACAAATCCAAAAAATCTGCCTCTCCTGCTGCGCAACAAGCAAGCATCCATTCAAAGCGCGCAGACCATGGAACGGATTCTTACTGGTGCTGTCTGGTCTCTATAGCGCCAACACCGTGTCTAGATGAAAGATGTGTTTTGATGAGGGCTGCATGAGAATTTAATGAGGCAAGGTGGGAGTGTGCCTCGAGCAACGGAGGCCTATTGATGTGTGATGTTTTAAGGGGATTCCTCCTCCTTTGCCTTTATGAGTTGAATACCTTTTATAGGGATTCTGCAACGGACTCCCAGCACATGGATTCTGCAGATGGCGCTCCGTGGCCTGTTTTTCAAGTGGACCGCCGACGCGGGTGGTTGGAGGCGGGCTGTGACCCTGAGCTGAACTGCCATCAAATAGCCATCATCTCCACCCGAGACCTTAAGGATTGTGCCACCGTTAACAATAATGTAAAAATATCAATATCAGATATCAAACCTGCACCTGAGCTAAATCCCCTGATTCATCTTTAGTTGAAAAGCAAGCAGGATTCAAAGGCATGCCTCGGGCAACACACCTCTGAAGTAGGGGGAAAATTAGCTTCTCTAGCTAACCTTTGATACTGGGACACCCCACTGGAAGTCTTGGCATCATAATGTATTTATTGGCTGCTTTATCAGATACTTGATGGTTCCAGTTCAACATGGAGGGAGCCTGCATCCTCCTTAGGGGAAGAGTATGTGTGCTGCATGAACTAATGCCTTTTTGTAATGTGTTTTCCATTCTCTTCTGCAGCCTGCACTACATAACCCCTTAATGTTGCTGTCTATACGCAGACATCCTCGCCCGTGTTCCAGTAACAGGTCTCCAAGAGGTCAATTAACTGTAATGATGCAATAACATGGTTTACTCTAAACCTAATTGGATTCCCTGTAGCCAATGGGATCTCAGATGTCCCACATAAGAGGTATGACTATGCATATGACTACATAATGTGTATGTGTCCATTTGTGTGCATGTATCTGCCATGCACCACAGCTAATCCCGCATGCTGTGCCTATCAGCTTAACCCTCCTGTTATGTTCAAATTTGCGAACATCTTTTATGTTTGGGGCCAATTTGACCCCAGCATTTTAAACCTCCACAAAATTATTATAATTAAAATTGTTACCAAAGTTTATGTGTCAGGTACTTGATGTTTCTTTGTTGACGACCTAAATAGCCCTTTAAATAAAACATAACTCCACCCCACCCCCACTTATACATCCAGTATTCCTATTACACGACTATGGAAAAATATGCAAATCACCATAAAATCTCACTGACAGACTTAAAATCGGAAAGAAATATAATTTTTTGGTGTTTTAATGGCTTCATATTATTTCTACAGTACAGAGTTTTGTTATTTATAACCGATGCGTTACAAAGTGTGTACAGGACATTGAAAACATATCATCATGTGAATTTCATGTTTACCCGGTTGTACCCATTACATTAGGAAAACTGATTAAATATGAAGCAAAAAAAATGATGTTAATTTATTTAATGATGTTAAACACTGAATGGGGTCAAATTGACCCCAAACATAATAGGAGGGTTAATATTTTTGTGCACAGTTATGACTGCATGATCAAGGACCTTTCGCGGTTGTGGTGATTCAAAACCTTTGAAAAGTTTTGTTTTCTTTTTTTTATTTATTTCTTTCTGTGAGGGACAAAGAGATTCAGACATTAACATTAGTTGGAGGATTCTTTTGTTGTACTTTGTACTTTGAAATTGACATTTCACATCGCCGGTCTTTCGGAATTACTCCTGTCCAGATTTGCATGCCAAGGTAAAACAGTGGTGGCTTGCATTGATTCAAAGACACATTACAGCATTGTGGTGGTCTGAAAACATTCAATGATGGCAGCTGCTGAAGTGCCGTAGTCGGTGAACTGATAACGTACTCTGCATGCTGTCTCCCTGTCGTTCCACTGCTCTCATGCACACATGCTGGACCCACAGCCGGCCCTGCAGTTCCCGTTCGCCACCCACATGCCCCTAGACACGTCTGGCGGAGATTTGTACTCTACTGAGTGCACTCTGTTAGCTCACTGTGTGATTCCTTTCATTTCACTCGGACTGAAAGAGGTTCTCACAGCGGCAACAGTAACACCCACTCATCAGAGATATAATTGTTTGCCTTTTAAGTGTCTATCACCTCTCATTCCAGTTACTGTGAGTGTTCTCAAATCCTTTCACACTATGCCTCCTTGTTCTATAATATCCTATTACATGCATCCTTCTGATTATTTCTTTGCCATCAGATATTTCCAAGAGGCAGATATTAAACATGAAAGAAATTCCAACCTCTTTAAAGGGACGGTGGCTTTAAATCGCAGGCCACTGTGGGAAAATGTGTCCAGACTTGTGCAATTACAACTTTTTTGAATGTTTTTTGGCACTTTCTGACAGTTACTACGCTGACTCAAGAAGCAACTGGTGGTAAGAAGCAACACAGGCATGAACAAAATTAAGTTAAAAGTGTCAAATCAGAGATATTACTCAATATTCAGGGAGGCCAGGGCACGAGACAATGTCAGGAGACAGTTCCAGTGTTTAGATTCAAATAAATGAAGAGGTGGGCTGGAAAGTAGGGCTTTAATGCAAATTCGATCAGATGAAATATTGCACACTCAAATCTTAAGTGGCCTTTGAGGTCAATTGACCGGCTGCTGAGTTGAAACGTGGCGGGGGGGTAGGGGTGGTGGTGGGGTGGGGTGGGCTCCATATTTCACACGCCATTCCGCTGCAGAGAACATATGAGTTATCACACGCGGGGTAAGTAGCTTAGCTCCAACTCACTGGCCCTCAGCGCTCGCGTTGAGAGAGTCAAAAAGACTCCATCTGTCAAGTAACGACGCAAGATTCAGGTCTTTCTTGGCAATTTATACCACAGACACACATTTAGAGTAATTACAGGGGAATTGCAATTTCACAATGAATATAAACGATGGAACTCGCAATTAATATAGATCAGGGCACAAAATTCAATCTGCGCTGAATATCACATTTAAAGTCCCTCGTGTGCAGTTTTTATGGGCTATGACATAGCGAGGGTATGGTTGACAAAGTTCAGAGAGACAGCTCGGCCCAAAGTTGGTGCAGCTGCTGAACTGTCTCCTTTATTGTTGATTAGTTGCATTTTGAATTCCTTGGAGTGATTCCTTGCTAAAAGATGAAAGCACAATTTCCATGTTAAGTGGATTTCTCCACCTCTATTGTGTGTGCGGAGGCAGAATTCCTATATGTGCACGCATGAGTGAAGGCTTTTCGACAACTCCGATTTGATAAGGTTTCAGAACTATTTCCATCAATTGGATTTCTCCCACTCTTAATGTAAATCTTCCGACTATACAGTCTTTAATTCAGGCAGAACAATCATATTATGCTAGCTGCATTAGGAGATCAAAACAGACTACTGTAATCCATGTGCATTTGTTTATAAAAATACATATGTATGTTTTTGTTTATTAAGAATTTCCTCGGAAAGTGAGCAGATTGCTTCGTGCACCTGTGCATAATTTGATTCTTGTCATATCATTTCTTTTCAGATGAATGCTGAATGCCGCATCTTCTCCATTCTCTACTCTCCATGGCAACAGAAAGACAAAGAATGTTTTTTTTCTCCGTCTTATGGTTTACCATCTGCGTCAGTAAAGTCTCATAAAGGTCTAAAATATTCCTTGCTGTGACAAGTGAAAAGGAGCCTTTGGCCCACGGACAAAAGCATCCCCATCTCCTAAAAAATTACGCTCTCATACAACTAAACGGAATTCTCAATTATGTTTGGAGGGGAACATATTTTGTTGTGGATTACTTTTGTGTTTGACATGTCACAACAAAGTTTGTAATCACTTAGCCTGACATCCACGCTAGGAGGATGGTGGATGGGTCATACAACCAGCTTTTACCTACACAACCTGAGTTCCAGTCTAGCACAAAGCAACAGACATATTCATTTTTTTGCAAATGGCACTGAAATGCTATAAAAGCCAGAATGAAATATATCAGAAACAAACATAATCCATGAAAAAAATACTTCGAAAAATGTAATTAAGAATGCAGTTTAGCTGTATAGGAACATAATTTTTGGGAAACTGTGTTGATGCCAGACAGGCGAGTTGATAAAGATGAGAAAATTTATAGGAAAAAAAAAAATCCATTGCAAAAAGCATGGTGTGCATTTTGTATTTTCCTCTCAAGAGGGATTTATTGTTCAGAGTCATAGAACTATTTTCTCTTTCACTTATCACACAATCATTTCTACTATTGCTGTTCAAGAGTGGACTGTTGAGAACATATTTTGCCTTAATCTTAGACTTGGACTCCCAGCGATTCCATCTGGATAAAGTGATGTAAGTTATTATCTCATGCTCGGGCTCTTCCCACAGGAAAACTATTTTTTCTTTATCTCCCACTTTCGATCTAGTGAGTATAGCTGTAATCCCAAGTATGTCACCCATTGTCTATATAACTATTCCTTGAGCTATAAAAAACACTTGCACCGGTATCAAATCCCACAGCAGACGTCGGGGGAGGAAACAAATTATTCACTCATCCTGACAGGTTTATCTTTCTCCATTGAAACCTGTCAAAAAAGCCAATACTTCAGGGTTTCAGGATGACTTGTTGTCTTACTTTGCCCTGAGTTAGGCTTGTAACAACACTGATGGACGACAGCCACAAACAAGGAAAAGCAGAAATAAATAACCTTTACGAAGTGAAACGGGGTGTTAAAAATGGATGCAATATATATAAATATCCTTAATGGACATGGCGCATGGCTTTTAAAATGTTGTTCCTGCTGACATGGTAATAAGACACTTTGTCCCTGTGAAATATTTGGTGAACGTGGCGACTGCTCCTCAAATCCTGTGCCAATCAGCCATCAGAACGGGGTAATTTACAGGTAAACACGGGAGTCTAACTTTTGACCTTTCAACTTTGACCGCAGCAAACCCTCGTTGACGGTGCCTTCGCCCTCCAGGAACTGATCCTGACACAAAGAGCATAATTCATATGAGCCTGGAGCCAACTAATCAGTGTTCAGAGCGTGTGTAACTTTGCCTTGTACATCAGGCGTATGGCAGGGAAAAGTCTCCCAGAGGACAATGGCAGCACTTTGACTGTCAGTCATAGCCCTTCTGCATGATTGGAGGAGTACAGTTCAGCTGCACAAACAGATAAATATGTAAGGCAATATATCACATTTACTTGTTTGCCTGTGTTAAAAAAACATCCTCTGGGAACACATTAGTTACGACAACATCAACATGTTCGGGTGCGGCTTTATATTTCTTACACGTGGATAACATGAAGGTGGTAATATATTCTATAGCTCTGCCGCTACTCTTGATTTGCATTTTGCATCTAATTAGAAAGAAGTCATCACTCAGTATGGGCCGCTCTACTGATCCAGAATCATAACAAGGGACATGTTGAGCATAAAACATGATTATTGTGGCGCGTCATGAATGTGCTCCTCGTCGACTCTATGCACTCAATTAACTTCAGCACATCAAGCATGAACATCGTGCAAATAGCACTTTTTTTTTTTTATTTTAGGACTGACATGTGGATGTTCACAGACTGCTCCCTTTTACTGGAGATGAAATTGGCATACGGCTTGTGTTGAACAAATAACCACGCCGAGCAAAGAATAATCAGGAAGACGGAATGAACGGGGAGCTCTGACATATGAGAGACTTGAGAGTTTAAGGAAAGTTAGCAAAGCCAGCGTACCAAGATGTCCCTCGGATCACAGGAATATCGTAAGAATACATAAGAATCCAAGAGAGTTTATTTTGATGTGGCGTCTTTGCCTATTATCATAGCACTACAAAAGAAATCCCGCTAGTGTCACTGCTAATTGTACATGAACCGCTCTCATTTTTGCCTGCAGTCAAGTTAACTTTCCGTTAACTTGCAGATCAGGCGATGAGCCACGCCATGACTAAGCAGACGAGGAAGTCATAATTTGACACTTTATCATTTAACATCATCATTTTGCTCCTTAACAAAATAGCCACAAAATGCGATGTTAAAATAAATGTTAAATTGTGCGTAATTGTGCTCAACAAACTAAACTGTGGTCCTGCTGTCTGATTTTACGTTTCTTTTTTTTTTTTTTTTTTTAAGCACTGGAATCTATGCTACGACCATAATTGGTCAAAACCAGGACAAATGTGGATCTAAAAAAAAAAAAAGAAAAAAAAAATCCCGAAGTGCCAGTGCTACATAAAACTACAGAAGAGAAACTTGCAGACTGCTCATCAGATTGTGCGACTCTGTAAGAAGTGAGAACAGCCTCAGTAAATGGATAGTTCAAACTGAATTTTCCCCTCTCATCACATGGCCAGGGGTGGAAAGATAACCAACACGTCCCACTCAGAGAGAATTGTGCTTTGCTGACATTTGACTTGAGCAGACGCAAAGCTACAATCTATCCAAGCAAAAGCTGAACGTAACTAATTTAAAATGTACTGCGTTAATTAATAAAATAATAAAAAAAAAAAATCCCACATTGTGCCTTTCGAGCTTCACTATCTAATACATAAGGGAGCATATTCTTGTGCTTGTGCTTCTTTCCGCTGGTCATCCAAAAGAGGTTGCCGTGGACGGTTAATTGCAAATGCGTAGGAGCCCATTAGCGGGCTGAAGACAGAATAACAAAGATAACGAGGCCATGTGAAAATCTGACATATAATTGGCAGGTTATGTGTCGTGCTATGGAGACTGCAGTCAGCTCCTCAAACAACTGTCAAACCACTATGAGCACAGCGCTCATATGACAGCGTTTTTAAAGACCTCATTGAATTTGCTGCGTTCCAAGCACAAAATTCTGAAATCCATGTCATTATTTGATCTGTAATTATAAGTAAACAAACAAGCAAACTGGAAACGTCTATCTCCGTTATTCAGAATGCTATTATACTGGTGTTTCTTTTGCTATTAGGTGTCAGCGAACTAGTGAGGCAGCAAACAAGCGAGACAACAATGATATAAATGCTTTTTTTTGGATAATTTGTTTGCTCCCAGCCATATATAACATGCCATAAAGTCTCAAAAACCAAGAAACATAAATGAAATTACAGCCGTGTATGAATTAAATTTAATGATATGGTAAGCATGCTGTCAATACATTTGTGGTGAACAGATGTTCAGCTATCATGCAGGGAGAAATAAATGGTGAAAGAGCTAGAGATGCCAATTTCTCCGCTGACAGGAGCCTCAATCGACCAGAATGCAAAGCAGCCACAAGACATGCTGTGTTTTGAGTAAAGTGGTGAGACACTCACTTTTTGTCCGCTGGGGAAAAGAAAAGTATCTTCGCTCTTCTCATGTTATTGGTATCGCTGTTGCTGTCTGCACCCACACATACAATAGGCGCCTGAATGCAAAAAGCTCACGCCCGTTCCCTGAGGGTTGTTGAAAGTCATTGTGGGAAATGGAGGAAGTCATTAACCGAGGCAGAGGTACCATATAGACAAGGCAGGTTCAAGAGAAATGGCCGGAACAAAAAAGCAATCTGTATCACTATGTCATCAGCAAACTGATACATAGCACTCACAGTCTGATGACATATATATCTATATATATGTACACACACACACAAACACATATACACTATATGGACAAAAGTATTGGACCACCTCCACATTCCAGCTACAGGAGCTTTTCTGACCTCCCATTCTAAATAGGGGCATTAATATGGAGTTGCAGCAGAACAGCTTCCACTCTTCTGGGAAGGATTTCTGCAAGATGTTGGATTTTTTCTTTGGGAATTGTTGCCCGTTCATCCAGAAGAGCATTTGTGAGGTCAGACACTGATGTTGGACCAGAGGGCCCGGCTCACAATTTCCGTTGTAGTTCATCCCAAAGGTGTTGGATGGGGTTGAGGTCGGGGCTCTGTGCGGGCCGGTCAAGTTCTTCCACACCAAACTCAGCCAGCCATGCCTTTATGGAGCTGCTCTGTGCACTGGGGCTCAGTCATGCTGGGACAGGAAAGGGTCTTCTCCAAACTGGTCCCACAAAGTTGGAAGCAGAGAATTGTCCAAAATGTCTCGGTGAGCTGAAGCATTAAGATTTCCCTTCACTGGAGCTAAGGGGCCGAAGCCGACCACCACTTTTACGCACTGTGAGCCTCAGCGTTCAGTGACCCCGCTCTGTAACTTTACGTGGTCTGCCGCCTGGTGGCTGAGTCACTGTGGTTCCTAAATACTTCCACTTTACAATATTCCCACTTACAGCTGATGGTGTAATATCTAGGAGGGAAGAAATTTCACCAACTGACTTGTTGCAATAGTGGCATCCTATTATGTTACTATTATAGTACGCTGGAATCCAGTGAGCTCTTTAGAACGAGCCATTCTTTCACAAATGTGTGTAAAGACAGACTGCATGGCTAGCTGCTGGATGTTATACACCTGTGGAAATGAGAATGAATGAAACACCTGAATTCATATATCTATCTATCTATGTATCTCTCTCTCTATATATATGTGTGTGTATGTGCGTGTGTGCCTATTTTATATATTTTTTCTTTACCACAGTACAAAACCATTTGCAGGGTAAACTGACAAGGTCACTGCATGAACACTAAAAAATGACTTCTGTGTGTTGTGAGTGCGCCTGCACAAATGTTTCCACAAATCCATTTAATTTAAATCTTACTAAACAATAATGTAGTTAGAGCATTGCTGTTTCATTTATTTATTATTTTTTTTAATCCTACAGTTGAAGCATAGGAAAAGGCCTTCACACAATGACTGTATTCCCCAGTGCATGAAATCTTATCGGGCATTTCTTCATTACTTCTGATTAAGTTAGCTCGTATATCCCTGCATTTGTTCAGGTTATGTGCATTCCCATAGCAGTGTGTTAAAATCAAACAATCTCCATGGTAATTCATTTTCATACGAATGAGCTCCCTTCCCACAAAGAGCGCAGTCTAAATTGGCAAGTGCCTCATTTCGCCTTCAAACTTTCACTCAACTGAGAAGGAAAGAGAAAAGGAATTCATTTGCTCTGAGTCAATGGGTTTTGACAGGGGGCTATTTCACCAGTCAAGAATGTCATTCTGGGTGTGCAAAAAATCAAACAGTGGGCTCGAAAACATCTGACCAAAAGATTCTGCTTTGATGAAGAATATAATTACATCGTGCAAAGGAATCAAATCGGCCTCTCCTGTGTTCTGCTGATTTCTTAAAATAAGTTGAACTGAAGCGCGGTGCCAGAAGCGCAGTTATTTTCATACTGTCTTTGTTCTGCAAAATCAGCCAGAGCTTCTCCAAGATGGAGAGCAAGTCTTTTTGAAAGATATGCCTTCATCCTCGGTTTGCTGCCCTCTTCTCTCTCCTCTTCTTCTGCCAGCACTCTTCCACGCTAACCAGAGACTTTTGCAAAAGTCTGGAAAAAGGGAGTGCATGTCATCGAGTTTCTGCTGTGGATTTTGAAAGCGTTTGTTCTCACTTCAGGAGCAGTTGTTTTGTCCATGAACAAGGGGATAAAATACCCTAATGAAGCTGTGTAAGCACAATCATAAGCAACTCCACGTTAATCACATAAACAAGCTGTACAGGAACAAGCTGTACGGTCATTTATCAAATCTATTAATTGCTAAACTTAACAATAAAAATAGAATTCTTCATTCTCGTTGCACTTCGTAGACAGTTTCTAGGGTTATTCTTTAATATGAGAAACCTTGAAAATGGAAACATACAGTATGCATGACCAAATGTGTAATTATCTGGCAACAAGAGAGGCAAAAACTGACACCCTTCATGTCAAGGAGAGAAAACTATTATTCCAGGGTGTCTTGTAACCTCTACACACAGCACTTGCAAAATAAATTGGCAAGGGTCTAAGGCACTGCAGACACAATAGATCTAATGGTGAATTATATTTTGTGGCACAACAGCCTCTATCCCCATCATTTCTTCTCTTAATCCAATCATGGCCCAATTACAAAAACCTAAGAATAAGTGAGGGAAAGGCAGAAGGGGGACATTTGAAAAGTTAAGCAAGCTGGCTGCGGTCCTTGTTGAAAGATGAGTTTGTGACCCCTGCGCTCAGTTTGTTCATGGATTCCTCGGGAGCCATGAGGGATACCCGAGGAAAGTTCTCTGGATAGGAAAAGTACACAACATTTGATGAAAAATAACACCGGTGTGTTTATCTTCAGTGAAGAACACTTTTCCCTGAAGAGAGAAGTCATAAAGGCCAAACCATTACTGGAGAGAAATACATGCTACTAACGTTTTACCTTTTCTCCACAGTGGCGAAAAGAAGTGAGTGTCCCAGCTAATGATAAAATGACAAAATAAACGATACACTATAACTATGTTTGTATTGTCTGATGGCTATGAATGCCCCGGACTGAAAAACAAAGCTACTGTGTTTTTTAATCAGGGATGCTGAGAACACTTGGTGATTCAGAGCATTGTTTGTCTTTACGGTACCTCTAAACCATTAACTCCTAATTAATTTTCATTTTTAAAGGAAATCCCCTGCTCCTTCCGTGCTTTTAAGAGGCAAAGATCCCTTGATGCAAAAACATTATCATTTATGGGAGCTGATATTGGCCACTTGAATCATTCTCCATCGCCAAAGTCCCAAGATACCGCAGTGAATATTGCTTGACATAATAGCTGAGAATTGATTTCAGATTTGTATTAGTGGCTACTCGTGCTCCGGGGCAAAATGATTTCCCATTTTAGGTGCTTATTTCTGTCCATGTTGTATAATGAACGATCACACCTTTTTGTCATGCAGCTTCATTTCACTGATGCCAGACACACTCACCATGGACACAGTCCAGACTTGAATGTTTCAGCTACATTATAGGATGTGGCCAGTCTACCAGTTCCTGTAGGAGCCAAAATGGATTCAACCGATTGTTTTTCACTGTCGCAGTGAAAACATCTCCACTTCAAATTGTCCAGAGCATTTAAGAATACACAAAGCTCAGGTTTAATAGTTTGAATACAGTTTGATGGTTTGAAAACATTGTGAATTTCAAAACACTACAGACGAATGAATGCACATTAATATTTAATATTTTGAATAAGCTTTGGTCCAGGATTTCTATAAATTCCAACATCTCAAACATTTGATTCAATTAATCAGAATTTATGTATTTGGCACTTTTCACACAAATGCATGTAATACACAGTGCTTCACACAGTAAAACATTAAAACAATACCCCTCTGTCCCCCAAACCAAAAAACACAATAAAAACAGGAACTGAGGAAACGTTATTGCATCATAAATCTCATCAATTTGCAATGAGGAAACACCAGATGCATGATTGGCAGGATCTTTTGCTTGCTTATGTTTGGATAATATTCACTTGAATTATTTCACATTATTTTAGTTAAGGACATTAACATTTGCCAACAACGACTAGCTCACTAGCCGCTAAAATTACTTGGTTAATGTTAGGAAAAGGTCAAGGTTAAGGTTAGGAAACATTATACTATATCAGCTAGCTAACATTAGCTAAGATTTCACTCTTTTACTCAGACAACCTGAGTTGAAATCGTGTCCCAAGTGAGAGCAGAGTGTGGTTTTAACCAACAAAAAATAAAAAAAATAAATAAAATAAAATAAAAATAACACTCCACCAGCTCCTTAAATAGACTTTGTCACTTTGTCGCTCCCTAATACTACACCACAGTGTCATTATTTACAGGACCTCTAGAGGGCGCTTAACTTTAAAACATAACCATAGCTCATAATAAGCTGCTGTACAAACGTCCTGTGGGGTCCTATTTTGCTGGAGGACAGTCTCCCACAGCGGTAGACTTGATGCATGCACATAATTCATGAACAGCATAAGCACTGTGTATAGTATGCTACCTTAAATATGTCTTGCACCGGCCCTGTTGTATGATATGACACAATGTACCGTGAATATTTAAGCTGTCGGATATTTAACTGCCACCAAGACAAATTCTCATCTGCTTGACAAAAGAGATTATTCAGTGTGGACCATTTCCTTAGGCTAACACTTCAGCCCAAACTTATGAAGCATGGCAGCCTAGTTGTACATCTGTGTGATTATTCCTCGCACAAATAAAGTTGTGAAAGACAGGAAGGCTTTGGTTTGTATGCCTATTGCCTAAGGCCTCCTGTTGACCTGAATCATGAATCCCCCTGCTGCAGCAACACGTGTGTGCGTGTGTATGTGAGATGTTTCAAAAGGAGCCCTAGGTAACAGAATGCAGGGCAGTAATTAGGGGTAGCTCTGTTGAGCAACACTGGTAATCTGTGTGCGCCTGTTGTCTATATATGGATGCTGTTTTTATCCCACCTGAAGCCACAACAATTGCGCTTTTCCTTTGCTATAGCTCTGAATTGGGTTGTTAAACACAACAGGAGGAGCGTGCAATGTTTCAATATCATAAAACAGGCACCAAATATCATTTAATTTGTGAATGTAGAATGCTTCATGTAAATCTCATGGCTGCGATAGGACTCCATTTAGGTAGAAGTCTAAACAAACTGGCAATGCTGAAACAACATCTGCAGTGTGAGCAGTTTTGACAGTGGCATAACTGGTTATAATAACTTTGTTAATTTAACCATGTATGTGAGAGAGTGTCTTTCCATGGCAACCCTGGGTAATCAGGTTCAGAGCTCACATCTCTGGCAGCTCGGTATTCACTCACCTACCCTCATCCCCACCCTCTTTTGTCTTTGACATCACCTCTTTAAAGATTCATAAGCCAGGGCAATTTACATAAAAGTTAAAGCGTCTGATTAGTCGTATTACAACCCACTCTGACCGGCATTAGCCCTGCAGGGACTGGAGGATTGGCCAAGGTTACAACTGAGGCATGTGCTCAACAGCACGAGAAGGGACCCACCATGACGCCTGGCACAGGAGAGGTAATGAGTTTCTTTGAAGCCAGGGTAAATGTACAGTGTTTTACCTTTTATGCTGAGTGTAATTATTGATATTACTGTACTGTGGGAGAGCATCATAACACGATCACCTTGACACTTCATCGTCCTGCACTGCGGCGCATTAACATGTAGTGCAGTTAAAACAATGTGTCGGGATTATTACGCAGAATGAACTCCATAATCAAATAACAAAAGGAGCATTTGTGTTTACGACACCGAGCTGTTTTGTATGCATAATAAGAGATTGGAGGCATTTTCACAGGAATACACAAAGATATTTTTTCCCCGTATTGAGATGAGTGACCATGATGCAATGCTGGAGCTCATACAATGCTTCAAAGGCACATCAAAGACAAATAAAAAAAAAATGAAATTGAAACTATTCATTGCAATTCAATTGGGGTCATTAAGTCAGAATTTGCATTTAAATAGCAACATTAAAATGTGACATGGTATTGGTTAATAGTGTGCTCATTCATACTAGGCCATCATAATTAATGGGTGTTTCCAGGGAAACCTTAGAGCCTAATTTCTCATGGGGTGGTCTCATTATATCAGCAACACAACATTATGCTCAAGTCATGTTGACCACAGTACAGAAATTGAAGCCATTTATTAAAAATGGACATTAGGGATGCAAATCAGTCAATCAAGGCTTCTGCAATAAAATCTAGGAGTCTTCACTGCTGCGCTTCTTAAATTTACTCGTCACCTTTCACTGTGCAGGTCACGCTGTCATTTGAAATAATGTTGCGGTCCAAACATGAGGTGTGTGCTGATGAATTTTTCAGGGGGCCCCAGAGCCAGCCTCTGCCCTGGCGACATCCCTGTGACTGGGCAGAAACACATCAGGAGTCACAATAATTGCCTGTGCTTTTCTCCCCCAGACATGCCAGGAGCAGAGTCCCCACTGTGTTCTACATGGCGTTAGAGAAAGCCTCGACAGGTCAATACTGACATCTTTTGTAAAAGACAAAGAAATATAGCCATCTCTCAAAGGCAAGAGCCCGGGGCCTTCTCGCACGCATGTCCCGACAAGCAAAACAGTTGGGTATGACTTGAGGTTACTGGTTTGAGAGGTTTTTCAGGGTAACTCAGAGCTCTTCCATTGTAGGAGGTAGATTAAAAAACTCATGCATAAAATACTGAGCATTACAGGTAAAAATACAGAGGCAGCTGGATAAAACTATTTCAGAACTCTTCTTAACAACAACAACACAAAGCACTAATATAACATTTTCAAACTGATGTACTTTAGCAAGGGCAACAGAGCACCAATTTGTCCCTCATCTCCTCCATTAGCTGCAGTAATACAGGCCATTATGGGCCAGGGGGCCAAACTGGGAGGGGTGGGATGGGGGTTGTCTGTGCATGGGAGGGCTACGTGGCACCATTGCAGTAGCGGTGACATTTTGTTGTTTGTTTTGCCGGATGGAGTGAGAGGTGAGGAAGGTAGCCATATGGTGGGTATTTATCAGCCGATGGCTGCCAGAGTGATTGAATGTGAGCTGAAGGTGATGCTGCAGACAGCTGAGAGGGAGCCCAGAGCCCAGGTCTGGTACCAGGTTGTTCATCATCTCCCTCAGAGGAAGGTCAACAGTCCAATGAATCACCGTCACCACCAAACTTACAGCTTCTTCTCTGTCAGCTTTACTGCATCTCGCCACAGTAGCCAGCGTTCGACTGATACCTAATCCACCATGTTGTGGATCTTTAAAAGACCTAATTCATCAAACTTCTTCTAATCAAGGTCAAGGTCATTTTTATTATCTCACTAGGAGGAATTGGCTGTGTGATGATACCTTTGAGGTCATTTGTCTTATGACATTCTGTACATACACAGAGTATTCCTGAAAAAGGAAACACTTCAATCACCAAGTGCAGCAGTGCTTGGATTTGTCCTATTGACAGTGGCATAGAAGCAAATCAACAACATACAGAGGTCACAGTACATATGGACACATTTAATGCAACAACAAAACATCCATATCTGTCCATATCTTTATCGGTCCATATCTGTCAATCCAGTGGTTCAAATAAAATATATTAGTTCTGCTGCTTTGTAGAATGAACCCTGCTGGTCACCATGGACACATCAGCACAGCCAGAGTGCTGCTAACTGTTGGGTTGAGAGCTCCAGTGGCCATTTGCCCCTGGAAACATGCAATTCCCCAGCAACATAATCAGGAGAGGAAAAAGTGAGAGACGATGAGCTGCAACACAAGCGTCGTCACCAATCAACAAGCCCGCAAAAACCAACAGGCAAAATAAACATGAGAAGTAGGGAAGAAAGTGTTATCACTTGTTCCCTGAATAGAATATGCATTGTAAGACAAGAGCCCTCATGTTGGAGGAAAGCAATTTCTTCTCTGTGTAAAATCAGAGTGTCAATCAGGAGGAAAAGAAAACATTTTTTTTTTCTCCCCGGAGAGCACTGTGGTCTTGCAACTTTGTTTAAATTTAGATTTTGAATGCTGTTATGGAAGCATATTACCACATCCACAATGACTTTTTGTTCCTATGAGGGGAAACAAATGGACAACAAAGATTCATCGTGTCTCACTTATCTCAGCCCAGTTGCAAGGAAAAAATGTTGGCATTTTATATTTCTGCCAACCAAGGATACTTTGAAATGTCACGTATTCAAGTTCTGTGACTTATTATAAAGCATGCAAAAAACGCCACGTCAGGAGTGGGGCGACACAATCAACAAGACTGGGGTTCAAGTCATGTATCAAACGAGAGCCATGTTTGCTTTTAGCTATAATGTTCAGTAGCTGATATTAGTGAGCTATCACTCAGCTAGTTTCATAACATTAACCATGACCTTTTCCTAAACTTAACTTAAGTTAAACTTAAGTCATTTTGGTGGCTTATGAAGCAAACAAAGGTGGCTAAAGTAGTAAACATAACTATCATAGATGCAGGTGTGACAGGTAACAGTCACATAGCATTCACAGAGGCTCCGCTACATTGGCTATAAGTCTCTATTTTGATATGCAACATATTTCTGGTTTGCAGAAACGTGAAATGGCAATATTTTATTTTGCCGATTGTGTTGTTGGGTCATCATTAAGAAGATTTAAGGCAGGTCAGGCTGGGGAAGCCTAATGTCTCAAAGGACAAAATGCAGAGGAGGTTAAATTATGAGATCCCACTCTACCCATTTCTGGGTATCATAAATGTCATCGTGAATTACAAAGGAGGCAAAAAAAATGACACATCAAACTCTGTTCTCACTGGCTCCTAATTCATCAAGAGCATAGAATCCAGGGTGGAAATTATCTTAAGACACTTGCCATATTTGATTCATGAAACCTTCACAAGCCACCAAAATGAGAGCAAATTACTTTTTAGGTTGATAAATCAGAGGCAGTCATGGAATGAGAACCATGTGTGACAAATTAGTCATTTACATACGACACACCCCAAATTCTGGTGGTTCTTGGCCAGTACAGAGGAATATCTGGCACGGCAACATTTGCTTACCCTGCACGCAATCTACAGACTGGAACTCAGCAGCAGATCCAAGACGTAGAAATTTACCAAACAGAAGTTGATGTTTTGGTTGCAGAGGTTGCTGCCAAGAGGAGTGTTTTATTTGGCAGTCTTAAATGGGGGATTAAAGGCTGTCCTAAAAACAAAATTTGGCAAGCAATGGCGGTATCTGTCAGCTATGTTTCAACTGAGAAAAGCACCCTGCAGAACACTTCTCTAAACTTAAAAATGACAAATTCTACAAAGACGGCAATTTCCTGTGCTAACTGTGCCAGATTAATTCTCAGGTCAGAAAGAAATGGTCCGAGATTTAACTAACATTAACATCAAAAAACGAGGCAGCCAATATGTTGTCAGTTCCAAATCATATCTCAGCCCACAAACGTAGTTCTTTTAAATGAGCATACACATTTTCTGAGCAGATGTGAGATTGATCTTAGGGCCATGACAAAGATGGAATAAATACTGATTTTTGCTGTGAAATAAGTATGCGCCCACCCTCAGATCAGATTAGCTTGGATGATAGCTTGATGAATGAGTGCCACTGTATCAGTGTTAACGGAAATTTTGCAACATACCTCTGTTATTATTATTATTATTATTTTTTAACAAAAATAGAGACATGATAATGGTACTGTTCAGATATGTCACTAAAATGTTTTTGTGAGGAGCAGTATTGGGGAAAAAAAATCACTTTGCACCCAATAAGGTTTTTTTTTGTTTGTTTTTTTTTTTGCTATTAAGCAGTTCATCTTCTAAAACCCGCAATCTTTGGGGCACACCATGTACTTGCCGTGTCACTGACTGAATCCATCTTACCCAGCCCATGCTGCCTGTCATCCACACTCTCCCCTTTTCTTACCTTCCTGCCTCTCCAATGAAAGCAGAAATGCCATGAGAATATTTTTTTTTTTTATAAACGAAGCCACAATGATATAGAAAAGCGTCACTTTCACTTCCGTCGTTATGACACTATCACTGCTGCACAGAAGGCTTGCTTCATAACAGGTGGTAAATACTGCATTTCTCCTCCCAAGCAGACTTGCCATCAACTTCTGAAGACACAGTCAGAAGACACACACCAGTTACACACAAGCACACACTCACACACATACACAGTATTCACTTTATCAGGAATGCATCCATGTTTACACAGACAGCAGCCAAGTAATGTAGAAGCAGAGCATAAACAGCAAAACATGCAGACAGGGTCAAAATGTTCAGTTTCTGTTTTAGTGAATGTTCGAATTGAGGTGAGAGATGTGCCTCTGAATGTGGTTTGATGCTTGGCGTCAGAGGCGGCGGCGGCTGCAGCATCTCAGAAACAGCCAGAGGTGTAATGAACAAAAAACATCCAGTCAGTAGCAGTTCTGTGGGCAAACACTCCTCAGTGATGAGAGAGGTCAAAGAAGACTCATTCGAGCTACCAGGTGGGTCACAAGTATACAAATAACAGCTCAGTACAACATTGGTGTGCAGGGGGGCATCCCAGAACAAACATCTCATAAAACCTTGACGTGGCTGGGCTACAGCAACCGAATATCATGCCAGGTTTCACTCCTATCGGCAAAGAAGAAAAAGAAGCTATAGAGAGTAAGCGATCACCCAAACTCCTCAACATCAGTACTTATTGTGACGCTTATGGCAGGATCAAAATTTAGTGCAGTCCCTTAAAGCCAATTCATGCTTCTCCACGGTGCTTGTGGTGTTTACTGTGCGGACCGTACGACATGGTCTCTGCGGACATCAGTCAAGTCATGGTTCTCGCGGTCAAAGCAGGTTGAGGGAGGAGAGTTTTATGCCAAAGTGATGCAATATCGTTCACTTCTGACATTTCGTTTAAAGCAGTGATCCAGCCAGTCATTGCAAGGTGGTCTCTGCGACACTGCCCTCAGGGTTACAATCCACATGTGCAGGACTCCGCTCTGAGACCCTTTACAGACCCTACCGCAATTATGTTGCAGTCAGAGAACGTAGGCAATACAGTGATTCAGCTGGGAGCGGTAATCCCACTGTACAGTGAATCATAAAATTCACAGCATAGCAGCGGGCATGGCAAAATTGTAGCTAGCCAACAGCATGTTTGAAATTGAACCAGCATGGTTGAAATTAGCAGGACAATGTTGGGGTTTTGGAGGAGTGACGCATCTGGCATGGCAAGACATACAGTGGTGGAAAAAAGTTTTCGGACACCCTTAAAATTTTACACAATCTCAAATATTATCATGAAATATTTGTGGAAAAATCTTTTTTTGTGTTTCAAAAGGTGTGGCTGCATTAGACAGATACAAACAAATACAAATTATATTTTTTTGTTTATTGTTTACAAGAAAAACTAACAAAACTAAATTCTTGACAAATTCTTCTGACCACAGAATCTTCTTCCAGTTCCTGGCTGTCCAGTTCTTGTGTGCCTGGGCCCGACGACGCCGGCTAGCCTCTGTTTCTCATTGATCAGGGGCTTCTTGATAGCCTTGTAGGACCTTAAGCCATGATCTAAAAGTCGCCCACGTGCAGTGCGGGTGGAACACTGGACACCAGTTTGGTTTGACCACTGCTGCTGAAGCTCCTGTGATGTCATTCGGCGGTTTTGCCTGCACATGCGGATCAGGATGCAATCATTTCTTGCTGAAGAAACCCTTGGACGCCCAGATCTTGGTTTGTCTTCCAAGCTGTTGGTTCGTCTGTATTCCTGCAGAGTGGATCCAACTGCTGAAGGACTGCATCTGCACCTCCTGGCTATCTGGCGGCAGCTGTACCCTTCCTGGCTGAGAATCTTTATCTTCAGGCGTGTTTCCTGCGTTAGGTTGCTTATTTTAGCCATTTTTGTGTCTGAAGAACTTTCAAATGTGTTGGCTTTATATAGACACGAAGCTTGGCAACAAAAATTGTGTCTTTTAATAAAAAGAACAACCTTGATCACTGGTACCAAAATGACCCAATACTCAAAATTTCTTATGTATTTTTATGGAACCAATCAATTTTAAGTTTTTAATGGCTTTTTTAGGATTTGTTTAGTATTTTGGCTGTGACTGTACTAAAGGAAATTGCACTTGACCTAAGAGTGATTCTTAATGCAATATTTCACAAATGCGTGGGGTGTCCGACACCTTTTTTCCACCACTGTATGTAAGCACAAAAACTGAGAGCGTTGAAACACTGATTTTAACACTGGCACGAATGTCAGCTTGGCCTTACCGCTGATTGTCAATAAGCCACGGATGCTGTCGGCTTAGTTGATGCTGTGTAGACCAGGCAGAACCACAAGAAGCATGCATTAGAGAAACAACTGACCTTCGCTTGAGTTACCTGTATACTCCCTGAGAAAATGTAATTAGTGCGTATGTATTGAAAAAAATGGTGGTACCATCACCTACAGCTGGGCAACAATGTCATATGATGAGGAGTGTGCTTCACATTGATCACTAGTCACTGGTTGTTCCTGGGACAGACTTGCATTCATTTGTTTGCCTCAGCTGGCTTCACAAACTGCCTTAATGGTGAATCCGCCTACATCTTAGAGGTCCTCAGATTATAGTGATTCAGACTGATATTCAGTAAATATGACAATATAGTTTGTGTGCACAGTGTACCCAAACATTATTGGTGACCAAGAACATTTCGTTATGGCCAAAGTCTTTCCTTTGTTGAATGCATACCAGCAGCAGATATTGTGTAATGTCATGAATCACGCAGTCTCAAGGTGGTTCTCAATTCAATAAAGCAACTTTAGGATGAGATGGAACAGGATGTTCACACCATGACTGTGCGCCAAAAAATCTGCAGGAACTGAATGACACTATCAACTCAGCATGAACTACGGTCCCTGTGGAATGTCTCTGGCACCTTGCTGAATCAATGACTCAAATGACTCAAGCTGTTTGGTGGCATACAGGGTCCTACCTGGTACCAGCTGGTTGCCTTTAATTAAGTGGATACTGAGTGTATGCGGCTGTGTCCCTTCCCCAAAATGTTGAGCTCTTCTTGTTCCCACAGAAAGGAAATGACTCTGCAGGATAGATGCACGGCTCTCTCCTTCTCTCTCTCTCTCTCTCTCACTCTCTCTCACACACACATACGCACCCACACACACACACTCTGACAGGTTATTGATTCCCTACCTCCCATCGTCGCAGTGAATCTGACACCTAACGATGAATGACAATGCACTCAACATCTGAAAAGACTAAGCTGGAAAATTCTGGACACTTTGTGGGAGTGAAATGACTGGAGACAAAGCTGCAGTTACCTATATAGCCTGATGTAATGTTGACCAACATCTCAGGAAGGTACTATTAGACTTGTTTTTACTGTACCGTTATGTTCTGTTATCCTTTCATTTGTCAAGCATGGAAATACACTATTTTAGTTTTTTCAGTGTTTCTTTTTCTCTCTTTATTGCACCAAAGCGACAGTTTCTCAGTGAATGAATGGCAGTATCCACTCACTAAAAGCTCACTCTATAGGGTAGTCTGACACTGATGCTCGATGTCCCTACTCTAACGGGAATTTTATAGCAATTTTAGTATTTTGAGGCTGGTCCTCAGCAGGCCTTTACTTCTCTGAGTTAGACTGCTCTGTAGCCTAGTTGGTAATCTAGTTTCTACTCTTGTCAGCTCTATTCCATAACTGAACACATAACACAAACTATTTTTTTTTTACTGCACTTGTATTTATTGAACAGGGACCACATATGGTTAAAAACATAAACACACAAGAAGTTTGACGCACTGTGCATTTACAGCTAAATAGCTCATTTTCATCCCCGGTCCCTGGGCAGGTGAGCATAGTTGCAACAGAGATACAGAAACAACATTTGCATGAGATTATAATTTACAATCTATACAAAGTTTTCAATTAAAAAAAAAAAATATATATATATATATTACAAAAAAAGGTTGATCCATTGGTCCAATATATATGTAAGATGGTTATACTTTATGGGAGCAGGTTTGATTTACTTTTTGCCAGTTTTTCTGCATTACTGAAGAAGTGTTGAAATCTGATGACATCACAAGATGTTGTGCCAAGGGCTCACCTCTCTGAGACAAAGGTATGAGGGGGAAGACTAATTAAGATATCAGAAATAAGCCTACTTTCAGGCTTCCATGCATCCATGGATCACTGTAAAAAATGAGAACACTAAGGAAAACAACCTTAAAAAAACAAAGTCTGGCTGTCAGAGCACTGCTGCAGTGCTGTTAAAGCTGCTGCTGGTCGTGATGATGGTGTGACCCGAGAGTCACGTGACTGGCAGAGAGCCAGAATGCACCCGCACCACAGCCAGTGAACACTGGCTTTAACTGAGAGAGGGGATTATGGAGAACTCACCTTAGATGGTGAGAAAAAGTGAGGACTAACAAGGAGAGAGAAAACAAGGCCACTCACTCCATCTGGTCCCCTGAACAGCTGAAAACTGTCTTTTCTGTGAATCAATCTTGGAAACCATCGGCTATCTGATGACGATTTAGCCTCTGGAGGCAACGGCCATTGTTTTTTTTTTGTGTGTTTTTTTTTTAAATTATGTTTTCCACTGTAGCCGAAAACAAGCTGGAAACCATTCCCATTTCTTTTATATGACTTGAACATTTCTCCACACAATACACAAATATCAGTTAAAATGTTTTTTAGGTCCAGACGGCATTTTGTCCAATGTGTTCCGCCTCTTTCACTCCCCGCACAGACTGTTTACCTGAATAAAAACATTTAAACTACAACGGAAATGCTAATGGAAACCAGAATGCTGCCAATGCCAAAATCTTGAAATTAACTGTGAATATATGCTGACCATCTTGCTTCGAGACGTCAGTGTCAGTGCTGGTATAAGTGGCTGTGCTTTAGGATGACAAGGAGGATTGTAGCCATGGAACAGAGGCTGCAAGTCTGACACGAACGAGACTTGGAATGAGAGCGCTGATCTATATATACACATAGGGTTAAGGTCACAAGTTATACAAGGGAGTTTCAATCAAATCCCCACTGTGGCATGCGCCGTCCATGTACAGGGCAGCAGCAGCCACAAAATACATCAAACATGATGTGGTACACAATTCATCTATATAAAATGGCAGAGGACTATTTTAGTCAATCTGAGTGTTTCTGAGCCAGGATAATGTCAGGTACACTGGAGATACCTTACCACGCCATAAATTCTTTCACTCAGTTGAACAGGCATAGAGACACTCAAGGATGACAGCATGCATAGTTAAGTCGAAGTAGCAAAGACATCTGCACAGTACACATGGTACTTTCCGGCATGCGTGCACCGCATACCTTCTCACGTCTTTATGTTTTCTCATGGGTCAGCCAGGCCCTACACATCTGAACAAGGATGAACACTGGAACACACTGTATATACACCATAAGAGCTTTTACATGTAGGCTGACCACTGCTTGCTAGTATAGCAAGGATATTCTTGGATTGCTTTTAATAGCTTTTGTTAGTTAGTAGTATATGGCATTTATAGTGGGAACAGGGATGGGTAACTCAGTGAAAAATAAGTAGTACGAGATTGTGTTATTATATTAAATTCCTTATAAAACCTGAGGCTTGGAAATATGCTAAGAGCAGAGTTATTCTCTTGAAGGTTACTCCTCTGGGTATCTGGGTATCTATGTATCTATGTATGCATTTATCTATCCATCTATCTATACACATATAAATAAATAGCAAATAATAATCTTTCAAAAAAAAAAAATGTACAAAATGAAAGTGGTTACATGTCTGTTTCTGACAGTAAAATCATCTGCATCTATTAATTATTGCCTCATGACTTTCAAGTAGCACCATTTTTCCAAAATTGATAGAGTCATTTGGAATGACAAGCCCTCATTTCCCTCAGTCCTACTCTACGTCAAGCTTGGCGACGACATCCTTTCTTGAAGAGCGACTGCCAGTGCCTGCAGAGATGCATGTCCCTCTCAATTAATTCTGCATATGTGGGTGGTTTCAATGATTCTCAGTCCATGTGTTCAAATTCCTTCCTGTCTGAAACTGTAGCCTGGCCTGGGTGGTATATGCCTACAACAACACCAAGGGTGGTTATGGGAACACTGGTTACAGTGTACTGAACTGCTAAGGATCCTACCACTGAAACCGGTCCACAAATTAAATGGGACTGCAGGTGAGATACTGCCCCCTAGTGGCTGGGCTTCCAACAGCAGGGACTTCTCACACAAAAGTAGAGTGATTGACAGTGATGCCTTACTAATCCGCTGATGAAAAGCTGTTGGGCATCCTTTATAATGATGCACTCAATATTACATCATTTGCATATGACCCAATTATGGTAAAAAATAATTGAAGGTATTCCCATAGGTCCACCATCAACACTAACTAAGTCTGTAAGGCAAACATACCATCTGAAAAGTCAGATTTTTTTTCCATAGGGAAAACAGAGCAGGGCAGCAGAAGGTGAGTTGGTGGAAACTGAAAAGATGCTTGTACATCCAAAAGACAAAAAAATAAATATATAAAACCATACATTGGAGAAGGTGGAAGGATTTTCTCCTTCTGTGCTGGGAGAGAATGAGCAGCTGTTCAGGTATTCTGCCAGCAGCACGCCAAGGCTGACTCACTTCCAAAAGCTCCTCCGCAAAATCATCCAGAGACAGGGGAGTCACAGGTACCGGGTCCAACAGATGCAATGCTCTGGTTTCTTTATGAAATCATAATAATGCTTTATGGGTGGCAGAGAAATTCTAGCCCTCCCACCAGCCCTGTGGTTTTTACAGAGAAATATTAAAAGATTGCCTCATACCATCAGGGTTCATGTACATTTTGCATCACAAAATTTTATACTTTCTTCCTGACCTGGATTTCTTGACTGGAAAAATTTTGGTCAGTATTCAATTACAGCTGTGGTGATGGTGGCTGGGCAGTATTACCATCAACTACTCAGTCCTTCTATCACTGAAGAAAAAAAAAAAAAAAAACTAGATCACCAGATGATGGCAGAATAACTGCCCAAAATTTGTAGTTGTTTGTGCATCAGGAAACAATAACAATTTCTTGACATTTTATGTTATTCATGCAGTTTCCAGACATGAAAATGACATTAATTTTCCATACTTTTCCGGTCCTTCTAGACCCACGTAGTACTGTATGAACATTTTTTTCTTTTATTTGTTGTTTGCAGGTCAACTGAAATGTGCATCTGTGTCACATGTCACTTTTTCTTTGCAAAGCAGCAATAACAGTAAAAGTGGAAATTGTAAATGTCAACATGGTTGTCAGATGTGATTAGTGCGAGAAAACAAACCAGCTCAATGTTGCACAGTCCTTTAAAGCCATCCATTCTGTTGCCAACTTACATTTCCCGTCAGCCGAACAACATCAGAATTACAAGTGACAATTGTCATGATCCCCTGGAAACTCTCAGATCAACTGATAATTGGATGGTTCTTCACAAGGAAGAACAAACACTATGGTAACATCACACATAATTGCTCTGTGTCTCACGCTGAAGATTCATTAATGCTGGCTGGCTCAGTTGCCCCTGTGTTGATGGGTTCACTCTCATCACATTTCAAGTACATTTCCCATTCCAAACTGGAACCGACAGCAAAACCAAATACAGACAGTAATTGGCAACACAGGGCTCATGTAGCACTGTGTGAAGCTTCATTGAAAAAACACCAACACTATGTTCAACATGAACAGGAGGACTGTACAGCTCCAAGTTTGCTATTGCACATCCCGCTCTTAGGAAACTAGCACCTATGAAGTTGACATAAAACAGTTCACCAAGACCTTTGTTGGGGGAAATTTTGAGAGTTCTTGAGCGCAGTGGCCACAATTGAATAAAAATAGGTCTCTTCAGAGCGCTTTGGCTCAACGGCTGTTTGTGTAATGCAGCATGAATGGCACAAATTGCTACAGAGGCCTCTCCATCATCTCTATATTTGGCCTGTGCTCTTCTGAACAGTCGAGGTCCTTGAGCACACATGCTCTCACACCTCACTCATATCTCTCCTATTCATCCCCGACAATACACCTTACATTTGTCTTTAAAGTTGGTGCTTTTTGTCAAACATCAGCAATAGCGGAGTCAATGGCGGAGAGTGGCGCGGGGGGCTGAAATACAGGTTGGCTCAGGACAAGACGGATATGCTCTCTTGTATGAATCAATACAGACAGGTTTGAAAAGTCAGGGTTTTGCAAAGCGAGAGCAAATAATCATTGGCAACCGTTGCTTCATTGTTGTATGTCAGACAGAAACCCATTACCAGACGGAGGGACAAAAAAAAGAGAAATACCGAGAGATAAAGAGAAAATGATTTTGCTGTAATATTCCAGCAACTGGTGAGAGGTCATACTGTGATTCCTGGCATGCCGTAACAACTCCAGATAGTGATGGATGGCTTAAACACACAGTTCTCTGGTTAGTAATACCACACAACAGTGCCTGCTGTACAGAATATACGACCACAACCACAACAAATGCCTTTATGCTCTTGGAGTTGCAAAAAAAAAAAAAAAACATATTGGCTATAACAATCAACTACTATTCACAACAAATTTAACCACGGATAATGCTGTTTTTCTTATCTAGATTTATCGTAGAGAGATGCTGAGGTTACATGCTTTTTTTTTTTTTTTTGCCCACTCTTTTAAGCACTGATATCAAACACCTGCCTCGCCAGCTGGATTGCACATTAAAAAAAAAAAAAAAAAAAAAATCCAGTTCCTGAATCCAGTTAGGTAATATGTGTGACAGAAGGCTTTCTTTTCTCTCAAACCATAAAGTGAGTCTCACACATTGTTGCATATGTCCCTGTATCCAAATAGACTTAGTTTTGGCTGTTAGTCTCTCCGGAGCATACAGCACACAGGTATAGCACAGAAAAACAACAACAGTTACAATATGTGCTCACCACCGGATGTTGCAGGACTCTCATGAATGGATACAAATGTATTGTGAATATATACGCTGGGAGGGAAAAACAATCCAATTTGTGTGGGCTGTAACGGAAAAACCACTAATTTGATGTTTCCTCTAATATCGAAAATGTAAAATGCAAATGAAAAAAGGAGAGAATAATAAATTGAGCATGATAAGGAGGGGAAACATGCTGATAAAGAGGAAATTGTTACAGAGACTAATGTGCTTGGAAGCCGGCCAGTTATTTTTCACTCTGCCTTCTCAGCTCTTTAGACAACCATTTGTGATTTTGATTGATGCATGAGAGCATTACAGATCGGGGTTTACGCTCCGCGCCGAGGGAAAGAGGAATGAAAATGGTGAGACGGGGCAGCAGCTGGACAGGAGTATGATTCACAGTTCCCAGCACTTCCTGGAAACCCCGGGCTGATGGACTGCTGATGAGTGGTGGATGTTGTGGCAGATGAGCGGAGGAGAGAGAGAACCCACCGAGAGGTCAATAGTTCTGCTTTGACCTGTAAAGAACTCCATTATACCTCTATCACATCTTCGACTCGCACCCTTTTTCCAACCGATGCGGCCAGTCAATACAGAAAAGTAACAATATCATTGTTGGCAACTGCACTTGAGTCCTGATTCAATCACAACCCTCTCATGTAGCGAAGCACATCACACCAACACGTCTCGTTTTTCAGCGAAGTTTGCAAGCGCTTTGGCTGCAATATAGGCTGCAATTTTGATGAAATTTCGGTCAATACTTCACCCTTCTATTTGATCCTGAAACCTATGATCACTTAAAAACACAATCTTTGAAATGTAGTGATCTCAAAAGAGTGGAAGATCTTTTGAAAGCACATCTACAGTATTGGAGGGTTGATTTATATGATTTGTTGTAAACAAGCAAATGGCTGCCCCCTCACTTTCAATGAAATAAAGAGAGAGAGAGAGAGAGAGAGAGAGAGAGAGAGAGAGAGAGAGAGAGAGAGAGAGACACTGATTGAATTCCATTACATAACTCTTTTGTCTGTTGTTGAGAGCTGCAATCTATTATTGCTGAAGCCGCGCTCTGTCTCTGCCATTACGGCCCAACAATTACATGCTTGATGATTTTCACTTTGCCCTAACACACTCCCACTGCCACCCTTTATGCTCTTACAACCGACTGAAATGCTTTGCATATGAAATCCATCATTCCATTTGGATAAAGAAAAACCTGCTGGAAAAAAAAACAACAAAACAATAAGAAATACAAAAGCTTTGATTTCTTCTGAGGTGCAGGATGTGTCGCAACAACCTAAGTATAAAGTCAAAACTATGATAATGCCATTCAGTCGAGCTCCATGATGCTCTCAGACAGATGTTTACAACCAAGGACATGTTAGCAGAGGATCACCACCTAAACTGCAGCCAGATTTTCATGGAAATTTCCCTCACAGCTAATAAACATTAGCCACCTACCACCTGTGTGTGTTACTGAGCCTTTTCGAGTTGCAAGGCACAGCGGTGAAACGATCCAGAGATCTCGCTGCAGCTCCGCGGCACAAGGAAATGGTGATTCATGGTGTTATATTTGGCTGTGAGGAGATGAACCTGTGGTAATGAATGAGCTTTAAGAAGGGCTTGGCCCCCATCATTAATCTTACACTACTGGGCTACAGAGAAACACAGAGTCACTCTATTAACACAAAAGAAGACATCCATTTGGTTACGCTTTGTTTAACTCACCTAAGAAATATTCAGATTGCTGTGAAGCAATTATACGATTCCAGTAGGCCATTACACGGTCCTCTAGGAACAAATGAGAAAACAAAACTACTCTAAAAAGAGCATGAGGGATGGAGAAGGGGTGAAGGAGATATCTGATTTCATTAGACTTCAGAGCATTTTCTCAGGAGCAGAGAGTGGCAGAAAAAAGTAATCAAAATCTAGACTAAACAGCGCCACTATTGACCGTGTTTTACTAGGCACTAAACTCTATGGGATTCAACTAGCAAAGCAGTATACTAAATACTAAAAGGAGGTCTCTGGAGCAACATGATCAGATTAAGCCTTTTTATCTGAGGGCCATCAGAATGATGAAGATGCAGTCAGCATCGAAACGTTGGTCTCCTTGTTCATCACCCTGATGAAGATGCAGCATGGTAACATCAGTCGTGCTGCACCTTCAATAAAAGGGTTAATCTGATCGTGTTGCCGCAAAGACCTCCCTCTTTTGTGCTTGCTGTCTGCTCCTGTGATGCACCGATCCGCTGATCACTAAATGAGTCTGATGCGCGGAGGATTCGTCTCGAAATTGCTCACTGTTTACGTCGGTCGGTATTTGCTATCACCCGTCATTACACATCTGAGCTTCATGTGATGAGACAGCGATCTTGGAAAATGAGTCGTCTTCCCAACACTTTGGCTGGGTTTTGTCATGTCTAACCACTCTGAGCATAATGACAAAACAGCAACCATGACATGACAGCATTTTTAAGTGCACACGACGCGCGTCACAGCATCACCTCATTGCTTTGCATCAAACAAGCCTGGAAAACTGTGAAGACCCAGGAGTGTTGTAACACCTGAGGACTTCTCAAGGTGCTGCAGAGCGCCCTGAGGATTCCTCATGTATCACATCATTCCTAATCCACTCAGCCAGATGTTTACTGCACTTTTTCCTTCTAGGGCACATGTGTCAAACTCAAGGCCCGTGTGCCAGATTTGGCCCGTGATACAATTATATCCGGCCTGCAAAATGATTTTTTGATTTTTTGTGAATACTGGCCCGGTTCCATATCGCCCACAATGCGGATACGACAAATCCCAACATGCACGGCAATGTCCTGCGCTATCAACACCGCTGAACAGCTGTGAACCCCTGCCTCCTCCTCCTCTTCCTCCTGAGGAGCTCATCAGCAGCCCAGAGGATCCCTTCAATCAAGACAGCTATTAGCTAGGTTGTTAGCAAACTAGCCTTCAGCAATGTCAAAACAAGACAAAACAGGTGTTTGCAAGACAGGTGGGAGCTTGTTTTTATAATCAAAAGTCAACCTGTCTTTATTTTGATGTTTGACTTTTGAAATACTTTGGCACATTTTTTAACCAAATGACTCATGTGGTTTAACATGTAAATATTAAATATAGTTTAATTTGCATGCCAGTGATTAAAAACATGCATGACTTTATATTTTACTTCAGCAAAATATCAGTTCTCTGGTTATTTTTGATTCCAGGTGATCAAACTATTTGTCATTCTAAAGGATTCAGGCTAGGCTTGTGGATAAAATACACCAGAAAAAAAGGAAGGATGCACTGGACTCTTTTCATGACATTTTCCAGGAATATTTCATGTTCAGTTCATGCTTGTGTATGAATCATTATTTTTACACAGGACATATTTTGATCAAAAGAATGACCACTTTGGATCAAAATGACTCAGGGTGGTTGTGATTTTTTAGTTTGACACCCCTGATCTCAGGTGTTTGGTGTATCCAAGTCTCACTGAGCTAGGACTGAGATGCCTTTTTTTTTTTTTCTTTATCTTTTTCTTTTTAATAAATTGTGCTGACGTGACAGAATACAAGTCTAAAGAGTTGTTAAGTAGGGCTGGGTGATATGGCCTATAAATACCACAGTATTTTTAGGCTGTATCACAGTACACAATATACATCACAATATTTTGAAAGCTTCTGCAAAGCGCCTCATAAAAGCTTGATTTAACCCTTTGAGGCGTAGAATCACATCAGTATGATGATTCTAGAAGGGCTGGGTGATATGGAAAAACTCAAATATCATGATATTTTTAACCAGATATATTGATATTGTGATATTGTGAGATTTTTGATAAATAATCATCAGTAATACCTGATAACTAAGTGGATAAAGGAAGGAAAATACAACATTTATGCCATATCATAAATTACAATATCCAAATTGTCTACACAACTCATATTAATGCTGAGATATTTACAAGTAACAACTACTCTTGCAATATGCAAAAGTAAGTTATATCATCAATACTTACTGGCTTAGTTCCAGTGTTTTCTCTGAACTAGAACAGTTTTGTATGTAAATAATAGGCCCATTATGCCACATGAAAAATTACATCATTTCCTAGTATCTGCTGGTGCTGTAAGCTTTTTTTTCTGGCAGAGCAGGTAATAATTGTCTATACAACAATTTACTATACGCTAAAGTTGGTGAAAACATGTTTTGGACTTGGTTGCAGGCCCAACTGTTTACCAGACCAAATTAACAAATTCCAATGTTTTTCGTACTGATGGTGCTTAGCAGGCATCTGCAGCACAACATCGCTTGATATTCTGGAGAGCGCGCATTAATGCTAGTAAGCCTGGTGTGTATGATGCACTAAGACATCAGCAATGTTAGTCAACATTTTATTTTCTTTGCTGAATCCCTTGATCATTTTTCTGTAATTACTGTTTCACTACACCGGATAATTGGTTGAGTTTAATTCATTTCTAAGTGTGCCAGCCTCGATGTCTTCAATTTTCATTTTTTCCCCTCATCGGATCTAAAACGCTGCATCTGTCACTGGTTTTGTTTTGTTTTAGTCCACTTGATCTGCACCGGGGACTGACAGTAAATTAGGCGGAGGGAGACGGTGGGAATTTGGTACAATTACGTTCATCTTTTCAGAGGGAGCCTCGGTGAAAGATGCTCCCTGGGGAATTAATCACCTCAGTGTTTGAGCATCTTACCTGTTTAATAACCAATTTAATCACTTCCTCCCAAGGTTCAACACTCCTAAAAAGATACGAGCGGTTGATTTTTATTAACACACAGAGCTTCCATTAAAGGCCAATTAGGAACTATGAATCAGCTGTGTGCTAATTTGTGCCTGAGAGAGAGAGAGAAAGAGAGAGAGGGAGAAAGGGTATGCATGCGGCGTGAAAATGTTTTATGTCATAATTCATTTCTGTCATCAGCAAAATGGAATAGGGCTACTGAGAGAAACTCAACATAACTTTAACCAGCACTGGAAGTAATACTTGTAATGCAAACACTCACAATCTAAGAGACACATGCAGGAATTAAGCATTAGTGTGAAACTGCTAAAACAGCCTCTAAATTCCCTGAACAAAATGTGTTATTTTACATATCTACATTTGTAGCATTGCTGTGGGTGCATCACAAACTTATTTATCCTCAAGTGACTTGAAAGGCTTAGCATTCAAACTAGGAACTGCTGTTAAAAAAAAAAGAGCCCTTTCAAGGTCGATGGTGCACTTACAACAAGCCTAATTGAGAATTTGATCTAGTCGCCCCGGGGGGTGGACAAAGTGCTGCTGTGAATGTTAAAGATGAGCTATCAGGATTTGATCAGAAGTAATCAAAATGCTGGCCTACTTTTAGGTCAATTCCTTCTTTACCGCCAAAGAATGTGCGCCAGACATACTCCTCAGGATCATTTGTATTCTGTACAAGTGTCAACCAGTCTTAAATGCGGGGAATAGTGAGGGAGCTCCAGGAACATGGAGGTGGACATAAATCTCAAAATATAACTTTCTCACATCCGTACAGTTGAGGAAAAAGTGTCCACGGAGCAACAATTGACAGCAACAGTAGCCATTACAACAGCAGTCAGAAATGAAAAGTTAATCTCATCCAAACCCAGTGGGAGTCCCCTTGCATATCATCATAATATACATATGTGAGTGCATACAGCAGGTACAGTGTATGATTTTATGCCTCATTCACGGCTCTGGTGAACACCCAAAAAGAAAAAAAAAAAAGTGGACTACAACTCCAACAATAAGCAACCCCACCTTTCTGTTTGACTTGTGTAATAATGTTATGAATCATCTCGCAACGTTAATCTTAAAAAAACAAAAAAGCAACCTGAACACACAGGCCGATTTTACATTTTGAATTCTTATAGGTGAATACGGCCCGGCAGATATTCTACACAATACCGCTGTGATGTAAGGCAGAGGGATGGACAAAAATAAATGATCCTTGTCAGTGGAAAAAACATAAGGACTGATGGAATTTCTTTATTAAGTGGTAATTCACACACGCCACCGGGAGCTGCAGCAGCACCTCTATAAAATCATAAAAACGCGGGGCAATGGACAACAGCCCTTTATGGCCGAATAAACACATCTACAGTAGTCACATCTAGTTTAGTCTGTGGAGGGAGTCATTCCTGTGTGATGCGTTCATATACTGTAAATTGCTTTTTTTTATTACAAGGCACCATGAAAAAGCAGGCGCAATGCAAACCGAGAAGTATATTATCCGGTCTATAATGCAATATTAGGTGGCATTCTGCGAGCTGCCACTTTGGGAAACATACTTGATGCACAAGCAGGGCGTGATCCTATCATAAATCTCTTGATGAAAGAAGCTGCTCCTGGCTAATCCCTATTAAAGGCAAAACAGCGTTTGTTTTCTGGGTTACAGTGAGTGAGAACTTTGCAGAAAATAATGCCGCTGTCCGTTGATTACGTACAGAAAGACATGAATCATTCATTAGATGCGACTTCAAATGAACTTATAAGAGGCCTGATAAAAAAAAGTTGCCGTTTCAACCAGTGGCAGCTTTGCTTGACAGGCGGTTGCAACGGTGGCACGGAAACAAAAACACCCCAAAGTTGAGCAAAAGAAATGTGTCCCCTTCTGCGAGCTGACACGCTGGTAATGATTAGCTCTCTAGCAGGATTCTCCTAAGGCAAGTGATTACGACAAGCTCTGTAAAGTATGACACCTCTTACCTGGAGCCCAAACAAAGAGCGAACATCACAAAACATTTCTGGAGCACTGCTCGGAAGAGTTGAGCTGAATGTTGTTTTTTGCCCACACCCTGCAAGAGTTTATGTTTATTATTCAGGTTGAGGACTTGGGTGGAAATTGGTTTTGCTAATGAAAATTACTTCCTGCGAAAACAAATGAACTGTAAATGCCAGCGACTAAGAGGTGCATACCTGTTTTTTTTCTCTCTCTCTGCTGGTGCTCGAGTGGGATGAGAGCTGTTGAGTATGAATCATTTTTCTCAGTGTTGCACTCTGTTTTGCCCCTTACCCAAGGTGTGAGCACCGCTAAGCCTCCATGAGAGGAATAACCTGAAATGGAGGAACACTTCAATGTCGCCCTTTCCTCCTCTCCTCCACGAGTGATTATACAATTGATTTTTTTTTTCCACCAGTGGTGCCTGCTATAGGAGCAGTAATAACAATTTATCTTGGCTCCTTGTTCCATTACAGCGGGGCTGCAGTGAAACCAGAGGAAAAGTGCTGTGTTTTTTGATTTATGGGGGCTATTTGACCTGTTCTTATTAGAGGGATCTACAGAATGTGATGCAGACTTTGGAAACAGACTAAGACTTCTGCTCTGCGAAGCGAGTGTGAACGCGGCGTTCACACAAGATGGAAAGCGTGTCTCAGTTGATTGGAAAACAAATATGACCCGGTCCGAGCAACAATGTTTGAATGTATATCAGCTTTGCGGCCGCGTTCTAAGACCCAAGTTGTTACCACATGGTTTCCATCTCATTTAGAAGATCAGCGAGGAGGAAATCCCATGATAATACCGAATCCTTCCCAAGAAACTATTTATGAACTGTCATCGCATTCACCATAACCCTGAGGGCTGGCAGATTTACAGCATCACTATTATATTACATATCATGGCACCAACTGTGCATCGCTATGTAGTATAACTTAGCATGGATGGGAGGTAAATAGGTGAGAGAGGAGTGAGATTATCTGGTAATTCCTCAGTGATTGGAATATATGGAGCTGTTTAGGCGTGGCAGCTGCCTCCCCGCCTCCCTCCCCCAAATCCAGGTTCCTCTCCCGTGGCTAGTGATAATATTTAACTGCTGACCTTATCTTTTCTCCCCTACATCTCCTTTCCCCCAGCAAATGTGGAGCATGTTAATGTCTGACACAGCTCTACATGTAGCATGCTAATCCATCTGTGGCCCGACTGATTAAAGATGAATATCGCTGGGATGGTAAACACAGACATGCCCCAGGCAGCTTCACTGATGACTAAATCTGCACAGGAGCATATAAACGTTTATACTCAGGCCAGCATATAATATTGCAGATCTTGAGGCCAGATGTATAAATCATTGTGTAGAATTCCAACTTGATAGCCGCAGCAAACTTCTACTCTCAAATCGGTAAACTACTACACAAATACATGTTTGTTAGTGCAAACCACCTGCCCTCAACACAATTAGTCCAAAGTGTTGCGCCAGTGTCTAATGTTCTCCTTGTTCACATTTAATTTCACATGGCGAATTTATTGTTGATGAAAAATAAATCAGAGAATGACAAAAAGTTTTGGGCTGTTCCCGACTAAAGATGACCATTGTGAGGGAAATGTGCCGAACTGTGGCTCCAAAATGGCGGTCCTATGTCGCACAGTGAGACAGGTCCAAAGATGGCCATTGTCACAATCTTGCGACCAAACATAGCCTGGGACAAAATTCTGACAGCATCATAAATTTAGGAGAACCATCTCACAATGTGACCGCTGCTACGACCTACATCTACTAACCAGCCAGTAAGAATGCAGCATAAAACGATATAAACCCAACGATGGAGGTAAACTGAGCAGAACAAAATGTTTGAGAGATGCTCTTCCTCCTACTTTTCTTTGGATTTTTTCCAAGTACATTAATAACACAGATACAAGGGCTTGATTATTGCTGAGCTTCATTGTTTTCCACTATAGCAGTGTAAAGAGATGACACATGCTGATGACATTTTCTTGTATACTGACTTGCGTCATAGCCTATAAGATTCAGCTGATGTGATCATTGCACGGTCTACATACCTCAAACGTCCCATCCCAAGTTTATCAGATCCATGTCGCACACTGTGGCTTGCAATACACTTACAAGACTGCTGAAATCTTACAGTCTGTCGGCGCCATTAGGAATGAGATGTCTACAGAGACACCACAAGTACACTGCAAAGACTTAAATTAAATAACCCCTCGAATACATATTGGTTACAGTGACACTCAGATTTATAAGGCAACAGGCAAAGCATATAAATCATTCTCTTATTCACTTCTCTAATCCCACAGTGACTCATGGTCTATTTTGATTATAAAAGCAGAACAAAGTCTTTCTAAAAGTGGGTAAATCCATTGCGACTAGAAGCATTACAAACACATATGATGACAGGCCCAATTAAAAATATAAGGGTCTTTATTGCAGTAACAACAGTATAAACTCTATAGTCACTGCGATGGCATCTCATTTAGGATTGCCATGAACTCACATCTCATCAAAAATACACTTGTATTTAATGTTATGCAGAGAGGTAGACACATATTCTCCCGGTTCCAAAATTTGCATAGAAAGATGTGCATGCATCTTTTTTGTGCATACGCTCCATTTGTAAATTTCATCCCGCAGAGCTGAAAATGCACTTTTAATATTCTAGCACTTAGTTGGCAAACTAATTTGATACAGTATTCCCACTTTAGAGGATAAATGTTCATGAGTCTCTTGCAAAAAAAAAAAAAAAAAAAATGCAAACAGGGACTATACAGTAAGCCTTACTTTCAACATAATTGGGTGTTTTCTGAGGGTGAAGTGTTATTTCTTTGCCTTATAAAAGGTTGCATGTGCTCCAGAGCACCAATACATTTCCTTTTCTCCTCTTATGCGCATGTTTTACAGCTGACAAAGACAGAATATGTGCCTCTTTCAGCTAATCAATAGTGCACCACCTGAGAGTTGTGCCCTTCCCCTGTAGGTAGAGTCGTCATCATTAGCTGGACAATCACCACTGAGAGGCACAAAATTTAGAAGAATTATAGTCCTGGCTGAGAAGCAGGTGCAAAATACCCTTGAAAATGACAGTGACAAGCTGAAGACAAGAGCTGTGAATGTGAGGGTGTACCTGTTCATAAAAGCCATCAAAGGCAATCACTGGCAATCACTGACACATGGCATAAAGAACAGTCAATGATGCAGCGTGCACCACCGACTGCACACCATTGACCCATGAGTAATTTAGCAATTGAGTACTTATTTTCTTAAAGCACATAGTTTGTGTGTGTTTTGTGTGTCACTGCTTTTTTTTGTGACTTTACAGATGCTACTCTCTGAAATAACTATGATTGACTATGTTGGTTTTGCAGCTGTTTTTGCATTGTTTTTGCATTTTATTTTCAATTATTGTGCTGCATCCCCTTATTGCGATGATGTTTTTGTTTTGTCTTGTATTGTAAATCCAGTCCACTGCTTTCCTTTGCAGCAGCGTGCTTTCGCCCCACCCTCAAAACCCAAAGAAAATCCGTTGTTAAAAAGACTGTTTTTTAGGGCCCGAGCACTGGAACAGTGCGAAGCCCTATTGTTTTTTTTTTTTTTTTTTTTTTAAAGTTCATTAAATGCATGATGTTTACAAAATCTATGAGTAATAGTGTTACATAATGATGATCTTAGTACTGACTCAAATAATCGTGATTATGATTTTTGCCATGATCGAGCAATTCGACTCATTGTGTGTTTGGTTAAACCTGTTTTGTATAAATGCAATTGTATAAAATGCAATGAAGAACTTAGCACTCTTTTCCATTGTATGTGGAAGTGGAAAATGTTGTATCTGTGGAAGCCAAACTGTGTTTAAATCCTGAAGATTTTGCAGTAAGTGGAAGGAAACAAACTATTTGAATTTTGTTTACTACAGGCCAAACGTATAATTGCTTTAAAATGTAAGGGTACTGAAAGACCTAAATGTAGCCAATGGATTATAGAGATGTCTTGCAATCTGGCCTTAGAAACTGACGTAGGAAAAACTGAAAAAAAAAAAAAAAAATCATAAGATATGGATTCCCTTTTTATATTTCAGGAAAGATGAACAGATATCTGTGAATCCAGATGATTTAAGATGGACATGGATTGAGAGGCGCTATGTATATATGTAGATCATTGTGGTTAGACAAGGGTGCTTATGCTTGATGGTCCTCAAAGATTGCTTATATGTTGTATGCCACTGAGATTAATCTTGATTTCTGGATAGCTGGGAAGAAGGCCAGATAAGATATCCATTTTAATCAATCAATCAAGTTTATTTGGCACATGTAATCATATAAGATACAGTCTCAGTGAAATGTAATCCTGCCAGTTCCCTCAATTTATGCATTGAAGAGTTTAAATAGAATAGGAATAGTAATAGTAGTAAGTACATGTGTGTGTGTGCGTGTGTGTGGTGGTGGTGGGGTTCTAGGGGCCTGAGGGTACAGTAGAGGCTCCTCCTTATGCTGGGATCAGACAACACAATTTTAGCCCACTTTTGACACACTTAAGTCATCACTGACAACTTCCCAGTGTCATGCCCAAATATGAACGCTGGGAAAGACGAACGGGCGTCTTTACTTCTCGTAGTGTGAAATGATCAAAGACCAGCCACACACCCGATGAAAAGTCTAGCATGTCAGAATTTTTTGTATTTTTGCACCCAGTGTGACAACTCCTGCGTCGTGTTCCTCAAGGTCGACCAATGACAGAGTGTTCTCTGGCTCACATATGTAAACATGCCGTAGAAAAAGTGAGGGATGCTGCTTTTGCTGCTGTCATATGGCACGCTCGTTGAGCTGTGGCAACATTATCCCTGCCTGTTTGACATGTCTTCAAGGGAGTACCATGACAGAGTCAAAACGATAACCAAACGCTGTGCTATTTTCGTGGATGTGTGCTGGCACACGCACATGTCTCCAAAATCACATGAACCCCTATTAATGCTCTGTGTGCTTGTTTCACACAGATATAAATGACTCAAGCAGTAGAGACATCTATTCGTATATCAGAATATGATTACTCAATTGATTAAAAGACAATAATACCATCACTTTACTTGCAACACCTAATATCACCAAAGCCGACTCTGTTCTCTGTACTGAGTTAGATAAAGGGCTGTTTCTTACCAGTATCTGTGCTCCACACCTGCTTGTTAGATGTATGAAAGGCTTCTCTTATGATTGATCAAACATAATATCACCTGAAGGCAGAGCTGGTATGTTAATCCATAATTTGAGGGAGGTGAGGTGCATTATAAAAGTGCTCCAAGCAATTATGCACAGGTTATCGAACTTGGCTACACCCCCCCCAAGCATCAGGCTCTTACAGAAGTACACAGACCTTTTTCTTTTGTACTCTCCAAAGTCGTTGACTATAACTCAAAGTTTGTACAGTGGAAAACATCAGTCATCACTCACACGTCCTGATCCAAAAACCTAAAGTTGCTGAGGAGGAACTGCCTGCAGGTTCTCCTTTCTCCTTTCTCCTTTCTCAAAAAAGCACCTAAAGCATTGCGTTTTCATTCCAAAAGAGAAAGGCCATTGGAAGTAATGAACACTTTGTAGCAGAGCACACGAGAGGCTGTAATTGTTTTGGCGATTAAATCTGATTGTGCCTGTACATGAAACAAGTTTGCGGGCGTGTGTGTGTGCTTTTCAGAAAACTCCAATTTCCACAGTTCTCCCTTGAAATCGAAAGAAGTGACCTACCTCAGTCACAATTATTATGAAGAGTTGTAAGTTCCATCATGTGGCCAGCATCACACATAGTGCTTTTATAGCCGTGATTGACAGTTTCTTGACCCTCCTCCCCAAAGACTGGTGAACTTGCAAAGGGATGTGAACGATGATTGCCCAGGGTTACCCTTGTTGCCAATCTCCAGATCAAGACATGGCAAGAATTTATGGCACTATGATTGCCTAGTCTGACATTGTGACCATTGTGAAAGACAAAAATATTGTGTAGTCTGATCCTGGTGTATCCGGTACCTTCTTCCGGACTGTAGCAGGGGAAAAAAACAAAGACATTATCTGTGTGGTTGGGATAATAATAATTCTCCTAACCTTATTCTGGAGGCGCTTGGTGTAAATATCCTTTAGGCAGGGTTGCCAAATGGCAATGTCCAGTATTCGAGGACCCAGCCAAGTCTGAGCAAAACAAAAGACATGACAGTTCCAGATATCCAGCTGGAAACTGATGCGGGCACGGAGGTCGTCCAGCTCGCTATCCAATGCCTGTACACTGGCCAGCAGAAGGCCCCACGCAGAAGATCCACGTGGCCGGGATGGCAGTTGGTGTTCAATCCTTCTGCTCCTACCGTGGTGGCGCCTTTGATGCAGAGGTAGATGCAGAGATGGTCCTGCTTGTCCATAGCTGGTGTTCATCCCCTTCACCTTTTCCTCCAAGTTTACCCCAATGTTTGTATCTGAAAACCTATTCCAGTCTCCTGACTTTTCTCATGACAGATGTATATCACCTCTCCACAGCTGGATGGCTCATCCACACCTTGGGTTAATTAACCTCACTGCTAATGAGTGCAGTAGAGCGGGTGTGGCACTGAGGTACAGAGGGACCAACAAACTTCAAATACAAAACATCACACCACAGTTTGGGCTAAGAACCACCGTAAAATGATCACCGATAATTTACCATTAAATACCATTCAATATTATTCTGTTAAAAGAACACAGATACCGTATTTCACCAATTAATCGCCGAGCCGCAAATAGCCGTCTGGCTCTTTTAAACGCCTGGGGTCTGCACCCATTTTGCGTATTAAAGGCCCACCCGAATAACCGCTGGGGCGATTATTTGCATTATATTGAGGTAACCCAAAATAAGGCTATTCACCTTATTTTTGCAGAAGTAAACAGTTAGCCGCACAATAACTGTGCGGCACTTCCGTTTTCTGTCAAAATAAGAGAGCTTGCTAACGTTAGAAAAAAAGGGTGTACCGTAATCTTAAATCGACCGACTAATTCTTATTTTGACAGAAAACGGAAGTGTCAGAGGGAACGACTCGCAGCGTGAGCGGTTTGCACTATGTTTGTATGTACAGATATGTTTACCTTATGTCTTACAGTACTTTTGTCCTAAAAAATATGTTGGACAGTAACTGTCATCACAATAATGGCCTGGGGCAGGTCTGTGTAAAAATAAATAAAGGCCTGCATGAATAGCCGCCTGGTTCTTTTAAACGCCTGGGGTCCAAGTTGATTTTGCGTATTAAACGCCCGGGCGATTAATTGGGGAAATACGGTAAATCAAATTCATCATTTAAAACATAACTAAGTTCTGAAATCCAATAAATTTCACCTCATCTAGAGTGCTACATTTTTTTAATCCCACAACAGCTAAAAGCAGTTTAGGGTGATTGGCCTTTTCAAAATGGGTCATTATAGGATTACCAGTGTATGGCTGAACCGTGTTCTGACATGTGTAATTTTTGTGCTCCTGTTGTCATACCCACATGGATCTCAGAACAGATACAGTTACCTTGTAGTGTTGTGTTATTACTCCACGATTCCTATACTCTTTTCCAGTTAGAGTATCCCTTAAGGTGCTACACCTCCTGGTGCAATTACATTGTGCAAATTGGGCACATTTATCATTTACATCAGCCAAACAAGGCAAACTAATCTTTTTCCTCTCTGGGAAAGGTAAATCTTGGTGGTTTTTCAAAAAAGTTTACCAGCCATGGGATCACTGATAGTATGTGTCACTATTCTAAAGCCCTAAAATAGGTCATTCTCTGCATATTTTGTAAATAATACACAATAAACAATGGAGTGTTGATCTGGTCATGTATTTCAGAACAAATGCCGAAGGATTGTCTGATGTAGGTTTGTCTTTATTTGGTCTGCTTTTCACTTTTTCAAAGACCTTGTTGTGAGTGTTCTTATCATAAATCTTCTTTTAGAGTGATTCCATTATCATTACTTGTTTGTTTCCTGTTTGATACTACATTACAGTCTAGTGACCTGGAATAGCATCTTTAATATGCCATGAGTGAAAACTATCCATGCACAGAATACTATTCCCATCGATTGTTTTTTTTTTTTTTTTAATTATTATTCAGATTTTTGACTAGTTAATTTCTTTTATGATATTCAGACCCAAAATGCTGATCTTGTGGTAATCACATTCAGGTTTTATTGTGTATTATTTCTGAAATACACAGAGAATGGTCTATTTTGGGGCTTTAGAATATTAAGAAAGGTAGAGTGGGTCTTGTATGTGTACTTGTTTGAAAGGGTTCTTTTTTTCTATGTAGACAAAATACCCAATAAAAAATAGTGGTAAGGAAAAAAAAAACATTCAAAATGGGCACAGAGATGGATACAGCATCAGTGCTTGCCAGGCACCAGACAGCTCTCAGTGACAATGAATTGAGATGAACATATGACAAAAGACACAATGGATCACTGTGGCCATGTTAAAGAACTGGAGGGAAGTATAACGCTTTTATGGAGATGAGATGTTGGTTATTTGTTTGCACTGTCGGCATTTTGAATTAATTGAGCACTTGCATAATTGTTTGCATCCCAAGTGACAGGTGGTCTTGAGGGAGTTCAGTGAGGTGGAGAGGAATGAGACCTTTAGAATTGAGTTGTGTAAACTACTTTTATACAGTGCATCCGATGGGACGTCACCATGTGTGTTTTTGCATGCTTGATGATTGGCAAGGTATAAACGTAGAAGCTGCATGAAGGAACCAACGGAGTTATGGCCAACAATTCTCGTAGGCACAAAAACATCATGTTTGTGTATTAATTTTGCAACAGCCTGGTGCTGTACATGCACATGGTTCCAGCATTAGAAGATGCGTGTGTAATTGGACTGTGCCTGGAAAATGTGCTCATGTCTCTCAAATAAGAAATTGTAGACAGAATGCTCCTACCTGACTCTAGATGGCTACAGAGATTTAATCACAGAAACAGAAAGCCCTCAAACATCCTACAAGCAGTTGGGGATGACAGGTATTGGTAAGGATCAGCCCTTAATCTAACCCATTTCAGACCCTGCCTTACCAGCGTGATTGCCTTTATCGCATTAAAATTGTATTTTTTTGTGCAAAGAAACATTTGAAGAATTGATATTAAAGTGAATCAGGCAAGCAGAACATACAAAAAAGGGATTTCTTTTATTTTGTAGAGGTCTACGTGGGTGTGCCACTACCAACTAAAATGACAAAAACAGCACCAAACAGCCTTGTGCCATATGCCATTGTGCTGTTCAAGTGAGTAGGCAATGCTGGGGCACATCCTTGAAACATTGTATTGTGCTTTATAATGACTGACATACACTTTACTGTCCTGTACTCCCACTGTGGTATAGTCAAGCTCAAGGCGAGTTACCAATATACCAAACAGTCCCAGGCAAGAAAAATCCTGCGTGCTGACAAAAATACAACTTTGCTGACGCAAAGCCTTCACCAATTTTCGTCACAAAAATAGGGCCTATTATTGCTAAAGCACCAGGCACTAGCGCACAGTGCGGTACAGCCATCACATAAAGTGAAGTTCACCTTTCATCACCTTTCAGAGAAGCCATGGGGTGGCTAAAACTGAGGCACCACAGTCGTTACTCAGACAACTACTGTATCTGGGGAGTTTTTTTTTTTTTCGACATTTTCCATATGACTTGTTCTGGCCCATGCTGTCCTCTTCTCCAGTCAAACATAATACTTCAGACCGCAGGAATGAGTATGCCTTGACAAGCTCACAACATTCCCTTAAAACAGAGGCACAGCAGCCAGAGAGAGAGCCAGAGAAGCAAAACTTTTGACTGACACCCAGTTAGGGCTATTGAGCTTGGATTACAATAGTAGGGTTAATGTTGTACCTGATATCCTAGCAATGCCATGATAGATAAAGTGACTTTTTCCAGTAATGCACCTAACTATAAAGTATTGAAACAACACGATTCAGACTGAAAAAAAATAGAACCATCATGCCAGCAAGAAATTATTTTTCTCCACTAGGTCTGTAAATTTGGTAGTTTAGTCAACCTGAATACAAGGGATTAGCATTTGATCGACATCTCTTTGCAAACTCAAGGTGCTTCCCGTCGGGATTTTTTTCCCACAAATTTATACAACTAACATTCCTCACCACTAATTACTGTGCAAAAGAAGCATAATCATCACAAAACATTACAGCAGTACAGTACAATGATAAAACACATTTTCCAATTATCATATTTCATCAGTGCTTCTGTGTTTGTACTAACATCTCCAACACTGTCTAATGAATACAGCTGTTAGGCGTCCAAGCCACGCATCGCGAACGGAGCCACACGTTCTATTTCATTGGTTCATCAAGATAACTTTAATCGCTGTGCTATATAAAATAAATAGATTTTTTATTTGTTCGTATGTCTACATAGGCACACATGTCATCAGTATGTGCATTTCCTTAAATGCCTGGAGTATTGTAGTATGGAATGGTTATGGGTCCAGTGTCTCACTCAAGGGCATGTCAACAATGATGGTCCTACCAGTAATAGCGAGTAGTTTCATTTTAACCTGTCTAATTAAAACAGTAGCTTAACCTAGCTGGTGTAAGAAGACGTTCAAGACAGTGGAGCTGAAATGGGGGATAGTACATCCCAGTTGCTGATGGCTGGGGCATGAACCTCTGTTCGTACTGGAAACCAAACCAGGAAGGTTTATGTAATTATTTAGCTTTTCTACCATCAGGCCAGAGAGCTTCATCAATGGCACCGTATTTACATACTCTACCCTTAAGCAACAGGTCATGCTGGTCCATTTTCATATTGCATTTTAGAGCCACAGTTCCATACACCACGTGCCAAAACTACCAAATGCCAACATCCTCGGCTTCAATTTGAGAGGAGAGAAGAGGAAGCGAAGGAGCACATTAGCATAAATCAGGATTACTATGCATGACTGTCACTTCAAAGATAATCAAACAAATTAGAAAATTCTTCAAGTGTTCACGAATGTTGGAATGAGTCAGAGATAATCCACTTTACTATTATTTATTTATTTGTTTGTTTTCTTGCCAGTCAAGAGCATTTGACATGATTATGTAACTTCAGATGAGGTACTGATGCAGGGCAGCGGCGGCAAGAAACATGAAAGGCAGAAAAAATAATGCAATGAAGGGGGAGAGATTGCGGAACAGAGGACAAAGGTAAGAGGAGACGACAGACAAAAGTCTAGACAAGGTAACTGATATGGAGCAAAGCCAATAATCCATACACTTGCGCTACCAACCAGGGCAGGAGACTAACTTTTTAAAAATGTCAACATCTAACAGCCACTGGCATAAAAATGTCCAAATTCACCGGCCACTCAACAGCGAATTATCGTTTTATGTCTGAAATCATTATTTTACCAGCATTCGGCTGGTGCTACTTTCCCACTCTGTTACAAACACGCTGATCATCATTGGCACCCTCGGATTGATCTGGAACGGGATTCCCTGGCTTATATAAGACAGGAGGAAGGGGCAGAGGCAGTGGTGTAGTGGTGTCTGTGTAGGTGGGTATACTGTGATCTCCATCCCAACTTGCACACAAACACATGCACGCTCACACACACTATTACCACATGTAACAGTAAGGGATCAAAAGCAAGCTCTGTTGTACTGCAATACAAGATTAATTATCAACACCCTTTGATTTTTTTTGCATGCATTTCAATTCATGTTCAATAACATTTTCTTAAAGTTCAGCTCTATACAAAAAAACTGATGTGATTTCTTTTAGTCACAGAACAATTACTCACGTGCATCAAGTGCACATCAATCTGTGCACTTCTCTACGTTTTTTTTTTTTTTAGAGAGGTGCACAGATTGCCAAGAAAATCTGCCGGATGTCAAACTGTGAAGACACGGCAGAAAACATTTCATAGCATCTATACTCCTGCAGAAAGCGCTTATTAAGGGAGAAAAATTTGGAAGAGTGACTGAAGTTGGAGCTGTAAAATCAAACTAAATGGGGCTGAAAAAAGATGAAAAGGAAGGGTACAAGAAGTAGTGTAGATATTCTCTGCAAATGCTTTGAGAATAAGTCTGTGAAATCACAAACTAACAATTAGGACTGAGACAAAGCTGCTGATGCACTCTGTCCCAACTGGTTGTCATTAAAAGGAGATACGAGAGCAGAGAAAGCACCTCTGAAGAATGAGAGAGCCGTAGTTGTAACAGGATTTCATCGTCTGCGGTCTTGCTCTGCTAGACGGACACCGACACGTATTTCTGGGTATTGAATAGGCATAAATATGTGGTAAATATGCGGGAAAGGCCGGTATATGCCGTATACCTGTGTGCACACATCACTACACCAGTGATCGATGAGCGTCTCTGTGTATTTTAGGTCTGTGTATGGTAAATCTCCCTGTCCACATTTATATGCTGTATTCCTGTGTATATGCACTACTGCACCACTGGGTAGAGACGATTACCTCCTGTATGTTTGGTCTTTTACCATCAAAGTGCTGTCAGGTGAAATGCTGACTTGAACGGTATAGCTGGTCATCAGCTGGACAACTCCTAGATCAGTGAGTGTACAGACTTTCTCCCAGTGTTTACGGTAACTTGAACCCAAAATAACTAATCCCTCATGGCCAGTGGTAGCCTGAAGATGAGAAAGCTGGTAGGCTGCTATTGAGATCTCGGGCTGGGAATAACTGCAGAGGAGAGGTTATTGTTCTGCTCTTAATCGACAGTCAACTGTGTGCCTATGAAGCTGATCACTATTCCCAGTGCACCACAGAAGTGCTGGAGATTTTACAGGTGCATATGTCCATAATGTTTCCACCTTCTGCAACAACTCCTCCAGGCTGTTATTGTAAATAAAAATGTTTTCAGTCAACCTGCCAAGTTAAATGTTCGCTGTTGAAGGGAATCAAGAACCAAAGCCTTCATACCCCCAATACTGCATCGTAATGACATCATCTGTAAGAGCCCAGGGCCTCATCAAGCCGCCATAAAGTTTAATAAAGCACAATGAAATGTGATTTTCACACGGTGCCATTCATTTCCATAAGCTCTGCCTTTACTACCCTCCCTTGTCGCCTCAGTGTCTCAGTGGGGCTGTAGGAAGTGGGGCTCCAGCAGGAGTGGAACACTTTCACAGCTCCGTTTTCATTTAATGTCATTAGAAATTCAATTCCCAACAAATGACTTTTTAGAATTTCACAGCAGTCCCTTAAGATGTTCTCGTGTGACCCACTTTTGTCTCAGCGGCAGACTTTTTTCCCTTGCTAGTTCCCAGTGTACCTGCAAATGCCTAACTCGCTCCAACTGAGTCCTCCTGTTCTTGCTTCAGTGGGTATTTTTTCAGGCCGCGAGCGAGGACTGCCTGATGGACACTACGGGTACTCTTGGTCATTTACTCTCAGTGTCCCATGATAATTCTTAAGTACTGTAGCCGCTGGCAATTTTCATCTTTTACATAATGGTGTCTGTGGGGAAGGAACAATGTGTCTTTCTGCTGCTTATATGCATTTTTGTAAGAATCATAATACACATGCAGAGGGAAAACAGAGTAAGTTTTTTAGGCAGGCCAGTTATCTTCAGATAACCAGGTGCTTTTTTTTTTTTTTTTTTTTTTAACAAAACAATAATTTGGCAGTTGTAAAACATTGTGTTATCTTGACAATAGCATTACCACCATGGACTGAATACATTGAGCAGGGAATGTCAACAATAGGACAGCTACCCTTTGAATGTTTAGTACTATTAGTCCAAGTTAATATCTAATCCACTATGATGACGCATTTTTGCATTTCTCTGACCATAACCATAGGCCTCCTGTTCAGCTAAACACTATAAATTCCTCCCTGCTTCTGCTGATTGCACACCAGAAGTGCCACATTATTTTCAGAACTAAGCATGTTGATATTATGTTCTGTGATCCACCCTGTCTCCTTTAACAAAAAACTGCAGATCCGTCTCTTCTCCTGTTTGGGGGGTTAAGGAGGAAGCAGGTACAGCTGACATTTGTAACGCTAAGTGTGAAATGAACATGCTCACGTTCCTGTCTGTGCAAACAAGGCTTATTAAAGGTGATGCACTATAAATCCGCTGCTCCACCTTTTTCAATTTCTTGCTTCAGTTAGCACCCTGTGGCAGCAGGGAACCACCTGTCCACAGGAAATACCTCACAAAGTGACATCACATGTAGTAAGATGGCACGCGTTAAATTTGCAGAAATAGCGACACTGCACTAGGGGCGGTGACACATTGACCGAGAGCAAATTAAATCATGATTAAAAAGAAGATGTGGACCATCTGCTAGAAGAAAAATGACTGGTAGTTCTTGAGTGGAAACCAGAATATTATGCGAATGATGATTCAAGCAGAAATCACTATATTCAGGTCAATGGTTGAAGTCCTAATAGAGGTAATGGCTGCTCCACCCTTGAATTTATGAAGCGGACATCCTTCAAGTGAAGTTTCCAGTATCCTCCAGCTGATCTTAAACATCATCAGACATGTGCATGCTGGCTCTGACAGGTGGTCCTCTGTTAGGGAGCAGGTGACCCCCCCACGACGCTGTCAGTCACGGTGACAAAGGTGACATTAGGAGAGGATCCTGCCATGATGGAAAGGGCATCTGCACAGCATGCACATCTTTTTAATGACCACAACCCAGATCAGATAGGCAGATAGAGACACACTAATGTACCCACTATAGAGTAAGCAGACACACACAGTCAGATACCAGCTCCCTCTCGACTTCTAACACACACAAACACACACCTAATTTACGTGTACAAGGTGCCCTCATGAGAAAGGAGGACAAACAGTTTGTAACAAGCAGAAGGGATAAAAGTACCACTGGCGCCATCGTTTTTGCGACTGAACATACCACTTGTGCTTTCCACTTCCCATTCGGAGACCCTGGATTACAGTGTAGATTGTGAATGTGCTGAATCTTTCACAGCCTTTCACTGAAAATTGCAGTGCGTTTGGTGGAAACATGAAATGGCTGATCTGTTGAGAAGCTCAAGGAAAGGCACTGAGCAAGTCTGTGCTCCTAAGAGAGAGAGAGAGAGAGAAAAAAAAAAAAAAAAAACTCCCCGGAGTGACACAGGGGACAAATGGATTCAGTTCCCACTCCTGTTCTTCCCGTTGTCACACCTCCGTTGAAAACATGCTGTGGGACATGATGGATGCTGTTGGGCGGATGTTTCACTGTCCCCTCCACGCTACTTGAAAAGGAAGCTGCGGATATGGAGAGCCATTTGGCCATGTTAGGTCTTATCTGAGCATACTGTACGAATCTGTTGCATTGTAGATATTTAGTCACAAGCTTCAGGGGCTTTCTCACATTTGTTCCCATAACACTGCCAGAGGGTATAGACAGCCAAAGCATGTAATGACTGGAAAAAGGTTTGTGGGCTTATGGTAGAGCAGGCGGTCAGAACATTACTCTGATTTGCACGTCGCTTCAGCTTGAAATGCCACAGCGTAAGTGCAGTGGTGGTGTGAAATTTTATCAAACAAGTGTTTTCTCAATTCCGCAATTAATTCAGCACGACAGATTCAAGCAGCTCTGATTAGTGTAATGTGATAATGGGAAGTAATGAGTGCATCTTTGGAGGAGAATGTTTCTTTCCGTCATGTAGAGGGGTGTAAAAATAAATAGATGGTGTCATGTATAAAACATAATTTCTGCATTATTCACTACTACTAACAGGGTATTTCAGAGGTCCAATGTTTGTTGAGCACAAATAACAAATCAGGCTAATAAATTTCCATGAATATTTGATAAGAGCTGAGCTGTGTCAATTATTCATGTTTATTGTAATCACATCTTGACATGAAGTCCCAGACAGAGTATATGGAGTGCGTACAGGTTCCAGGAAGTCACACCAAAGGCTTCTTAAGACCGCTGAATACCAGTTAGAGTGCAATTTTAAATAACGGAAACAAAAAGCAATGTTATCAGTGAAAAGAAAAACAAATAAAAAATGTAGATTAATCATAGTATTGATCATTGTAAGCGCACTGATTTTTGCTAGAAATAGGATTACATAACCCACATAGAAAACATTTTATAAAGATGCTGTATCTAAGCCTATATTTCAGATTCACAAATTTTCAGGCCTTGAATGTAGAAACTGTAAGGTACTAAAAGACTCTATAAGAATATGCAGACACCTTCAGTATTGCCAACCCTTGAACCTAAATGACGACAATAACATCCTCTTGGGTGGATAAATCAGGCATTAAAAATGCAAAGATGGCTAATAGAAAAGGGTAATGATTAATAAAGTAATTTCATCGCGTCATATCTTCACTTTATAGTCTACAACAGATGCTGTTCAGATTCCTCCCTGAATCCTCCTTGAAGGCTAAAGCACAATCTTGCCACAAATGGATCCGCTTAAAAAATGCTGGCACAACAAGGACATCCACATATGCAGCCCTATAGTGGGAAGCTGATGAAATGGTTATGTGCTATAGTGAATCATCATCCACACATTCGCTAATAGGCGTTTCCATATTCCATTCCTGGAGACAAAACACATTTGAATGAGGAAAGGATATGTAGGGCATAAGACACAGGGCTGAGAATGGAATAATCTAAGCTCAGTGACCATACAACCTTTCAAAAATAATAAGGTGACTGGTGTTCCAGGTAGAGGGAGATTGGCAAGATTTTATCACACGAGAGCTAAGGCATATTAATCTTGTTCCCGATGTACACGAGCACAATGCTAAGGAAAGAACTCAGGAGAGGTCAATGTGTGGAAACGGTCGTAATAATGTCTCGCGTTGGAAGACTGAAATAGAATGTTCTATATGCAGAAAAAGCAATCACCATGCATTGTCACATGCCATTGTAAGTAAGGCGATGTTACACGCATACTCCTGGCAAAAAAAAAAATATAGTGTAAAAATCTACACCATCTGCCAAACAGCATCAGATTGACAATAAAAACAGACTTTCTTGTGTGTGGCAAGCTCAGCTGTTTGCAGCACACATCACTTTACATATTTGCAGTGTTGTCAGTTTGATAGCACCCCATCCCTTCTTTCTCATTCATGCATCTCTGTACATTTTGGGCAAATAATCTTAAACATTTGAAGCATCATCAGCACTGAACTCTTTAGGCAAACAATCATTAACAAAATCTCTTGAGCAACAGGGAGCAGACACTGGCATACACTATTTACAGCTCCATTTGTGGCTCATTTTTGACCTTGATTAACAACCGCCGAAAAGCTAAATGAACAAAGGCATAACTGGCACAAAATAAATTAAGTTAAGACTGATGCAGCTCTGCTTCCTTTTGATAGTTCAGCAGGGTATAAGCTTTACATCTCTGTTTCAGATGTGAAATCAAAGACACTATGTACTCATCAGCAGGCTTGAGTCGGGTATCTCACTCTCTGTCCCCCGGCATGGATATCTTGGCAGCCTGCCCTAGAACTCATGGTACCATTGCTTCAATCTAATGAATGTAGACAACAACTGAAAGGCCATAGTGAAATGAAACAACATCGATCTTATTCTCACTATTCAACATTTGCAGTTTTGTTGAAACAGTCAGCACCAACATGACTGAAAACACTGAGGATCAAGCAAGATTAGATTTATGTTTAATTCGAGTACTATCACTTCACGCACAGGGTCAACAGTGATGTTTCCATGTCCATATCTGTGATCTTAAGAAACGAACTAAATGATGTGGCGCATAATTTAGAGCATTTCACGTCTCATTTAAATGGGACCTACTGGGAATTAAAAATGTTGCTTGCTATGTTTAGACAGTTATGTGATCAAGGATATCCAGCAAAGACACTGACAATTTGAATCTGTTTGACTGGCGGATTTCTTTTCATTTTCCAAAATCCATCCATTTTGACATGTTGTTTCAGATTAGCCTCAGCTATTGAATCATGAACGGATCGGATCTTGACTGTCACTGCTCTCGATACAGCGATGTAAATCTTTCCAATCAAGCAGGTTTGCAGCATTTGACCTGGCACGCCTCCTGGAACACCTCCACTTAGCAGATTTGAATCATCCGAAACAGGGGAGCTTGTATTATCTGTCAATCAGGGCCCAGAAGTGTTACGCTTGGAGAATTCTTTTTGTCGGATTCGTTCAATAAATACCCCACTAACTAAACTGCCTTTCATTTGGAATACATCACAAGGCACATTATTCTTACCCCGAGACAGTGCATTTGCAAACAAATTACTGAAAAGTGAATAATTTGAGACCTTTACAACACTGCTGTCTAAGCTCGCCATCAGTGCAAATCTTAGCCTCACAGCATCAGCATAGTAATTTCCCATTCTGTCCTGGCAAGGTGTACTAATAAGCATGTTGCTGGTTCAGAACAACAGCCCCAGCCTTCCAACACAGTACTGTGTGGCATCAATCAGGACAGTGGGGACTAATAGAGCCTCAGTGGCCATCAGAGAAGGGCAGCCCACTGATAGATGAGGGAACACAGCACAAACAACCCTGCGACTCTCTCTCACACACACTCACACACACTCCCATCAGTCTGCATGCAACTAATGATAATACCTTACGAGAGGTGCTTAATAGCCCAACCGCATCACCGTGATTTGCAGATATGGCCGACGTAGGAGTAATAAAATAATAAGAATAAGCAATATCTATTTCCTATTTTATTGTACAGAAGACGTTACTTGCAAGAGGGAGGGAGGCTGTTTAATTAGACCCCCATTAATCTCAGTAATTGGTCATTCTGCATCCCAGGAGTGTAACTGGCCAATAGCTGTTAACCTCCTGTCTCTCTATCGCCTCGTGCTGCCCTCTAACCATTAATATACTGGTGGGCATCATTTCCAAATGACTCATGGTTAAAAACAAACAAAAAAAAAAAAGACAGTAAAAAGAAAAAAAATTCATGGTTCTCAACAAGGGGTTGATTATATCCAATTGTTTATTCATGCATGGTGGATTATTCCTCAAGAGGACTAAGTGATTTAAGTTATGAATTCATATCTTATAAAAACACACTTGCTTTGTTCTGTTATGAACACAAGGAAGTATCGCTGTCTCCATGGATTACAATTTGCCCGTTGCACAAAGCCTTCTGTCATATTCTGAGGCAAAATGCCAGTGAAAAATTATATTGGTCAGTATTTCTACTCGTTTGTTTTTGTTAGATTGTTGTTCAACCATGTAAAATATCCAGATCACTGAATTGCAGAGGGGCCTTTGATGAGTTCTCTTGCATATCTTATGTGAAATTCGTCTTCATGCTGTGGTGCAATGCAAAGAGTCCACATTATTTACAAGTTGAGTTATTCTCAGTGTAGAGCGAAAGCTACATCATGGGTAATCTGAATGTACCCAGCCTGTACATACAGCTGGTGCCCCCCGTAGACCTGGAAATGACTGGTACACTAGGCCATCTGTCAGGAAGCAATGGACAGCTCCGGCCCCAAAAGGCCACCGAGGCCAAAGGGTTCAGCAGTGGGGAGGAAAACTGTGGCCAGGCACAGGTCCTTACAGAAACTCTAACAATATATGGATGAGATTGTGAGTATGTAAGTTATTATATGCTAACATCTCCTATTTTAGTGCTTTTAACTTGCATTGCACTGAGGCAAAATTCAGATAATTTCTGTTGATATGGCAATGAAATATTATTGCAGCTTGGATCTTGAGTCACCGACTCGCAATACCACAAACACTGCATTGTAGCTGCTAACTCTGTGGGGCACTGGCATTTAGTAGATCACACCCCTGTGGAGTATTGTCGAGCTGGCAAACCACCACAGACACGGTACTTTAAAATGTGTAGGCGTACATTTGGGACAAGTTAACGTGTTGAATTCAACGACTGCGATGCTGTCAAACGTCAAAGAATTATAAAATGCAATAGACCTGACCTAATTACACCGGGCCAGCTCTGTTTCTTACATTTTCAAGTCACCGCTCTCATATTTGTCATCAGCTACCTGAGGAGTTTAGCGTCTCACCGAATCCTCTTCCCACACACTTCATCATTCTACTCTGCCTTTTAATTACTTGTGTGAATATTCATGCAGGATCACAGCGAGAGCAATCTTCTGTTATAGCCGATGCATTATGAGTCAGATGTTTAGTACCCAGTGAGTAAAGGGTACTAAAACAGCTTAATGAAGTGCTCTTGCTAAGGGCTATAATTGTACTCTGTTTATGTGCCAGTGTGCCCCTCCACCCCAACCCCCCAATTTGGGTTCCTGTTATTTAGAGTATTTACAATGCAGAATCGCTACGTGAATGGGTAATTAAAATGCTCTTACTTCTGCCAGAAAACAACTGAGTCGTCTAGACAGCTCAGTTGGAATTTTTGATGCCATGCTTTTATCTGCCTGCTCTATGAAAAGCTGTCACGAGGCTTCTGTTTCTGAAAAGACAGAAACGTATCACTTATCATTAATGAAAGTGAAACTCAAACAGTGCCTTCCAGAACGACACGCTCTGCAAAGTGACTGAACCATTGATATGTCAAGATATTGAAACCGGAGGGGAGTAAATTTACCCATCCTTGTCATAACTGGAGTGCCACAATACATTAGGACAAAATATTATTTGCTCTGGGATAAGATTTCCTTTGTATTCAATCCGGCTGACCTCCATGGAGAACAGAAGTCATCATTTGTAATGCATCTATCTGCGTATTCATGCCCTGGTGAAGACGGGGGATACCTCACAGGGATTTAGTTTGCTCAGAGCTTCAATTCTGTGCCATTTCATTAGTCACCCATGCAGTCCATGTGATTATAGAATATAAAAATACTACATTTTAAAAGCCCATTGAAATCTGCTCATCTACAAACAGGCTGCGACACGTCTGCCAGAGGATTTTACAAGGATATGAGACTCATAATCGAAGCATTTCATATTTGAAATAGTTGTAATGATTCCAAATGAAATTTCCCAAACAACAATATTGGGGAGAGTTTAATGTAGCTTTTCAAGAAAGGCAGCCAATTATTGTTGCTACTGTATATTTTGGAAGAAAGAGTACAGTACATATAGAACAAGGATTTTTTTTTTTCAAATAAAACATAAAAGATATAGCAATTAGCTTAATGTGCTGAGTAAAGACTACACCATGTTACCTGTGCTGTTAATTTTTTTGGAATCTTTTTCTCCTATCTTTACTCTGCGTGTGAGTAATTATTTATGACATCTAACATCACTACAGCTTGTATCTCATCTGTAGTGGGGTGGAGGTAGACGTGTCAGTTACCAAAGGAAGCCAATTCTTTCTGTTTTCTATTCCACAACCTGAATACTTGATTTCATTGTACATGTAACTGTAGAGGGAGGATTAGCTCATTGTGGTCTATAATCCAATCCATGAGCTCCCTGAGTTGGCAAGACAATGACATATCAATATTGTTCTTGGTGGAGGAAAAAAAAAGAGGAACTGTAACAAAGCAGCCTGGAGAAAGTGGGAACAGAATGACTATGAGGAAGAAAAACAACATTTCTGGCTGCAAGCGAGCACCAGCTGGGAATACAAGGTACAAGGCTGTAGCAATGTTTCCTCTGCTGTATATTCACTCAGCATGGGTGGTCGACCACTGCATGAAAATCTCCAGCACTGCTATGAAAATTGTGAAACGCTGCAACTACTGTAAGCAAGTTAAGCCCTGATGTTAAAAAAAAAAATCAAGATTAAAGATTAATGTGGCATCAAAACTGTCAACAACCAAGTCTACAAAAAAAAAATGTAGATGAAACCCCAGGTTGTGGTGTCTGTCTGAGCAGCTAACAAATACGAGCTGTTTCAGGGTTAACTGTGAGTTCATGCTACAGAAATACCCTATACATTGAAAATATGTGAAAAAGAAATCATACCAAGACACCATATAGCACTGGGGATGCTGAAAAAGAAAAAAAAAGCAGTGTGGAAATCTTCTCCCAAGCTGCAGGCTGTGTCAGAAACATTAACTTTCATTCCACTCTGTGATATATGCTCTTATATTCATCTCATTTCCCCCTGACTGTCAGGGGCTCACGTGAACCATAGCTGCTTGACATTAAACTGCATTTGTCAGAGTGAGCAGCTACCAACAGCGCCCGTATACAGGTAGCAGTGTGGAAACAGTGTGCTTCTGATCGAGTTTTCAGTTTAATTGAATGCTCCAAAATCAGAAACATCAGATTTCTTGCTGTTTTTTGAAAGATGTCATTCAAATGTCATCCTGTAAAGCCCACCCCATACCCTGCCAAACAAGTTAATTCCCCAACATCCACGACTAATGGTATTAATAATGAGTGATTCAAACTAGTTAGTTGAACATGGCCAATTATGACAAAACATAATTTTATATATTTATGGACCCAGGTTATTCTATTAGGCTGAAAGGGGTATCACAGGGCAAAATGCTGCCATTTATTTGACTTAAGTGCCCCTTTATTCAGCATGCATTTTCGCAATAGTTTGAAACCTTGCCTTATTTGTTTTTGAGTAAGTGTTATTTACTTGCTAATAGGTGATTTAATTGCTCTAAACAAATGATATCTTTCTGAAACACATTTCAGCACTGCCCAGTGCCCACATCCTTGAACAATGACAAGCTTTCAGAGAGGATAGAATTAAAATTCAAAGGCGAGGCGGCTCATTTTAGTTCCAGGAACTGCTGTGTGAAAAACACTTGACTGATTTTAATCACATTCTTATTTATTTCAGCTTAGAGCTCGGCATGACTTTTTCAAGCCCGTGGTGTTTTTCATGCCGGGTTCACAGTGCAACAGCACCATCTAGCAGGTCTTCTCAGGCATCCATGTTGCTTGCCTTAGCATTTGATATTCAGTTTAAAAACCCTGCCTTTGTTGCATGCTGGAGTGGCACTAATTTATTTACAGGGTAGAGTTTTACTAAGGGAACTTTATCTCTCTATCTGTTTGTCTGATTTACAGTCCACTGAGTCAGCTCTATTGTTTTGTCTACATGTGTCTGCTCCTATTCAGGTGTAAGACTGCCAAACTGAGAAAAATGAGTCATGGAGTATGATTGGCAGTTGGCAAACACAGCAAAATCTCTATCTGGGACTCTTCACCTGCAGCATTCCCAGTCAAAAGAAACTAAGAGTGTAAACAGAATTTACACTTTTTTTTTTAAAAGAAAAAAAACTTGCATCTTTGAGTGAGACAACCCTGCTTGGGAGTCATAATGTGGTGAAAAACTGCAGAGTTTATGACAAGTGAGAATAGTTTGGAATGAAACATTTGAAATTAAAAATGAGTCAGAGTAATTGCTTTAATCCTTGTTAAATAATGCAACCCTCAGCAACACTTTGAAGATTCAGTCACTAAAATCCCCAGAGTAATGGGCATCATAATAAGCTTAATAATAGCAATGACATGTTCGGAGCTTCAGTCCAATGTGCCAGGGTATTTTTTAGGTTTTGATCATACAAATAGGTCTCTTAGATACATCGGTGCATTGCCTCATTCAAAATCAGGACACAGACTATTGGCTGTGGCGTTCCTTGAACTGCCTTAACATAAGCGAAGCAATGTCTCCTCGGTGTCTCCTACTCCGTGACATCAATAGTTTTGGGCTCTTCTCTCCCTCACATCTCTCTAATGAAACCATTTATATTGGTGACAAATGTGATGGTCCACCTCCCTTCCTTCCCCTCTCTTTTATCAACTCCTCTGCAGCTGGTGTCCAGTGTGTGTGACAGTCATTAAAAATGCATACCATCTCTCCAAACAGTGTCCTGACAAGCCGCTCGCACTCATTGGATATTAGTCATTAAAATTTAGTGAATGGGGCAAAGGGTGGCCTAGCTATCAGGTTCCTCATTCAGGCGGTGGATAAATTTTTCAACGTCCTATTACATCTACAGGCACCGCTGCTGACGTCTCAAGGCTGTACACTCTGACATTGCTGTTGTCGTTCTCTGTTGCTATTGTATCTGAGGCGTGACAAAAGCAGAATCAACAATAACAACATGAGTCTCAAGGTGGCTATACTGATTCATTTACTACTGGTTGTTGACAAGGCTGACTCTAAAAAAGGTGAGTTGCTATTTGTTATCTTGATGGGGCAAAACCCAAACTTGATGGGAGTGCTTTATCTTGTCGGTATTGTATATACTGAACAAGTCAGGCTTCAGTTGTTCAACATCAGCTTTTAATACACTTTCCAAAGTCATATCACATTGTTAGAAATAGTGAAAAAATAAAAATAGGTTAGAAAAGAGCAAGGAACCTTTAACTTGAAGGTCTCGTGCATTTCAATATATCAGACAACATAATTTTGATTGAAAAGGTTATGTGGCATCTACATTTTTGTGAAACAATACACATATATCTGAGTTTCTATATGAGTTGAAATCCACCTTTAAACTAAGTAATTTTTTTTTTTTTTTTTTTAATCTTACGGTGAGGCGTCAAATGTGGAGGAATCCTATCTGCTTCATCTGGCAACATATCAAGTCCGAACTTCCCAGGCCTGTACCCCTACAACATTGAGTGTGCCTGGCTCATTGTTGTGTCAGAGGGCTCCTCTGTCCTCCTTACCTTTCACCACTTTGAGCTGGAGTACCATGCGAGCTGTGCTTACGACTACATCAAGATCTATAATGGCATATCTGAGGATGAGGGGAACCTCCTCGGGACGTTTTGTGGTGACATTTCCCCTCCCCAGTTCACCTCCTCCTGGAACGTCATGTCCATCATCTTCCATTCAGACCGTCACGTGGCCCACAGGGGCTTCACAGTTGGCTACAGGAAAGGTGACGTATCATGTTCTTTACAGTGTACATTCTGTAGGCTAAGGATGCCAGATGGCTAACACTACCTAACCCATTCTCTCTGGCAAAGTTTTGACACTTTCTAATAGAAACAACAACCCAGACAGAAACTTTTTGTTTTCAAGTCTGCCACATTCTTTAAGTACTATCCTAATTACCTACCTCTTTAGAGGCTATTGTTGTCTCCACTGTTACTTGTTTTCAAAAGGAAACTGAAAATTCATGAAGCCCTATACCCTTTCTAGACATGTGCGGTGGAGTCCTAACTGGCCTATCAGGTGTGATCTCCAGTCCAGACTACCCTCAGGAGTACAGCAACAATGCTGACTGCTCTTGGACCATCCATGTCTCCAACACTACTGTGGTCAGTCTAGTCTTCCTGGACTTCCAGCTGGAGAACAATGAGGGCTGCAATTTTGACTTTGTGGCTCTCTTTGATGGCCCCACAGTCACCCACCGCCACCTGGGCAACTACTGCGGGGGAGATAAACCCCCCAAAACTGTCACCACGTCCAACCAGCTTCTGGTGGTCTTCAAATCTGACTTCAATATTGGGGGACGGGGCTTCAAGGCATACTATTACTCAGGTAAGAAATCTTAGAATGAAGAAATCCAGCACAAAAATGCGATAGAAGTGCCTTCAGAGAGTAGACAACCCATTTAACTATTATATTTTTGGCAGAGTAACAGCTGGAATTCAAAATATATTTCATAAGCAATTTTTGTCACTGATATACAAACTATAACATGATGCCAAACTTGAGCAAAATATTTATTTAGCCACTTTGCATATTGGATCAGAGCGATCCAAAATCCTTTAAATGTCCTTGGGATGTCACTACAGTTTGACTGGACATAACTCATCCACTAACAGAAACACACAAAAATTCAACCATGTTCAGGATGAGTTATTCTATATTCAGTTAAGGTCTAACAGACTACAGAGTGTGTCAGAACAGAGACTCTAGACATAACAGAATAAAAGGAATACACCAGTTTTTGCAGAGGTGCTTGCCACAGGAGAGCAATAATATCTCAGCCATAAAGCTGTACAACCCGTCTTTTCACAGAGCAGAAACTCTAACACTAAGTCCAAGAAACTGTCTGAGAAACAGAACTGAGAAATGCCATAGTTTTGAAGGATATAAACAATGTCTAAAGCGTAAGGAGTTCAGTAGAGAACAATAAGATCCATTATTAGGCTGACAGAACAATTGAGTTCCTTGGCAGCAATGCCAAAAGGACAACAGTCAGTGTAGCACTGCACAAATCTGGCCTGTATGGCATAGTGGCTGCAAGAAAAAAGGGACCTAAGAGCAATAAGACCCCTGTAAGACTCAGAGCATGAGACAAAAATTTTGTCATCTGATTCGTCAGCCATAGTGCTAAGCAATATATGTTGACAGAAGCTGAGCTTACACTACCACCCATCTAACACCATCCTGATTTCCTACCATGAACAAGAACGAAACAGCGGCCCAGCCAAAGCCCGGACATGAACAACCCTGAACACATGACAAATGACTTGAAGATAGCTGTTCGGATACCCATCTAGCTTCACTCAGCTTGAATAAATCTGAGGATAATCTGGGAGAAACCGCCAAAATTCAGATTTGCTGAGCTGATACAGAGGTATACAAGAAGATTTTTGGCTGTAATCCCTCGCAAAAGTGCTTCTACAAATCTTTGACTCACTCCAGTTTAGATGAGATACTTCGGTATTTATATTTCAATAGAACTACAAAAAAATGTCTGAAAATATTTTCAATTTGTTATCATGTTTTTGTTTAGACTGCTGAAATATTAAAATTTCAAACATGTAAAATACACAATTCTTTTTTGACAAAGGACTTAAATGACATTTGTTCTTTAACATAATAAGCTGTTAATTTTGCTATCATTTTGCCATCACTTTTTCAACATACTGATCACTGTGTCAAACGGAACTTGAAAGCACCTTAATGATCTAATACCACTGACAACATGATCTAACTTCTCTGACTTACTATACATTTACAGGGGAATGCCAGCAGATGCTGTCAGCTGTAAATGGCAACTTCAGCAGCCCACATTACCCCAACATCTACCCAAACAACATCAACTGCCACTGGACCATCACTCTAGCAGCTGGATACCGAATTAAACTGTTCTTCCCGGTCATGGACTTGGAGGATCGAAACAGCCTGTCAGACCGGTGTGACTATGACTCTGTTGCAGTGTATGATGGGGACAGACAGACGGACCCCCTGCTGGGACACTGGTGTGGCAGGGAACAACCGCCTGCCCTCGTCTCAAAGGGCAACAAGTTACTGGTGGTACTCAGCACAGACAGAAATGAAGCCCACAGGGGATTCAGCGCTTCCTATGTTGGAGGTAAATGTCTGGTAGAAGTTCCTGGTACATCTTCAAGCAGAAAAACCTACCTCTTCTTCCCATGTCATTTCTTTAACACTCAATTATCAGTTATAATGAGCTTTGCAGGAATCTTTATTTTATTATCTATTTTGACCAGCTGCGGTATGAGCCTAATATGCACTCACTCATTACTAGCTGCTAGTAGGATTTGCAATCTAAAAACTTAAAAGAGAATTCCACTGTAGTCATTATTAATCGCTCTAGATAGGATAATGTGAGGATTGTCTAAAACATAAAATGTTTATTTGCACAAACAACCTTTACACCTATTTTCTCTCTGTTTCTTCTTATTCAAATCCAAGTGGTGCCGGTGAACATTAGCTGCACGAGGACAGAGTTTTCAATTTTGATACCCCTGCAGTCCTTACCTCAGCTGGACCGTGAGAGCATCTACCTGGGGAATCCCACCTGTGCAGCCCAGTTGACAGCCACCTCATATAAGATACTTGCACGCTTCGTCAATTGTGGTACCGCGGGCCAGGTGACCAGCCACGGATATTCACTCCTATGTTTCTTCTGTATTGACAGAGCCTCACTGCAGACATTCTTCAACCATAATTATTGATCCTTAGGTTATAAAAGATATGTCGTGTGGCATATGCAGCGATTCAGTTCTGTTCTATTGCACATTTTAATTTGAGTGTAGCTGTGTCCTTTATTAACAATGACCTCTGACCACTTGCAGAAACGCCGGAACATCACCATGTTGGTGAACACACTCTACATTGACTTCTCTGATGGGAAGCAGCAAAACGTGCAGGAATACGAGGTGCAGTGTGATGCCCAGAGAAAGGTAGCGACAGTGGCCCTCATTTCAACAGAAGAACGTCATCGCATGGATGAGCTGGCCCGCCAAGCAGAAAGTGCCAGCACTGGCAGTGAGGAGGATGAGGATGCCGAGGCCCATGACCCGAGTGATATTGTGTTTATCAGCATCTGTGTACTGGCTGTCATTCTCATGGTGATAGCTATTGTATGGCTAGTACTTCTTTAGAAATAATGGCTTTCTACCCTCTCCACCAATGAAAAGACACTGACACTGAAGCAGTCATATTTTGTTTAAAAAATTTTCATTGACAGTATAAAAACTGTGCAGAGCTATTGACTGTGTTGCCTAAAATGAGAAATACTTCACCTCTGATTCAAGTGCAAATGAACAACTTAATCATCCTTAGTTCACCACAATAAATTACATACTATTCTTCACAGTAATTTACATTTAATAATGAAGCAGTACAAGTCTCATAATGTGCCACAAAGAATAAAAGCATTTATCGCAATTTAAAAAATAAAAAATAAAAAACTTTAAAAAGGAGAAATAAAAAACATTATGCACCAGGTATTTTGATAAAATTCAAGAAAAATCACAAGAAGTCTTCAATATACAGTCTTTGCCTTGTCCAGCCTCAGTTATTTTTTGTAATCGGAAACCAGCTGGTCTACTGAAAGTGTGCTGTTCTTCACTTGAGTTCTGATCTCTGGCTTGTGTTTAAAGGCAAAGACGAGTGCTCTGATGGTCCGCCTGTATGAACTGCTGACCAACCGGGAGCTCTGGTGGAACACTTCTCTCTCAATGTTGTCAATAAGGCCACAATCCTCCTGTAGGTCAGATAAAAAAATAAATAAATAAATTAACACGGCCCACACATTCATTAGTCAACTCAGTGCTCCTAATAAACTAAACTGGCCAGTGACCAAATGGCAAGAGAGTGAGCATCAGCAGTTTTGCAAACATAGTAAAATATTATTCACAAATGCTGTCAATTAACTTAAAATGACAAATTTCACTGTAATGAGTAACAACTCAGTACTCATAAAGAAAAAGTCGATTTCCATCTGAATCCTGTTCTTTATTTGTATAAAACGCAATTTAATGAAAATAAAATGAATTTTTAAATAAGTGTTGCTTGATGGATCATATGTGTGCCAAATTTAAATGGACCTCACCGGTATGGAAAAAGGTCTTAATTAATGCTCTGGATCATATAATTATGATAAGGCAAGCATCTGCAAGCATAAACTGCAAGAATGAGCTTGTGATGCTCTCTAATCCCATGCAAAGGGAAAATAGCATGCATCCGTGCTAGGTTTCGATGAGTTTATATGACTGAGCATCCCATAGGTTTTCATGAAACAAGCATTACCCAAAATAATGAAGCCATGCAATGGGAACTGACCCACAGATAATGTCAAATATAAAACATTAGTACAGTTAAATAAATTACTTTAAACTAAAAGACAGTGGAGTTTGGGTTCATAGGCTTCAATGAAAAAGCGATATCTCACCTTGATTTCCAGGGCTTCGGCCATCATTCTTCTGGCGTTGCTCCTAAGTCCCTCAGACTGTTTGTCGGAGCGTACTTCAATAGAAGGCTTATTGGAATTTTCTTCAATGAAGGTCCTCCACTGAGTGTAAACCTGTACGGCCAGTGAACTCACCTCGGGGTCCACATGCTTTCGCATTTTGTTGACAGTGTGACCTTAGAAAGGAGAAGTTTTTACACCAATGTAAACCAGTATTGCATAAGTGATGAAGGGTCTTATGTGTTAGAGGCGAGCATGGTGGTGATGGGTGTTTGCTCTTCAAAGATTTGATGATGTTCGAGCATGCAATGGCGACCAACTCGTGGCCTTCAACTGTACTGTGTTCATCATTTTTTGGGAAAAAGATTCAATGATAAAGAGATTTTGTGAATAGCTTGTTTGATTTGATTGGGTTTGTTCCACAAGGTGTACTGCACCCTGAGTGGACTGGTAGTGGAGTGTTATCCTTGTTTACCTACCTGTTTACCATTTCCGGAAATTAGTCTACAGCATGTGTCTGGGCAGCATCAAAGTGTGAAGAAATATGAGAAGCCACGCAGGAAGATGGATCTCACAGAATTTCTTCAACTGACCTATTTTTGTGGACTTCAGCACCTCCCTGGATGGCACCTTCTTGTTGAGCTCAGTCAAAGCATGCAGCAGGTTCTCCTTGGTCTGCTCAGGCAGCTCCAGCATGGACTTGTAGCGCATGATGTCCTCAATCACAACCACCCTCTGTAAAAAGACAGTTTTCAGACACTCACAGGACACCTTAAAAGATGAAATACCCTTCACTGTTCCCGTGCAAGACTGTATTACTAACTCACCCGCAAAGACTCAATTGTCGCTTGCTTGTAAACCTTTTCCTTGTTCTTCGTTTCCTTGGGTGTCTCACCCTTAGGTAACCGTACTACAAACCTGTCCATTTCTACACGCAAACTAGTCAGCTGTCTTGAGGAATGGCTGGCTAGTTCTCACCATTTATTAGCGACAACAAAGACTACAACTTTACTCGTTATGGTAAACGTAAGTCAACTATCTGCTAATAACGTTAGCCGGCAAGTCTAGCTAACATTGTATCCTGTTTAAAAAACATATTAAAGGCATTTCCAGTTCTGTATATGTGTGAATTCATTCACTGATATTACAAGAAAAACAGCTGTGGCAGGTATTCTCGTTACCTCTCCCAAAGCTAACGCTACTTAGCTTTGATACCTATGATAACTACTAGACAGATGCTGCCTTCATGTGCTGTCGGAAGTATTGCAATTCATTCAATCACCTGAATGATCGCGCAAACCGGTGGGCTGAGAAAGCGGAAGAGACGCATATATTGTTTAGATGCTACTTTTATACTCAAATTTGTGCTAATTAAATACAAATAACAGCTTTTATGTGTCATTTCTAAAATAAAATAACAAACTAATGGACCAACTACCAATTACGCCTTGTGACTTTAATTTGGGAATCTACGAGGAACACATAAAGGCAACAAGGGATCAGACATAGAACTCGCGCGAGACGCTAGGGGTGAGCTCACGCGAGATCACACGACGGAGGAGGAAGGGGAGCCTGTTGTGTTTGTTTGTTTGGTTAGATAATCGCAAACGAAATGGGGACTTATTTCTCCTTTGACTGTGTTTTGGGACTGCTCGTCGTGCTCGCATGCACGTCAGCGTCTTCAGACGTGTTCGACAGCGTCTTGGGAAACACAGCTTCTTGTCACAAGACATGTCAAATGACGTACAGCTTGCACACCTATCCACGGGTGAGTATTATCTTGCTGAGAAAGTAATAGTATGCTAGCGTTAGTTAGCTAGCTAACTAAAAAAGCAACACGGGCCCTGCTTACTTTGTACTCATGCTATGACAAACATCGCATGTTATTTAGAAAGACATTCCCATGCAGTAGTAGTTGTGTTTGCCTTTCGGTGAGTTGAAACGGCGTCATCTTCAAGGATGTCGTTGTTTGCTCAGGCATTCAACTGGTCCTGTTGTGTTCTTCCAGGAGGAGGAACTTTATGCGTGTCAGAGAGGTTGCCGTCTCTTCTCCATTTGCCAGTTTGTTGGCGACAGCGACGACCTGAATCAAACCAAAACCGAGTGTGAATCAAGTAAGTTAAGCAGCATAGCTTTTACCGAGCTAAGTGTCATTCATCATCACAGTATCCAGTCTAATGTAGGGCTGGGACGGTATGTTTGTCTCCCGATTCGATACTATCAAGATACTGGGGTGACGAGTCGATATTTATTCCGATTGTTAAGTATTATGAATTGATATTGCATTTTATTGCAATTAGTTTTTTTTTTTTTTTGAAATATCCAATAGTATTTGGATGTAATGTTTCATGATACTGTTATTATCTTAAAGGTCTCAATGGGTTGTTTTACACAGTGATGTCAAATCTCAAAAAATGCTGACTACAGTGAAATAGCTACTATGGGGGTTAATAATCACCACACAGAATCACAAATGTGGCTCATTGAATCCACATCAGTCTCAAATTTCCAGCCCAACCCAATTTTTGCAACTCCAAAACCGTTTAGACCCCAGTCTGCACAAATACCCCATTTTACAACAGGCCAAAGAACACATTCGGACTGCACGGAAAAACTTGCATGATAAATGGCCCAAACTGCATGCGATTAGCATGAGGTGGGCATGTCTGCAAAGGGCAGATTCTAAGGGATAGCCATAGAATCTATTCTCATGCAGATATCTTGAGGTCAGAGGTCAAGGGACCCCCTTTGAAAATGCCAATTTAATGCCAGTTTTTCCTTGCTAAAATTTGACTTAACTTAGGAGTAATATTTAGTCCATTGCTGACAGCTTTGCTTTAAATCAGTTCATTAATTTAAAAATCAAAAAAGAAAAGACTCATGATACTGAAGTGGGTCGATTTCCTCCTCCCACACCCTGTATGATATGCTTGCTGTCACGGTGTAATACTTTCCAGTTGGCTGTAAACAATTGTCCCTTCATGAGCATGCATGACTTTTCAGTTCCATGACAACACACTCAGATCCACATTGACCTGACCTAATCTTAAAACCTCCGGGCCCTTCATAATCTGGTTTCACCATCTGTTGCTTCTCATTTCAAATTTCCATAGCGTGCCGTGAAGCCTACACGCAGTCAGATGAGCAGTATGCCTGCAACCTGGGCTGTCAGAATCAGCTCCCAGTCGCTGAGCAAAGGCAGGAGCAGGTAAGAAAGTACAGCCCGCTACTCTCTATTGCATTCACAAGTCCATTCAAGTGTATCACTGTCTAAGCTGTCATCAAAGTATACACTCAGATTTTTGTTTTTCAACCTCAGTTGGTGGCCATGATGCCCAGAATTCACCTGTTGTACCCTCTGGCTCTGGTCAGAGGGTTTTGGGATGACGTAATGAGTCAGGCTCACAACTTCATCACCTCTTCATGGACATTCTACCTCCAGGCTGATGATGGCAAAGTCGTTATATTCCAGGTATTGTAAATAATGGGAAGAATGAATTGATAGAGTCTTGACATGGATGCGACCCAGTTAACTTTCTGATTCATTCAGTTACTGTGCAAAGTAATGGAGAGCAATCAAATAAGTAACAAAAACCTCCCAGACAAATTCTTTGAAAAACCCTATATTAAAATGGTTAATTCATACTATTTAATCATCTTTTAAATCTTGTTTTTATGTACAGCAGTTTGAATTGCCTTGTGTTTGAAAGGTGCTATAAAGATAAACTTGCCTTGATTATAAAAATGTTTGGGCTAAAGGCTGTCACCACAGCAAAAACGATGGATGGAAAACTCAGCAGTCACTATAAAAGACAAGCACCTGAAATAGGTTAACCAGGGTGTGACCTGCAAAATGACAGATTGCTTGAAAACCTGAACAGATAACAAGGGGTGTGTACAGCATCATTATCCAAGTTCACACGCAGTGCCATACAGAACCAGCTCTCCCAAGACAGCTGTTGAACTGTCTCAACATTGTACATGGAAATGGTTAAAAAAAAGTCTCTAGAATTTCCAGGTTTTATACACATGACAGGACTTAGACTCAGTCAGTCAAATCTATCTATCTATCTATCTATCTATCTATCTATCTATCTATGTGTGAATTTATGATTTTTTTTTAATTTTTGGAAGAATTGACTTCGAAGTTTTTGTTATGTATTTGACAGATTTTTTCGAGAAAACAAATTGCTTGTCTGAATATATATATATATTTTTTTTTGTAAAGAAGAACAATATTTGAATCAGAGTTCTGTTTCCTGTTTAACAGACTGAGCCACAGGTCCAGTTTTTCCCCCAGTTTGAACTACAGAAACAAGTTCAGGAAGAGCCACAAAAGACACGTAAGACCTCCCCCGTCACCGTTGATAAATGCCATCGCACACCACCAGGGTTACCATTTCATTTCAGACACAAAATAAAATTCTTCTAACTCAGCAAAGAAAACACACAGATTCCCTGTGACAGAAAATTACTACATGCAACTCACATAACCTTCCATTGTCATTTCCAAGCGCCCGGCTTGAGCAGCCCAGTTTACAAAGAGTACCACCGCACCTTAATCCAGGAGAGGGACAGGGACATGTTTGGGGACCGCAGCATCTCTGAGGATGACTACAACCTCTTTAGCTGTCTCTCAAGGTGGGTTGCCCCAAACATTTGCAGTCATTATTAAGTCAGCAGAATGCTTAACGTTCTGATTTACTGATCACTGATTATTCCTGTGATTTTAAGACTGTGGATGACGTTAAGTTTCATACACATCTTTGTAACTTCATCTTCTGTCTGTAGGAACCCTTGGCTACCAGGCTGGATTCTAACCACAACCCTGATCCTGTCTGTGTTGGTCCTGATCTGGATCTGCTGTGCCACTGTGGCCACTGCTGTAGACCAGTATGTACCTGCTGAGGTAAGTCTGCTGCTTTACTCCTGTTATCATTTCACTGCTTTCCATACCTGATCACCATGGAGAGACAGCTGGTGTTAGATTCAGATTCTGATTGGATTATCTGTCATTACTTTATACTACTACAGGCCGATTTATGCTTCTGCGTAGAATCTGCCTCATAGGTTATGTTGTGGCTTATAGCAGCCGCCTACCCTTCAGGCTGATTTATGCTCGCTACTGCGTCCACAGCGCAGAATGATGCAATTACGGCCTGAATGGTGCTGAACGGTGAAAAATAGAGCACCTTGAAAATTTTGTAACAACATGGCATGGTGCTGTGGAGGCCGTATTGGATCAACAGGTGATGATTGGTTGAAGTGCCATTTTTCTTGCCATTTCAACTGCAGAAATCATGACTGGCCTGCCACCAGCAGACACCATGTCATGAGCACCAAGAACACATCAGCCTTAACTCCGTCGGTTGTTGTGCTCAGTGTCACTTATGGTAAACTACCACTACTTAAGACTAAATTCTGCTTGCTTTCAGAAACTGAGCATCTATGGTGACATGGAATACATGAAGGACCAGAAACTGACTCCATACCCAGCATCCTCTCTGCTCATCATCACCTCCTCAGGGCAGGACGAGGAGGCCGGGCCCCTCCCCTCTAAAGTCAGCCTGGACCAGTCCAACATCTAGAAGCCAAAGCAGTAGCAAAATAGGGATGCTCTCCTTAATAATCTGAAGTTAAAACTTCTAATCTGAAGTTGATTTTTATCTTCTGGCACAAGACCCTCGCTTCTTGCTGTTTAAATTAGGAGTAAGTACTTCCAGTACATTTTCTATGACTGTTGTGTAATGTCCTGTCTCTCTTTCAAGCTTTTAGAATTGAAGTGATGGAGAGGGTTTTTTTCTGTATATTGGTTTAATTGAGGCATTACACTATAGCAGTGGTGGTACAAGCCAAATAGCATTTTGGAATTTTTCTCCTATTTTGGTGTTTGCATTAGCTCTGTGTTGGTGTGCTTATTTTTATCGAACAGTACTGTGTAAATTAACTATTTGTGACTTGAAGTACTACTACAGGTTTCACTGGAACCCTAAACCTTCAGTAAATTTTTTTTTTTTTTTTGATTTGTAATAGTTTATGCTTACATTACTGACTTTCCCTTTGTGTTTAAATTTTTAATTCAGCAGTTTCCAAATGAAAATCCTCTTCAACTATACAATCTAATGCAGTGCCCTTAATCTGTTAAAAGTGGCGGTACACAGGTCGCTGTTACTTTACACCTGTCTTTTCTCGGAATTACATTGTTTCAGAAATAAATACAGTGGAGTGAAACTGTTGTTGATGCTGGGTGGTGTTTACTGTATGTTTTCATGAATCCTGACTCCCCAAACACACTAGAAATGATACACTCTGCTCTGTGTCTTAGCTGTAATGCAGTCTTTGGACCCTTCCCAGCCCCAAGTGCTCCCATCACCCCTTGGACTATGTATATTTTTGTCTTTGGATTCTGTCAAGACACAAAAAGCTAAGTCCTCTGGGCTGCAGCAGCAGAGAAATATCTGAATGCCTCTTGCACAGTGGCTAACTAAGTAACAAGCCTAATCATTTCCAAAGCCAGTGCCCTTTTGTCATTGCAATACAGCGATGTGGTTTGAGGGATATCAACAGATTTGCCAATGACTTTGAACATCGGCCCACAAAACTCCCACCCACTCTATAACTGCAATTGTTTACATTCGTTTTAGTGGGCATGTCTGAGCTGGCACAAGGGAAACCTGAGCTGCACTCTTCAAATACTAACCAAGCAATAACAATTGATCTTCAAGTCATAAAAAATGGCTTGGTTTGCTAGACTGCAGTGCTTCGACAGGGAACATTTATCTCTGAAGACACTTTGCCAATTGACAAACTAAGCATGAAATGTAAAACTCAGCTGCAGGTAATTTGAGGAATTTCAGTTAACCGCAACAGATAACCATTTTAACGGTACAAGGTTTTATGATGGCGAATGTGCCGTTTGTCCTTCTTTTCCATGCCCTTAACCAGGGCCAATATTGAGCGATTAATTAGTGATGAATTAACTGCTTAAAGGAACAATCAATAATCAACACTGATATGCTCTAAATTATGTCAGAGCTGAAAAAACAGGAGGAATGCTGTGCTCATCACAGCATTCCTTCCTTGTTAAACAGTATGTTTTTTGGGTAATTTCTTAAAATCCTTATATTAATATCTATCTTTTCTCATGGTACATAGTCTTGTACAGAAGGCATGTTTAAGCCAATAAATAAGACTCCAGAAACCCTCCACTTGAGATAACATGTTCTGCTTGAATGTCTTTTACTTGATCAAATCAAATCTAATCAATTCTTTGCACTATGCTGTACATCATTTACATTCAAAATGTTTTATTGTTGATTCTATGGCCAGTTGTGTATGAACAACTGCCAAGAACGGCACAGGCCTCTTTCATGATGACCGAGCGACATGCTCAACACTGTCGGACCTCTGTAATGGGTTAGTGAACTGCCTCAGTGGCTTCACTGAGAACAGACATGCAGTAATGAAGCATGACACAGCTTGTTTATCAGTCTAGTAAATAGCGGGCTCTTGGGAAAGAGAAAAAACAATCAGTAACAATAGCCTGCCCGAATCTATAATTTCATCCTTCAAACAAAGGGACCCAGTAATTATACACCGCATTAAAGATACAATTACATGCAACCATAATCTTCATTCCCTTTCATTCCCTTATATGCCAAGTCCAGGTTACCCACCTTCCTGCAGTATTGGATGACAGTCTTGAGCTCCTATGGATGTCCATTTCATCTAAATGTGTTCTATGCACCAGTTTGTTTTTTCCCAAGGGTGGTCAAGTCATTTTTTACCTTGAGTGGTAAGGTTAGAGTTAGGCATAAATTGGTTATGGCTAACATTAAGGAAAAGGCTGTAGCGAATGAATGGAAGTCAGTTAGGTCATGCCTTCACCATCCTGGGAAGAAAACAAAAGTCCCATGCAGTTTATGTCAAGAAGGCCAAGAACTCTGTCGGGATTGATCTGATGATTACAAATGCCAAAATACTAGTTAGGTTATGTAAGGACAAGTTTATTTGTTAAAAAAAGGTACCAAAACACTAATGCAATGCCAAAAAAAGCATGTACATCGTCTTGGAAACGCTCCAGGGCCCTTTAATATTTGCTGTTCAGTGTTAACCAGCACAGCGAGTCAGGCTGGTCCTCTGTCGGAGTGGAATGCTACATGGATGCATGCCTTAATAGCTGTTCAACAGGTCCATGTCCTCTACTGTGAGGCCTGATGCAGAGAAGCGCTTTGCAGGAGGGGTGCGATGCTGGCTGTCACATTCGTCTGATTGACGCAGTCTTTTTTTGGCATTGTAGCAGGCCGGCTTTGAGTGATCACTGGTTGCGGAGGGGAGCTGAATCTCAGGGGTGCTGTTAGCTGCCGGCTTGAAGAAATGCATCTTCTCTCTCTCCGCCTCATTCTCTTTCTCCGACACCAAGGGTGATGCATCTAGTACATCTCTGACAAACTTTTGTCTGCCGACTGGTGAAAGAAAACCATTTAAAAAGACTATTTTAGGTGATGTATGATAATGGTGAAGCTGATTTAAATTACCCTGGTACAGTGGAGAAGTCATTTAAAATGGCAGAGGACTTACAAAAGCGGAGTGCAGATGTTCTCGATTCCTCAATCTTTTTCTGTTTTGGCATTTGCGAGCTATTTGTTTCCCACTGGTTTATAACCTGAGATATTAAGGAGTTGAACATTAATAAATGAAAGAAATGAGCCATCAAACAGTAGTGAACGTGCTGCATTTCGCCTAGAAGTATCATAGAGTTTGTCTATAAGAAAATATTTTTTGTGTAGTGTACATTTCTAACAATAATGCATGTGGACCTTTACCTGTTCTGCCCAGCCTTCTGTTTTACATCCTGAATGATCAAAGGCATCCAGCGGTTTCTCAGAATGAACAAGCCCCAACAGGTCCCATATGCTCGCCTTCAGCACTGTGCCAAGCTAGATGTATGAATGACATTTACATATCAACATTCCCACATGGTAGAGCAACATGTTAATGAAGCAGCTGTCTCACCCTCAAATTGGTCCCGGATACATCGAGTTTTTGAAGTTCGGGGAGGCATGCGAGATATCCGAAGGCCTTTTCTGAGATAGGGTTGTCTGTGCGAGAAGGAGAGAATCCCAAAACTGATCAACACTGTTCACTAAATAATGGCCGTACACATGCATTTGGGCTCGAACGGAGCAAAAACTTCTAACCTATCTGCATCAGCAATAAAGTAACCGAGAATGACTTTGTTTTAGTGACTGACAGGAGAGATCCAAGATTTGAAGGCTGCTCAGTCCCTTCCTCAGCATCCTGACAGGTGCAGTCAATCTCTGAAGGCCCACATCTGACAGACTGTTAGCTCCAATGAAAAGCTGAGTCAGGCTTCTGAGGAAAGAAGGCAGAGGGATGATAAAACCATATAGCATTCCTTATTGTATTAAATCCCCTCTGTCATTTCTCTGGGACTTAAAAGTCAGGTATTACCTTGCCAAAGAGTCAGATGTTAAGTGCTGGAAAATCTCATGACTATCTCCCAGTCTGCAGCCAAACAGATCCAGGGACTTCAAACTGTGAAATGTTTTGATCTCGTTCATCCTCTCACACAAGAGAGCAAACCTACGGAAATGAGTGTAACACACAGTGTTAACCAGTGGTGTTCCTGGCAGAGGAAGATGGGGGGCAAAAAAAAAAAAATCTCAGTTTGAAAGTGTGGCACAACCTACCTATTTCGTAGACAAAGGGATCCAAGCACCATCTGCCCATATGCATCACTGAATAACTGCAGAGCTCTTTGGGAAATATCTGGGTTTAAAAAGACATGTTTCTCCTCTGCTGCTGCAAAAAGTCTATCTCCTATCTGTTCAGGGAAGCCTACCAGTGAATCCACATGGTGGATGTTGTCAGCTATGAAGAGCAGAGAAATGTCAAAGAGGGATTTTGCAGAGTATCTCAGGCTCCCCTCTGCATTGTAGGTGAATACAAAGTGCTCTTTTCTCAACGCCAGAGGTCTCGTCCTCCTGCATGAAGACACCGGGTTCGTGTCTGCCAGCACTATGTCATTGACACGACGAAGCTGGCCTCTCTCACGGACATAAATGGTGCCACTGGCGGTGGCGAGGTCGCACATGTTGCATGCAGAAACGACGAAACAGACAAATGATGAAGTTTAGTTAGGTGAGGCTTGGTGATAACACCACAGCACCTCGGCTAGCAGCTCAGCCCTGCCTAGGCTCGGTGGCTGACTGCACTAGCCGTGGAGCTAAAGCCTCCGCTGGCAACAAGAACCACAGGCAGAGTCTCGAAGAATATTTCCCTATTTGTTATGTTTTATTTCTTTACCCTAAATAGTATGGCAGCTCAGTCCAGCTAGCTGTATCCGTGTATCCTGTCAGGTTCAACTTGTGTGAAATAATGTCACGTGTGCCACTCTTCCTTACACTTGCTTTTCTTACTCACATCAAAATAAAAGTTTACCAGTGGCATTCTTTTTTTTTTTTTTTTTTTTTTTTTTTAAACACATAAAAGACAAACAAAGTAAACTCTACCACTTACTACAGCCTGATAATGGTCGAAATTTCTCCCTCGTTCACGGTTGAGAAATAGCTAAAATAATAAACAACCAATTAAGGTATGACGACCGACATTTTGTCCACGATTCCAAGATGATACACTATCAAAATAGCACAACTGTTTGATATAAAGTTAATAAATCTCATCATCATCTTGCAACAAGGTGTGTAATACACTGAATAATAGCATCGCGCTTTTATTTTGATGTTAGCTTTAACAGGAAGTACTCTTGTTTACTACCCAAGTATGATACTTGTCCTGCCCAAGGCGACGCTATGCTAAAGAAGTGAAATGATTTTTGGAGTAGTAGCTTGGTACGGTAACCAGTCATTGTTTCAACCCGTTAACCAAACTGTGCTTTTATTATTTATTTAAAACAGAGCTTAAAGCTGATACTGTTTTCCAAGGAGCTCAGTTCAGCTAGCTCACATCCTAGCTAGCTAGCCAACTAAGCTGCTGACGTGCTGTCAAAAGTGGCATTATGCTCGTAAGCTGCAGGTAACCTAGTTAAACATGTAGGGACCATTTACTGTGTTGAATGTTGTAGTTTCAGCGTCTTTAACCAGTTCCAGCATGTAGAGGTGGAACGGAAGAGCTAACAGGTTTTTCTGTGCTTCACAGCTAACTTGGCAAGAAGTTGGTGCCAAACTTTGGGGTTGAGTGTTTGTTTAACGCTACCGATACTGTGAGGGAGTCAAATGGCGTCCGCAAATGATCCCTTTCAATTTAAAGGTGGGTTTACTCTCTCTCTCTCTCTCTCTCTCTCTCTCTCTCTCTCTCTCTCTGTCTCTCTCTCTCTCTCTCTCTCAAAATTCAAATTCAAAGATGCTTTATTGGCATGATAAAAAATGCATTTGCATTACCAAAGCAGACCTCTCATATAGAGCAAGAGACCAGCACATATTCATATACAGCATATAAAGCTGCAAATATACAAACAAACAAACAAAAAACAACAGCTAATGATTACAGTGCATGTAGTTACAATGATCTTGCATGTAATCACAAAGATGCAATCAAGCAGGGCATGAATTCAGTACAGATACTAAATACATCCACTGGCCCGTGCAAGAAATCAGTACTTTCACATAACTTTCAGCATAACAGTTAAATACGTTGGGGCATTCTCTCTCTCTCTCTCTCTCTCTCTCTCTCTCTCAGCTAATACCATCCATAATGATAGTTCACTTTCAGAAACTCAAATGTTGCATAGACTTTTTTCATTTTCTACCCCATTTTTCATATCCTGTTTTAAGAGTTTGAAGAGGCTGGGAGTCTGTTGGAGGCCAACAGGGATGCAACCACCATCAGCATCGAGGATGACGATGTCAGGCCTCAGAAGCAAAGAAAGCTCGGTGCCATGACTCCAGATGATGAGGAGGACAATCTTGCAAATGATGACAAGACAGAGGTGAGGACTAAGTAGAGTTTGCTCATATTTGGTGTCTTCAGTTGCCTTGCTCAGTTGAATTTTATTTTATTTTATGATGTTTAATTTATGTTGAACTGTTGCATGTTTTATTTCAAGTACTCATTTCATTCATGTTATTCCTCCTCTTCTCATTTTTTTTCCCCAATTGAAGCTTCTCTCTGGGCAAAAGAAAAATGCCCCCTTCTGGACCTTTGAGTACTACCAAACGTTCTTCGACGTTGAGACCCATCATGTAATATGCTTTCTACTTTTAAATCACTTTATAAACTGCTACAGCAAGTTTTGCCTTAATAACAAGTTCATCAGAACACCATCTGAATTGCACACATAGCCTTCATTAGACTAACATTATGGTTTTGTCACTAACATGTCTCTCAGGTGAAGGAACGAATCATCGGATCAATGTTGCCATGGCCTGGAAAAAACTTTATTCACCTCTATATTCGCAGAAACCCTGACCTTTATGGTTAGTCCACAAACAATTTAACTTGCGTGTTTTTATTTGGAGTTTTCGCATATTTCTATATAAAATGTGGCAAACATTCATGACAGAATGGTATAGTGTTTTAAGAGAATATGATTCAACTGGTCAGTGGATGTATTTATTGAAATTTAATGCTTGGTATTTATTCTTTCAGGGCCGTTTTGGATTTGCACTACTCTCGTCTTTGCCATAGCCATCAGCGGAAACATATCCAACTTCCTAGTGCACCAAGGCGAACCGCAGTTTAAGTATGTGCCAGAGTTTCAGAAAGGTAAGTGCCTTTTTCATTAGCTTTTCATAACACACTGAGTGATGTGGACGTTCATTTATTTATGTAGGCCTAGTCCCTCCTCACAAACAACGAACCTGCCTAGATCTGGCATTAACTGCAGTCAATCAAACAACAGCTGTTAGTGTTGAATGAAAGAGAAAACAACACGCTGCTCTGTTTTTCTAAATTTGATCTCATTGTACTTTTGTCTGTGATTTCCAGTGACCATAGCTGCAACAGCCATCTATAGCTATGCGTGGTTGGTGCCTCTTGCCCTCTGGGGTTTCCTGCTATGGAGAAACAACAAGATCATGAACTTGGTCTCTTACTCCTTTATGGAGATTGTCTGTGCCTATGGATATTCCCTTGCTATTTATATACCTGCAGTGGTAAGAGCTGATTTGTCTTTTATTATTTATTTGTCATTATCATCATTATTGCTATTATTTTACATATGTATACACATCTATATCCACAAATATAGATCTATCTGTCTATCTCTCTCTCTCAATCTATGTCAAAGAATATTTGTTTTCCTTCATCGTAAAGAAAATTAGAGCACTGTTTGTGAGTTGTAATATTTTCAGTAAAACAAGACAAATAATTTTACAGAGCATTGTTGTTTTCTGAACCAGATCCTGTGGATCATCCCATATGAAGCGCTGACGTGGTGCTCCATCGTGGTGGCGCTGTGCCTCTCTGGGTCCGTACTGGCGTTGACTTTCTGGCCGGCCGTCAGGGATGACCACCCCAGGGTTGTCATAGCAGTCATGTCAGCCATCATAGGTCTCAATGTCCTGCTGGCTGTGGGTAGCAAGGTAACCGTGCACATGAAGACACTGGTCCGCTGTAGCCATCGTGCTGCCTTTTGCCTAGTTTTTTCCAACGGGGTGAGCGCCACACTTCAGCGAAATGGAAAGTAAAGCTGTTTGGGGAAATAAGATACACCATATAATGTCCCGGATGATTTAAGCCACCTGTCCATCTTGATGTAGATAACAATGATTGACACAATCTCATTTGTATTCAATGACCTTAGGAGCCGTGTTTCGACCCAGTGGTCTGCGTCCAGTCTTGGACACCAGACTGCGCTGCCATTTTGCAGATTATCCGTCACTGTGAAGCAATTACCTTTGATAGCGCCAAGTTAGTTACCCCTGACGAGACTGTTCATATGACCAAAGTCGCTAACTGATGTGGAAAAAAAATGAACAGCCTGACAAGTAACACTGGGCAATATATTGATATTAAACTAATATTGAGGAATTTAAATATCTTCATATGACATAAGTGTTGTCTTTTTCTGATTTTAAAGGTTGCATTACAGAGGAGGGATGCAATTTTCTGAACTTATTAGACTGTTGCAGCTGTTCTTTTATTTCCCTTTACCCACTTGGTCATCGTATCCACGTTACTAATGACTTTTTATCAAAAATCTGTTGTGTAAATAGTTTGTGGAAACAACAATGGTCATCCCTACATCATCATCGCAATATCAGAATCGAGGTATTCAGACAAATTATTTTTGTCCATTTGGCCCAGCCCTGCTGTGAAGAGCACTTTGCTGTGTGTATGCAGTCAGGTCCCCAGCAGTATCATATGTCTAGTTACATGCATGTAATTAGTGTACATTAGTAGCTAGTGTCTGAAGAGCTGACAAAGCTGATATGATGGTAGGAGTGCTTTATTTTTCCTTTGGTTTGACTGACTCACTCACCTGCACCATTTTTTAAAAATCTTCTCAGGTTTTCTTAATATTATACAAACTGCAGGCTTATTTTGAAAAACTTTTTCATGTAGCAGCTTTTGCAAGGTTCATTCTATTTTTTTTTGATTGGTACTTGTTTGTGTGGTTTTGCAGGCATATTTCTTCAGCACACCAGAACCAGGAACACACGATACCAATGCCTCTACGGTGCGGCTGTCCAAGACAACACCTCACACATGAAAGTTTTTCATTTGTTTAAGGTAAACACTAGCGTTTCAGAATTTATTATGTTCAAGCCATGATCTGGTTGTTTAAATGCTCTAATATCCTAATGTATGTAAAAATATATTTTACAACCATATTTTTTGCCATTTTGAAATATACACTTAACGTTTGTACACAATCGTGACTGCTTGCGATAGTGATAGCTGTAAATGTTGGGCCTACTTCAGTGACCGTGTCATGGGGTGGTTTTTCAGCCTGGTGGATTAGAACATTGGATACCGGACTTCCTCTACATGATTTCTCCTTCCCAAAGCAAGTGTTATTGTTTTTTTAAATTGCAGGTTCTCCTGTTGCCTTATTAGAGAGACTCGGGTTGCTGTAGTGATGAAGTAATGGGTCGTCTGGATTTCACCTGCGCCTGGACATTCTGTGTTAAGCCTTTAAGAACCAGTGTGGTCCAACTGCATGACCTCTGAAAATGAACACTGGTAGCAAGTATGTTATTTCTAATGGGATGGGTTCTAAACTACCTTAAAGATATATGGGGTATGATGTTACTCAGTAGAGAAGCCCTCTTCGAGTATGGTATATTATCTCCTTTATAGGTGTTACGTTAAAACATTTAGATGACCGGGTTTTTACTGTTGACAGAACTGAAGGTGTTTTGTACATAGATTTTTATAAAGTCCTCTGCTGATTCCTTTACGCCAAGCTGGCCTAGTTTATGCTATATATGTCCAGTATCACACACCAGAATTGTACAAGTGTCAGTAAATCAGTCAAGCTTTCTGCCTGGTAATGTGCACAAATAATTATTTAATGTTTGTTATCTCTTTGAAAAGACCATTAAAGTGCCCTTAATTTAACGGTGAAGCTCCATTACACAGTTCCATGGGATTTATAACTTGTATACCTATCTTTTAAGGACTTTTTGTTTTTTTTATTCTAACATATTGCAATCGATAAATTTCACGATTTTGTGTCTCTTCTAAATATGCAGCCTTGGGCAGGGGGTGGGGGATAAAACCATGTTTTTTGTGGGACCAAGGCTGATAATGAACTCATCAGCTGATACATTTACACCACCCAAAGGCAATTTTCTATTATTGTGGGCATAAAAGACACGCAATGAACCGATTTCTCAAGTGCCACAACTTTACCACTGAAAGTGAAAGTGAGACTAATTAACATTTGTAAGAAGCTTAGCTAATTAACAAATAGAAAAAAAAATGAATTGACATAAAAACTATCTTAAGTAACAGAAAAGAGTCAGCTAAACCAAACTACAGTGACTGAACTGGTGTTAATTACTTATAAATGTGGTTTTTGTTTTCATTGTTTTAAAATGACAATAAAATTGTTTTTGGCTTAATGTTTGTCTGTTGTAATTGACTGCCCCAGATAGGTTTTACCAGTCCATTTATTCATTCTGGCATGCAATAGACACAGGGCCGTTTCAGAGTAAACAACTTGCACCGATAAGGATGCGCAGCAGGGTAGGGCAGTTGAAAGAGAGCCTGTTTTCTAATTAAATGGTTGAGGTTTCATTCCCCACAACAACCATGTGTCCAGTTAAAATGTGCTTGCCAAGATGCTGAACCCCCACCTGCTTATTCAGTGTAAGTCACTTTGGATAAGCACATCAGCTAAATGCCTAAAATGTCAATAATGAATGCCTTTTTCCACCTCAAATGTGAAAACAGTGAGTAACAGAACCTGAACACCGACCCGGGGCAGGTTCAACGAGTCCAGGGGAGGTGGCTCCTTCATATTAGCCAGTACATGTATACAATTTGGCGAATTAAATATTTAAGGAAGAGCGTGTAACTAATAGGTACAGAAGTAATAGCAGCATCCTAAGAACAGCGCCTAGCTTTAAAAGTGGACATTTGGCTTCTGCTATTGATTTTCCAACGTATCAATCTAAACTGTCTGGAGTGTTCAGTGGTTGGGGGAACAGATAGAATCTACAGTGTCATTGGTTTGTTGTCCAGATCAAATTTAGTGGAAAATGTTACTTATAGCCAGTTCCTCCACTGATACCTGCGCTCAGCACCTTAACACATGAGCGGCCTCGGTCAAAGCTGTGTTTTGAATTATTTCCACTGATAAAAAACGGTCAAGTATTGAGTTTAATTAACCAAATAGAAAAAAATGTGTCACTGGAAACTGTGTCAATGGGATGGTGACGCCCTAATTAATGGTCATTCTAGCCCTAGCTTTGAGTTACACAGGCGCTGGCTCTCAAACAGATGACCCTGCTAGAGTAATGTCACTTGCCTCAGTCTCAGGTATGCAGGTATAGCTGATCTTTGTGCATTGTGGATTTATCGGTGGTATTCTGAAGAACTGTTTTTTTTTTGTTTTTGTTTTTTTTTAATAACTTAAGTAGTAATAGTCATCATTTCCATGGGATAATATTGTTTTAAAGCCTTTCTGATTTTTATTTAAAACATTTTTTTCATATTCATTGTGATTTGGAGGCCTGAACGCAGGATGGCATCAAACGGCAAACTTGAAAAACTGTCCAAGTTAGAAGCATTAAAACTTTTGGAGAAATGCAGAAAGGAGAGAGATGATGCTATACACAGAGAAAGTGTTCTCAGAGAAAGACTCAGACAGTATGAGTCAAGGATGCGTTCAACAGAGGCCCTGAAGCAGAAACTGAAGACCTTAACAGTGGACAATAAGGAGCTGAGGAAACAAGTGAAGACTCTTCGTGCTGAACTTGGACTCGAGTCCAGTCCCAAGTTCCATGGAAAAACTACAAAGGACATAATCAATGACTTGCATGACAAAGAGCGTCAGTGCACCTCCCTGGTTGAAAAGGCTGGGAAACTGAGCTTGACTATTGACGATCTGACATCAGAACTGGCAAATACAGTCACGTCTAAAACCCTTTTAGAAGACCAAGTGCAGTCATTGCAGCAAAACCTTAAGGATATGACAAATAATCAGCGCCGTTTGCTGAAGTTGTGGGAGGACAAGAAGGCACAGAGGGAGCAGCTGTCTCTCCCTGCAATCTCCCAGAGACCTGGACAGAGACCAGTGGTCCACAAAGCAGTTCAGACTGAGATGTCTATCAGTTCATCCCAAAGGCTTCCCGTTAATGCATTTGAAACCAAGCCTTTCCGTCGAGATAGTGAGAAAAAGTCTCTGTTGGATAAACACAGTTTTGCAACTTTGGGAAATGGCAGTCATCACCACGACAGGAAAGCTTTCATGAATGATGAAACTAAAGGAATTCAGAACTGACCTGACTTGACTCATTGCCTCTGACAGACTGATGTTGAATTATGAATTACAGGGGGAATCAAACTATGGCAAATACAATTATACATCTAATGTAAAATATACCAACCTGAAAATGAGAAAAGAGTGGACATAATTTAAAAATTGAGGGGCCACTGTACTTTATGGCTATAATAATTTAATTGATTTAGGGTCTTCTGCAGTTTTATCCTGTCACAATGTGGTTATAATTTTTAGTATTCAAGTGAAGCCTAATTTTACAGTAATGCATAAATCAGTTGACTACTTGGGGTGATAAATAGTATTTTGTTTGCTGTTGCTGTCATGAGCTGTCTGGTCTGTACGATAACGATTTTGCCCGATCAATTACTTTTACTTTTTCTATTCGAATAACGTAATTTCAACAAAACTTTTTTTTATATGCTCATATTTTGTGCTACTCTGACTGTGAGATACTGGCATCAGGCAGTACGCTGGACAGTTTTTCATCGGGGGTCCTCCCAGAGGTCCTTCAAATGCATGTGGCGGGCAGTATGGGCAACAACAGCCGCTGAGTTTACCGACTGGAATGTGAAACTGGTAGTTTGGCAGCGGGGGAGCCAAGGAGACTGTTTCCGTCGTGTGGCTCTCCATTTATCATACGAAAATGTTTTCTGTCGAGCAAAGTTGTTGGTTTATTCGCAAGGTGAGTGTTCAAACTTCCCCGAAAAGAGTCGAAAGTGACGTGCTGAAGCGTGCTAACGGTAACTAGCCTCCTGCTTATGCTAGCTGGCTAACGTCAGCTGAGCAGAATGTGGCAGAGTGTCAGAAAGCACTGCCACTTTAGTTGTGTGCTGTTAATTTGTTTGAAAAGTCATATGAAGCCGCGAAAAGTAAAGCTAGTGTCTGTTAACACCAGTGTCCGGTTGTCTTATCATAACACTGGATATAATATTAAGTGACTGTGTTGCCTAGGTGATCTGCTGGAGAGCCGCGGCCAGTGTCGCCTGGGCTGTCCTGCTCCTGCCTCCCTCCATAGCGGTGTTTGTCATCATCAGCAGGGTCAGCCTCCTGCACCCCATCCAGTGGATATCAGGTCAGCCTCCACGCTCACCACATGACATCTGAGTGTATCAGTGCTGACACAGCCTTGTGTGAAGCTCACTGTGGGCTGTGTGTGTGTGTGTGTGTGTGTCTCCTCCGCAGAGTGCGTGTCTCTGTTGACGAGTGCCACTGCCATATTCTCCTTCATCCTGCTGTGCGGAGTGGTCCTCATTGTCGGCTTTTTAAACCTGGAGTACTACACAGGTGAGTGACCTCATTTTGTCACTGTTACAGGCTCCTATAAACTGTGTCTTGCGGTTTTAATAGTTTGTCAAGTTGTGAAGTTTTGGAAGTCGGGTTAGGGGCTTAAAATTGGTTCACTTAAGTCTTGCGTTTCTGTTGTGAATTATTAGTTTTTTTAAATCGATTTTTTTTTTTTTAATTATAGTAAAGATTTTGGTATCATGTGAAACTAAATGACTTAAAGAATCCGTTTGCACCAAGCTTGCCACAATCAGAATAATCAGATCAGGATCAGAAATACTTTAATGATCCCAGAGGGGAGATTGGGTCATACAAAGTTAGGCTATATTTTGGTGATGGAAAATCTGGCATGGACATTTTCGAAGGCGTTCCTTGACCTCTGATCTCAAAATCTGAATGAAAATGTTTTCTGTGGGCAGCCATGGCTCTCCCCTCTGCAGGCATGCCCACCTCATGCTAATCCCATGCAGTTTGGGCCACAAACCCTGCAGTCCAAATGTGTTCTTTTGGCCTGTTGTAAAATGGTGTGTTTGTGCAGACTAGGGCCTAAACAGTCTTGTAGTTGCATGAATTGGGTTTGACTGGAAAGTTGAGATTCATGTGTCTTGATTTGTGTGTAAGTATGTTGGCTCTATAGTAGCCATTTCATTGTAGCGAGACCATTTTTTGAAACTTGATATCACTGTATAAAAGGACCCGTTGGGACCTTTGGGATAATCGCAGCTTCATAAAATTTACATCAGCAAACTAAGGGATAATTGAAAAAACAAATTGCAATAAATCGTAATATCAAATTGCATAATCACGACACATAGCAAATCAGCACACAACTATTGTGATAGCATCAAATTGGGAGATAAACATATCGTCCCAGCCCTATTTCACAGCGAGTTAACTCTTTGTGTTTTCTGTTTCTCCTAAGTCATCCCATCCATCGCATGCTCGAAAATTGCCCTCCTGGGTCAGCTGCTCCACCCTCGTCAGTTTGTCAGCTCCCTGGTCCACTGCATCCTGGGAGTCATCGTGGCTTGGTGTTGTGCCGTCACCATCGGGGGCAGATATCAGACATTGGGCTACCCTTGTACACAGGCTGATGGGTAAGCAGCTGCTTCGTACTTTCTCAGTCACTGTCGTCCTCACTGTTGATGACATTTACATGTTTTGCTGCTAGAAGCAATTCACAGTTTCCTTGCCACATTGTGTTTTGAATCCAGTTCCCCTCAGTTGTGCCTGAATGAGTACCAAGTTATCCTGCTGCTGGCGGGAGCATTCGTTGGCTACTGCCACAGTGTGCTAGGTGTGATCCACAACATGAACTATGTGTCCTTCCATACTGTTCAGGTATGCTGTGTCATTTTTCTCACTCAGCTGGCTCAAGATTTAAAGACTAAAGAATTATATGGGGGTTGAAACTTTAACCTGTGTCTTTTTTTGCTTTTCTTTTGGAGAACACAAATATCTGGAGTTATTTGCTATCAGATCTGTCTAATTTACATTTCCACTCATCCTTCTGCGGTGTTTCTTCTGTTTGCATTTAGACTGTGGTGTTCAACCACAGCAAGGAAATTACCATCACTGCAAGAGAAAATCTGAAATTAAAATAAACAGTACAATGTAGTTTTACTGTTATCTAAAGATTAGTCCATAGTTTCTGTAGGCAGGGATTACATTACAAAAAAGATTTTTATTTTTAACAGAACTTCAGCTTGAAACAGTGATGGATATGGGATGAATCTAGAGTTATTGCCTAAAACGCCACAGATGCATAAAATTGCCAGAAGAAACATTCTTTTGCAGTACATGCTGTATTTATTGAAACATTTTTTTTTTATTATTTGAATTTGATGATGTCAAATCTTATCTTAAATTAAATTACCAGCTGCCCTGGCTAACAAAAAGTCCTTAGTCAACAACACAAGACAATTAAATACATACTGACATGTTTTTGAGGGATTAATTTCTGCTGCAGTCATCTATTTCATCCTGTGGGTGTTGCAGAACTGGCAGTAAGCAGAGTGCACTGATATGAAAACAACTCTATCACAGTGTCGTAGCAAAACCAAATTAAAGATCATGTTTACTGTGATGGATTAACCAGCTCAGGCGGTTTGTACGCCTGAGGAAGTTGTTTTCCACACAATATAAAAATTAATATCAGCATATGGATTCTTCTGAAGATAGGAAAAGTGCCCTGATGTCTCCACCACCAGGAATAATTTAATTGAGTGTGGCAACCTAGATGAACGGCACAAATGCTCCAACGGATACCTAGGGAATGATGTAATTAAGCAGGACAAATTAGATGGTTGTTCCAAACGTTAAAAAAAAACAAAGTCATTATTCTTGAGTGGTAGTTTAATTTTTATGTTGATCTTTATCCAAAGCTATTCTTATTTTCTTCCCCTCATTTATTTTTGTGTTTTTGTTTTTTTAGCAATATAAGTACCTTCGCTTCAAGGGATCCCTACCTTTGGTTGTGAAATGCAGCGCCATTCAAGCACTTTACTCTGTCAGGAACTACCTTGTTGTGTATTTCTTTTTGGGTAAGTGGCAAGACAGTTTCTGCCTCTGTACAGTTGCTTTGAGGGCTCCTCTCAGGAGTTTTGGCTGTCTAGATCAGGGCCTCCTTTAAATGACCTCTTTGAATTCACTCCTGTAGATTTGCTTGTATGTAATGAGCATTGTTAATTGTTCTTGACCTCATCTTTTTATAATTTTTATGTTCTTGTTTTCCTTTTTGTATTTGTTTTGTAGCTATAGAAAAAGTGCCCTACAAATCGATATTTTTATAATTGACAGGATATGTTCCAAGAACATGGATCTGTAAAACACTGAATCTTCAACTGAACAGGTTAGTTTGGTTTGAGTACAAGAAATTCTTGTAAAAACTTTGCCGTTGCTGTCAAAGTGCTGCTCTTGTGAACTGAAAGCGGGGTGTAGATGTATGTGTGTGTGATGAATGCACCATGCCATCTCTGTGCTGCAGCTCTCTCCACCCTCTTGACACCATCGCTGGGCTGCTGGACTTCTCCCTGCTCTACCACCTGTGGATCAGTGGTACCTTCCTCCTCTTCACATGGTACATCACTCTGCTTCTGTTCAGGATCTTCGTCACTGAGGTATGGTCATGCTTAAACAGCTGGCTGATGTGTTGTAGAGGTGCACTGTAACTTTGAAGAATCGATGTAAGCCGTAGAGCATTGAAAAAAGCATAAGCGGTCACACTATCACACCACATCAACCAAAAGAAACATGGAGTTTTCTCTCCACCTTTTGCTTTCTCCCTCCTGCTGAACTCATTGGTAATTGTTCTATGCCAAAACGACTTCTCTTTTCATTCATTTGAGTTGAAAAATTTAAATATTATTGAACTAACTGGATAAGGAGGAAGTTCTTTAAAAGCTGGTCAATGACCAGACAAGATTTCAGTTTGCCTTTTATTGTTTAGAACACTAGAGGTCAGTGTTGTCATTGTCATGAGTACCTATGTGTTTGGAAAAAGAGGCTAACTGTATCTTGATTTATGGGCAACATCCCCTCATTGTCTAAAGTGATCATAAAGTTATATTTGTGGTACCTGACTTTAAAATATCATCTAATGGACGATCTGTTTTGAGCAGGTGTACAGTTTTCCTGTGCAGTCATCTTTTACTGAGGATGTCCACCAGTGTCTTCCCAAAGTCCTTACTGGCCAGCAGCCAGCAATACTGAAGGTAAATGAAACACATTAGGAGACAATGATTAATTTAAATTGCCATTTCTTTTGTGTGCTTGCTGATCAGCAAATCAGGGTTTGTAACACCATCTTTCCTCCAATTTTAGTTTTTAGCTCTGCACGACCTGGCTCTGCTGTCCCAGCACTCTCCTTCACGGCGCTCTGAGGTCTTCAGTCTTAGTCAGCCAGGTCTGCTATGAGTTTCCCCACACAGAACAAAGATTCATGTTCATATGCCAGTGCTTTTTTCCCATACAAAAGGAATTTTTCTTATTGTGCTTTAAATAGTTACATTTCTACATTTTACATGTTAAAACAAGTACAAGCTGTTGCATTCCTGTGTGTGAGATAAATATTTGTGTCTTTCCCAGGTGGCCATCCTCATAACTGGAATGCCATCAGCCAGGAGTGTCTGTCTCTGCTGGCTGATCTCACCCAGAGACTTGTAGCCCACCATGACACTGTAGCAACCAATGGCAGGGCCAAATCCCTGTCTACTGGCAGTGATAAGAAGTCTCTCTCATCTGAGAGCTCAGGTACGATACTTTTAAGTAGTCAAGGCTTTTGGATCAGTAATGAAGGTTCCTTGTATGTGGCTTAATAAATCCCACCTATGTCGATGTTAGCTGGTTCAAATTATCTGGCCAGTCCTCACCTGGCTACCTTGGTTCCTCAAACAAAGTAGTCAGATTGATTTGTTAAACTTGGATGTAGTTACAACAGTGAACAGAAGTCCCCGTTCACAGCCAGTGTTTGTAATCAGGTGCTGGTCGGTGGCAGGGACATCTTCAGTGAAGATGGATGTAGTTGTCTTCGATAGCTGCACTGTGACTTAAAGAGACAGAACTCAAACTCTAAAATAAAGAGGGATTGTGGCAGAAACCTGCAGATAAAATGAATGGTAACTAGGCCGCAGCTGCATCTGCTGCGGACACTACATCACAATTAACCTAAAATTCCAAAAATATGTTACTCTGCTTGCAAGATTGACCTACAATTATAACTACTTTTCTCTAAATTAAGCAATTCTATCTTCAGTGAATTATTGTTTTATAAAGTTGACTCATGTCTCATTTAAGTGATTACATTTAAAAGTGTGTAGTTTGTGCTCATCATGCCAGTACATTTCAGTGTATTTTGTGTGTGAAGGCCAAATCTTCATAAAGGTAAAAGGTAAAAATGTTTGATTTACACTCAAGAAATCAGGCTAGTTTGTGTAACTGGGTTGTAGCAGGAAATAGAGGAAAATACAATCAGCCAGTTTAAAAAAAAAAGAGATTATTTTTAAAAATCTATTTTATTGAAAATGCATTTTATATGAATATAACCAATGTAATCTTGAGACCTTGAACGGGGGACAGGTAACAGTAACAGGACCATGGACAAATCAGAAATGGAAAATATGTCTGATAGTTTTTATCTTTTGAGAGGTTATTAAAGTGCTTTATAATCCTACTACATATGACTACAGGTTTTTTGTAGTTGTGGGGTGGCCATTTCAGGGACAGGATGTGGCAACCTCACATAATGGTAGGTAAATTTTGAATGGTGTTATGACCACTTGTGTCTGAGTCCTAACATTTTTTTTTGTAAATCTTAAGTGACCTCAGGCACAGAAGATGTGATGACCCCCAGGCCATCTGTTCTCATCAAAACACCAGCTTCAGTATTCCTCCGCTCCTCTGTTGGGAGCCCTCTGACTGTCCCGTTCACTCCTGACCTGGACAGTCCCTTCTCGTCCCCTGCCCTGCGGCGCCTCGCCGGCCCAGTGGAGCAGTGCTCGCCGTGGCATGGAACAGTGCAGAGCCCACACATCATGAGGAGGGGTCCGAAACTCTGGTCCACCTCCACAGGTGAGAGGGGACTACAGAATAAGACTGAACATGTCATCCCAATTGTTGATCCATGCGCCATCTGGGCCAATGAGTGCCAAATGTTTCAAATTATGACCTGTAATTGTAGCATGCTCATTAGCCAATTAGTGTAATTCTGAAAATCCCTGAGCATAATGGTGGGATGTGTTATTCACTCAGTTTGTCAAAATATGATCATTGTCTGTAGACATCAAGTGTAATAAACAGCTGAGCGGGCGAACAAATGAGCAGTTAGACCAGAGACCAGTCCGCGGTTCCAGTGTTGTAGCTTGAAGTAGTCTAAACAAAAATTAGACCTCAATTTGATGGAAAGCTCAGTTAAAGCTGTGTTTAGCTAGCTTACTTGAGAACAGAAAATGAAATGTAAACCTGATTCTAAAAATAGGTCTCTTACTAAAAACATTACAGAAATTCACCATGTGTAGTTGATGGTGTTGTGTAAGCTTAGAAACGTGGTGGGCTGTGACAGCTCTGTAGTTGCATGAGGTTGTGTAATTGTGTTTTGGTTAATGATAATAGCCATTTGTGACATAAATAGCATGTAAACATTGCTGCTACCAATGATACTAATTACGGTTGTGTTCCATTCATCTCTTACAAAGCCAGGGCTCTGGTGTTTAGCGTGTGTGTTAAATGGAAAGGCTCTGCTACTGGAATGGAACACTGATTAATTTTCATAATAACACCTGTGTTTACCCTGCTATTTTGACATAATGGCTGCTGGGAAAATGTCTCTAGAGGTCACACAGAGCCAGGGCCCTAGTATTGTGCATGTTGACTCTGCTACATTTAAGAAGAATGGAACCTTAATTAATGTCATTGGTAACATGTGTTTCCATGCCATTTCCTGACAAAATGGCTTGTGCTGCAGATTCACAGGCAAATAGTCTCCCGTCATCCCCCGCCCCAGTACCCAGTCCGACACCAGCGGCCTCCAAACCCAGCCTCCTGGCTCAGTTCCTGCAGAACAGAAAGGAACAGGTACTTCAGTCTGACTGCTGCCCAGAACCAGAACTACTAGATCAAATTAGACTATTGATAGACAGTGTTTCATCTCTATGTCCATTATCTGACCCAGTTTCCAAAGCAGAGCAACTTAAATTTGTGTGTTTTTTTACACTTAACTGTCCCATCCAGGTTAAAAATTTCTTGGCAAAGCGGGTGCTGATAATGTATTTGTTAAATAAGGTAAGGTCGTGTGGCATGTGCACGCTGTGTCTCTTAGGCTAGTGAGCACTGTGAGGGGTTCATCACATCTGTCACAGCAGATTTTCATTTGGCTTTACCAAATCAAACAACCTCATGTTGAAGACCTGACTACTTTAACCTTGATATTGCACTAGCACTGTGCAGGCATTACTAATTAAAGGTCTTTTCTTGTCCATCTAGCAGTCGAGTTAGCCCTACTAATTTCCCTGAAAGCCTAAATCAAAGATTCTTGTAACTTAAGTATCTTGCTCGTAACTTGAATGCTAAAACCAAGTGGTGTTATTCAGAGGCAAACAAATTCTTGACAATTCATATTTGCCAGGAACTAATAAACTCCAGAGCCGCCAAAAGTGATACTCAATCAGTATTCTGTCATAGTTCCTCTTGGTAGATTGTAGGGATGTCATGAGAACAGAATGGGTACCAAGTCCCTACTGAAATACCTGATGTTAGTCATGTTTAAAGGACTGTGCAAAATCAAAATGAGGACGTTTCATGCAGTTCCTCTCATTTGAAATTTAGATTTTGTTGAACTTTTTTTTCTGCTTGAAGGCTACAGATCAATGTCATGGTGTTTACTATTTTTTTAAATACAGTTTTTTTGAAAGTGTGTGCTGAATGGGATTTCTGTTTTGGTCTTGGCATTAAGTCGGGTATCAATAATCGTGGCATTTCACTTGGTATCATTACCAAAATTTCTGGTATCATGACGTCCCTATTAGATTGTAGTTTTGTTGGTGTTTTTTTGTGGTGGTGGTGTTTTTTGGGGCAGTGTTTTGTGTGTACCTTGCTTTAATCATATCATTGTGCATGTTGTAGTATACAGTCACCCAAACCATCTAACAACCTCTGTAATCATCCGAGTCTAAGTTTGCTTCCCTCCATTCAGTAGATAAATCCTACCACCTTATCATCTTGTCTCCCATAGAGTGATTCTTTCTGACAAAATACTGACCTTCTGCCATCTCCCTCACAGCTTCCAGAAGCCTCCAGCCAGGCTCTCTTTGCAGACACCCAGTCTCACATTTGGGCATTGGAAGGTAAGAGGAGTTGGGTGGCTCTGTCATTTTCATTTGATAAGGATGCAAGCAGTTGAAGTAACATGAAAATCTCCAATCTCCTGTCTAGGTCTGTCATATCTGGTCAAAGCCTCATTCTCAGAGGACCAGTTTGGTGTCGTACAGACTACACTACCCAGCATTCTCAGTAGCATGCTGGTCTTACAAGAGGTAAGCTCTCGTGGCTAATTTCTTGTGCACACTATAACTGTGGTATTTGATGTCATGAAGTGGACAAGTGGAATGACAGCAACTGATGATGGAGTGAAAATAGCCAAAAATTTGACCGTCATATTTCATTGCCATGTTTGCCATATTCTGTTGAGAATGTGAAGTAGTACAGCAACTGATCTTGTAGCAAAGACAATCTGATTGAACTCTGTGTATACTTTACCTTAAACAACACTCCTCAGCTTGAAACAAACTTTTACTGAAACTTGAGCTTGTCGAGTACTGACAAAATCTTATCTAATAAAAACATGTTAATGGAGTGTGAGTAATGAAATTCACAGGACATATTGTGCTGCCGTAAAAATTGTGAAAATTTAACACTTCATTGTAGCTGCACATTTTAGCACTTTATCAGTCCTCTTCATTTTCAGAAACAAGTGCTCTTAGCTGGAAGGATGTGGTGGCCTTATGCATAATTGGTGTGAATGAACCTGGAAACTTAAAAAACTCAGCTTGCTGAAGACCCCCTCCAGTGATTTCGTGACCTTGGTCATTTTCCAAACTTTCCCTGAAAAAGAGACTACAGTATGATTTAAGGGACGTACCATATTGGATTTTGTATATGCAGATATATGATGATATTTTCTAACTATTTGGCTGATTGCCAATACTGATATATGCACAGAACATCACATCTCCCCTGTAGTGAAATTAACATTATGCCTACTCTTACTGTGATGGCCAATTGTACACATGCACTGGGCAAAATAATAAGACTACTTAGGTTAGGTTATGTAAAACATGCCATTTAGTTTTATATAACTTTCCTAACCAAGATTGATCCTATTTAAACAGGCTTGGATGATGCTCTTCCTGAGACAATCCTGATAACAGCCACACGCAGGGCAAATTGGACCTGTTTCACATATTGACGGGAATTGTAATTTCAGACTGATGCCAATATTTCATTTTAAAGACAATTTTGGCGGATACCAGTGATGTAGTAGTATGGTTATACCAGTCAAAATGAGTCGCATGTGTGGGGGGGTTGATTGGCCTGATTGGAGGCCACAGTTGTCTGTAAGTAGTTGTTAGGTAAACCAATTATTTACTTACAAAGCCTGTTGTAAATACTCATTTTGACTGAGATTGTGATTGGTGGAGATGCATCATACATCGCCAAAGTGTTTGAGGGAGGGTTTTTGAAAATGACTCAAGTCATGAAGTCACTATGGGGAGGCCAAAATATTCATTTCAGGCACTGACTGAAAAAATCACCAAGCTACTGTGCTGGTATGTAAATGCACAGTGCACAGACCTCTAGGCTGTTATGTGACTATTTGTGTCTGCACTAGACTCGTGCACAGTTCAGTCTAGACCTGTACAGGACATCCTGAAGCCCCGTTGCACACACACAACAGGACTTTACATTAAGTGCAAAGGAGCAGCCGGGTTGTGGGGAAAACAAATCCACAGTGCCTTCAGTGATCTGCACACTGACAGCAGCTATGTGCCTCTGGTCTCCAGGCAGTAGACAGACACTTCAAACTGCCTCATGCCTCCAGCAAGCCTGTCCGCTCAACCAGCAGCATGGAAGACTCTTCGTACAAAACACTGCGCTTCGCTCTCAGGGCCACACTTAAGACCGCCATCTACAGGATAACCACCACCTTCGGAGAACATTTAAAGTAAGGCTGTGCACCATGGAAACACATCAGTGTTTTCCATAATATAGACAGGTATTTTCTGAAGTCCAGCTTACTAATGCAGAGTATTGTGTTGCGTCCCCAGTGCTGTTCAGATGTCTGCCGAGCACCAAAAGAGACTGCAGCAGTTTCTGGAGTACAAGGAGTAACACAGCTGCACCACCACCTCTGTGCTCTCTCCAGCTTGGTTCGTGTGTGTGTGTGTGTGTGTGTGTGTGTGTTTGTGTGTGCGTGCATGTGGATTAAAATGAGCTGACAAGTCCCAAGACCGTGATAGTGCCTCTTTTAATATTTATGTCAGCACTATGTCATGGAGCATTGTATTTGATAGGCTAGATCACATCTCCCACACGCAGTGGATGAGGGGTGGGGGAGGGGTCATTTTAAAATAAAGGACCAAAAAAAAAGGAGGCTAACTTGCTTAATCCTTATCAAAGTTTTGCTGTCAAGTTTGGCAACCAAGTTCTCATTCTCACAAGCAAAACAGGCGTGAAAGTCCTGGAAATCCTAGTGTTTTTAGCCACTCAGCTGCCACCTCCTCCTGGGTGTCATGTGCAGATAGTTTGTGTGACTTCCACTGGATGTCAGCTGGCCTCCCTCCTGCTCGCTGCAACGATGGCCTGCAGCAGGTTGGCACCGACTGTAAACTGCTGTCAACCCCTGCAGCTGGGAGATGTGAACCTGCTTAACTAGATTTTTTTTTGTCTGTGTTGTCAAGCACTCAAGAGACTCCTTAAAGTGTAACACCAGCACATCATACCAAGCTGGTCACATGTGACTTTCCACTCGCTGGGATGGGATGTTAAGGGCTATTTGTATTGCATTTAAAAATCATACGCGTGTGCTCTGTTTCCTACTTCATATGCTGTCATCTTGTTTCATTCTGGACTGTTTCAGAACATCTTGCCTTGGGCTTGATGAGTTTGATGACTTTATGAAGCTGTTTTCTGTAATGAGATCCCAGCAATGTCAGTTTTTTTCTAAGATGTGTTCTTTTGAAAAAATTGTTTTCATAAATCTGGTTATACGTACCAGCCCAAAGGACCTGTTTTGTGTTGGATTGGTTCCAGACTGTAAAAGATGTGCAGATTAGAGGTTGTTGTTTGTACATGTGTTTTTGTCAGGTTTGTTCATGTGAAATACAGCCAGATTTTATAAGACCTTTGTTTATGTCAGACTTGGTGTGACTGGTAGAAGTATGCTGAAAAACGTTAGCTCTTGCCAACATGGATTCGACTGAATGCACTGGGTGGAAAAAAAAATACAGATAAATGTCACTTTGATTACAACAGCTGAATTGAATGCACAGTCCAGATTTGTTTATGCATATGGGCGTGAAGACTAATTTCCTTTTCCATAAATCATCCAAAAATTGTTCACACAGGTGTTTCACTTCTGTAGACTGTAAAATTGGCCCACACTCCTGAGCCACATCTTAAGTTCAGTTTAACAGCACTATGAGTGGGCTGTTGAAAGCACCATGTGTATGCATTTATAGCACAATGTAAGATGTATTATCATGGACTGAGCCATAAATTAATACCAAATGTAAATACATGGTTTCCAAAGTGCTGAGCAAGATGCAGAAAATCAAGGAATGATAACATTTGCAAAAAACGGTGTTACAAAGTGGGCAAAATAAAAGACTTTGTAAGTATGATGGTGCATTTTGTAAGAGATGTCAACATGAGTAAAGTGGTCATATTGGCCCTTTATGAAAAAGCTGGTGCAGTCACTTGTATTGAGTAAAATTCACTGGTGGTGTGTGGGACTATTCTGACAGGATATTGACACGGTCAGCCTTCAGAAGCCCCCTATTGGTCAAACCCTAGTCAGGATAAATTAATGTCTGAAGGGTTGCATTTTAGCATTTGCATTTGTCTTGTATAATTCTGTTTTTTGTTGTTTTTTTTTTTTGCAGAATTGGTCAACCGCCACATACCTTTAATATATCAAACTGCAGAACTCTCTAGATTTATGCAAACTTGGCATTTTTGTATAGATTTGCATATTTAATCATTTAAAGTTGTTTTATAATTTTTTTAGACTTCACATTTAAACATCAGTAAGTCAAAGTCTAAGGAGTGTCAAACAATGACAGCATAAATCTATGAAGTTATGCACAGACTGACACATAGAACATCTTCGTAGCTTAAAAATTGTAGGAGATATGGGGCAAAAGTCTACAAAAAATCTTTTAAATACAATCACATAGGCTTCCATTGTATTCACAAGTCAGCTTCTGAGCACAGTACAAACTCCATTCAAATTTCCAGATGCTCAGTATGACACGCTGAAGAAACCTGCACACTCTCATGATGATGAAGACATGCAAAACTAATCAACTGGCAGCAATCATGCATTGTCTTCAGGAAATGCTCCTCCTCTAGTTTGATTAGGTGAGTGTGCACCAAAACACAGACCTCCAAGCTGGAGGAAGGGATATGACATCTCTGTCTTTAAAAAAAAAAAAAAAAAAAGACTAGAGATGTGTACAAAAACAATATTAAATATGTAATGGATAGATGGCTTGTTGACTGCCTGTTGGATACATAAATGACACGTTTGAATTTTAATTTCTTGACTTGGGTATCAAATAAAGGTTGCACGAGAAAAGTTATCCAAAGTTTTACTGTGGTTAGGAATAAGCAGGCAGTATGATGTTACAATTTTTGCTCTTAAAGGAACAGTTCACCCAAAATACAAAAATTGCAATACAATCTATTGAGATAGTTTGTGTGATTTGGTTAGGTTTCCAGTTTGCCCTGAAAACTGTTGCCCACTCTTCTCCCCTGAAGGATCAGCCATGTCGTTTTGGAAAAGAGCTGCTGCTGTTAACTTTTTCACATGAACATTTTGTAAACGAGAGGGAGAATAGCTTTTTGAGTGAACTGCCCCTGTACGTCATAACTGACGGCGGTGAAGTTTCTCTTTCAAAATCGAATGTGCTTCCTTCTGTTGCTCACTCATCAAAGCTGCCTTTGAAAACTTCAGACAACAGTCTACACAATCTCAGTGTATGAAACAAATGACAACGAAAAGAGCACGGTCTTTTTGTTTATTGCACAAATCGTACATATTTTCAACTGAACTGGTCAATACTAGGCAGTGGTGGGAAAAAAATTGTTCATCAAAAGCCGTAATATGTATACAAGAACGAAAAACAGCCAGTGGGAAAATCTGGATATGACAATATTTTTAAACAATAGATCAAGATCTAAAAAGGAGATACTGGTTTTTGAATGAGAGGGAACCAAAACTTCATTAAACAGTCCGACTGACTGCTGTCCTGTAAGTAACAGAGGGATGTCAGTCAGAAAGGAAAACATGAACCAAAATGTCTTGAGTCAACTTTTTGAGTCTTTGAGTTTTTAAAAGTACTTTGTCCTCATATAGAATATAAACCTCTGCATCAATACCAATCAAATGTTTTGACATCGTCTTTCTTTTTTTTTTTTTTTTTTTTGGAAGTCAAACGTCATTTGCTAAAGTTGATTTTTATTTTCTTTACAGTTTTTTTTTTTTAATATATATTTATATATGTACATATAAATTCAACTAACTAGAGTTCTCATAGAAAATGAGAAAAGCTGGACTTTATCGCTCTCACACAAATAACAACTGGCAAGCATATTGACCCCGCCCTCCATCCTCCTGGCTCTGAGCCGGCGTCAAGGTCAATGCGACGCGGAAAGAAGAGGCCTCGCTAGTGGTGTGCCGGCCGCAAACATCAGACCTGGGTCAAACGTTGACTTTGAAATCCTTTGAAATATCATTCTGTAACTGAAGGAGCGGATCTATCGTTAAGGAACCAGAAATGAGTGCAAACCCAGTCCTTTATCACTCTACTCTCTCTCGGCTCATAGAAAGCGTTTCGTGCCGCTGACCCAGGTCGACACTGGCTTCAGATATCCCACGTCCCCCGACAGAGCCTGAGAACAGTCTTTTGTATTTTACACACACCGACCGCCACCTATCTCTGCTTTTTTTTCCATCTCCGAAAAAAAAGAGCTGAGCCGAGGGTTCCTGTCAAGGATTGTGTGTCAGGATGGAGAGCGGGGGAAGAGGAAGAAGAGGGGAAACGCTGGTGCAAGCAAAGGAAAGCTCTCTCCTTTCTCTTGGCTGGAGCTCAGTCAAGAAACACCTGCTAAGTGCAAAATATCCCCAACTCAAAGATACAAATTTAAAAAAAAAAAAAAAAAAGTCCTCAACTTCACTGTGAATTTTTTTTTTCTCTCAGGGGAAATACAAGCATCGCACAAGACAACGGATTTATTGGGCCCCTCCGCCCACATGCAAGTGCACGTTTTGTCTGCGTCTCAAACTACAACATCCCTGATTCAAAGTGCACTCACTAGTGAGGGAGAGGGTGACAGGTGGGGGTGGGGGGCTGAGGGCAGTATGGTCGGGGTGATGCAGCATGTCGACACCTAGTAGTCCTTAAGGAGGGCGAAAATGTGATAAACACAACCACTTGCTGATGCATAAGGGCCAAAACTGAGGAAGGGGAGGGGGGTAAAGAAAAAACACTGAGGGGCACTGGGGGTTTCCCTCTCCAAATGAAAATTAAAATCTAATAAATCGGTCACATTTAGGGGATGGTTTCAGGATGCGGTTCTAAGCCCTTCCTCCCTGCTGAACCCCCTCGTGATCAGCACAGAAAAAGTAGAGGAGAGTGAGCGGGCGTGTTACTAAGAGAGGAAGGATTGTGTGCTGGTGATGTATAGCTTACTATATAGGATGCCTTCGTGGAGGTGCTTGTCGCCATACACACACAGTACGTTGTTCTGGGGCTGGGCAGAGCACAGATATGTATGGACAAACAGGGGCCTCCAAGTGGTTTTATAGGGATGTGAGCACTCGTCAGACCACTTCATACTACTGTCAAAACAAAACGTCAGGATTCTGGAAGTGTGTGTGCTGTCTGTAGTCGCCATCCGCACGCTCTTTGTCGAGTGGGAAAACCGGGCGTAAGCATCTCTGTCACTCTCCCTCAACAATATGTCTATATGAATGTGTTTGTTTGTATTTTTTTTTTTTTTCATATCCATGAGTGTGTGCGTGTGTGTGTGTGTGTGGAGAACCATGTCTGTGGTCTGTCAGTGTTTGAGTGTGCCAGTGTGTCAATAGTGCTTGCCTATGTGCATCAGTTCTAGGGCAATAAAGTGTGTGTGTGTGTGTGTGTGTGTGTGTGTGTGTGTGGTGTGTGTGTGTGTGTGGCTCAGGAGGACATGCACTGGACGTGGTCTGGACCTCCGTCTTCTTCGTCGGAGGAATCAGGAGAGCTCCAAGATTCATCTGTGTCTCCTTCTCCACCCTCGCGACGGCCCTGGACACACACACACACACACACACACACACACACACACACACAGAGAGAAGAACAGTTCAGTTTTGATTCACTGAGGGTGTATTTGTAACAAAAACTAGAAAAGCGAGGAAGAACCTGAACCATAAATCTAAGGGGGAAAAAAAAACACCACAACAGGGCAAAACAATATTTAGTTGACTCATGTATAATCAGTGCATGAATGGAACTGATCCATTACATGCAACTCCTGAGTCACAATACAATCTGTGACACGATGCTGTGGTGGCTTTTTCATGTGTAAATGAGACAAATACCACCCGTTCTTTTTCACCAAGGTGCCACACCGCAGGTTTGCGCTGGTGAGACGACAGAAAAGTGACTCCACCACAAGTTGTGTCTGCAGCCGCATGCATATGTGTTTCAGGGTGTTCTGATACAGGACCACAAAAATATCAAAGAGTGGGACGGAAATTTAGACAAATGACAAAGAAAATGTCTTCACTCTTTTGTGGCACTTTTGCTCAACCTGCTGCACACAATCACACCAGGCTGCATTCACTGTACAGAGCTAGATTGGATCCCATTGTCATTAATTTGAACACAAATACGCCACAGCCACCCTTAAATGCACAGACACAGTAAGAATCTGTGAGTAAAGCTGAGTGGTGACTGTATCTTGAAACCGGAGGCACATAAAGTCATACATTTCCTCCTATGAGAGGTATCCAGCCACAGTATCTGAGAAGGCTTCAGAGGTGATATGTTCCCACCAGTGTTGGCAGAGATTTACCGCTAAAATAAATACATGAATAAATAAAAAATAAGAAGAACAAAAGCTTGTCTTGCAAACAGGGCTATGTTTTTTTTTTTTTATCCTTTTCAAAGCTGCTTTCTGTGTTGTTGAGAGCCATGTTGCTTTTCAGACAGGCGCCAGACGCCTCCTCCAGGTGCAGGTATCCGAGTGGCGGTGCAAATTAACTCAACTGCAGCTGTGCTCATTCACATCAGCAGTCTTGGTAAATCACACTAGATTGAGATTTGGTGGCAATGCAAAATGTAGTGGTTCTGTTGGTAATCTGCGTCATGCTTGATAAATCAAGCCAATTCTCTCATGTTAAATGAACTGCGGTGGGAAAGTAGCACATCAAATACAATAAGCGTGATCCCTGCTTTCCACCAGCTGCATCTTCCCTTTAGCTCCCCTGACATCACCACATCATGAGCTATACCTGAAACTATTTTGACATCATTGTGACAACCACTGATTTTGCATATGTTGCATGTTTTAATTGTCAAACAAACCAAAGATACCTTTACCAGGTGGCAAAGTCATTCTACCTAAAACTTCATCATCCCCATCTCCTTTCACTATATTAGTCCAGTAATTTTAGGCCAAAATTGGGGTCAACCTAGGACAAATTGCAAGAGAAGCAAACTCAACTGATTTTGTATCCTCAGTTTGTCCTGAGTGAGGGGAAAAAAGTCCCAAGAAATCCCATTGGTGGAAAGTTTTGAAAATCACCTATTTATGACCACATATTACCAAAAAAAACACTGTTTTTACCACACAGGGGAAAGGGGTTCAACATTTTACTTTCAGATATCACTATAAAAATTCACAAGTTGATTACACACACAAAGACAAGAAAAAAAGTCAATTACAAGTTCTTTGAATTATTCTGTTTACACATGCATATCACACATTATCTGATAAGGAATATCAGGAATAAATGCCAGAAGAGACATTTAAACAGTGAATTAAAAGGTTACTATATATATAGTAACCTTGAATTAAAAGGTTACTATATAACAGTGAATTAAAAGGCATGTGTAAACAGAATAATTCAAAGAACTTGTAATTGACTTTTTTTCTTGTCTTTGTGTGTGTAATCATCTTGTGAATTTTTATAGTGATATCTGAAAGTAACATTTGGAACCCCTTTCCCCTGTGTGTTAAAAACAGTGTTTTTTTTGGTAATATGTGGTCATAAATAGGTGATTTTCAAAACTTTCCACCAATGGGATTTCTTGGGACTTTTTTTTCCCTCACTCAGGACAAACTGAGGATACAAAATCAGTTGAGTTTGCTTCTCTTGCAATTTGTCCTAGGTTTGTTCATAAAATGACTGGACTATATACTGCTGTGCTAATTTTAGTGAGGAGAAAAAAAATCCAATTTAGCAACATTGCATTATCAAAGTGAAATATGTTTTCTTCTGTCTAGCTCAGTGCTTAGTTTTTGTATTATACTTGCACATTATTCATAGAGAATTTGTTCGGTGTGACTTTCACTCTTGTGCTCCTGCTGTGTTCACTTACTCTGCTGCCGCATTCATTGTGACTCATTACGGATAAAAGCATCAGCTAAACACCTTAAATGTATGATGTGTGATAAATGTAATTTAATGCTGCTTCTTATGGCTGCAGCTCCTGTTATAATGTCTGGAAGCTCACCCTCGGGGGCCGTCTGTTCCTCATGTGTCTCATCAGGAACCACAGCAGCTGGGTGTCATACTGGTCGCCGTGGCGGACACTGTCCTCGTCGCGCTCCCGCTTGTTTTTCTTCATCACCTTGGCAGAGACGACAACATGACCAGGCCGTCTCATAATAACTTGTGATAATTGCAGGTGTGAATGTGTGGGACTGTGTGAATGTGAGGCAGGGTGCTGCTGTGGACCGGGCGTGCATGCTCAGCAAACTTTCCCTGGGTGAGTGAAGGCAGGATTCCCAGCATGGATCAAATTCCATGACTTTAACCTCATGAAAAGCACATAGGCTGCTTCATGTCCTGCCACCGTTACAACAATATGTTACATTTATGCTAATGATATCATGAATTCATCAAAGTAATGCATTTATTTCGGTCAACATGCTTGTCTTCCAATCACAAATGAGCAATATTCATATAAATTCCTTATCTTAATGCATTACCAAGTTACAGTAGTTTGGAGAAAAAAAAAAACTACCTATATTAATAGAACTGAATATAATAAAATACCTCTTTTAGGCCCTTGAGTCCTGTGGGATTTTCAGCAGTGGGGGCCCACAGTTTGACATCATGATCTAGGCCACTGGTGGCCATACCTGGCAGATGGGGATGAGGCTCCAAACAGTTCACCTGCACAGGAAAAAAAAACAAAAAAACATTTAAGCTAAAGAGACGGACTGAGGTGAAATATTAGCACATTTTGGCTGGATGTCTAAATGTTGAAACAGCAAAAAAAACCTGACTCTACTACTACAGAAAACAACACATTTTATGTAGTTCAGTTTCTCCCAAGTGGTGCATGGGCCAAGTGTTTTCAAGCAGCATTTATCAGAATAAAGCATCCAAAAGGAAACAGTTTCTGTGCTACAACCTTCAGCACAGGCAAAACTAGAATTACAATGGGGTTGCACACGGCACTAAAGCCAAATATCACCACCAACTACAACAAAGAAACACCGATTACTGATGAAAAGCTAGACAACCCGCTGATGTGTCTCTACAACCTTTATAATTTCTAAGGTGATGCCCCGGCCTAATGGTGCGTGCCCACAGGGGTGTGTTTTTGACGCCAGGTGTCGCGCTGCTTCCCAGCTTTGGATGCTTGATGGACAAGCCACTGGAACCAGTGTGACTGACAGCTGCTCTATTTACAGGAAACCAATACAAAATGGAATGTTTTCCTGACTTAATTTCAAACAGGAAATCCAGAAACGATTGTAAATTTCTCCTCCATGTCTTCGGACTTCTATCCAACACAAAGCCTATTGTTACCGGGCTCCACACCCTCCTGCAATCACGCAAACACTTCCCAGCTGCACCTGATTGGACGAATGCTTCACTAGTGGGCCGTCCTCTCCCGGATTTCAAACCAGACCAACATGGCAGCTCCTTTGGAAACTTTCTTTGATATTCCAAAAATAGTTCACCAAATTGCATTTCTGACAACATTTGAGGCGAGAAATAAACGCTGCACTGTCTTCATTTTAGATCGATGACGGTTAGTTTAAAAATTTCTCGGGAGTTTCCAGAGGCAGCGAATCACACTGGACACCTGTGTTTTGCATATAGTAGCCTAGACCTGAGCTTTATACAAATGAGGACATGCCAACATGCCACCATGTCTCTCGAAACGCAACGCAGTGCTATCAGAATGCACTGCACAGCTGCTTATGCAGACAATGAATGGGAGGCGGGGTAGTGGCTGATCCTGTGGACACGCACCATAAGGATAATACAGTCTTTCCAGTCTTCACTCACCACTCCTCCTCTGTCTCCCTCCATGAATTGAACGATGCGAGCAGAGTACTTGTCCCACAGGTAGATGTGTCCGCAGTCACTGCCGCTCACCACAAACTCACTGCACGGCCCGTAAAAGTTCACCCCCTTCACTGTGAGAAAGAGGTGACAAGGGAAGAAGATCATGCAGAGTCTCTCTTTATCACACTGTAGTTTTTTTCCTGGTTATACTGAAAAAATACTGACTTTCAGTAGTCAGATCACTGTGTGCTACAAGCTGAACCCATTCACTGTTGAGCAAAAAAAACAAACAAACAAAAAAACCACTTGTGTTTCAAATTGGGTTTTAATAGTCAAATGTAAGAGCAGGAGTAATGACCAGCCATTGTGGAATTTGGGCTGTGGCTGGAGGTTTGTCAGCTGTACCATCTAATCTGATGGGTAACCAGACGCTGTATGGTGGTTCTACGGTGTTGAACAGTAAGTGGTTGGGTGCATTTTGTAAACCACGAGGGAAATCAGTTTCCTGCCGCCCTTCTTTCAGTTCTTCTACCATTAGTGATTTGGCAGCAGCATTTAACCAAAGTTTTGAAAAATAAAATCACTGTTCTGGCAGTTCTAGTGCTGCAAAATAACCATATGTATTCACAATCAAGCTGTCGTGCTTCCCCCACATGGATACCTGTGGCGTTATTGCGGTGTCCCTTGTATCTCCTGCGGTAGTCAGCCCCGTCACTGTGGCTGGAGTCAAAAAGGTAGATGTCCTCATCGTTGTAACTGGCCAGGAGCTCTGCGCAGACAAAGAAACACTTACTGATACTGACTCTGGCACTGAACCAGACCCATCTGCTGTTTCGAGAAGATTAGAAAAAAAAAAAAATGCTTAGCAAAAACTATCTGGCCCATGTCTAGTATTCACTGAGAACATACCTAAGTCTATTTGTGTAGCAGATATTGCATGATGGTTGCATCAGGAGGGCTATTGATTTGAATAGAGCGCTCCAAATGAAATCATTTCAATCAAAATGTCTAAAACCATTTTCTTACAGAGTGAATAGTTAGATAAGGATGCACATAATAAGCATTGGTACATTCAAATCAAATCCATTTTAAAAGGGCCAGTTTATAGGGAATAAAACCATGCAATAGGCAATTAAATTATTTGTGTACACTTGATACAAGATATTCAATTACTTTCCTTAGGCTACACTAAGAAGTAAAGGAACTGGTTTGAAGAGTACTAGAGCCTCTGAATAGCACATAATGGTGCCCGACTTGTTACCTACAGAATAAGAATCAGACTTATGTCTAGTCTTGAATCTTTCCTTTCAGGAGCAAAGACATGGGACAGTAGTGCTGCGCAAAATGGACATATCTATTCAGGATGTATTAACAAGATATGCATCACGACATGTTTCATTTGGCTTTTTCAAGTTAACAGAAAATACACTGCAAATGGAAATAATTATAATTATAATGATAATTTAATGAAAGCGCATACCAAGTTAAAAAAAAAAAAGCCTTATTAAATGCAAGTAAAATAATAACTCCACCAGCAGTGTTAGAATTGGTCAAAATACATTTTCAAATGCTTTTTAATTATTTCTAGTTTTCAAAAGATAAATAACAACAGCACTGACAGCTTTTCAGCCCGAGTTCCAGTCATGAATGAAAGGAGCACTAAAATCAACACCATTAATCACTTGCATAATTTACATGTTTAAATTTGTGTGTTATACACTTACAAATTGTCGTTGCAACTGTGGTTTCAGAGACATTTATGGAGGAGTGAGCCAGGGTCAGTGACTATGAGTAATCAACTGAACCTTTTATTTTAAGCTGTTTTGATAGTGACTGTCCATTACTAGGTAAATCATTACAACATCTATTACCTCTTATGAGCATTTGCTTCCTCAGGCCAGTACAAAGGTTCCACAGTGACAGTGGTGAAAGGTTTGGTAAAAGCAGCAAATGTTATGGTGATGGTGGCTATGGTGAAATGTATGAGTCAGGGTTCCCACTGTTTCAAGGAAATCATTTTCCAGGATTTTTCAGGGACATATTCAGTGACGTATGTACATGTTAGCTGCTGCTCGCACACCATCGTCTCAGAAAGTTTCAAATTAAACAAAGCCGCCAAACAGCTTAAAACTACACTACTCACAAAAAGTTAGGGATATTCAGCTTTCGGGTGAAATTTCAGGATGAACCTAAAATGCATTATAACCTTTACAGGTGAACTTAATGTGACCTTCTGTAAACTTTTGAATGCACATGTCCAACTGTTCAATGTTTCAGTACTTTTTGCACAAGTTGCTGTTCTCTAACGAGGAGTTTAACAGCAAAATTCACATCAGGTGTTTGATGCTCCAGCTCATCGAGGTCGTATCATTAGGGAACGGCTGCTGGAGACTGGGGTACCTCAAATGGAGTGGCCTGCACTTTCTCAGACCTGAATCCCATAGAAGACCTATGGGATCAGCTGAGTCGCCGTGTAGAGGCTCGGAGCTCTGTACCCCAGAACCTCAATGTCCTGAGGGCCGCCCTTCAAGAAGAGTGGGATGCCATGCCTCAGCAGACAATAAGTCGACTTGTGAACAGCATGAGACGTCGTCGTCAAGCTGGAATTGATGCTCAAGGGCACATGACAAGTTATTGACACTGACATTTTTTGTTGTGGTATATCCACCACTGTTGTTGGCTTTTGTTTCAAGAAATTGTTTGAGATGAGGAAATCACCAGTGTATGCTTCTACTTAAATGCCCTACTTTCATGATATAATATCACTGCAGCGTGAACATTTTACATTTTCCATAAATTTCACCCAAAAGCCAAATATCCCTAACTTTTTGTGAGTAGTGTATATGCAACTGATCTGTCAACACCTTCTATCAACACACTGTGCATTGTGCAGCATGCTGTGTTGTGTGCAAAAAAATTAACACATTAACAACATTCGAATGCGTCCTGAATGTGGTGTTGATTTTGCATGCTTTTGACCTGTGTGGCCTGGGTATGAATAGGCACTGAAGTGAGGCATCCACAGCTAAAAATGTACAGTGTGAGCAGGAGAAAACATCTGAATTTTTCCAGGTGTTTTCCATGACTGAAAAACTAGATGATACATTTCCAGGATTTCCAGTTTTTCCAGGACAAATAGGAACCCTGATGGACAATTTTGTGGATTTCACACAGGCTACTATGATAAATCACAAGGTCCATCATCTCTCTGTGATGAGAACTACTGCCAACCCTTACAGAGAGGCTAGCAGTCGACATGTTCCTCTGTGTGCCGGTGTTTTACCTGTGCCGTCGTGACTGTACACCAGGCAGGTTATGTTGGTTTTGGACTCACTGGACACCAGGTGAGAAGGACAAAACTTTTTCAACACACCATTGTTATCATTCTCATTAATCTTCCTCTGGTCATAGATCCTAAAGAGGAGTGAGGAGGAGGAGATTAAGAAAAAAACATGTACCATGTGCCAGTTAGCGTCATCAGTATGAAACACGGTACCCGAGTCTTACCTGACATACTGATCTCTCCCACCAACAGCAAAGTGGTGTGTATTGGCCGGGTTCACAAAGATGGTGTACAGTCCTACTTTTTTATCGCCCTCCTTTACAACCACCAGTTTACTGCAATACAGAAGTAAGAGGACACAGTGGAAAAACAGATTTTAGGTGATATAATGTAAAATGTACCTTGAAACTGAAAGTCACAGACAGAGCAGAGAGCCTTATGGCAGCAATATTAATATTAAAAGGAAAATGCTCTCAGGAGGTGGTCAGGGTCAAGTAAATAAAAGAGGTCCTGAAGCTGGTGCAGGTGTCCAGGGTGTTTTGCTGCGTCCATTTCAACAGAAAATCATTTAGAAAGAGGCTGACTTGTGAGAAAACAAACGGTGTGACTTAGATTAATTTTGGAGCACAGAAAAATGAAGAATCAGATCAATGTGCTGTAAGAATGTTTATTTACTGCTCTAGCAAATACTGCTGGGCACTTTCAGTATTCCCCATAGAGAAAAATGCATTTTTTTTTTCCAACTGTGGACATCCATTTTAATCAAGCTTATAACATAAACACAATGTTGTCACAGATTGGGAAATAGCATAAATTTTGTGTTCTGAGTTGAAATGAACACAGCGTTTTTGTCGAGGACACTTGGGCAGGGCAGATGTTTGCAAACGCTGATGCTCTGGTTGAACGGCGGTTCCTTAATTCACGATGCGACCCTGCTGGCTGGCCTCAGTTATTTTACAGACTGAGAGTAAGAGGCTCTTTGTTGCAACACATTCTCAATTCTGAAGAAAATCCACATCCTTAGGTGAATAAATTGGAACTTAATTCACCCCAAACCCGATATGTCGTTACTCACTTGGCAGGTCTGTCTAGACGCAAGTCAATACTGAACACCACAGCATCCTCACCAGCAGACAGAAAGGAGCAGGGGGAGTCCGGCTCCAGGGCCAGCTGAAATTCAAACAAACAAACACACACACACACACACAGACACACGTCTTATCCTAATTTTCATTTGTTTAATTTTGTATTAGATTAGAGCAAACAACTGCGCACTTGGCACCCACTGCACTCGTGGCTCGCCTGAAAGGGGCTTCCCACTCTGTGGTTCTTCCCCATTTTTCCACTTTTGGTTTCTGAGGTTTATTTGGAGTTTTTTTTTTTCTCCCTTTCTTTTTTTTTTTTGTGTCACTATGACTGTTCAGGGCGAGTCGTTTTGTTTTCGACAAATTGTGGGCCTGTCAGACCATTTGAGACTGTACATGTGATTAAGGGCTTGAAATAAACTTGAACTTGAACATGAGAGACAGAGTCATGCAAATCAAGTCACAGCCAAGCTCACTTTATGTGCTGCCCCTTTATGCTGTGCAACCCTCTTGGTGTTCTTGCAGCGCTGGGTGGCAGACAGCTCGGCCACTCGGATCTGCCCGTCTCGAGCGCACATGGCCAGGGTGGAGTCTCCGCTGTGGGGCAGGAACTTAGCCTGGGGACACCGAGAAGACTTGGTTTAAATGGACATGTCTCAAAAAATATGCATTTTAATCACCGGCGTGGCCTTGACTGATGTCACATTATATCTGTAGCTTTAAATCATCACTTCTCAACATTAGAGCAAGACACGCACCTCCTATTATCTCTACAGGGAATAAATTCTCCCATCGTTTACTAAATACAAAATTATATATTTGTATGTACTGTTATTTATTAGAAGTGGTGATTCCATGGGACCAAATCAAGTCGGACAGTCGCCGAATCCCAGTACCGGGCATCGGGTTCTGCCACTTGGTTTCCTGGTTCCATGGTGTCAAACTTACCCTGTGCCATACCATCTACTATCTGTATTTTTCATTTTTCATATTTATTATTTTCATCAGTATATCTTACATTTCTTACATTTCAACACTTAAACATCTTACATTCTCAGGCCACTTTATTGTATATACTTAGCCCTTATTGTATTTAGTGTATATATTTCACATTTTTAGTCTCTATTGTATATACTTTTAATTTTAATTTTTAATTTTATTTTTTGTTTTTATTGATGATGCTGCTGTAACGTGTGAATTTCCCAGTCTGGGATCAATAAAGTATACCTATCTATCTATCTATCTATCTAAAAAAAATACACCCTTGGTGCAGGCTATCCATCCAGATAGTTTCCAGTCTGCTGTGATCCTCACTGTCTCCATTTACCCCAGTACAATGAGGCTGGACGGATATTTGTTTGTGGAGCTCAAACCACCAAAAACATGTTAAAACTGTTGTTGAGTTTTCTTTCCAAAAAGCATGACACTGATACCCGACATGATCCACAGCCCTCAGGGGCAAAGAGTTTTGTTGGGAACTATTTACTTTGAAAGAACACCAGCAAATTGTTCAGTAACTATCTGCCCGACTCTGGTGCAAAAGGTATCTGTGCCACCTGTTATTGGACCTGTTGCTGTTGAATTTTTCACATGTACATTTTTGACTGTTTGAGCTCCATATATATAAATAATGCCAATCCTGCTCCCACTGTGCTGGGTTGCAAGGACGAAAAGGCTGCAGCAGACAGTAAAACATGCCAAATCACTATCTGGATGGACAGATTACAAGTGGGGTAATTTTTGGATTTTAGATGGACTATTCCTTTAGGCAAGATTTGTACATTTAGTTACCTCTAATGGGTTTAATTTCTCCCATCATTTATCAACATTAACTTTTCAGATATACAGCTGCTATTTGTTTTACTCCTAAAAAGTTGTTGAAATAATAAATCTTTAATGGCAGATGGCCATTTTCCTACTTTTCCTAATGCCCTGAACCCATCTCCGTGTTAGAATCTGCTTCCTGACTGTGCCTCACCTGAAAGACATTGCTCTTATGGCCACTGTCGAACTCAAGCTCGGCACGGCGGATGGCCCAGTCCCAGATCACCACTCTCAGGTCGTCGCTCCCCGAGGCCAGGCGGGTGCCTGAAGGGTTGAAGTGCAGCGTGTTGACACAGCCTGTGTGCCTCTCCAGGCGGCCCTGGAGCTCCAGCCTCTGCACCAGGCCGCGGGCACCGCACACGCGCCTCACAAACTGGTGCGAGTCCCTGCCGATCTCTCTGGAGCGCAGCGAGGGCACGGCCCGCCATGTGGGGCCGCGCAAGTCGCGCAACTCTGCTCCCAGCCACGCCTCCATGGCCTGCTCGTCCTCCTCCTCCTCTTCGTGGTCTTCTTCATCCTCGTCATCCTCGTCATCATCTGAGCTGGAGGAGTGGTTGGTGCCGCCACCGGGTCTGTTTCGCTTTCGGGCAGCCCTCTTTCCACCATCCTGCTCCTTTGCTCTCTCTCTTCTGCCTCCCTCGCTCTCTCTTTCACCATCCTCAGTCAGGGAGTAGAGGCCGCTGCCATCCATGCTGTCTGTGTCTTCCTCCTCCTCTCCCTCTCTGCTTGCTCCTGTCTCTCCCTCCACATCTGGCATAGGCTTGTCTCCAGACGCCTCACCTGCCTCTTTGGGAGCTACAGAAGTTGGGCAAGTCAGAGCCATAAATTATCAGCTGTGCCATCAAGACAGACAACAAGGAGTACACATTTGCCACCCAAGATTTATGTTGATAGAGCTACATGTGCATCAATATTATATAAAAAAATATATAACTTTTAGCAAACCACAACATAATGTTTGGGAGGAAAATATTAGGGAAATGGCTATTTTCAAAAAGGTCCTTGACCTCTGACCTCAAGATATGGGGAAAATGGGATCTATGGGTACCCACAGGTGTTCCCTTTGCAGACATGCCCTTCTAATGCTAACTCGTGCAGGTTTTTGCATGCAGTCAAAATGTGTTCTTTTGGCCTGTTGTAAAATGGTGCATTTGTGCAGACTGAGGCCTAAACAGTCTTGGAGTGGCATAAACTGAATCTGATTGGAAAGCTGAGACTCTTGTGGATTCAATGAGTCACATTTGATTCATGTGTGATGATGTTAATCCCCATAGCAGCCATTTCATTGTAGTGACCCACTGTGACCTTTAGGATAATCAGAGCCTCATGAAACTTTACATCAACAAACTAGAGGAGAATTTAAAAAAAAAAAAAAAATCACAATAATTTGTGATATCCAATCGCAGTACTTTAGAATTGTACTACATATCAAATCGGCACGCAGGTATCGTGACAGTATCAAACTGGGATATAAGCATAACGTCCCAGCTCTAGGAAAAAGAAACAACAACAAAGAATGCATGTAGATCTTTATGATATAATGCAAAACTCGTATCATAAGGAACAATGTGAGCAAGATAAGCTTCTGACATGCTGATAAGACAGAGAAGGTGAGGTTACCAGCTGGAGAGGAAGCCTGTGTCTGTCCCTCTTTGCTTCCAGAGGCATCCTCCTCCCCCCGTCTGTCCTCTCCTGGTTCCGGCTCCTCAGACCCACCTGGTAGAAACACCACAAAGTCTTCCTAATGACTTGCGGGGCTAACCAGCAAAATACACCGTTATGATCAGTGTGAACACTCAGTTATTTTGCAAGGACTTCCTGCTCGCTCACCGTTCAGCACACTGGATTTGCCGTCAGTCTCAGCCATCCCGGTTCCTTTGTCCTACCTCGACCCTGAGGAGAGCCGTTCAGAGTCAGACACACACAAAATGCAATAATCTGATCGTTAGGCAGTCGCTTAATGCACATGACACACCGGGTGAAGAAACGGCGACCTGTATGCATGGACAAAGTGGACACGTTACACGCACCGAGTGAGCGGTGCCAAGTCCCGCAGCCGCACAGTGCGCAGCGGGACCTGTTTAGCCGAGTAGCTGTCAAACTACCACACGGGCTAATTTTACTACCTGACAAGCACCGCAAGAAACCACATTACCTAGAAAACAGCTCGCTAGCTAACGTCAAGGCCTTATTAATGCCTTTTCTTGCTTTGTGATTTTTTTTTTTTTTTTTTTTTGTGCACTGTCCTCTGAAAATAACAGGTGGATTGGTCGATTACCTTTTCGACTTTTATTAACGTTCGCTAACACTGACCAGAAGACATACGACGAGTAAATATCGAAACTGAAATATGCCGTCGGTGCTTTGCAACTAGCTCACAGCTAGTTGTCAACAAAGCGAGGAAACAGCCTGCACTGTTCCGAAGTAATCTAGCAGCTAGCATAGCATGGTTAGCATTACCTCTCCGCGAAGGCCCGACGAGGCGTACTTCTTAGTTCAGTCCTAATCTTTACTGCAGATTTATTGTCTTCACCTTACAACTTAGCGCTTCAGCTAAGTGCCTCGATTAGGAAATCTCTGGAGGAAAGCACACGACATTAGGAATACGTGCATAAAGGGTTTTGAGGGGAAAGTAGACTACAAAGCCACCTAGCTGCGTTTCCACAAGGGTTAGTGCTCTGTTTATGTTTTGACGGTTCAGCTTCTTTTTTTTCCTGATTCCATTTCCGGCGTGCACGCTTCGCTTTCACCGGAAGTTTGCTGGGGAGAAGAGAAGCACAGGCAAAAAAAAAAAAAAATTGATTCATTATCTTGTTCTCACTGAATTTAATCACGTGTCAAAATTTAATTACCACCTTGGAGAGATAACATTAGCTTTGCTATTTAATGTTCCTCAACACACTTGTCACAAAGGGAGCAAAGGCCCCTCAGGCAGGGAGATATGCGTTTTATATTTGGCTATCAAGTGCCAGCTTCCCAAATTAAATCATCCCCTTCCATTAACAAAACTGAATTATCATTTTGCAGGGATACTTTGCGATGTATTTTGTCATCCAGCTGTCATAATGAGGGGGGAAGTTTCTGTTTCGGCACCAGTCAGTCACAAACACTGACTCATTTTGGTGCCATTTAATTTCAATTTCAACGATATCAGCAGTTTTAGGTTTTAAAACCAATACAGAGAAAGTTTCCCCACACTAGCCTGCTGATCGTGTAATTCACTAAGAGAAACAACAGATGAAAAACGGTCAAATCAAAACCCCGATTCTATAACGACGATATGGCGCCATCTGTTGGTTGAAACACGCTACAGGTGAGGTCTCTGTTTTGATTTGCCCTCAGTGGATCCCAGTCAGTTTATGATACCAAACCCTCAGTTTTGCATGAATAATGTGTGACTGTAAACCTTAACGTGAACCACAACTTTATTTTACTGAGTTGTGGTTCATGAAAGTTGCAAAAATTCAAACATCCAGAACCTAATTTAGCCTACACGAAATTTTGTAAAAAAAAAAAAAAAAAAAAAGATTAAATATAGGTCAAATTAAAATATGAAATATAGAGCCCTTCTGATAGACTGTGTAATGGTATGTGATTATGGGGCTGATCCATGGAGATCTGAGTTAAACATTCAACGCCATACCTAATATGTATTAATGTGACATATTGTGCACCAACACACTATATTTATTTGTTCCACAAGTAATAATAAACACTAAACTGTGTCAAACAGCACAGTTTAGTGCCTGATCCATGAAAATGACATGAAATGAAAAATAGTAAATAAAAAACACTTTAACCCTCTTACTTCTGGTACAGGCTGAGGTTCATGAGCGTGATGATTTTGCAGGGAAACATCTGGTTGAACATGGTGGGATCCCCCCAACTTCCTTCCTATATGTCATAGCCTGTCCTACTTTAATGACAGCACTGGCCGCCTCCAACAGAAGGGTGTCATCCCCTCTGTCTCTGTTGTGGGCTACGCCTTTATTCTTTTGTTTCTTTTAAATTTCTGTGATTCTACAGAAACTCGAGGAGCACAGCTTTGCAGCACAAAACTGAGAGTTACACCATAGTCACCTTTAAAGCTGCTTGTGGAATGTCAGCTGAGGGGGGTGGATGGGGGGCCTAGATTACTATTCAGCGCAGAATAAACGCCAGTCTGCATGTGAAGGATCAAATAAAACACACATCCATTCTGAGTGCTGTATGGGAAATTAAAAGCTTACTGGCGCAGCTTCCTAAACATACACAGACAAAAAAAATCTCTCTCAAGTTAAAAATACACCCAGCTGTATTGTGGTCCCTTTGAGTAAAACCATACTGACATACTGACATCAAACAAACCTATCTATATGTTTTCTGAATTCCTTTCTGAGGAACTATTTTGAACCGTCACCTATGGAAAAAAAGAATATTTTTATAGGGCACAAATATCAAAGGAAAAATTACATGTCCTCAGAAATTACATAGTAATACCTTGAGATACATTAAGATTATTACATAAAAAAAAAAAAAAAAAAAAGAGGACGCTGTTGTCACTGTTGAGTAGGCGACCTCAGGCGCACTACAGGAACCTTAGACGCACTACAGGAATATTATAAGAACACAAATCTGATTTTTATTAGGATTCATCCACCTGTATGAAAATAGACTAAGAAGAAAAAGGAATATAGTGGTGTTTTTTGTTAGGTGTATGAACCATCTGTGCAGAAACATGACAGGAGAAGGAGGAAGAGGAAGTTGAGAGGGGGTTTCACATCAGCCTAGTGAAGTGAAGAGCGCTCTGAAGGCGCAGCAGCTCCACAGTCCAGTGGCGATGCTGGTGTGCGGAGAGACGAGCGGACCGACGCGCTTTCTCCATCCTCTAACATGACGCGGCTATAGCTGATCATGCCGGGGACAAGTTGGAAGTAGGGATAAAAGTTTCTTCTGACAACTAACCTGCCGTTTTCATCGTTGTCCAACACCATGGAGTACTGGAGGCAGTGCGCGCTGTGGCTGATCAGCTGCAACGTGCTCCCGGCCAACCACCGGGTCACTGCGGAGACGGCGCAGGTGTTCGACTTGGCGCAAATCCTGCGGGACGGGGTGCTGCTGTGCCAGCTGCTCAACAACCTCAGACCTCACACCATCAACCTGAAGGAGATCAACCTCAGGCCGCAAATGTCACAGGTAGCAGGACTTTCTCGTTTCATGCGCTCCTGTCAACACGCAATAACTTCTAGCTCTCCGACATGGAGGCAACAGTAGAACTTAAGAAATGCTGCAGTCAGGTCTGATATCACAGCAAAACGATAGAGGGATCTCACAGTAAAAGAGACAGAGTTTAAAAGCAACACTATGTAAGTGTCTACCCAGTGGCCACTTATGAGTCACACCTCTACAATCTAATCCAATCCATTACAACTGTTGTGCCATAAAGTTTCCTTTCCTGCTGCCTATAATGCTTAGGTTTTCTTGTTGTCACAGTAATAGAGGTGTTCATTCACTTCTGTGTTTGGCATTGAGCTCATAGTTAGTGCAGCTGTTCGACTGGACTGCAATTTATTGAGGGGTGTTTCTACTATTTTGTCCCTCCTCATATATATAAATAGAGAGGGCAAAAAAATTAGAAACACATCTCAATATAATGTCGTCCAGTACAAGACCTCTGCAAACTACAACCTCAATAATAAACATGATTAAATTGACGCATTCTCCACAATGTCATGACAAACTGAACATGATAAACGTTCTTTAACAGTAGAATTTATGGCAGAGCTGCTGACGTGAACTGCATTAGACTGTACAGGTGGACCTATTAAAATGGCTACTGAGTGTATAAGCCCATCTTTGTCAGAGTTAAATGGTGATCAATTCTCCAACTAATACTTTGTCAACCCCAGATAACTGTCCACCATATAACAGACAATACAAGTACTATTACTACTAACTACCAAAGACACACTAAGTCCCTGCTGTAATTTTACAACAAAGTCAAAGTGACTTGTCATTGAAACAATCAAATTTGGTGAGAAATGCTCTATCCACAGGTCTGACAACTTTTTATTTGAATGTGAAGATGCTGGGAAGAGTTCTAGTCTATTATTTGAAAATAGGCCACCGAGGCTTGTGTTTGCATTCTGCACTCTATTCCTCAGCCTTTTCTGTGTCTGTCACACTGTTATCCAAGTCAAGGCGGATTTGGAAACACAGGAGCATGCTGTCTGCTCTGGCCCTGTGTCCAACAGATAAGTGCCAATCTAAACATTCTTGACAAAAATTAAGGCCGTGCTGTGGCCTCTGTCTGATTTGCAGATTAGCAACTGATGTTGACCTCTCCTCCCCGGTCTAGCTCTTCAAAGTGTTCAGCAACAACTAAATAAATAAAAAAATAAATAGAAAATAAAATAAAATTAGTTCCTTCTTGTTGATATATGCTTTAATGTGTTTTTACTCTTTTTTCTGAAGAAAAAAAAAATATAAATCAGCTGTGGCCCTAGTAATTAAGATAGAGAAAGCTGAAACTTCCCTCAGCCTGCGAAACCCGCGGGAACAGTCCAAGGCTGACCTCTCTTTACCCAGAATCCCTCCCACTGCCACTGGAGAGGTCTGATAAAATCATGGCTTTGAGCCACCCATTAGTTACACACTCTAGTGCCACTTGCACAGCAACTAGGAGTTTGCTTACTACTGATTTTGACGGCATGTAACGCGTGGAGCCTGGCTTTCCCTGACACCGTGGCTCCTCACAAGCTCAAAGATAATAAATGACCATTTAAGAGAATACTGCTATAAAGGTTTTTATTGGCTATTGACTACACGTCTCATATGTTTCATACTGATATTTCTAGTTTAATATGTGCACAACTGTATGTCAAATATTGAAAATAGAAAGATTATTCAACTTGAGGGACCGCTAAATATATAAATACTTATATCGAGCATCATCCTTATATCCTTATGTTATTGCATCATCACATCCTGGGAAACAAACTTTATGTAATTGCTGGTAAAAGTAAGGCAGTATCTGATGCAAGAAGTCACACCACAGACGCCATCAAAAACAATTTCAAACGGATGAACATGTTTTAATTTTTATAAAATAATAATAAGAGACCGCATTAAAGAAAACAGGACTGACTCTTAAATGAAGCAACCCGAGTTAGTCCATAAAAAATGTTTCTTTTTTTGTTTGTTTGTTTGTTTTTAGGTCAGATTAGATTTGTTTGATTGTGCCTTGTGTTACATGTGATAACGTACGCGCTTTATTTGTGCGTGTCCATCTGCCGACCTTTTAGTGAATGCACACCCGGGCCATAAGTTGCTGAACAATGGCTAGCCGTAGCCTGCAGCTGTAGGCCAGCTGGGTCTGGTTGGGAAAGGCATGTGTGTCAGTGGGCTCCAGATTTTAAATGGCCATTTCATTGTGCCATTCATTTGTCCCAAGATCTTTGAAATAGCATGAAGGTAATGGATTGGAGGGCTGGAGAGCAGTCTAGTGCAGTGTACTGTGAGTAAGTAGCCCCCAGATGTGCTATTTTTATTCCCTGCATGTTCGACCACAGTGCAAGTGCAAAATATGAAGTGGACATTAAAATATGTATGTGTGAATGATGACTAAATAAGCACTTAATTTCTCTATGCAACCCGTTTGTATTGTTTCATTTATATAGAGAGAGAGACAGAGCAACAGACAGATAGAAACAGCAACAGAGATGGAGACTGATATATATATGAAGGGATGACTTGACTTGTCTTTTATGAATGTTATTTGTTTGTTCAGTCTCCATTCAGGTTCCTTGTTTGTTCGTTATTTATCCAGATTGACCACTTTTAGTCTCAGGGAAAAAAGGGAAGAGAAAGACAGGCCCATTGTCAAGAAGGCCACGTTGTAGTAAACATTGACAAACAGCAATATGCATAAGCACGAACGCAGTTTAAATCATCTGATGTTATATAACATGCCAAGACAGTGTCAGAAGTCACTAAATGAGAGCTGAAAAGGCAGCAGGATCAAGGTCGAGCCTGCGTAGATTTTGTCTCAACAAAGCATGAGCAGCCTCGCACTGGAGTCTTCCTCAGAGTGCTCCGTAACAGGTTTAAAGCTACCAAGAGAAACCATCTCTTTCAGTTTCTCAGCACATCGCCAGTGAGGCCGAGGGAGCCTGCTCTACTCTAAAAGCAGATGTGAGGGGAGTGAATATGCACCAGAGCTGCGACTGTAATCAAGACTACAAGCGCAAACCCACCATGTTCATCCACTTCCTCCACAGACAAGCTGGGCCCCGGGGGGGCGGTGGAGCAATCACGGGCGTCTCCACGATGAGCTGCTGTGATAAAGAGGAGCCATCTATTCTCACATCCTCAAGAATCTTGCAACAGCTCTGTTTTTACCGGCTCTGATCACACAGATATGCACTTTAGTCATCAGCTGATAACGTGCTTGGGAGTACAAATGACACTGACACAGTTGTAACTGGTACAATCAAATGCTATTTCCCTGGATGTTTTTTATGTATGTACGCGACGCATCTTAAAGCACAATTAGTAGGGGATTTTTTTTTTTTTTTTTTTTGAATGAGGGGCTCCAGTGGGAATCAAACTGTTAACCCAGAAACCTCACCCTTAAACCTGGAGGTATTCATGTGAGCACTGTGCCACACAGGAATCACACAGGACCGCACTATTTTTGGCTTCAGTTAGTGAAACTTTCAGCTTTCAGTTCAGGCAATGCAACTTTGCTGCTCTGTGGTGCTTCTTCCATTTTGTAATGGCACCTCAAATGTCCTGATGTATGCTCGTAATGTTAATAGGAAAAAAAAATCACATATTCCTGTGCCCCAAAGTAAGAATCTAGAGAACCAAAACCCAATCTATGATCATCATGTGCCATTTTCTGCAAGTGTCCCATTTTATAGGAAAGTACCTTTTATTTGAAATGGGGAAAATTTGCATAAACACATCTCTAAGCCACACGAAGGGAGTTTTTTTTTTTTTTTTCAGCTTTTCTGATAACTAATCACTTACATACACTATACTGCTTTTTACCATGCTTTCCATCCCATGCCATTAAAAAAAAAATACTATTCTTTATTCATGTTGCGTTTGAGGACAAATTGAATTTTCTTGAGATTGTATATGAGAACGAGCTTCAGTATATATTTGTGCTGTGCATTCTAAGCCACAAAATGCAAAATATAAATCTTGGGTGCGGGCACAGTCTGTACAAAGTTGTCCTGCAGTGAACACTTTCAACAGAGCAGATCAGGAAGGATACAAGGATACAAGGAAGTTTATTGGTCATTATACAACAGGTTGTATAATGAAATTAAAATGTGGTTCGCTCTTGATTGATTAATTGATTGTATAAAAAAAATAAAATGATTAAACATGGAGGAGTACAGATGGTGCATTTAGCAGTCTCACAGCCTGAGGGAAGAAGCTGCTCTGTAGTCTGGTGGTACGGCAGCGAATACTTCTGTATCTTTTGCCTGACGGCAGCAGGGTGAACAGGCTGTGGCTGGGGTGGGTGTTGTCTTTTAGGATCCTTTTGGCTCTGCGCAGGCACCTCACCTCCCCGATATCACTGAGGCTTGGTAGATGGGTGCCAATGATGTTTTGGGCAGTTTTAATCACTCGTTGCAGAGTCTTCCTGTCCTGGGCCGTGCACATCCCATGCCAGTTTATGATGTTTCCAGTCAGGATGCTTTCAATCGCTCCTTTGTAGAAGTTGACAAGAACTTGGCGTGGGAATTTTGCTTTCTTAACTTTCCTTAAGAAATATAACCGTTTCTGAGCTTTTTTAACCAGGGCAGAGATATGTGAAGTCCATGACAGGTTCTCTGTTATGTTGATTCCCAGGAACTTGAAACTGCTCACTTGCTCCACCTCAGCTCCATTGATGTAGACAGGGCTGTGTGTCTTTGCCTCCTTTTTTTGAAAATCAACTATCAGCTCTTTGGTTTTGCTGACGTTGAGCAGTAGGTTGTTTTCTGTGCGCCATTCTGCAAGATGGTTGATTTCCTCCCGATATGAAAACTCATCATTGATGGTGGTGTCATCCGTGAACTTCACAATAGAGTTCTCTCCATGTCGGGGGTTGCAGTCATGGGTGTACAGCGTGAACAGGAGGGGGCTGAGCACACAGCCCTGGGGGGCTCCGGTGTTGAGCACAAGGGTGGAGGAGGAGACACTGCCAATCAAGAAAGTGTCTCCGCTTACATGTCTCAGTGCTAAGGAGAAATTAAGAATCTTTGATTGTATTTTATCATGATTTTTTGTGTATTTCTTGATGCCATTTACATCACCATAATGAAAATCCATGAAATAAGTGTCACATGAATAGAGTGGCCTTCCCAAATTCATGAAGTGTCAACATCTTATTGAAATATCTAAGTTTTTTTTTTTTTTTACAAAATGAATGAATGTTTATTGTGTCCCTGTGCAGTTCCTGTGCTTGAAGAATATCCGGACCTTCCTGACGTCATGCTGCGAGGTGTTTGGGATGAAGAAAAGTGACTTATTCGAGGCCTTTGATCTCTTTGATGTCCGGGACTTTGGAAAGGTAACATCCACATCCGTCGTCCAGTATATGTATAGGGTTTACATATGTATGTATATGTATATGACATGTTGAAATTATCCTAGAGATTATGATATTCTCCAACACTGGCCATCCACAGATGTAATTCTTCTATTCTATTCTATTCTATTCTATTCTATTCTATTCCATTTCCTTCCTCTGTACATGTGTCATTATTACTGGAACACATGGATCGCACTCAGCACAATTAATTCCATGAATAATTTTATTTATAATGGCAAAAATATGTGCATCTGGTGGTATAAGCGTACATTTAGACCAGCAGCCGTCTTCATGGAAACAAGCAGTGATGTCTGAGTGAGCACTGCCTTTTGAATTCATTCATGTGCCATCCACTAGAGCAGAGTAATGAGGATAACTGCTCTGTCAGGGGTCCTGCGGTGACTGTCTGCTTAGCTCTGCCCACTCTTCCAAGGTCAACTCTAATCAATAGTTCATTTTAACACATCAGATCAGCTGCCTCGCTCCCCGTCTATGTGTCCAGTCAGATTCAGATTGCTGTGAAAAGATGGATGCAGTGTGATATAAGACCCATGTGGACTTTCAGTCTTTCATGTATAAGCGAAGCATGTTTTCCTTTGCCTTTGACGGAGGCAAGGTGTGTTCATGTGTCTGCGTCTTCGTGCACGTCCCCTGCGTGTGCGCATGTGCGCTTAAAAGCGTTCAATATTTGCTCACCAGCTGCTCAGCCTTGCCTTTGCTGGTGCACTTCTGAAGGGATTGGTCGACTTCTTTTTATTGTGTCGTTATTGTGGGAGCTCGTTTCTGTGTGTACACAGAGATAGCAGGTCAGTGGGTTTGCAGCGTTCCCCTCCTGGCTACTTCCTTAGTTCAGTGCATTCAGTGCACAGCTTTGCCTTGGAGTATTATGAGCTGTTAGGGCGTCTACAGGCTGTCTGCAGAGCAATGCATGGCTAGTTCCTTATACAAGAACTCAAGAGTTTAAAAGCCCTCTGGAGAAATGCATGGGAAATTCCTTGTACACGCAAGAGCTGAAGGGCTTGAAACATTACAGGCCTACAGCTGTGTGTATTTTATATTTATTTGCCTGTGTGTAATGTATTGTTTTCATTCAGTGCCTTTTAAATAAAATAATCCAGTCTGTACAAGGGTTATTGTTTTGTCTAAAAGGTTGATTTTGGGTTGTTATTGGTTTCTGTGATTCACATAACCCTGGACCACAAGGCTATCTCAAGTTTTAAGTGTGAAAGAGCTGTAAAGAATTGGTTGTTGAGCTCTGGCGTGCAGTTTCCCCACAAAGACTCACTCACTCAGTTCAGTGTGTTGTAAAAAAGCTTTCAGTTAATCTGGCTGCTGATAATCCCAGAGGGGAGGGCGCTGCCTGCAAATATGTACATCCAAGCCGGGCTGTGTAATCTGGGCCATGCTCAAGAGGTTTCCGTCAAACAGACAGGCTCCGGGAGACAGAACATTGCACCAGGGCTTGTCGTAAACAATATGTGAGACTGCAGGTTCGGTGATTGGGTTGGATGGGGTCCAGGAAGGGTTGTTCGGCGAAACCAGAAACGCTCAATCTCTCCCTGAGTTTCCGGAAACATCCAAGACAGAACATCATCACAAGTCTCAGCCAGTCTAATCCAGCAGGGTTGTGCCAACTCAGCCCATAAACTGAGCATTAGCCCCATGCATATCTAATGAGAGCAGAGTAACCTACATTTCTCTCGCCGAGTTACCACAGGCCTCGCCTCAGGCATCCACACTGCGTGCAGGGGGCTGCAAGAAGGCAGAGATGTAGGGATAGAGGCAAGAATGAACACAAACTTATGCCAGCGTCTTGGCTGTAAAAACAACACATTTGCATCCTAAATTCAGCTCTGTGATGTGTCTTTTATGCTAGGGGAGTAGTTAACAGTAAAATGAAACTTTGTTATTTGTCATTATCTACACATCTTGATATCAATCAAAACTCTAGTGACGCTCGAGATAGTTCCGTCTCTGCCTTCTTGTAAATTGAAGAAGTGTACAAACTGTATATTCACATGAAAGAGTATAAACTGCACAGTTTTTTTCACACAGCTCATGGGGCATAATCCAAGTGTTTTGTAGCCAGATTATGGCACTATCATTATTATTACCTCATTATTATTAGTCAAACACCTCATTACTACAGAAGAAGTTTAATGGGCTTTTTTATATTGTGCCTTTGGAGCATTTTTTCCTTGTTAACGTGGAAGATTTGGAATAAGGCTAGGACCAAATATATGTGGGCTACTTCACTGAATCCTGCAAACACAGACGCTAGTGGATTTTTGACTGAGATAGGGTTTAGATAGGGTTGAGGTAATCTGCCTTGACCCAAACAGTAGAGAGATGGCTTCTGCTCGAGGTTTTAATTGAATTTATTATGATTATGATTATTATTTTTGCTTCACTACTGTCGCCATGTGAATTGAATTGAATTTACATGAATTACATTTTCATTTTCAGGGCAAACAGTATGTCTAAATATGACTGGATGTGTCATCCTAGATAGGAAAATGACTGTCTGTGGCTTCTGCGCCGAGATCGCCGTGTCAAATACAACTGCTTGATTCATGATATGATGTCGTCTTACAACTTTCCCTGCTTTTGGTTCCCCTTTTCAGGGGTGCACAGGGGATTTAAGATCACACTCGTGTTAATCAGGCCACAGTAATCTCAGCGGTTTGATCTTTGGATCTACTAGTTCCTTTTGCTCAGCTTGTGGCTTTTCTTCTCAGTGAACATGAGGCACCGAGAGTGCCTTGTGAACCAGGTCAGGTGTGAGATTCAGTTCTTTTTAAGACACCCCAAAAGGGTTTGAACCTCATTACATGAGGCAAACAATTGTTTGTTTTCTGCAACCAGTCCGCAAATTGGCTTCCTTCTCCCGTGAAGAGCTTCTACTTTTTTGAGTTTCAGCATGCAAGTATCCATATAGGGTACTGCATACTTTTGAAGGAAGTATAGTCGGTATTCAATAATACATCTCTACAGCAAATTGATATTTCAGTGACAATAATTTGGATCTGGTTTGAATCTGATGGGTTTGGACTTGTAAGCCAATACAGTGTGGAAACTGAACGTACCGTATAAATTCTTGAAATGAATGATATTGTATCGCAAATAAGTGAAACCTTCCCACGCCGCTGACGTATCTTTTAACTTGGAAGAGTTAGTATTCAAAGGCCCAACAATGGATGAAATTACTCGTCAAGATGGGGGCCTTTTGCAGTGTGAAGTGTACAGCTGGGCTCTTTTATGACTACACAAGCGGCACTATTTCAAGCAACAAGCACACCTGGCTTGAAGCGAAGCCGCAGCACTCAGTCACACAGGAAACTCGAGGAGATAAAGTGAAGATAGACAAGCTCTTAAGTCTAACCTCATTCACGATTTCTCTGAAGTATGCCTGCAGATGCAAATCTTGAAAATTGGGTAATTAACTCTGCTGTTACCCTAAACTCTGAGGTGCCAAAAAGGTAATTGACAAAATAAGCAGTGGAATACTTGGCTTGCAGATGAATTACTCTGCTCTCTATTTTGTTTGCTGATTCGTTTGTTTGGATGCTCATCGCTCTTGTCAGTTTCCCCACAGGCGCGCACACACACACACACACACACACGCACACACACAACATGTTCTTATTTAAAAGAATAAAGTGCGAAAATGTTTGTGTAAAATCTCAATTTGATTCAAGCAATTCATATATTTACTGCTAATCTAGATGAAGTTTTGTTTTATTTCAAGTGTAAAACATGACACAAACATGGACATCTTAGTAGAAATGGACTGTAATTGTAATAAAAAATACATTTTCAAAGCATTTTTGATACAAATGTAATGTTTTTATCCATCTAACATTTGTCTGTTAGATGCAAATCTGTTGAATGTCAATGTCAGTGTGGGTATTTGGTGTTCCACTTGTGGTCTTGGGGTAAAGTGCAAGATGTTAGAAAACAAAATGCGAACATCCCCTTTTGATCTCATTGTTTTGCTCATTTATCTCCGAATGCGCAAAATGAACCTGCTAATTCTTCATTGACTTTACAGGCTTCATTGATTTTACAAGCTTTGGCCAAGGAAACACCGAGGATTAATTATAAAGAGAATTCGCTCGTTGTATTCCAGATCAGTTTTGTTTTCCGTCTTCAGTTATGCAGGCTGACGCCCCGGGTCAGAAACATGAATGCAGGGCTTCTCTATGATTATTACACACTTGGAGAAATGATTGCTTCTTAGATTACATTCTAATGGTGCACAACCATGCATGCCTTAGAAGTTTTTTTGTTTTGTTTTTTTTTTTCACACGTATAATTCCAATAGAGTATTTGACCCCAAACGTCTCATGTTAGTGGTGGTGATAAGATGAGGAAATATTAATATTGCCGTTAATTATACTGGCAGGTTATACTGCATCAGTGTGTGTGTGACCTTCAAACTCGCTCTTACAGCCTGTGAGTGTGAGGCTGACTTGAGCTTGGGATAGCATGACCACTTCCTGCAGAGACCATTCTCTGTCTCTCTCCCTCTCTCTCTCTCTCTCTCACACACACACACACGCACACACGTGTGTGTTGGAATATGACCATGACCACTTCCTATGTATGCTCTTTCTCACATTCAAGTCAGGTGTTAAAATACTCTTAAGACACATTTAAATATGTGTGTGTGTGTGTGTGTGTGTGTGTGTGTGTGTGTGTGTGTGTGTGTCTGTGCCAGTGTGCAGTAACTGGGTAAACAGTTTCAAAGGCACAGTTAAGTCTACCGTTACAATAGATGCAACGAGCCACGGTGCCAGGCTCTTTCATAAGCAAACCCTTCAACAAACATTTAACATCCCCACACTTTGACCCTGTTTCACCAGGTTATGGACACTCTCTCCAAGCTCTCCTACACAACGACTGCACAACTAGGAGGATTAAAGTAAGTCACAAGTTATCGCTGCAAAAACACACAAAAGCAAATGCACACAGCCTGTTGTCAACTGGCCCCATGAAATGAAGGGGCCCATGCAGAGATGTGGTCGGAATAAAGGAGGAAAGCGAGGTTAGCGAGAGCGGGACGGTCATCCTGTTCTTAGACAGTTCTTGACGGCAAATTCTGTCTTCCCAGAAGCACCCGCCACCCTCCACCCACCGCACCTGCATCGACACTCCACCGCACTCCACTGCTCATCCTCTAGACTGACACTGCACCTGAAGCTCAGGCTTGCAAATTTCACCCAGTAATACCCGGTGTCTTCCAGAGTGGGAAGTTAACACCAGTTTTACCAAATGCTGCATGGTCCATGCACACGAATGTATTCTAGCAGGTAACCAGTCTGTGTCCAGAGCTGCTTTACCACGGCAAAAACCACATTTGGCCAGCATGGGCTTTTTGAATACATCAGTGAGATTTTTAACGTATCAAAAGCCAGGGTTCATACGTTTTTCAATTAGTGGTTTTAAATGACTTTTCCATGATTTCTCCATAAATTTTACCTTAATTTCCAATGACTGAAATGAACTTTTTTAAGGATTTGCCATTGAAATGTGTGTTTTAATGATATACAGTACAGGCCAAAAGTTTGGACACACCTTCTCATTCAATGCGTTTTCTTTATTTTCATGACTATTTACATTGTAGATTCTCACTGAAGGCATCAAAACTATGAATGAACACATGTGGAGTTATGTACTTAACAAAAAAAGGTGAAATAACTGAAAACATGTTTTATATTCTAGTTTCTTCAAAATAGCCACCCTTTGCTCTGATTACTGCTTTGCACACTCTTGGCATTCTCTCGATGAGCTTCAAGAGGTAGTCACCTGAAATGGTTTTCACTTCACAGCTGTGCCTTATCAGGGTTAATTAGTGGAATTTCTTGCTTTATCAATGGGGTTGGGACCATCAGTTGTGTTGTGCAGAAGTCAGGTTACTACACAGCCGACAGCCCTATTGGACAACTGTTAAAATTCATATTCAGCTGAATGAAAATAGAGAAAGTGAAAATACAGAAAGTGGACATTTTTAAAAGCAAACTCAAGACCTACCTTTTTAGTATGGCTTTTAATTAAATGTTATTTTAGGAATTTTTTATTTTATTTATCATTTTCGACCTTTTAGTCTGGTTTTTAACTGAATTTTATTTATTTTATTATTTACTTGTCTGTTTATTTATTTTACCTTTTTAGACTGGTTTTCAATTGAATTTTATTTATTTGATTTTATTTATTTGATTTTTTTTATTTATTTGATTTTATATCAGTTTTTAACTGAATTTTATTTATTTTATTATTTACTTGTCTGTTTATTTATTTTACCTTTTTAGACTGGTTTTCAATTGAATTTTATTTATTTAATTATTTTACCATTTTAGTCTTGCCTTCAACTGAATTGTATTTATTTTATTTACTTTTATTTATTTATTTTTATTGATATTTACTGAATTTTAAATTTTAATATGGATTATCTTCTCTCTAGTGTTTCCTCACTTCGAAGTGGCGAGGGTAGGATAGCGTTTCCTCAGTGTTTTTTTTTTAATTCCTTAGTGTTTTTAAATTTGTGTGTGTGCGTGTATGTGTGTGTGTATGTGTGTGTGTGTGTGTATGTGTGTATGTGTGTATTTATGTGTGGGAGAAGGGGGGGATATATCATGTGTCTATTGTTTGTTGTATTGTTTTTATGTGTTGCATTGTTTTTATTGTTTTTATGTGTTTTTATGTAAAGCACTTTGGGCTGCTCCTTTTGCATGAAAAGTGCTCTATAAATAAAGTTTGATTGATTGATGATATTATGGCAAGAACCAATCAGCTAACTAAAGAAAAACGAGTGGCCATCATTACTTTAAGAAATTAAGGTCAGTCAGTCCGGAAAATTGTTCATTCATAGTTTTGATGCCTTCAGTTAGAATCTACAATGTAAATAGTCATGAAAATAAAGAAAACGCATTGAATGAGAAGGTGTGTCCAAACTTTTGGCCTGTACTGTATGTTGTGGAAATTGCTCTGTGTTTCAAATACTGTAGGTGAATTTTGCAAGAATGAGTTGTTATTAGGAGTGTTATTAGAGTTTTTTTGTTTCGTTATTATGCAATCAAAGAGAATAGATTTGTAATCCAAAATATATTTGAAGGCAAAACTATAGACACTCCAATCAAAAATATTTTATTGCATGTGTTATTATTTTTATTACTGCCACCTTCTGGATAGCAGCGTGGATCAGAATGGCCACTAAGCGGTTACATTATAACAGTGGATGTTGCCAAGGTGTCGCTCCGATCAAGACCGGCCAATAGGGACAGGTCTTACATTTTTCAGCCCAGGTCCCGCCCACCAGATTCAGCTCAGCAGAAAACAAAACTTTTGGACTCACATTTTCATCACAAATTTATTTTACTTGCAATAAAACATTTTTTGATGGCACTACTGATAGTTTTGCTCGCAGATCTATTTTTTCTATGTATGCTGTTTGCATAATAATGAAACAACAAACAGTCCATAGACAAATAGATAGTTTGTTTTCCCATTTTTTTCATATTAGTCCAAGTTGAGATAATTCAGTATGCAACTGGCTTTCCCAAAATGTGGCTGCTACTTAATCACACAAGTAAAATAAGTATATTCAACTTTCTTCACAAGATCAAAACGAACAGATGCATGAAGACATGCAGTGGAGACACTCAAGTGGTTCCACCTCCTGCTTTATGTTGTTTAATTGGTCAGTCCAGTCTTTAGCAGAGTTGATGCTGCGGCTTGAGTCCCATTTCCACGACTTTCCTAAAACTTACACATCCTTTTCCATAACTTTTCCAGTGAATTTGAAATTGTATTTTCAAATGATCGAATGCACCAACTTTTCCAGGTTTTTCATGACCGAATGAACCTTGAACAGCCAGTTTCCCGTATTATTATTAGCTTCCAAGTTGTTCTGTGTGTTGAATACCGAACCCCATGCAGCTCTCTTTTCATTCCCAGGCCGTTTCCAACTGAGGAGAGCCTGAAAGACGAGGACATTTACAATAATCTGGAGGACTTGATTGAGTATGTATGAGGGCTCCTCTCTGTGGGGCCATTACCGGTGTTGATAGAACATGATTATTTCGCTCAGTAGCACAACCGACTCTGCTCATCATCCAGGCTCTCCAGGGGTCTGGACACCCACATGTTTTGGTAAAAGGCTTGGCTCAGTTTCTGTGTTACTGTCAGAGGAAACGAATGAGTAATTCTGCATATTTTTGCTGTGTGCTTGCATACCACCCACATCAGGGTTCTGGATGGGTGCTGTCGGCACTGTGATTGACACGTTCTGAAGTGCGAGGGTAATCATATGAGTAAAGAATGGATATTACATCTGATTAGAATGAATTGCTTTCAGTGCAGTTCAGGTTGGTTCAGGGCAGGTTATTTTTTTAAAAGGAAAATTCCACCCCTCTAAAGTGTTTTCCTGTGCAGTAGATTCATTTATATCAGAAATGAGTGGTAGAATATAAAGATTGAAAAGGCCAGCTTGAGATGAGATACTCCCATGCATCCTCTACATGAATACAAGATTGCTATTATATATTACATTGAGATTTTATATGTTCTAATGATTGTTCTTATCTACATTATCCGCAAACTGTTAACCCAGTGCTTCACAACACTGCAAAAACCCAAAATCTTACCAAGATTATTTGTCTTATTTCAAGTCAAAAATGTCTTATTCCTAGTCAAAATATCTCATTACACTTAAAATAAGACATGATCACCTCAGAAGTAACTTGTTTTTAGACAATTGTCTCTTGTTTCAAGTGAAAATTTGCTTGTTTCATTGGCAAAATTTGTTTCTTGTTTCTAGCTAATTTTCACTTATTTCAAGTGAATTTTCACTTTTTCCACTGGCAAATTTTGCCAATGAAACAAGCAAAAATTGTCTAAAAACAAGTTACTTCTGAGGTGATCATGTCTTATTTTAAGTGTAATGAGATATTTTGACTAGTAATGAGACATTTTTGACTTGAAATAAGACAAATAATCTTGGTAAGATTTTGCGTTTTTGCAGTGAATACAAGAAAAATACTTGTAATTGACAAAAGATGTATTAGAAAAATAGCATTCGATATGTGTGTGTGTGTGTGTGTGTGTGCGTGTGTGTGTGCATCAGTGAGAATGTCCCTGAGGATGAGGAGGACTTGTACGCAGCTGTCTACGGGCTGGAGGATGACTGTGATGGTGGAGAAATCTACGAAGACCTCATGAGGATAGAGCAGCATCCCCCACCGGTAGTGCAATGAGTCAGCCACACACACACACACACACACACACTCAGCCTCCCTCACTACCCACCCGCACACCTATACACTTAATCATCAAAAAAAAAGTTCTCTATCAAATAGTAATTTTTAAGTTACATTTGCTGGTGTGTGTGTGTGTGTGTGTCCCTCCAGAAGCAGGCAGAGGTGGATGTTCGGAGCTGCTGCCTTACAGAGATCAAACAGACAGAGGAGAAATACACAGAGACCTTGGAGTCCATAGAGAAGGTATTAGACATGCCCTATCGCATTGTTATTCCGCAATCAATAAATGATGGATTTTTCTTGTGTCAAAGCCTTTTCATCTGACTTAATCAATGCTGCGTACTAAACACACTGGGTACAAATTCATTTTGTTGCCTCCGCTGAGCAATATTCGTTTAGATCATTAATTTGGCATCACTGGGCTGAAATGATAGAGATATCATTTATTCATTTTTCTCCACCCGAGAGATCATGCATCTTTCAGTTTGTGAGAAATGCTACAGATTGAATAATTTTGTTTTTATTTCTGATGTGTCACACGTGGCACTTGGCATTTTAGTATTCACGGAAACTCAAAATATTGATGCTCTAATTTATCATGGTATTGGCCCGGCGTCACATAGCTGAATATCTGATGTGATGTCTGTTGGATTTTGCAATATGCTCTGAATTATTATGAGTAACTATTAGTGCTTCCAGGCGGCGGCCTAGAGGAGATCATGTGTTTGGTTGTGTGTGTGTTGGTCTGTCTGTGTGTCTGTCCGCAGCTAATCTCATAAACTACTGGGTCTATTAGCCTAAACATTTTTGTGCACAGTTCTGACTGTATGATGAAGAACTTCTTGTGGTTGCAGTGATTCAAAACCTTTGAAAAACATTTGTTCTCAATACCTCTGCTCCCTCTCTTCATTCACTGTCTATCTTGCTCAGCCACCACTGCTCTCTCTTGTGTTGTTTGGGCGAGTTTATAAAACACACTGCCATTGGAGAAAAAACACTGTAAAAAGTGTCAGAGGCTGATATTATTTGTCAGCACGCAGGGATTGAAATAGTAAAAAATTCTGAATTATGTGTGTGTGTGTGTGTGTGTGTGTGTGTGTGTGTGTGTGTGTGACCTGACTAGACCTTAGTAGTATTTTAGAGTTTTGCTATTTCTGTTTATGAAACTCAGTTTCTGTTGAAATGGCTCATGACACACAGGTTTGTGACCACTGGTATAATGTGTGAAATAAAGTAAAACAGATGCAGAGAGAACAAGAGAAGGCTGAACTCAAGAGGGTTTGAGAGTTTCAGGGTATATTTTCTAAACCGTGTTGAATTATATTTGAATCCAACCCAGTCGTCAAAATAATATATATAGTAAACAGTGAATTAAAAGGTTACTATATATAAAGCAACCTTTTAATTCACTGTTTAAATATCTGTTCTGGCATTTATTCCTTATATCCCTTATTAGCGCATATCAAATCAGATAATGTGTGATATGCATGTGTAAACAGAATAATTCAAAGAACTTGTAACTGACTTTTTTTCTGGTCTTTGTGTGTGTAATCATCTTGTGAATTTTTATAGTGATATCTGAAAGTCAAATTTTGAACCCCTTTCCCCTGTGTGTTAAAAACAGTGTTTTTTGGTAATATGTGGTCATAAATAGGTGATTTTCAAAACTTTCCACCAATGGGATTTCTTGGGACTTTTTTTCCCTCACTCAAGACATACTGAGGATACAAAATCAGTTGAGTTTTTTTCTCTTGCAATTTGTCCTAGGTTTTTTCATAAAATGACTGGACTAGAAGTATGTTTGCTTTGTTAGCCGCCAAAACTGCTTGGTTAAGGTTAGGAAAAGTCACGGTTGGGGTTAGGAAGATATTTGTCATCGTGGTTAAGGCTAAGAAAAGGTCGTGGTTAATGTTGCGGAACATTAGCTAATGTTCGCTATTAATAGCTATCTAACATTAGCTAAATACAAACATGGCTTTTGCTTGACACTGGACTTGAACCCTAGTCTGCAGAAGCACGTTATCCACCACCTCACCCACCTCCTAACATGGAGTTTCACTCGCTACGTCATGAAACCTGAAAACGAGACATTTCAGTCCATGGTTCCATCCATGGTTTGCAGAAATGTAAAATGGCAACATTTTTTCCTGGCGAATGGTCTGTTGAGTCACACTGTAATTAAAATTGCCATCTGAGAAGGGTCTGACAATACAAGTGGCTGCTGAGTCTTTCCTGACCTTTGCTCAGCACATAGGGTAGTCCACGAAAGGTGAGAGAGTGGGAGAAAAGTGGGGGAAAGGTGGGGGACAGTGGGGGTAAGGGGAGAAAGTGGAGATCTGCACTATACTGATTACACTCTTGTAGTCCAAAGATTAGATGCTGTGTTTATGTAGCAGGTTTCCTGTTGAGTAAGCAGCAACTGAGTCATGAGGGAAAGAACTTCAGAGGATTCATTCAAGCTTTCATTTGTTTCTTTCCACAGTATTTCCTGAATCCCTTGAAGAAATTCTTCTCGGCGGCAGAAATTGACAAAGTGTTTATCAACATTCCAGTAAGTTCCACAAGTCTCTCCACTCTTGTTAAATGACATGAATATTTGATGCGCTGCTTCTGTTGAGGGACTGATTGCGTCCTTCTTTGATGCAGGACCTTGTTAAAGTGCACAAGAGCCTAATGGTCGATGTGCAGGACTCCATCCTCAACAAAAATGCCTTAAATCTCTACCAGATCTTCATCAACTACAAGGACAGGTATTTATCAGCACAACAGTACCATTCAGACTTTTCAGTGTCCCAGAAAAAAACACATTGAAATGCAATTTCAGGGTTTCTTCTTTTTATTTTTACTGAACTGATACTTTCAGTGAGTTTCATGAGCCATGTGTTATTTCAGAAATATATGGGCATCAGTGAAAACATCAGCATTAGTTTTAAATTCCAGGAAAACTTTTGTCAAATACATTTTTGTCTGATAACCGTGGTAATGCCATCAATATGTAATCTGTGAGTGTATTTTACTCAGTGTCCATTTTGTAATGCGTCCTTGATTCGACTCGCACTTGCACACGGTGCACTTTCTTCACAGTTAAGCTTAGCAGCATTGGTGGTGGTAGATGGGGGTCAAAGTGTGACTCAAACCACACCTTAGATGTAATTCTTTTCCCCTCACTTTGTCAGCAAGAAGAAAATTCATATCAAAAGTTTGTTGCTATGAGAGGGTGAGGTGGGCAACTGGTTAAATGTGTGATATTTACTGACTCTGAGCTGTGAAAACAACACTGTGCAGACATGCATGCAACATTGTGTAAATAGTGGAATTCACTATTTAATGCATGACTCACACCGTCTATGAAAAATGTACTAAAGGCCATCTTTTACATTCTAAATGTAATTTTAATTGTATTATTCCTGAATGGAAAATTCTCTTTACATTGATGAATAACCTAAAATTAATATAATTTAAATGTACATTAACCTTTTCAGTTAAATAAATATTTAGAGGATGATAAAACAAACAAAAGAATAAAATCAGCAGCAGATTTTTGGACTAAGTGTGCCAACTAGAAAATAAGCAGCTGTAAAAGTGGAAATGGAAAATGGAAATCAGGACGGAAACAGAGATTTAAAAGGCCTTATGGTGGCGCTAAAGGAAAGGTCAAGTGGTCCCCAAATAAATAGGTTTCTACCACTTCTTGATTGAAATTTTTATAGCAATCCAGCCACTGATTCCAACAAACCCTTTCATTTCTCTCTCCTGTCTTTAGTTTTTCTCTTGGACCCCAAATTTTTCCGAAGGTAGCTGAGACATGCTGCTCTACCAGCACTCCTCACTCGTAATTCACTCACTCCTAATACTTTTTTAGGGCCCCTGTCAGTCAAAGGCCCTTAGAATTGTGTGTGTTTGAAGCAGGAATAGCAGGTTGTGTAGGGGCCGGTTGCATCATTCGCCTAATATTGAGGAGGGGAATCCCCAAATCTACACCTATGCACAGGCTAAAAAATCCCTTCTTGTCCCGACTTAATCTTTTCATCTACATTTACCCTTCATGACTGAGGTGTGCATTTCATATGTGGGATCAAAGATCATAGTGTTCACCTGGTTAGTTTAATTCATGAAAAGCGCAGCAGGTCCTAGTAATATATCAGTATTTGTATCCCTCACACTGTCAGTGTATTTGGCTGCAAATCACCATTCACCGTGTTCCTATTTCCTTGCCTCTGACTTGCAGACTGCTCATCTATGGAATATACTGCAGCCGGGTGGAGATCGCCATAGCCGTCTTGGACCTCATCTGCAAGGAGAAAGAGGACGTTCGTCTGAAGCTGGAGGTTAGACACCTGACGAAGCAAGCTTTCTAATAAGACACATGTGCACACACATGCGCCACCGTTGTTTTCCAGTGTCCTCTAGTGTCTATTTTGTGCACTGCACATGGGATGTATCATGCTGAACCTTTCCTGTTGTCCAGTGTGAGACAGCAGCAGCATGTGCTGTGGTGAAAAGACACAATGAAAAGATATGTTTTACCCCAACTTGCATTTCTATCTGATGTTTCCTCTCTATAGTATCAAATTGTTCATGTATTATGGCACAGGGATCATACTAGCATTGCTGGTGTGCATAAAATTGTACCAAAAGATCACTGATAACAAGTAAAGTGACACCTATATGAGGATAATATTGCATTGCACCTCATGCTGTTCTAAATACACGTATTGCATTTGTTCCAGGAGTGCTCCAAGAGGGCCAACAATGGCAAATTCACATTGAGAGACCTGCTGGTTGTCCCGATGCAGAGAGTCCTCAAATACCATCTCCTTCTTCAGGTGGAGTATTCTGATTCCACTGATTTCGAGCAACTGCGTCAAACCATGTGACTTTCACCCCTGATTTAGGGTATGCTTTCTGAACCTTTTCATTTCTAAATCTGAGGAGAGTTTGTCTGGCATGCATATTCCTCTTCAGCCGTGCCCAAATGCTTGCTGCTGTTGCATGGATTCGAACCTGCAACCTTCTGATCACATGCCCACCTTCACCGCAAAACACACCGCCACTCCTGTGTCTTTCTCTAGTTATGTACCAGTGTTTTCCCTGTGAGACTTGAGAAATTTTGTCTCTGGCATTTTCACCTCAGCTGATTCACTTTCCATGATGGGTGTATGTTATTATCAGAATGGCCACTTGAGGGCGATATCCTCCATGTATTTGGTCTACCCATACAGCTCCATGCTGCAAAAAAATATGCGTTTTGACAAGCCATTTAAGTCTTACATTTAGTTGTACCACCTCAACTCCTGTCTTTCAAGCAAGTAATCCTCCAGCGGAGAGAAATAATTTCACATTTTCTCAATACATTGCTGCTTGTTTCAAGATTTTATGTGGCTCGTCATTTGTTTTAAGAGACAACAAATGAAATTCTTTATATGCGAGTGAAATTATACAACTCTGCCAACTCTCTCTCTCTTTCTTTTTTTTTTTTGGACCGGAGAAAAATAAGATTTAAGAGCCAATAGCAGATTCTATTTTTAAAAAATGGATGTTTTGCAGCGTGTAGTCCTGTGGAGAGCAGGCACTCGCACGCTCTGGCTTCCTTGCCAAATCAACCCAGTTTCATTGCCTCCTGACAACAGTGTGACACCTTGTGCTCTGGTTAATATGAATCAGAGGTCAGGCTGTAGCTGGCAGGGCGAGCCGAGGAGAGCGACTAGAGAGCTTGTTTAATTGGTTGTGGAGGGTTAAGGCCTTCATGGCAGAGGATGGTGACCCTGAGTGTTCACGGCGACCCACTGAGGAGAGACACACTGGATGGGGGTAAAGGGAAAAATGGAAGAGAGGCTGGTAGAGGGGAAATGAGGTAAGAGAGGATCCTGTGCTGCGGTGAAGCAGCCTCTCAGCTCTCACCTCATCCACTCACTGATTGGACCTAACCATTGTTAATCTCCTCCTAATGTAGTGTTATTAGGGAGGTAATGGAAGGTAAACCCACTTAAACTGAGTCTATCCACCTTTTATATAAGGCAGAAAGAGGCTGCCTACCTCTGTAATGGAGAGTAAATCTTGGCAATTTCCTTGTACACATTATATAGATTAAATACACAGTATACATAGCACATAAGTAGTATTGATAGAATACATTAGTAGGAAACAGAATCAGATATCAGCTACAAGAAAGAGCAAAGTGTGCATTGTACTTTAACCCTTAGATACATAAGTGATTGGAACCTGCACTCCTGGGTCATTCAATGTATTTTTCAATAATTTACGCTATGGTTATTTGTGTAACAGATGCATTTTAGTAGTGGATAATAGGTTTACTTACAACCAGCAACTCACCTCCTACTGTATATGGGCTCAGGCTGCAGGTTGGTGGCCATGTGAAAATCTAAAACGAATGTCCTAGGCTACTGGCCTAAGCATCTGCCGCTCTCTTGTTGCTCTATTCTGTCTACAAAACCCAGCCTATAATAATGTTAGCAAGCTGTTTTTAATAATACCACACCAATAAAGCTACATCTATTACTATCACTAATGAGCTAACCCAGTTCCATGGTGTTAGCTGGCTCTCTAGAAAGGCTGATTTGATGATAAAAACAACCCGTGGTACTAAATGTGCAGTGTTATGCAGTTGGTATTAATTTAGTGTCATGAAAGAGTTCCAGCAGTAAAAAAAAAAGATGCTGTTAATATTGTTATGATATGATATACTGTTTTAAAATAATGTGCAATATGTGAAAAAGTCTTGGTAAGTGGTTTCACTGCTGACAATTGAAATGTGTTCAGCAGTAAACAGGCTTTATATTTAGTGAGGATCAAATGTTCTCATAAGATTCCTCAGGAAATATATACAAGTCAGTTTTTGATCCACTTATGGAAGCTTGGGGTGATAATACAAAACATCGATTTTTTTTTTTTTTTAAGTATCATAAGTAAATAAAAAAAACATTAAATGGAACAGCATCAAAAACAAGATTATTGAGTAACACATAGAGCATGGAGAGATGATGGTCATTTTTGACCCACTTATGCATCTAAGGTTTAAGATGCTGTCATGGTACACAAGTATACACTGATTTGTCTGTACATGTTTCCCATCTGGCGTATCTTATGTTATGTGAGAATGGCTGCTCAGAATGGACTGGTATAAGGTTATTTGTGCCCTGGCTTTGTTTGTTGTTTGGCTGGACTTTGACGGTCACAGAATAAAAGTGTTCCTCAGGAGACCCTGAGCAGATTTCACTTGGCCGAGCAACAGATTGATGCTGCTGTGTAGGTGACATTCCCAACAATGTGAGGAGTCGACAGTTTCTGAGCCTTGATCTCTATCTATCTATCTATCTATCTATCTATCTATCTATCTATCTATCTATCTATCTATCTATCTATGTACGGTGCTTTAGTTTTAATCATACTTAAATTGATCATTATGGCACTGACAAAAAGCACACATTTGTCTGAATCCATCCTTTATAATGAATTTTACTGCCCTTCGATCAGAATTTAATCTGAGAAAAAGGGCTGACTTCTCATTACTAGAGTATAATAGAAATCCCTCTCTCATGGAGGCTGCCTGGTGGAAACCCTTTTTCCCATAATTCACTTTAATTTCATCTTCAGTATGAAGTAAATTATCCAATTGACATCAAGCTGATGCTCAATTGTGTGTGTGTGTGCGTGTGTGTGTGTGTGTGTGTGTGTACGTATGTGTGTGTGTATGTTTTATGTGCCATTCCAGTTCATCATTCCCCCTCTGTCCTCCTCTAACAGGAGCTAGTCAAACACACTCACGATGCTGCCGACAAGAGCAACTTGAAGATGGCACTTGACGCCATGAAAGTAAGTGCAGTGCTTGCGATAAACGGTCGGTAATCATTGTGATTTCAGCTTGTGACCAATAGCGGGCTATTTCAGCTGATCATTCAAAAGCCTCTCTCCCACTCTGTCAACTGTTATTGGATAAAGAAATCATAAATCATTCATGTTTCATTGCCCCAAATGGCTGTGAAGTGATAAAACATTATATTTGCAGTGCATTAGTCAGCGCTGAGTGGCCCCTCCAGTCCTCCAGGCCTGAAGGCAGCCTGGGTTTGATAAGCAGTTGATTTGAGGATGTGCCACATATTGTAGGAAATAGCATCCAAAGATTTAAAGACTTGATTCAGATGAAAATTGTTCCTGTGTGTGTGTTGGACCACTCACAGGCTTGCAGAACACTACTACACACACTGCACTACCTCACATACATGAACATGCACTGGTGTATTATGTCAATATACCGCTGTATGAATTAAGTATCATGCTCTGTGTGTTACACATTTTGTCTTTTCAAAATAATGTAACATAATGAAATGTGTGCATGTGTGTGTGTGTGTGTGTGTGTGTGTGTGTAACCCAGGACCTGGCGCAGTATGTCAACGAGGTGAAGAGAGATAATGAGACTCTGAGGGAGATCGACCAGTATCAGAGGTCTATTGAAAACCTGGTAAACTAGATTCCTTGCTGTACACCGTGCAACAGTACAACATACTGTGTTGGTCACCTCTGAATGCTCAGCTTCATCCAGCAATATCAGTCCTCCCCAACAACACAAGCAGAGGGGAACCAGCTCCGTCAAAACCCAGCAACACTGATTGCAGCTCTAGCGCCTGCCCCGATTGTACAAAAACACTCGCTCCAGCTATAGACTGACCAAGTTAATCCATATTTTTCTAATTCCACCTGGTAGGTTTCAATAATTGTCCTGAAACGTGGAGTCAGCAATTCCGGAGAACGATCATTGATATTTGAAATCAACAAATTTAGTGAATGTCTCCTCACAGTCCACCTGCTGTCGGTTCTGTGTGTGTGCTGAAAAAAAAAAAAAAAAAAATCTGGTGTGTGTGCACAGCCCTGGCACTGTAAATGGGAAACAACTCCGGCCACTGTGCTGAATCAAGAGCACATATGTGAGACTTTCACAAATCTAGAATTACCATCTAGACATGAGCCAGTGCAACAGTAAACAGCTCTAAAGGGGGCGCTGCTTTTAAATGTCATGGACTTAAGTGTTTTCTGATAAGTTAGTAAAAAGTCTTTTTCAAGTCTGTACAAATAAAGGGTGCAGCTCAATGCAGGGAGCATGTTCCTAACATTTTGCACACAGAATAAATTTGACGAGGAAAATGACTTGTTAACTCCGTGCATGAATTGCATTGATTTTAACGCTGTACTCCCCTTGGATTTTGCTCTCAGAACGAGCCTCTGATCAGCTACGGCAGGCCGAAAGGAGACGGAGAGGTGCGCATGGTGTCCAACCTTGACAAGAGGAAACAGGACAGGTTGGTCTTTTTTTCTACTTAATTATCCTGTAAAGGAAACTAGGATCGCCGACAGACTTTGCAGTAAAAACACAATAAAAGAGCACATTGTAAAACCACAGTAAAAAATTGCAAGAGCACATAACGTAAAGGCTCAATAAAACACAAATCACCGCCACGGACCAATATCAGTCAGTCAGACCAGACAAGGAGCCAATAGCTCAAATCATTTCCAATGTAATTACGCAGTCTGATTGCAGCGGGGATAAATGATGAATCCCTGGTTCTTTAAATATACAGTGCTCATTATTGTTGAGGGATGACTGGCAGCTTGTGTGATGAATTAGGCATGCGTACCTTTTCAGCTGGGTGGAAGGTTAGAGGAGCTGCCTTGTGACCAAAAGGAGGCCGAGACCAGCTGGAAAAATCGGTGAGGGGAAAGTGAATAATTCCTCTCATTCAGAAACGCTTATGCGCCTTTGAAGATGAAACCCCCGGCTCCTCCAGTGGAGCTGAACTGGAGCCACCACTGGAGGCATACGGCTGCACTGGGCAGTGTGAAAGTATGAATAAGAAACAGGGCGGTGCTGAAAAAAGAGCATTTGACCTCATTAGCCTTCCCTGAATAACTATAGGTTCCGTCATATTATGAATAAGGAAATGAAACTCATCATTGTGAATTTTTATTAAGTAATTTTTTTCTTCTTCTTATGTTGTAGACACATCTTTTTGTTTGATGTGGCCGTCATTGTTTGCAAAAGACGGGGAGACAACTACGAAATGAAGGACATATTAGACCTCAACTTTTTCAAGATCACCAACAACCCCACCTCTGACAGAGAAGGCAAAAAGGTCAGTGGCTGCCAGATCATTATATATTTCTGCTCATATCAGTAAACAGCTGAAAAAGGTTCTGCTGCGTCTGCATTGAAATGGATCTCGATCTTGCATACAAAATGTATTATAGTCATTTTTTTTTTTTCGACGGCGTGTGGGTTTCCTACCGTTCACCCTTCACAGCGACAAACAGCATCTAAGTGTTGCAATTCAACATCTCTTTGACGGCAGCTTATATTGATAAAATAAATTTAGCATGCCTAATGCGAGCAATTTGGAATGTGATGTGGGGGTCAATGTTCTCCGCTCCCCCTCTCTGGAAAAATCCTGCTTTGCTATAAAAGCCCACCAGGCCCACTTTTGTCACTGCACACCCTGTGTACAGTAGCAGTGTTTCCCTGCGGGGACATTCGTAGACAGTAGAGTAGTGGAGGGGACTTGTTGATGTCTTGTTGATGTATGCCCACAGATGGTGTCTTCTCACGCCACTGCTGATTGCTAATGTGAAACTGACAGCTTGCCAGGGTGGGACGGTTCTCTGTGTTTTTTTTTTTTTTTTTTTTTTTAAATCAAAGGGACTCCATTATCAACCTCATTTACGTTATTGTGCAATCATCGCGTGTGTGTGTGTTGTGTGAGTGATTGGGGCATCTGTGTAATGATTTGATGGATGACCATGACATCATTTTTGTGTTGAGGCACCCGAGTGTGTGTTTGTGTGTGTCATTACTCATGCTTATCACTTTTTCTTTTTTAACTTTATCTTTCAAAATGTAAATGACATACAGTGCATACAATTTAACTAATGTAAATCTCCAAGGACAAAATAACAAAAACAAAAGGCTAAACAATGTCATCATATATATATTTCAAACTTATAGTAGGATAACACACAAAGCACAAACTTGATTTCTGAATTAATGATCTTGCCCTGAACTTGTAATGGTGCAAAAAGCGTAAATCTGCCAACCATGTCTGCACCAGTCATTACCTGCTTTTTTTTTTTTTTTTTTTGAATCTCCAGTCCACCTCCCTCCTTATTGGAGCTCAGTAGATCATATTCTGGACACAAAGACACACACACACACACACACACACGCACGCATATGGCACCTCACACACCAAAGACCAGAGATGCTAATATGAGGTGATGAATGTGTGCGGTCCTCCAAGGCTGCTTATGGCTATACATCATTTCCTACTAAATGAAACTTCAGAGTGTGTATGCAGTGCCGTTGAGCACCCAGCCAGTCATCAATGATTTAATACACAGCAGGGCTCTAAAACACTCAGGACTGCGTAGAGCTGGCCAATCACCACCTGCCGAGCCCCGTCACTCTTCTGCTATTAGATATGACACAACAAGCTGGGACAGTTTACGGCGGCTGTGGCCTACAGGTGAGGGAGACCGACTGCAACATGCCCTCCCATCCCTAAATGGGCCCCTGTGCAATGGCGTTTAACATCACAAAACCTCAACAAGAGCACTGGGAAACAGTATCACTTACTGAAAACATGCTGTCAGGTTATGGACAGTTTTATTATGTTTACATCGAGGGAACAAAGCATTAAGGGAACATGGGGCTGTTTTCTACTTGAAAAAAAGTCACTGATGGAACATGGGGTCCTGGTAAAATACGCTGGACCTCCATGAAAAGTGTATCTTGGAAGCACCTTATCATAAAATACAATTTCAGACGTTATTTACTGATAATGTAAGCTCAGATTTAGCATTTTTGTTAATATACCAGAGATAAGGACATTATTCCTTTATTTTTTTATTTTTTTATTTTGTTTTGTTTTGTTTAGGGAACATAGGCGTGAGGGAACATGGGACTATTTTAGTTTGAAAAAATTAGGCTACACTGAGGAAGTATATGGCCTTGGAGCATAATATACACACACACTCCCCTTTTCAAATCCAGTTCATGAGTGATAAGACTGATGACTAAGACCAAAGGGGCAGGGGTTACCGCTGCATTCCACAAATGTGGTGAAATCATAAATTCTGACTTTGTATTCTGAGAAATGCAATGATACAGCGCTATAAGTTGGACTTTTTGCTAGATTTCTCAGGGTATATTCTCCCGTTATAAATTCAAAACATTACAAGTCTCAAAAAATATTTGGGTCAGTTCAGCATCTAGCATAGGCATTCAGTACCAGTGTGTTAGCTTTGTGTCTTTCAGTGTATGTAATATCAATTAGTACTGTATGTGGGATTAATAAGTAAGTCCTGGTTTTTCAGAGCTCAAATGAATAGTGAAATGAATAGTAATTACAGCCTAACTGTGAATTTCATCTGTGGCTGGAAGGCACCGTAAAGACAGTCTCCTGTTTCAAAGTCAGTGACATTTGGAAACAAAGTGACCTGATCAGGCTCAGCTCTACTCGTCACATCACTGAGCTGACCCAGACCTTGCTGTCAGGTCTTTAGCAATTATATAAAGGCAAACAATTAGCCTCCATCTTGATAGCTAGCCTAGTTGGAGCAGTGCGCCCATTTTGAATTTACCCCCTGTCTATGATGTGCTGTTTATGCTATGATGTAAAAGATGAAATAGGTCAATTCTCCGCTGGACCACCATGCCAGGTTATTGGAGATTTGTGATGCAACTGCAGCGCCTCTATAAACAGCTGAGGAAACTGGGTTAAAACATGTCAGCTTTATCCGTCTGCTGCTCAAAGCTGAAATATTCAGTATTTTCCAAAATGTGTCTGCCTCCGAGGCTGTCGTCCAAAATAAAGAGCACGTCAGAGCGGAATGAGCTTTAATAACATTAACAGTTACAGCAGCTTCGTTAGTACTTCTTTCCAGATACACAATGAATGTATGAGCATGTCCATTTAGAAACTGCGTCCAGTTTGACTGCTGTCTTCCTGTTGACCTCCACAGTGGTGCTACGGGTTCTACCTGACACATCACCAGGGGCAGACTGGCTTCGAGTTCTTCTTCAAGACAAAAGAGCTGAAGAAGAAGTGGCTGGATCAGTTTGAAATGGCCGTGTGAGTGCAAGAGATTACTGCCAGATGGTTCTGCTGTTTTAGCAACACAAAAAACCAGTGTGTGTGTGTGTGTGTGTGTGTGTGTGTGTGTGTGTGTGCGCGCGCACGTGTGCATGCATGCATATATGGTGTTGATTTGTCCGTGTTTGCATGTGTTTTTCCAAGGTCAAGTGAGGTGTTGACTCTTTGATGTATGCTGTTTGATCAGGCACACACTGCTGAAAACACTGCGATAACACACACGCACACATACACATGCGTGCATGTAAATACACACCCGCCCGCCTGCCCGCCCGCACACTCTCTCTCTCACACACACACACACACACACACACACTCAAACACAAACATAAGTGGATTCAAAGAGCTGCAAAACTACGAGGAGTTCATTCGCTCCATTGCTTCAGTTTTACGTCTCAGCTGTTTCTCAAATCAGTGCTTTTTGGAGAGGTAGCTTTTGTATTATTTTGCAACAGTGGGAGGTTTTCCCTGGCGAATCCCTGTGTGCATCCATTTTTATGTTGATACTGAAGAATGCTGCATTGTTTTTGGCACTGCAGTTTTTGATCGACTGAACAAATGATTTTGGTTTGGGGGCTGGATATGTACGAATCCAAAAGTCCCTCCAAGTGCTTGATATGCATGCAGACTCCTGCGGCCTTCCTCAATTCATTTTCAGCTCTTACAGTGCGCCGGCTCATACTTGATATTGAAACACAACAAAGTGTGTGATTGCATGTTGCCGCTACCATGAAAAAAAAACAAACAAAAAAACATGTTGCTGCAGTTTCTGTTTTGAACTTCACATTTACTTCACCATTTATGAATAGAGTGAGTTCCATGACCTGTTTGGATCGTTGAGACCTCTTCAAATATATTTCAAATACATGTGAATCCTGCTGGGAAATAAGCATTTTTATTTCTCCCATCCTGAAATTGTACTTGTTGCAGATACACAGTGTGCACGCCTCTGTGTTTTGGGAAATGACACTAGAAGGGGCCCATTCAGAGAGCATATTGTACCTTTAAAGAGGATGTGGGCTCTTGATGAAGAACTGACTCATGGGAGCGTTCAGTGAAAGTGTCTCCGGACAGTCCATTAGACACACGGGGACAGTTTTGCGACAGTTGTTTTTGTTTACTCTCCATATCTCTCTATAACATCTGAACGCATACGGACCGACACATTCTCACACTCACACACACAAACATGTAAACTGGGGTAAATTCACTTTCAATTTAACTCGGCAATCTCCGATTTTCCCTTAAATTTCCCCTGCAGTAACTTTAATATTAGAAAGCAGACAATAAGCCAGATGCAGGGAGCGATATGCAAGCAAATTTCTTCGCATATTTGTTTGCATTTATTATTATTTTGTTAGTCCCCATTGATTTTTGGCATTCATCGGTGTTTTCTTATTTTTATTTAGTAAGAGAAAACTTGAGAGCACTCTTATCAAGATGAACAAAAGCATTCTCATTGTCACAGTCCACAATTCGGTTGTCCAACACATGGAAACATACATTTTAAAACTGAAGAACAGTCAAAATGCATTAAATGAATGTCATTGCATCCTCACATTTGGATTATTTTATGTTTAGAAGATTTGAATGCAGACATTTTTGAGAGTTTGTTGAAATCACAGCAAAAAAAAGCCTATGGACTATTACAGGTTTTAAAAGTAGTTCTATGCATAAATAAATTTTAGGGTTTATATAGAAGAGCTGCATCCTATCATTTTATTTCAGCATCTGTCCGTCCCTCTGGTGAGACAACATTCATGGCATCACCGATTTTTTTGCATAACACCAGCACCGATGCTCTGGAAAAACACATTTAAACAAAAAAAAAAAGTTAATTCAACAGAACTTCAGTTCAGTTCTGACCTTTATCGTCTCAAGAAGGGAAATCTGACTCGGCTCGGCTCTCACAAACCACACAAGCACATTGATTCAGACTCTGATTTCAGGTGCTGAAGTTTTTTTCCCTCCTAGAGCCTCGTTTGGTGCCGTCTCCGATTGCTCGGCATGTGCCAGAGTATTATGTACATGGCATGACAGCTGCACTGATATAGTTTTTAGAAGGCGCTGCTTTATGCTAATAACAAATGCTCAGACACACGCCTCAGAGTTATGAAAAGGTCCCAGTTCAGCACACCTGGGTAAGAGCAGATTTGGATGGATAAGGTTTAGTCCATCTGGAATTGACCTCTCCTATTTTTTTTCTCATACCAGAAAAATATGTAGAAATATAAGACAAATTTAAGAGAATATTGCTGCATCTGACCCAATGTTGCATACATTAAATGGACAAAAGTATTGGGCTACACCTCTAATTACTGATATTCAGGTGTTTCATTCAGTCCCATTGCCACAAGTGTATAAAATCCAGCAGCTAGCCACACAGTCTGCCTTTACACACATTTGTGAAAGAATGGATCATTCTAAAGAGCATCAGATGGAGCGGTGTAAAGCATGCTGCCACTGGACATGACCAATCACGCTTCTGTATCAGGCGTTCTGACGGATAAGTCTGGATTTGGTGAAAACCAGGAGAACGTTCCCTACCTGACTGCATTGTGCCGACTGTACAGTTTGCTGGAGGAGGGATAATGCTATGTGCTTGTTTTTCTGGGGTTGGCCTCTGCCCCTTAGTTCCAGTGAAGGGAAATCTTTGGGATGAACTAGAACGGAGATTGCGAGCCAGGCTCTCTCGTCCAACATCAGGGTCTGACCTCACAAATGCTCTTCTGGATGAACGGGCAAAAATTCCCACAGACACACTGCAAAATCTGGTAGAAAGCCTTCCCAGAGGAGTGGAAGCTGTTGTAGCTGCAAAGAGGAAGCAACTCCATATTAATGCCTATGGATTTAGAATGAGAGGTCAGAAGAGCTCCTGTAGGTGTGATGTGGAGGTGGCCCAATACTTTTGTCCTCATAGTGTGTATTCTGTATCTGCTGGTCACAGCATTTCACTGAAGCTCCATCACATTTACACCGAGTGAAATACTCAAACGCAAGATGCCATTATTTTGTGGCTGCACTTTTACATCAAACAGAAGATCTCCAGATATCTTGTGTATCATATTATGCAATGTGTTTGTGTTTCTCTCTTTTTTTTTTTTAAGTTCAAGTTACAGTTTTTTTCAATCACTTTACCTCCTCTGGCAACTCAGAAACCCTGGTATCAAAACAGTTAATCCATAGGCCTAATGAGAGGCGCACTTCCCAAAATAACACATTTTGTTTGCAAAAGGCTCTTACCATGACAAAACATTTCAGACATGCAGGAAAAGCACATTTTGTCACCGCCCAATACAACTTGCAGTCAAGTGACATAATCCAGCCACTCACTCACTTCATACTCAACACCAAAATACATACCCTTTTTAGTCTGAGCAGGTTCAACCTTACTTTTTTCCTGTGTGTATTGCAGTCATATTTTTGACAGTTTACATCGTTACATATTGTAAAGCAAGTAGCAAAATCCAATATTTCCCTCAAACAACTCAACTTCTGCCCAAATGAGCAGATTCCTTCAATCAGCTCTACTGTACTGTAACAAGTTGACAACAGAATACAAAATACAGCTGTCAGTTTGAACAAGGCTCTCCTGTGAGCTACACATTCAAATGTGAACTTACAGTAAAGAACTGCATCCAAACTCAGAAAGACTTTGAAGTGAAATTTTACTGTATTGATGGCAAAAATTGAAATACGGTAAGTCACATACAGTATTACACATAAAAACTCAAACGAGTTGAGAAAAAAAAAATACAGAATATAATTTATAGGCCCTTTTTTGTAGGTGCATACTGATTGATTGGTGAATGGTGATTTGTGGATAGGGTAGTGATGCAGGTGCACTAGTGATTTCACAGTGATGCAGCTCATTTCTATCAGCTGTGAGCAGATGTTTTGCTTTTGACTACCACAGTGAGGTCAATGGAGTCAGGGCCGTGTAAGTGACACATGTGAGAGGTGTTGTGCAAAAGAATGTGAAAAATGTGTGAATCCAATGAAAAGGTATGAACACATTTTCAAAAGAAAACTAATGCTGTGGTTTGGAGGTGAAGATGACGGCAAAGTGGATCCCAGTTTCATTATACTGGAAAAAAAATATTGAAAAAAACTGTAATTGAAAGCCCAGTAACTGATTAAGTTCAGAGAATTGATCCCAATCATGACACACAAACATAAAAACACACACACACATCTCCATTTTATTTGCGTATTTCATTCTGCAATTCAGCTCCTCTCTCTCTCTCTCTCTCTCTCTCTCTCTCTCTCTCTCTCTCTCTCTCTATCTATCTATCTATCTATCTATCTATCTATTTCTTTTTGTGCAGAAAGCAAAGATACAGGCAAGGTTAAAGGTACAACTAGTATTTCTGTGTACACAAATACACAAATGAGGAAAAGAAACTAAAGAAGGGAAAGTAAATAGCCAAAATAAAATAAAATAACAACAGCATACATACAACAGGATTGAAAGTATTCACAAAGTCATTCATTTTCAAAGATATATTTAAGAATATTTTTGTGATTTCCGAATTTTTTTTTCTTGTCTTGTCATCTCCAAGTTTAGGTGACTTGAGAAGTGAGTTCCTCTCAGCTAAGAAAGTGGGAGGAATGGATTTAGAACTTGACAGTCTCTCTCTCTCTCTGTCTCTCTCTCTCTCAGATCAAATATCCGACCAGAGAACGCCAACAACAACTCCCACCAGTTCAAGATGTACACGTTTGAAAAGATCACTTCCTGCAGCTTCTGCCACCTCCTGCTCAGGTGAAGCTTCAGGCCATCATGACCTCTTGTGTTTAACTAAATGGGTAAACCTATTGAAGCTGTATCGGGTCAAAAAAGCTCTCAGGTGTGTTTGCTCTCACACTAGAGTTCAGTCATTGCTACATTCGCTGCTAGAACATCGTCTTATTGCACCGATAGCTTCTGTTCTGTTACCACGGAGATCCTTAAATAAGATTGTTTTTCATTTTGTGTGAAAGGAACACCTTGACATTTGGAATTTCAGTCTTCAGTCAATTTTCTGTTGGCACTTCAGAAAAGGGGAAAGTTTTTGCATTTAGCTCCTCGGTAAACTGCAAATGGCTTGTTAGGATTGTTAGCATTGGGTATTTATTATTGAAACAAACAAGTGCCACTTGCTGCTAGCTATCTTATTAGTTTGCAGATGGCGCACCAGTTTCATTTATTTATTTATTTTGCAAAGCTGAAGGACATTTTCATGTTTAATACTATTTTTTTCCCCCCTTAAATGTGACGAGGTCTGAAAATCCCAAATGTCAAGGTGTCTCTCTCGAGGAGACTGTTATATGAGAATCATGTCCCATGTCTTCTTGCCTCCAGGGGAATCTTTAACCAGGGTTATCTGTGTCTCAAATGTGGCCTGGGGGCCCATAAGGAGTGCCTGGGACGGCTGGGGCTCTGTGGGAGAACAGGTGGGATGGAAGTTTCCCCGATCCACTCAGTTTGATTCTGTGCCTTTCAGTTCTCAATGAGGTTTTCATGCTGACATTGTGTAATGTGACAGGCCCTCTCTCTTGATATTGGAGATTGTAAATGTACCATATGGCACAGAATGTTTCACTCTAGACTTTGGGGATAATTGAGAAGCTAACTTTTTAAAGTAACTTTCTTGACACATATATACTGAATGTCTAACAGCAGAGCAAAACAGACTCCCAGCAACATTTTACAGATTCGCTGTATGAAACAGACATTTCCTGTTGATCTGGTGAATTATACATGACCCCCCCCTCGTGTCACAAAGTGTCTCATTCTGAACCTCTGATTTTTATTGGTCTATTATATCCTTAGTTATTCAGCGGTGGTTACTGCCTACTCTTGTGTCAAGCCTCAGATGTGTGTCTGGTGCTGTGGTGCAGGTACATTACCCTCTCTGACTGCACAGACAGCTAAAGGCAGCCCGGTGTGACAGGCCTTCTTAACAGGAGCGCCCTGGTCTTTATACATTCTGAGGTGTGATGAGGGCCAGCAAAGGTTGACAGTTGAGGTTGTATGTCAGGAAGCCACCACACGCTGATATTGTATTCCTCTCACTTGTGTCTGTCTCCCACCTGACTGCAGATGCTGCCATGCTGAGGCCCCAGGTAAGGCCCGTTCTGATCCTCGTCTTTGACTTAGAAAGCCAAGCTGCTCTAACTAGCATTACCGATTCAGATGCTGCTTGCCTGGACTTATAGACCCGCATATGTACAGGCACACATAAACACATACACGCAAGCCACAGACTAGCACATATGAAGGACTTTGTCACTCTGTAAGGAATACTTTACATAAAACTGCATGTTTCATAACGTCACCTTGAGTTCTTTTGAATGAAAAAGAGTTTTAATCACATCCCTCATGTGAGAATGCAGGTTTCAAAAACTGTAGCTATTTTGCTAGAATAGAAGGGAGTTAATCAGTGACATTAACAAACATTCACCAAGCAAGAGGCGGGTCTTCCAGTCATTTACAAGTGCTTGCGCAAGGAGTTTTTTTCCAAAGTTATTTACCAGTGTTTGAGAGAACTACATTAGTATTGTACATACTGAGCATTTAAATTGAGAGTCAACAGTCGGATTATGTTGTGCAAAGAGTTTGAGAATTTGAATTTTTGTGTCCTTTTTGCTGCTGTGTGTTGCAGTCCCTAACAGAAATGGCTACAGTTTTTGCCTTTGTTCCATAAGACATACACTATATTACCAAAAGTATTCGCTCACCTGCCTTTACTCATACTATGAACTGAAGTGCCATCCCATTCCTAACCCATAGAGTTCAATATGATGTCGGTCCACCTTTTGCAGCTATTACAGCTTCAACTCTTCTGGGAAGACTGTCCACAAGGTTGAGGAGAGTGTTTATAGGAATTTTTGACCATTCTTCCAAAAGCGCATTGGTGAGGTCACACACTGATGTTGGTCGAGAAGGCCTGGCTCTCAGTCTCCGCTCTAATTCATCCCAAAGGTGTTCTATCGGGTTCAGGTCAGGACTCTGTGCAGGCCAGTCAAGTTCATCCACACCAGACTCTGTCATCCATGTCTTTATGGACCTTGCTTTGTGCACTGGTGCACAGTCATGTTGGAAGAGGAAGGGGCCCGCTCCAAACTGTTCCCACAAGGTTGGGAGCATGAAATTGTCCAAAATGTTTTGGTATCCTGAAGCATTCAAAGTTCCTTTCACTGGAACTAAGGGGCCAAGCCCAGCTCCTGAAAAACAACCCCACACCATAATTCCTCCTCCACCAAATTTCACAGTCGGCACAATGCAGTCTGAAATGTACCGTTCTCCTGGCAACCTCCAAACCCAGACTCGTCCATCAGATTGCCAGATGGAAAAGCGTGATTCATCACTCCAGAGAACGCGTCTCCACTGCTCTAGAGGCCAGTGGCGGCGTGCTTTACACCATTGCATCCGACGCTTTGCATTGCACTTGGTGATGTGTGGCTTGGCTGCAGCTGCTCGGCCATGGAAACCCATTCCATGAAGCTCTCTGTGTACTGTACTTGGGCTAATCTGAAGGTCACATGAAGTTTGTAGCTCTGTAGCAATTGACTGTGCAGAAAGTCGGCGACCTCTTTGCACTACGCGCTTCAGCATCCGCTGACCCCTCTCCGTCACTTTACGTGGCCTACCACTTCGTGGCTGAGTTGCTGTTGTTCCCAAACGCTTCCATTTTGTTATAATAGAGCTGACAGTTGACTGTGGAATATTTAGGAGCGAGGAAATTTCACGACTGGATTTGTTGCACAGGTGGCATCCTATGACAGTTCCACGCTGGAATTCACTGAGCTCCTGAGAGCGGCCCATTCTTTCACAAATGTCTTGTTTCACAGTCTGCATGCCTGAGTGCTTGATTTTATACACCTGTGGCCAGGCCAAGTGATTAGGACACCTGATTCTGATCATTTGAATGGGTGAGCGAATACTTTTGGTAATATAGTGTATGATTAAAACTGTTTTTGGACTTTTAAGACAATTGGGTTGAGTAAATGATACAAAATACGTTTTTTGGGGTTGGAGTGCTCCTTTAAATACTGTCATTCCACAGGATCTTTTGGGCCTTTATAATAATTGAAGCGTTCTTCCATCCCTTTTTTGAGTGCCAGTCATGACAGTCATGCTGGCGACAAATTTTGTTTGTCGCTTTGCAAGAAATTGTTTTCCAAATTTTCCAATTTCCACAAGTTATGAGGCATGATCCTACAATCCCCAGTGGCTGATTTAACTCTGTGGTTGACAAATTTAGATGTACTGAATGACAGGTGCTGATCGTCTTATTTCCTAAATGGGAATAGAGCGTTTTGCAAGAGGATTCTTCAGTTGCACTTTGTTCTGTAGTTCTTTCTTTTACAGTGGCAGGGTCAGACCGCAAGTCAGAGTATGACTCACTCCTCAGGTCAGGCTGATACTGCACACAGGGCAGGAGAGACCGCTCTTTGTTGCTATCTCTGTTTCTTTGTATTATTCTTGCTTTCTTTCACTTTCATCCTCTCTTTTGCTTTCTCTCTCTCTCTCTCTCCCTCTGTCTCACTTCCTCTCTCCATCCACAGAGAGGTACCATGGCACGGAGACAAGCAGACCCAGGTCAGTATGGCTTGACCACAGCACTTTTAAGACCCTGCTAAGGGTTTACACTGTGCCTCTTAGCTGGTCACTTTCATCTAGGATCTACAACAAAATACAAAAACAGGCTGGAGGGAAAGCAGGGGGGTTAGTCAGAGGACAATGTGAGATTTGGGGCGCCTCAGTGATGGTTAAAAGCTAAGCCCCTAGATATTATCATACTCCCTTTGAGTTTTTTTTTTTTTTTTTTTTTTTTTTTTTAATATTTCTTATTTTTTTTCCCAAATAAAAACAGGTTTTTACTGGAAAAAAATAAGTTTCTGAGACAGAATGAGTCATATCATTTGACATAAAAGTCTCCTGTGCTCACACCTTACATATTTGTCTTGACTAATATATTTGAGTGAGAAGAACCATTTAATAAGAGGATGTGGAAAGAATCCTTAACCAAAGCGCAAAAAAAAAAAAAGGCCCTTTTCTTGCCACATGCTGTGATGCTTAAACCCAGGATGGCATTAAGATGAATTGGAGTGGGTGGAATCATGATGAGAACCACGGTGGCAGAGATGCCGGCAGAAAAGCACTTCCAGCTGTCTATATGCCTCAGCCTCAACCGCTGAGCTGCGCCTTTGTGATAAATCAACTTCCATAAGAGGGCTTATATGAGAAAGATAGTTGCGCTTATTGTTCTTATTAAAAACACGGACGTGTGATATCCCAGTCATCTGAGGTCACCGTCAGCTAATAGTTTCCTCGGGCTGGTTTGCAAGGGGAGCCATGGCTGGAAAGTTGATGTGCCTGAGCTGGCTGGATGTGTGAGTCTGGAGAGAATAAGTGGCGGTGTCTTTTTAGTTGGCAGGGGTCTTTAGTCTTAGCCTCGGCCAGATACTTGTGGCTATGCTTGTCTGCCAGTGTAAGGAAAGATTAGAGCTGCACTGTACAGGAATGAAAGGCAGAGATGTGTCTCTTACAGTGGGGAATCTTAGGTAGAGTGTCTTGCCAGTGGCTTGAAACCTCAATCAAATTATCGTAGTGACAGGGATATATATATTTTTATATTTTATTTAGCCTTTATTTAGCAAAGAAGGTCCCGGTGAGGTACATGATCTCTTCTTCCAGGGAGTCCTGCTCAAGGTGGCAGCACAGTTAGTTAGAAAAAATAATTCACGTGACAGAACACATATATTGCATGAAAGCAACACATACATAATGAGTACATGTAATATAAAAAAAACAGCAGTAACAGTAACCATTAAGAGGAAGATGAAGAGTACACTGTGATACTGGCACTCTTGTCAACAGAGGGTTCTACTCAGCGAAGGTAATGCCAGCTATTTTACACGTTTTATTCAAAGTGTCTGAGAGTATTATGAATGCATACATTTTTAGTGTCGGTGGCCTCTGTAACCCTGACAACACTAATGCAATACTGTACTTGTTAAACTAAACAGAGCCGCTCTGCGCGTTCTGCTCATGCTTATCACCTAGGAATTTAATATAAAGCATAACCCTGCACCTCGAGCACAACTGTTTGGCCGCTCTTATATATGAAATTATATGAAAGATCACAGTTTTTATTTTGTTGATTTTATTCGTAATGTGCCTATTGAGCAACACAGACCTCTGGGTAAAGCCTACAACCTGCTCACTTACATTAACAAAGCTCCTCTTTTCCTCGTGTCAGCCTCTTGGCAAAATGTGGCTGTCACACAAGAACGTAGAAATATTTGAATATTTCTGTTGTCTAGGTGACCCGGCTGAACTCCTTACTGTCGGGTTCTTATAATGATGGTGATCAGGGAATACAGGCTTCTTCTTCTTCTTTTTTTTTTTTTTTACTATCACATTGCTGTAGCTTGCTTTGGATAACAATGTGATAAATGCTTAAAATGTTTCATTATTCTCACACCTCATCTCTGTGACACAGGAATGCAGGGATATTTCTCATCTGCTATCTCGGTGCAAGTGCTAATCATTGAACTCCTTGCGATTGGTTGGATTCAAGCTTTTCCTTCTGATGCGCAGCTCTGGATGAGACCCTTAGCTAAATACCAAAAATGTCAGTGTAAATGTGTGTGTGTCCCTGTCTGCTAGGTTTACCCAGGATGCTGGTGATCAGAGACTACTGTGGCATCCCCTGTCCCGAGTGTGGCCCCCCGCTGAGCATTCATGCGGGAGATGTCATCGAGCTGATGTGCGCCGACCTGCACAGCTCCTGGTGGCAGGTGCGTGTCACTCAGCTTATCTCATTTTATCTCAGCATCTGGGCTGCCATGAAAAAAATAACACGTTAAGGCTTGCCGGTTGATTTGGCGCACGCAATGTCTGTGCGGTGTCATGGGTTCAGATGTGTGCTGCATGTCATCACCTTTCTTTCCTCTGCATTTGCTGTCAGTCTCCACTGGATAACCTACAATCTGCACAAAACACTGTGAAAATAACCCTTAAGAAAAATGATTAAAAAATAACACATTAAAGGTCTGACATCGCTGTTTTTTCCCCCCTTTGTCAGGGATTGCTTCCTTGCATCTGAACAATTTAAAAAACATTTATTGTTTAGAAGGCACAGATGGTATTATGGCTCTTTATCACATTTCCTGTCAGATGAGCCATAAATTCCACGTAGAAACATTGTGATGAGGTCAGTGTTAATTAGGGACATCAGTCATAGATCTGTATGCACCCCACTAAACCTCAGTCCGTGACAAAATGGAGCATGTGCCTTTTCTGTTTCTCAGCAGATTAAATCAGAGTGCTTACATCAGATGATCTAACCAATTAGTGGCTTTAGTTGATTAATTAAGTGCCACAGTGAGACAATAAAACTGCAGACATTTTGGCCTTTGGAGGATGTTTTAATGGCGGTGCACATTTAGAGACCATCTCACGGGGTCAGCCACTGGTTTTCGAGCGTTTGACTTTATCTATTTTGAAAGGACGGTGATTTATCTGGGGGTCTTTGGGGAGCCTCCGCAGCCATTTCTCACTCTGCTTTACGGCAGCACTAAAGCTTCCATTCTCCTTCCGGTGCTGCTCCGATCTGACTGCGGTCCATGCCAGCGGCATGACCGGGAGCCGGCAGTTAGCCTGATTTCCTGCAGGATGCTCGCGGTTCTCCTTCCGCTGTCTTTGATTGAGCACAAGATGGAGGGTGTGGACATGAATACCAGGAGACCTGTAGTCAGCGGATAGAACGGCGATCAGACTGTCATGGTGCAGACCGCTTGGCAGTGCATTGTTTGCTACCATAGTTACAGTGTATGATGAGATTGGATAATCTTAGGCATTGAATAATAATGCACATTTGTGTGTTTATTCTAGTCCTATGCATAACAACACGGTAATAAGGCTACTTAATCTTCAGCGTCCCCAGTGGCGCCAGAGGATGGAATTACAGAACATTGAGAATTCATATCCCCTGTTACCCAGAAGGCAATTATCCCCCATCCCACTGGCAGAACAATACAATCAATCACTGTAATTTCATTTGATCCTTTGGCTGCCGCCTGTTTACGCCAACAGAGTAATAAATTTAATCTTTATCATACGCTTATCGAAGGCATAACAAATAGAGAGGGGCTCTCAAAAAACCTTTGATGAAATGTTATTACGCAGAATGAATCATAGAGATGGGTAAGGATTCGCCTTCCAATCTAGTTACTGCCAGAGCTTGCATGGTCCCAAACTGCATTTCATACTGTAATAAAGAGGAGGAGTGAGCAGGAAAGCATAAACAGGGCAGGAAGCTGAGTGAAGAGCTCTGCATGCCCTCAACAGTCACGTCTTCTCCGGCGGACTCAATGGACTTCAAATTGACCTCCAGCCCTAACTGGAAACTCAAATTATCTTGAGCATAATGCTTACATAAAGAGTTATTACTGTATACAGGATAATGTGGATGACAGACTCTTAGAATTAAGTGTTGTAATATAAAAATCGCTTGAGTCTTAAAGCAAAGCTATAGGAAATTTAAGTAATTTGTTACCATGATTTGGTTTACTTTGCCCAACACAAGGCTTTACAGACTTTGTTTGTCAAAAGACTTCATGATTTTCATATAAAGCTAGTGTCTGCTTGAGGCGGGTTAGCTGAAATGCAATTGTTAGTCTTTAGTGAGAGCCAGCGAGCTCATGCTGTTTGGGTATTCAAAGACCAGAATAAGAGCCATTATTTAGTGTTAAACGAGGCTCTTGTTTTGATGCAGTACAAATCTAACTGCCGGCAGAGTTTGAACCATAATTAACTTGGGCTGTAAATTAGATGCACTGCTTGTTGTGCACTAATTGCTGAGGATTTATTGAAGCAAGTGTGGGAGGAGAAGAGAAAAGGCAGGAGGGGAGGGGTAGCTGCTCTCAGACAAATATAATGCGATTAACAGCCAATTGCCATTGCAGGGTAAAATTCTGCCGACGAATAGGATTGGCTTCTTTCCAAGTGATGCTGTCAGGCCTTGCCCATGTGTAAGTCTACATACTCCTCATGATCAATACAGCACATTTAATGTGATTACAGTGCATTTTGTGGATGATGGCCAGTATTGATGTCTTGACACAGGAACGCAGAGCTTTTCAATCATAAGTCTTTTTCGCTTTAGAGGCCTGATTTTAGCCATTAGATGTGGATAGAGTCTCACATTACCACAAATGACCTCCACCCCATGCTATCGTCTCCATTAAGAAGCAAAATAACCACCATTTTTTATTTTATTTTTTGACATCAGGTTCCCAAGCCCGTCGATTACTCTGACCAACTCTGGTAAGCAATGAAAACAAATTTCTATGGACTGCTAACAATGTCCACAAGCGATTCTTATTCCATGGTATTGATTGGTGGTTCAGGTTTGCAGGGCCTATGGAGAGATGCCAGGCTGAGGTGGAGCTTCTGGACCGAGGAAACAGCACCTATCTGGTTCGGCACAGGAGTAAAGAGTGTACTGAGTATGCCATCAGTATCAAGTAAGACATTTACAATAGAAAGCTATCTATCTATCTGTCTATCTATCAGCCTGCTCCAGTGACTTACGTGACTGTGTCCTCACATGGAAAGCATTCATACAGGTCTGAAGGGTTTACTAGGCTGTTTGACTAAGTGTTAGAATTTGAAATTTGACAAACTGACACATGATTTAAGTAACACTGAATGTGTTATGATCGGTGCTGTCGCTCTCCCGGGATTATGGCACCCAAGGGTGTCTACAGTTTAACAGGACTGCTGTGACAAACAAAACACATCCAGTCAATCGACAGTCCTGTTTGTCCTCAATTGTGTGTCAGGACTCATTCAAGCTATCAGGCTGGTCCGCCACCCTCAAATAACATCTCAGGACAACCGTGGCATGTACAATGACGTCTCAGAACAAACATCTCTTCAAACCTTGAGATGGACAGACTACAGCAACAGGCTATCATGCCGGGTTTCACTCCTGTGAGCTAAGAACAGGAAGATGTAGCTGTAGAGGGCAATTGATCAGCGAGACTGTCTGTAAATGAACAGTGGGAGAACATTGTCGGGCCTGAAAAACTCTGGTTTCTGGTGTGAAATGCCACCATGAATCCATGCGTCGTGATGCCTTGGAGATTGTTCTTAGAATGTCTTCTTGGAAACACATTAGCAAACAACTGTAGACCTAAAATTTTGTTGCCGAACACGGATCTTCTTTCATGGCCACGGTCTGCTCTTTTTCAAAAGGACCACGATGCAAGAATTGTCTCAAGTTGGATCCCAAAGCATGCCCCGCAGTCCCCACATCTCAACCCAAAGCAGCAGCTTTTGGAAGAGGTGGAGCGGGATGATCTGTTCTTCAAACAGTCTATCTGTTTCCGCTCCATGACCAAATTTTCAAGGAGTGATTGATAGCTTTGCATCATGCTATTTGCTGCTCTTTGGCTATCGGGCTTAGAAATATATTTCAAAAGAAGGATAGCAAGGCTGTCGAATTGTAGATAATACATCCATTTCTTTGGGCCTCAATGAATGGCTGTTTTATCCGCAAGTCAAGTGCCTCGGTATCCTTCTTTTGAAATGCAGTTCTGTCCATTTAACCAGTGAATATCTCTCGGGCTACATCAAAGCTTGCTAAGTCTTTTAAAACAGAAAAGACTGTCTAGTCCCCCTGACCTGGCATGAAGCCTCTGAGAGATTATAACGATTGAGGGTGCCCTCTGAAATGTTTAGATGTGAAGACTATTTAGCTGGTGACACGTCACTCCATTCTGGGCCGCTTGGTTTGGTGGACTCGTACCATCCCGTATTCAAAGCTTTGATGTGCTGGGCCAGTATTTGAGAGCTGCAGTTCTAATTGCCTGTCTCACTGCTTAAGATCATTATCAGGATAGCCGTTTCAGATAATGGAGCTTTACACTGAGAGTTCCTAATAATCAACTGGAGCTGTCTAAGGACAAACACTGCAAGTAGTCAGTTTGTGTGTGCAGCGACTGCATGTGTGTACTTGTGTGGGTAGTAGCGCCGTTTGTCTACCTAGACCTGGAGGAGAAAGACTCAGCCTTCATCAAACAACTCGCATGTATTTCTATGTGTTACACACCATATAACTCAGCACACATCAATAATGTATTAATCAATATATATTCATAATGTATAAGCGAATTTGTGACATGACTGTATTTGTCTCATCTGTTATACGCTGCATTGGATGATTCATAAGAAGGCCTTTTCTCCTATACGATTTGCCCATCATTATATGAGAAACATACAGTACCATAGAGTGTACAGTCGACTGGTGAGGCACAATACCTCTTATCTCGACATGTTTTCTTCAAGGTTCACTTTTCAACATAGCTTCAGATATGATTCTTGCAAGACCTTCAGTATGGATAGTGAAGAGTATGCCAATCACATCCTCTAGGGTTCCTCACCAGCAAAGTGTGAAACATCCTTGAATTTTTGTTTGTTGTAGCCTGCTTGATGTGAAAGATCAATAAAATTGGCCATATCAGACAATGCACTGTCTATAGAGTTTACACTTAAAAGATCATGGCTCACACAAGAAAGTATCTGAAAGTTATTTTGTGATTGGCAGCTTATCTAATACTATCTGAATTTGTTCTTCTGGGCAAGCCTTTCCCTTTTGGTACCTCAAAACAAAAACAAAATACAATTTGACTGTTGCCTGTTGTAAGATGATTCTTTGATGTGAGTGAATCGTGTCCAGTTACCACGGCAGGGAAAGACTGAAACAGCCTTGTTAAACAAATTGCTTGGCTCAGCATGGTAACTGACAGTCAGTGCAGACCCTAAGCCACTTTCGTGATGGCTCACGATAGAGACTGGCTTGATGGAGAGGCATGTATAGTTCATTAGCAGACCATGTCTTATTCATCCACCACAGGTTCAACGATGAAGTCAAGCACATTAAGATTCTGACCAAGGACGGCTGCTTTTACATCGCTGAGAGTCGGCTGTTCAAGTCTGTGCTGGTAATGGCTTTACCTTTTAACACAGATCCTTGTCCCCTATAAAATGATGTAGCTGTTAACATTCTCCTAACATTTTGGGAGTGACACTACACTAGTTCTACACCTTTCTCTTGAGGCATACAAGCCCAAAACTGACTTTCTCTTTTACACTGATTAAAGTCTACACCTATGGTATGGTACCTGTGCTTTATTTCTTTACATTTTTATGAGGATAGCACAGCCACAGGGAATGATAATGACAGTAGCTAATATGAGCTCGTTTCCAATACCTGTGCTTGGAGTAGGCTGATACACGGATGCTTGGTGGTGTCCCCTGCTCAGAAACACTGTCACTATTTGGCATGTCTGTATTGAGGAAACAAGCGGCACTTCTTTAACCAACCTGCCAACTATGGCTGTACTGGACTCTTAATTTCCCAAGTCGTCTCAGGATTGGCCTTTGAAAACAAAAGGGGGAGGAGGGGGTTGATGGGTTTTCATGTTGAATTTGAGCTGAGTGGCTGACAACGACACATTTATATCCTGTCAAAAAGTGACCACTGGCTTCAGCACTGTGTTCAATTCTCCAGTTAATTAATTCAATTAATTTAATCTACCAGCTCTACAAGGATGTAAAAAGCAGGGCTGAACGATATGGTAAAAAAAAATCATGTTGCGATAAATTTTTACAGATGTTCTGCTTGTGATATCATTCAGGATTTTAGAAAGAATGATCATTTTTGCATCATATTTTTTATCTTCAGTGAGAACAACATCAAAATGAGGGTGTGATATTTGCTGTGGTCTGTACCAAACAATCATGCTTTTTTACAATTGGAGAATAGAATTTGTAGGCCAGGATGTCTCTGTAGTACCACACTACTTCAATAATAACAATGAATTAATTAACAGTGTTTTGACACACATTTTACTTTTATCAAAAAACTGCAGCTCCTGCAATTTGGATATCACACTTGGCCATATTGCAGTTTCGATAATATTTTGATTAATTGTTCCGCTCTAATAAAAACCTTAATATTTTCCATTCCCAATTGCAATATTGCAATAATTGCACAGTGCATTTTTAAAAGAATGTGTCTTGTTTTATTGTTCCATTGCAATGCCCAATAACTATCTCAGAAAAAAAAGCAAAAAACAAAGCATGACTCTCCACCTCCTGAGTGGACTGTGAAGGTCTATGGCTGATGATTTGACTTGTCGGCTTTCATGGGGCAGCTCTACTGCCAGCCATCCTTTGCTTTCATTTCTGAGGATAATTCATCCATAACACCAGCTAGAGTCTACTGTGGCTCACTCTCACTATCAGTCAAAAGTGTGTGTGTGTGTGTGTGTGTGTGTTTGTGTTTTGTTTGTTTTATGCAGGAATTGGTGGAGTACTACACGCAGCACTCTCTGAGGGAAGGTTTCAGGAGTCTTGACACCACTCTGCAGGTCCCGTACAGGGAACCGTCCAACGGCAACATGCCTAGGGCCATTACCAAGGCTGGCAGTGGTGAGTCTTCTTCACAGACATCCAAGCTTCCTGAAACTCTCTGATCGGTGAGAACACCAGTTCACATCAAACCTCGGTCAAGCCATAGTTACAAGAAGTTCTGACTATTTGTTTTGACTTGTTTGGAGAACTGGGTGCCTGCATTTTTGCCACATCAGGGAAGTTCAAATAGTGTCAGGCAAGTTTTCCTTCAAAGAGGGAAACGCTAAAAAACCTGCCTGTAGAGCTACACTATGTGAAAAAACATCACACTGAAACTTATATTTCCAAGGTCATCATGTGCAGGCAATGAAAAGAAGCTGAAGGCACAGTTGTGTTGGATTCATTATTATCTCGCTCCCTGTATTTTGTTATTACAGACCAGCCGTGCCCTCACATTGAAGAACTGCACAAAAATGTCCCAGCGTATAGTACAAAATCATGCTGACAAAGCGTTTGCTTAGTTATTAGACACTCAAGTTAAAACTGTGTCTTAATACCCGAGGCAGTCCCGTCTTTGACGTGTGAGACATGCAGGAAATATTTAGCACAGCATAATGAGCTAACGCGATTCCCCTTGGAACAGTGCAGGGCGGTAGACAGAGGCAGTTTTCCTTGGGAGACAGGCCTCTGGAATTCTGCTTAGTCGATTCCCTTTTTTCATTTGCATAATAAAGTCACACATGACATTCCCAGCATATGTTTAATGGCATTTAGATTTAAATATACATGAGATTTCATCTCCTTGAGAAATGGAAAGGGGAAGGTAAGAGCATTTTTATATAAAATTTCTGTGCTTGTTTTTACCAGCTTGCGGTAGTAGATGAATGGCGTTTATTGCCTAGAATAAATGCGATCAGTCAGGTAATTTGTCAGTCAGTCAGAAAAATGACTGTGTCCTGTCCTGTCCTGTGCAGTATACAAAATATTAAAAAAAAAAAAAAAAAGTCCTGTATTTGATGAATCTGTTATTCTACTAGTAGATTTCTTATAAAGATATGATTGGAGCTTATTTATCAAACATTTTGTCAGACCACATGCAGTGTGCATGGCTGGCTACATTTACAGCCCTCGAACTGTTAAACTAATGTAACAAAAAACTAATAATAACAACTAATAAATAAAAATAATGAATAGAAAGTAAATAATAGAAATAACATAATAGTGATAATAAAAATAAAATAAAAATAATAAATGAATAAGTTAATGAAATTAATAATTGAAATTAACCAACCAATAATAATACTAATAAAAACAAATGCAGCTATAACTAATAATCTGTAACTAATAGTGTCAGTCCATAAAATGCATACAGGGATGAGGCGTGGTAAGACAGTTGGCACCAATGGTGGTAACACTACACAATATTCAGAGAAAGCTTTTGACTCAGCTGTGGTCGGATCCTGTCAACAACCTTGAATGTCTGTTCTTTGCCTGTGAGTTTATTATTATCATGTATATTATCAATGGGTAAGAGACACATGGAACCAATGCCATTAAGTGTCTGCTTGCCTACAAATGTCCCCAGTCTCCACTGTGAGAGGTAAAGCAAGGTCCTTGACTTTAGCCTGTGAGAAGAACAGGCATGAATAAATGCATTGTTCTGCTCTGGCTCGACCGGTCCAGCTGCTGCAGCATCACTGGCCCTCAAAGACACAAACAGATGCTCATTCGCTCTGAGCATGCATGGGGAGACGGGCAAGGACTGGTGGAAGCAGGAGATTAGGGCAGAGAGAAGGCGAGAGATGACAGAGAGCGAGAGAGAGACGGAGAGACGCAGGGTTAAGGGGTGAGCAGGAGAGAGACGAGGGAGCGAGAGATAGAGAGGAGGGGGGAAAGAAAGGGAAAGAAGGGAGGGAGAGAGATGGGGGAAGAGAGAGAGAGACAAAGAGTCAGCGAGTGCGAGGAAGAGAGAGAGAGCGGGAGCGTCGGCAGCTCACCAGGCTTGGCAGCAAGGTCCCAGTTAGGGCCCAATGCCTCAGGCAAGCACTGGGAGCCCGCTACTCCAAACGTCACACTCCGCGCGCCGCTCGGCTCCGAGATGGCTTCACAATTTCCCTGACAGGACATGACATTTCACTTGGGCTGGCAGCAGAGAAAGCTGCGTGACAGCCGCCTGCTGACACACACCTGGGGGACACCCCTGAGTCCAACAGAGGGGCCGCTGCGCCTGTTCCCACAAAACTGGGAAAAAGTTTGCAAATATGATCTGATGCAAAAGAGCAGGAAGCAGCTGGAGGTAAACTGTCTTAACTTTAAGAGAGGTGTGTTGTAAACAACCGCAGCCGCCGCAACAGTAGCGGAGGCAAGCAGACGAGCACGGGAACAAAGGCGACGCTGGCCCTTTGTGTCTGTTCAGATGTAGAATTCTGCTACATCCCTGTCCCTCTGCCTCCTTTGGCAGCGTCGGTCTCCCAGCGCATCAGGCTTCAAAGCGTCTCAGCAAGAGGTGTGTTTGTGCATGGCTGCCATTCACCGCGCTTCCTTCAGTGAAAAAGCCTTGACAGACCTGCCGTTGTCTCAGTACATTCTGGGATAGAGTTTATTGCCTTAAGTCGTCCACCCCCGTAGACAGACTTAGTGTAGGGCACTGCGTCTTCTGTCTGGTAAACAGCCTCCGTGGAAAGACAGATGTCATGCCAAAGAACCAACATGGTTTACATCTCAAAACAGACACGGCACAGTAAAGAAAAACAGATTGGCAGGCAAAGCAAACAATCATAAGATGCGGAACTGTTGAAAAGCCTTCAAAACTCTGACTTAATTTGCATGGAAAATCAAAGGCATCAAGTGTGACTGGGTGCTTTGTGTGTGTGTGTGTGTGTGTGTGTGTGTGTGTGTGTGTGTGTGTGTGTGTGTGTGTGCGTGCATGTGAATGTTAGGGTTGGAAAATAATCCCAAAATGATTGTTTTTCATCAGTCAGTACAATCAGATTGTAATAACAATGTCCAGCTATCGGGGTACACAATTACAGTATGTTGAACCAAGTTAGTGATAAAAGACAAATACTGATTAAAATCTCTCGCAAAATGACATCTCAAACAAATTAGGGAGTATTATCTAAAAATTACAGTTTGATCATAATTTGTATCAGCCAAACATTCAATTAAATGAGCATCAATTAGATTATTTAATTTGCAGACAGTTGTGCATGTTGGCAGTTATCATTAAACTGTGTCAGAGTAATTTTTATGATTATCATATTAATTTCATCCATATTGCCTCATCTTAGTTTATGTGTGTATGTGTACATGCGTCTGTGCATATAGATGCTGGTGTGCAGGCGTGGGCATATGTCTGTGTGTGTGCATTCTGGTCAGAAAAGCAGTTGACACATATTGGCCTGCATTTAGTTATCCCTGTGGGGGGGCTGGGGGAGGCGTGGGACCATATTGTCGTGTTGACAGGACGTGGTTTACCCAGCGCGAGGGTCTGCTGCCTCAGATGGGCTTTCAGATGGGAGCAGAAGTCGCTGGCTCGCTGGTGTAGAATCACAGCCGTCGCCTTGACAGGCCAGCGTGCTGTGCACAGACTTATACTTACCCCATGCTGCTGCCTTGGCTTGGCTAGAAACGCCTCACCTGGTCTAATGCTCAAAAGGTTGTTATTTTTTGTCATACTGTGACCTGGGGAAATGCTCAGAAGCTGGCGTGTTGATTAATTTCAGGATGCTTAGAATATGCACATAATGCAGCTGCACACATGCAAATCTGCTTTATGGCCAGCACTAAATAAAACATTGACAACGCTGCTTAATAATCCGCCCTCTTGGTCAGTGCTACTTAATTATCCAGGATACGCACGGATACAAATGCAAGGACAAGCAAGTGCTTGGTGAAATGACGTCTTGTTTGATGCTCTCACTGTTTTGCCCTGCTATCGCAGTCTTCTCCCCCATCCCTCTTTGCGTTTTGCTTGTTCTTTGACTTTGCCAACTTTTTCCTCTCTCACTCCCTCACTCTCTGACTCTCGCTCTGTCAAACTTGTGTTTACTTTGCTTATGTTCTCTCTTTGCTCCCTCTACGGCCTGAACCCACATCACTCGCCGGGTTTCTCTGTAGTTCCTCCTGGCGGCTGCAGCTTTGTTCCTCCCTCCTCCTCGCCTTTCTGGTCAGGTACAGGTACAGCTTTTCTACTCTCTCTCCCTCGCTGTACGCCCACATCTCCAGGTTTCCATAGAGCTCCCTTCTTGCATTTCCTTTCTCTATTTACTAGTGCACTGTCAAATAAGATCAGTCTGTTTGTGTGTGTGTGTGTGTTTGTGTGTGTGTGTGTGTGTGCGTATACGGGTGTGGGCATGTGCATCCATGTTTGTATGACTGCATGTGCATTTATGTATGTGCATACATTAGAGGGTGTATATGTATGTCCCTCATCCAGCATACCTACCCAGCTGTAACAGGCCAACATGCCTGTGTTCAAATGAGATATGAGCCCTGACCTGCATGCATTTGTAGGAATAACCTTGTGTGACTAGATAACTGCTGATACATTGCAGGAACTGAGCTGAACAAACAGTTTTAATGAGATCAGCACATGAGAATGATAACCCATGACATCCAATCCCACTTGGTGTACATATGCTTGGCACCAGCGGGCAGCCATATGCATTTCTCACAAGCGATACTGTATTATTTACCTGCCTGTGTCTCTGTGTTTTTGTTTTTACCACCTCATCATCTGTACAGGATACACATTGTACTTTGGAGTACCCGTATAACATTTGTGTAACTGAGAGAAATGCATGGCATTTTAACGCTGGCTAAAATACAATGCAATGCAATGCAAAAATATATAAATAAAATAAAAACATAAAAATACAAATAAATACAAATAAAATCAGAACCTCAATCAAGTGTGGGAAAAATAGACTGTTGTATACTAAAGGTGGATAAACAAAGTTAAGATGACTTTCCCCTCCACTCTGTCTCTCAGTCTTTTCTCCCAGGGTGGTGGGTATTGCAGTAGCACGTTATGACTTCAGCTCCAGAGACACGCGGGAGCTCTCCCTGCTGGAGGGAGACATAGTCAAAATCTACAGCAAGATGCCCAATGGATGGTGGAGGGGAGAGGTCAACGGCAGGGTAAGGCTGTCCCAGGACACTCCTATTGTAGCTGAGGATTCAAAGGATTTACATTCTTTGTGAGAAACATATTGCGTTAGCTATCGATTTCCCCTTTATATTTAGATTTCTTCTCTGCGTCTGAATGATGTATAAAGGTAGCCACTGCAGAAGCTCCTCTTTATACATTTACCCAACATTTGTATAGCGTTAGTATTGATTATGTTTCTTTATTGAATGTTATGCAATCATAATGCTGTGTAACACAATATTCTAGTGTCTCTCAAATTACCAGACCATTTTGTGTTACCTCTGAGAGCTAACAGAGAGAGAAAAAAAAAATTCCCAAACAAAGATAGAAAGAAAAGAAGAAAAAAATCCTCGAGTGTGGTGCCACTTTGCAACAGTAGTTCTACAAACATGAAATGAAAAAAAATTTTTTTTTAACAAAGGCAGGCAGTGCATGCATTAATCACATGCCATTTATACCTGCGAATCTGACCGGAATCAATCATCATGAACACCTTCCGAATGTTGCTATCCATTTTTCATGGTGCAATTCCTTTTTGTTCCACTTTAATTTCTATGTTACCCTTCATCCCCATTATTAATGTGGATTTAAAGGTGGAGCTAAACATTTGGGGTAATGCTGAATAACAGTAGGATCCAAGCAGTTCATCCAGAGTTGGTTCTTTCATTACATAATAACATTTAGTTGCCAGGACATATTTGACTATACAGTTTGTGCCTTGTATCTCATTTTGCTGCAGAGAGCATCAGATCATCTTATGCCCTGTCCTATACTGTCTCTTTCAGTACCTTGTCCTGTGTAATCTGGGTCGTGTACCCCTAGGTGGCCAATGCTTGCTCTTCTCTGTCCCTTGTGTCCTGCCCTGACCCTGTACCATGAGGTGGCTCTTTGAACACACTAAGCTCAGCAATTTTATTTTATTTTTTTATTGGATTGACTGTTATTTACATATTTTGAAAAAAAGCAATTTCACAGATAACCACTATAGTAGTAACAAGCAGTAAATGTGGGTTAGTCCAGTACATTGAATTGATTCAGCCAAATTGTTGCAACTGGGTTGATTTTTGAATGGGATATGCCTTTATTCTATTTGATATCATGGAATATGTCTTTAAACACAAATGTTCCTAATGGCTTCAGTTGACTACAACTATTTTGTGGCGCCTATGTCCTATGCTATCTATGTCCTGCCCTATGCCATCTGTGTCCTGTCCTGCACTGTCTATGCCCTGTCCCACACCACCTCGTTCCCGTCCTGTGCCATCTGTGTCCTGTCCTGCACCGTCTATGTCCTGTCCTGCACCGTCTATGTCCTGTCCTGCACCGTCTATGTCCTGTCCTGCACTGTCTATGTCCTGTCCTGTACTGTCTGTGTGCTATCCTGTGCCATCTGTGTCTTGTCCTGTACTTTCTATGTTCGTTCCCTATCCTGAGCTGTTTGTGTCCAGTGCCACCTGTGTCCTATCTTGTGCTGTCCATGCCCTATTTGTGTCCTGCCCTTTGCCCCTTGTCTCCCGTAAATTGTGTTTTAAGCTGTTTTTACCTGCCCTTGTTCTATTTGATTGGTTCCCAACTCTGGTCTTTGGGACCCTCCAAGTTCTGCTGAATTTCTGTCCTACCAGGTTGTCCTACCTGGTGTCCTGGATCTCGATGAAACCAGCAGTGCTTTAGATTCTCAGGGCCTGAGTTGGGCACCACTGTGCTATACTGTGATTTTGTGTCTAATAATGACAAAAGTTAACACACTGGTTTACAGCAGGGATGTTGAACCATGTGCCATGGAGGGCCAAGAGACTGCAGGTTTTCATTCCAACCAAAAACTCCACCAGGTGATTTCACTGACTAGTCCCTGCTCTCTGCGTGAAGGTGAGGTGATCAGTGAAATCACCTGCTGGAGTTTTTGGTTAGACTGAAAACCTGCAGCCTCTTGGCCCTCCATGGCACCTGGTTCGACACCCCTGGTTTACAGATTTGACCACACTGCACAGGACAGGACATGAAATCGTCAAGCCTCTGCTACCTTTTTGTCTGTTGTTTCAACCAATATCCCAAAGTTATCCAATCTATCACCTCTCCAAGTGGGAACTTCAGTAACATTTTTTTCTTGGTCTCACCCAATACTGTCTAATATCTTGGGGAAATCAGTGAAGCTGATTGAATGCTACTCTTTTGTTGGTTCTCAGGTGGGCTGGTTTCCCTCGACCTATGTTGAAGAGGAGGACTGAACTTGCTGGATGAACGTCCAGCTGCCCGTCTCCAGTGAGCACCACATCACTCTGCCACTCTCTGTGCCCTGCAAGTCAGATCACTTTGATAATACCCTGTGACTCATGGTCAAGGGGAAGCAGCAGCGTCCTCAACCCCTCTACAGCCCTCAGACAGACTCTTGTACAGAGCAGATGTCAAATCACAGATTCTGGAAGCGTCACTCCATATCATGCCTCTCTGCAGCCCTGTCTGCCCCCTGCAGCCCACTGGGGAGTGCATGAGATAACCCCGCCTCCGCCTGGATCCCTGCTCACTCCCAGGCATCCCATATCCACCGCTGGTGTCTTAGTCAGGCCCGGCCCATCGGGTACATGAATATTTCAGGAGCATGTATTCTGTTTGCCCAGCCATCCCCAGTGTCAAGGAGCGGCTGGAGGAGAAGTTGAGTTGCAGTGTGGTTTCTCTGCCCCACCCTTCCCATCCTGAACACTGACCCTAAACCAAATGAGCCATGTTTCCCTTGTCTGATTATTGATGACTCCATTGGCTGACATGAGCGTTGCCTTCCTGCCAACATGTTGCATTCCAGGGCAGACTCTGTCACCCAACTGAAACACAAATTCTGCTGGTGGTGCCCCACCAGCTACACCACGAAACTGAAAGAAGGAGCCTATTGTTGGAACACTATCTGTTATGTTACATTATCTCCATCAGTGGCTGTTCACAGGCTTTTGTGTTGGACTTTCTGTCCAAAAGACTCCTTTGATATTTGTAATTTCCTGACATTATAGTGATATCAAATGCTGAAGAGTGTTTTGGCATCCTTTTGGGAAAGGCTGAAAAGTTTATGAAAGCACGGTGTGAAGGATTGATCTGGCATTCATCTTTGATGCATATGCAATCTTAATGAATATGAATAACTCTCTTTGGTGAAATCATCAAAACAGGGAGGGAGAAACAAACAGTTGGATATAATATGTGCAGATGTTTATGGCACTAAAGATAAAATGGTGTGTAGTTTGGCTTCAGATATGTGAAATGTTAAAATAGAAAATAAAAGCACAAAAGGTACGCCCAGCTAAGTAAAAGTGTTTGTGTTTGTGTGTGTGTGTGTAATTGGGGGCATATTTTCTCATTTTTTGATCACTGAGTGTTGAAACCGCAGAGCCTTTTTAGATTCCACTGATTTTGTGTTTACCTCAACTCTTTCTGGTTTCAGAATGAAATGATTCAAGGGTGATGTAATAGCTGTTCACTGAAGTCCAAGGTAGCACAAGGGCGTTAAACGAAGCTATTTCCCTTCAAACGTGGACATCTCACTGACCATGTGTAGTTTTTAAAGGAGTGCTGTTTCAATTTCCTTTTTGAATTTTCGGTCTGTTTTTCCTCACCATAGGGAATTGTCACATTGCAAAAATGGAGACTTATAGTTGCATAAATTACAACTGTGTCTGACACAGTCAGGGGCTGAATGGAGTATTGGCTGTGTAAAATAATGTCACAATATAATAACCAGACTAGAAAGGGAGAGATGTCTAAATCAGGTTGTTGTGGTTTGGATGTAGATTCAGTAAAGCTCTAAGGGAAAGTAAAGTCTGATATGGTATTTGTTTCTAAATTTGGGTTACGGTTGCACAGGAAGCAGACTTGTATTTAGTCCTCGGCCCTTCAGTCTCCAACACACCACAGCTGTACTGTAGAGAGGCTCGGCTTGGTTAATGTGGTCTAACAGTTCGTGTTATTGTTGTTAGCTAGCAAAGTGGCTGGCAGTCTAATTTAGCAAAACCACAAACATGTCAACATTTATCTACCAGTCGCAAAGCTGGCTTCTATTGAATATGTTGGCTTGTGTGAAATCAGACGTGTGATGGTTAACCATTTGAAACCTGGATCTGTGTCAGATGGCTTGGGTTTAAATGCTTGCATTGAATCCTTTGAAAACTGAAGAAGAAAACTTGAAAAACAGGGGAAAAAACTGGAAATTTGCAACCAAAAAAGAGAGAAAATCATAATCATTTAATTATTTTTTTTAAATTTTCAGGACTTTTTGCTCAATTTCATTTAATTTCACTGTTATTTATTTATTTATTAATTTATTGGGTCATTTTCTTTACTTTCATAACTTTTTACTTAGTTCTTGCTATTTCTTTAGTCATGTCTTGTTAAGTTGCTGATTGCCTTTTTCCTCCATGTTTTTGGAAGAAATCAAGCCACTTTGCTCAGGTTTCAAGGGGTTATCTGATCACATGCCATAGTTAGCCAGCCAACAAGCTGATATTATATACAGAAGCTCTCTCAGTGATGAAGTGACCAGTTTCCAGTCAAAAAGAGCATAGAAATTAACCACTGTTGCCAAAGAGCTCAGGGCCCCACTGGTGCTAATGTGTGTCAGTGGAAGCTCTTTACTGTGGAGCTCTGCCCGCTGAAACCAAGGAGGACGACAACCTGCAGCTGTAAGAGCCCCTTGGTTTCAGCGAGGAGGGATTATAAAGCCCTCTGAACTCATAAACCTTTTTCAAAATTGTGACAAAGGCCTGCAAAAGAATATTAACCTATAAATAAGTTGTGTTCCAATATGGATAAGCACGATTTGATAGAAGTCATGTGGAAACATTTCTTTGTGAAAACAAAACTGGCACTTACATTAAATCACTGGTAGATGAAATTGTAAGGCTTTTACAGTGTGGCTATTTTAGAATCTAGAGGTTTCACATGTTGTGGATGATACCTGCGTGTTGTGTGAACAGAGCTCTGGTCACGAGGTGTTGTGCAAGCAGGCAGGGAGGTGGGCAAGGACTATTTGCATATTCATAGATCTGTGCATTTTTAATGAGGGCAAGATTTAGAGTCACATTTAAACCATTTTAAGGCACTTCTTCACTGAAAAAAAACCAACAACTTATAAATATGTAATATTGTTGATCAGAGATTATTTTTTAGGGGCTGGAGGGGAACTTTAAATACTCAAGGTATCCCTCTAAACCAAACATGTTGATCCCTCTAACATATTTTTGTGTTAGTCTTTTGCCAGTTACATTTCACCCTGTTATCCATGCAAATCAGTGTTTGTTGTAGTAAAGGACCAACAGACGCTGCAATTGAACCTATATAAGTTAGCCCTTACATTGATCTTATGCATCCATATTACACCTAATTGTGTCACTAATCATGTTCATACTGCTTCTAGGCATATTTTCCTACAGCGTTGTGATTTTCTTCTTACAATACACATTCACATTAGCTGACATCTGTATTACAGTTTGTCTTTTGTATTTTTATACACTTTAATTAAATTGTTTCTGTTTTTCAGCAGAAATATACTGTCATTTACAGGAGTGCACTTATACACAAGGGCCTCGAGATATCAGTATTCTTGTAAACGCTCCCTCAGGCTTACTTTTCCCCGACTGCTCCTGAGGCTCTCTAATGGCCAAACCAAGCGGAGGGAGGGCTCTGCTGCGCTAACAGTAACCCTCCCGTCATGAGGAAGCAGAAAGAATGGTTCTCCTAATACTCTTCCTCTCCTTAATGCCTGTTCCGTTCTTAGCCAAAGAGATGAAAGGCGACGACAGTGAAGTTGGACAGCAGCCAAAGACGGAAAGAGAGAGAGAGAGAGAGAGAGAGAGAGAGAGAGGGAGGGAGAGTGGGAGAGAATGAATAAGGGTGTACAAGGTTGCAAGTAGATAAAGTAACGGGAGATAGAGCGGATGTGTGTGTTTGTGTGTGAGAGACAGAGAGAGAGAGAGAGAGAGAGAGAGAGAGAGAGAGAGAGAAACCATGCATAAACTTCATCTGTCTGAATGATCTCCTTAACCCCTGGTCTTTGCCAGTCAGCCCCTCTGGATCTCTATATGGGGGTTAAACAGGGATTTAGCAAAAGCTGAAGCTGGCCTCAAATACGGTGAGCTCTCAGTTCCTCTCAGAAGGGCTCGACTCTCCAAAAGACTTTATCTGTCAGATTTATATTCAACTGCTGACTTGTGACCATCCAGCCCCCCTGTACAAAATGGTGAAACCGGAGCTTTGTGTTATTCTATATTCACACATGCTACAGAAAAAGCCGCCTTGCCGTAGAAGACGAGAGGAATATTTTGCAAAAACAGTCCTTTCACCGAAGCGGCTGAAACAGTGACAGTTACGACAGTTTGGTCATGGTGACATGGTGCTACACACGTTACCACAGATGATGGAAGTCGACTCGACCGCAAGCTTGGATAATAAATGAGGCTCCCACTGATCAAAGTGTGAAGAAGTCCCTTCTTGTTTAACTATGTTGTTAAGGTGCCTTCACTTTTTTTTTGTACATTAATAAGTAAGAAATGCAATTAAGACGCTAATGTCCAGGAACTGAGAAGGGTTCAAGTGGAGGAAGAAGGAGTAAAGGAGAGCAGGCGCTAAGGAGACGACCACCCTCCTCTCGCCTCGCTCTGCGTGGTGCTGCTAAGACTCGGTGAGGACTCTATCGGTCCTATCCAGCAATTAAGATCTCACAGATCAAAGCAGCCTAAATGAGCTAATCCTCAGAGAACCGCTGCACTCTCTCTTTCTGTTTCCCTCTCTATCCCTCTCTCACCCCAGCTACTTCCTTTTGACTCAGGGCACCCTGCACTGTGCTGTGCTTTGATGCTTGCGCAGTGGTGGGTCCGCTAAATGTAGAATGGTGAAGAAATAAATGTGCATTAATGGATAACACTTCCATATCCTTAATGCCAATTTGCTCAGGCGTGGGTGCATTTTTTCAAAGGTCTTAATACATAATTGGTCATCGTGAATCTGTGACTACTTGATCTGATGCCAGGGCGCTGCACAGCGGTGTGCAGGATCCTCACGTAAACTTATTAAGGCCGTGTCAGCGCAATGGCATTTTGTACAAGTTTTTTTTTTTTTATTTTTTTTTTTTTATAACAACCAATATTAATACATCTAGGTCCTCATAAAAAGCCCCTTTGGAGCGTGGCGAGTTAGAACCAACACTGGCATGAAACCGAGTGACAGCTTTGAGGTCAATAGTTGTTCAAAGGAGCGTGACGCTGCTTGCTGCTTAGCAGGTCGGCCATTATCATAGAAAAGCAGAGCATCTGCCTGTGACTCCCGGGGACAGGTTTAACGAGGTGGCGCCGCTCGTCATGGGGGCCGCCTTGGCAGGGCGACTCTCTCTCTCCCTTTCTCTCTCTCGCCCCCCCTTCGCCTCCTCTCTCTCCCTCCTTCATTTCTGTCTCCATCCGTTCCTCCAGGCCTGCCAAACAGGGGTGTTCGTGTTTACTGCTGTCTCCGTCCGTCAGGGGACCATTGTTTCGTGGCTTGCCTTTGTGATGAAGGCTTCTGTCTTCTCCCCTTTATTTCTCTCCACTGTAACTTTAATCTCTCCGTATTTGCGTGCCTGTTCCCTGTTTCTAAACAGCCTCCCGCTCCGTCGCTGTCCGTCTGTCTCCGACTATCTGTCTGCCTGTCTGTTTCTTCCTTTATTTACCTAACTGCCTCTTTGTCCCAGCTCTTCTTTCTAGGATTCTGAGGCATCCATCTGTGCCTTCTTTCCCCATACATGTGATAAAAGTCCCTCTTGGATTAACCTGTGCCATAGTCAACATTGATTCGGTACAAACCTAGACCAAATATTAATTACAATAACTCCTGTTAAAATAAAGTTTGTTTGAACCCACTTGCAGTGTCAGCTTGGCAGAGTTTACCACAATCGGGGCATTTCAGGTAGCATCAAATAATGACAGTCTGATGTGGAGTTAAAATAAGTAAAAGGATCACCACAAAGGCAGCATACTTACCACCACTGCAAAAAGAAAAATATTCTCTCAAGCCAACAGTATTTGTGTTTCGAAGCTGTGTATTTACTGAACATGTACTATCATATATTATATGTAATTTGTGTGTGTACAGACATATAGACATATATATATAGACATACAGAGTATCTTGAGATTAGGGACATTATTCCTCTGGAAGATTGTGTTTGATACTAATGTTTAATATTATGTGGTTAATGTTCATGCCAGCGCTAATGCAAATTTTCCCAATGCTTTGTAATGGTAATAGAAAATGTGACTAAAAGAGTATCTTTGGAAACAGGCCGGCCATAAACACCATTTAACATATCATTTACTGGACACCAGATTATCCATTTTTGTTGATATACCAGATGTATGTAAATTATTTTTGTTTTCATGTTGACAGAACAAAGGATTGGGAGAGCATGCAGTTGTTTTGGTACGAACTAAATAAATAAATAAAATGAAAACACACCGAGGCAAACAGGGCCGAGGAGGGCAGGACCTTGACAACAGAAGGTGGACCCCCAGTTGCAAAATGTGTGCATATATTGTGCAGCCATGTTCACCGTTTCACTACTTCCATGTGCATCTTCATCCGTGCAACTTGTAATTATTCCTTTTTGCATTCCTTTTGCTGAATCAAAAATATTTATGGCAAATTACTAATTTAAGACTAAGCCGAAGTTCAAATAGCATACTTTTCTGTGATTGCATAAGTTTGGAGACACTCTCTATATAGTCCTGTGAGGCGAACGCGGCTCCTCTGGCACCCTGCTAAGCTAGACCAAAGCATAAAAAAAGTATGTGTAAACACTGTTTGGGCAAGGTTTGATTTGTAGCACACGATGTAGCGGGTAGCAGCACTCCAAAAGTGTGCAGTGCGCCTTGGAATGGGCGGTAATTTTTCACACATCCGATGTTGTTTTTGTTTGCCTATTCAGCATTGTTTGTGTGATATGAAGCCCAGGGACCACCAGGCAGCCACCCCCTCCCTCCCTCCCAGCACACATTGAAAAAATGAGGATAAACGGTTTTCTTCCAAGCTCCAGGAACACTGGCAGAGCCTGTGAATGGTATCTTTTATTTATGGACGCCGTCGGTGTGATACATAAATAATTTCTTCAACAGGGTGTCGGGGGTTTGCGGTGCCAATCCCAGCCGGGGCTGATTTGCAATTTACGTGTGGCACTGAAGGCCAGAAGTGCTGGATTTGGCATTGAGAAAAATAGACAAGAGCCGTGATCGTGTGTGACACTGAATAGGAAGGGAAGGGATTACCATCTGTAGCCGAAGAGCCGATTGCTGCCCTAGATTGTATTGAAATGAAGGGACATCAGATTGGTTTCTGGACGTGACAAGAAGGCAGATGTTTTTGGTTTTATTTTTTACACCTGTCTTTCAGCAACAAAACTGTCCAACCCGGGGAGTTTTAATCTGTCAATGGATTGTGAACAAATGATTCAGGGGTTTTATTTCTGTAGACTGAAATGGCGCTCTTTAGTTTTTGCAAGAAGGAAGCCACGTTTTAAACTATTAATTGTAGATCACATTATAGATTACATATTAGACATTCTTCACATATGATATTGCACTCCATCACGTGTAATAATGAAAAAGAGAAGTTTGAAAAATGTGAGTCCCCAACAAAGGATGTTGCAGCTGGCCCTGCAGTTATGTTCTCAGCAACAGTGTTTTTCACATCCTCCTTGAACTCATGCACAGGGAGCGGTGCAGAAACCTTGCTTCCTTTGCACAGTCAGTTCCAGGAACTCTGAAAGAGCAGTGGAAAGAAAGGTTTTTCCATTATGCTCCAGCAGAGGCAGCTTAACTTCCCCTTTGTTCTTTCTATTGATTCTAGTGTACTCTAGCACTGTGTGCAAAGCCAGCGAGCCACCCACCAGCTGTCCTTGTGATGTCAGGCATGTGAATGGGAGTTTCATAAAGCCACAGATGGCGCGCTGGTCCCATCCCTCCATAAGTGCCATTCCTGATGTGTTGCTATGCCAATGGACTCAATACCGTTTCTACCGCCAGAGGTGAGAGATTGATTAGGACAGAGAGAGCAGGAATTCCTGATGAGTGTGAGTGTTAGCACCTGTTTATGTATTTGTGTGTATGTGTGCTTTGTGCCTGGACATGTGTATGTGTGAAAGCATGTGAGTCGCACTCACATGCACTAACCTCTCTCGCTGCGTCTTGTTCCGAGAGGCAAAGAACACGTTGAATAAAAGACTAATTATTACAGTCTGCACAAAAACATCATTGTTACTGTTCCCTCTCCTTCAATCTTATTTGGATTTTTTTAAAATTTTAGAGTATACTACTGTACATAGAGCTAGATAGTTGGGTCAGCTCCTGTTGATAAAGTTGGTTTATCTATTTTCGAGACTGTCCTCTAAAACAAAAAAAAAAACAAAACAAACAAACAAAAAAAAAAAATTAAAATAAAAACAAACAAACCAACAGACACTTATTACAACCTATAGTACAGTTTCAAGTTAAGCGCCAATCCTTTTCCTAACCTTAAAAATAACATTTTCCTAACTTTATCCAAATATTTTTAGTGGCTAGTGAGCTAGCTAGCTAATAGGTAGCTCACCGAGGAAATGGTCCTTTGGGTTGGAACAAACAACTTACCAGGAATATCTCTGGTTGTTCAAGACCTGTTACCTAGCACCTATCATTGAAAGAAAAAAAAAGTTGAATGGCTTACATGTGGTCAAGAGGGGAAAAAAGGGATTAAGTTGAATGAACAAGGGCCCTACTGGGAAACATTTCAGAGAGATATTTAGAGAAATGGCTGGTGATAATGATTGAGCCTTATGAGTCAGCAGCTCAGGACCGGATTATGGACCCGATGAACTACCACCACTCATGCATACTGACATTGTGAGCTACCTAGGGTTAGGATTAAAAGCATACACTTTGCGTGAGTTCAGAAATGATCTAAATCATGGGAATGGCGATAAACAGTAGTGCAGTGGATGGGTGCAAGATCTGTAAATTCACAAGCCGGAGGACCGCAGCAGCACTGTTGTTCTGGCAAAGGTCAGGTGGCACTCTTTGTGGCCTGTGTTGCCGGTCAAAGAACTACATAAATGTCTTTGCAGAGCAGAAAAAGTTAAGTAGCCTTAACTTTTTTAGGTCATAATTAGTGAGCAGGTTACTGGTTCTGAGTTCGAGGCACAGCAGTGCAGATCCAGCGGGTTACCAGCTAGACACCAGGGAGCTCACCTGACTGAAAATGTAGAGAGCATGCTTTCATTGACTTAGGAATTTTTTTTGACTGCTACAGATTTTCTTCCGACAGCTGCCACCCATGCCATCAGGCCTCTTTTTGTTAGTTCCTCCACAGGGGGCCTTTTGTTTTTTTTCCTACACATGAAATGAGAAAAAATTTATTTTATAATCAGATTTTTTTCCCCCCAGCTCGATTATGTGAGCTGCTGTGGCAGTCTGCAGCAGCACTGCCCTACCGTGTCGATTTTGACTGTTTTCAGCCAAACAAAATGGGAAGTGCGGCACACACACAAAAAGGGAGCTCGATTAACTATTTACTTCTGCATTCCAAAATAAGATGGACATTTGTCAATGAACATTCCTAAAACAAACAAATCAATATGTAGACCTGACACCATCTGTCAGTCATTTTAAGCTCATACTTTGTCTTAATCTTATGCATGAAAGAATTTTGTAAGATCATCATCATCATTATTATTATTGTTCAAAAGCAGGATCTCCTGGAACAAAGTCATCCCAACAAAACGACAAATTAATAAATCATATGATTTCTGAGAAAACAAACAGCACTCACTGTATGGCCAGGCTGCTAAAAGGACAAGAAGGTGTTATGGAGAATATACTGTAACTGTGAAAATGGAAGCACGCTTTGGGGTTTTATTTCCATTCTTTTCCTTTCCTTTGACAGCGGTGACAGTAACAGGTCAAGGACGAGTTATTGTTACAAACGCTGAGCTAGTCATGTCAAGCAAGACGGCCTGCAACCTCCAACTCAGATGTTTCGCAGTGAATCTGGTGTGTATGTCGCTGGAATTCTTGAATTAAACGGTACAGCCGCTGTACTTTTTATAACCCTTGATTTGAAAGCAGCCGAGGGAAGACGCATGAACCGGGCTTTGCATCCCCATTTTTAGCCTAAACACCATTAATATTCAAACGGTTTGGAGAAAATGTGAAGCTGGGGATTCTATACGGAAGCAATATTATTTACAGTGTTGAATGACAGAAAAGTTTAGCTTTCTGTCCCCGAACAACACTATCTTGTGTTTTGAGCGCTCATGTTGGGCACTTCAAAGAGTGTCATTGGTGGGCTGAATATGGATATTGTATTGCTAATAAGCCGAGTGTTCCAGGCTTGTTGCTGAGCCTCTTCTTTCCCAGATACTGAATACCCCTCGTCTTATGTTATGTAACTTTCTGTCGGTGCCACCACTGCTGACAGTGGCAGAACACAAGGACTGCTCGTGTCTAAAAATGTCCGCCTAATACCCTCTCCCGAGTCTTAGAAGTGAAAGGAGGAAGGACAAGACATTGCTGTGACTTGGAACACTTGGAAACATAACGAACAAAATCCCCAGGTCTTTTTGCACTCAAGTATGACCGTTGAAAGCATAACAACGCCCCATGCCTCATCCTACAGCTGCACACAAAGGTCATTATCATACAATGTTCCACTGCAGATATATGTAAGCTCGGATGTCAGCATTTTTCCAGCCATTGAACATAACTTTGGAAACACGTCAATCTACAGTATTATCTATGCATGCGCTAAATAAAAATGTGCATGCTGAGGTTACCGCCGTTATTTTCGCCGCCAATAAATCTAAGGTGTGGAGAGCTAAAGTTATATTACTTATTCCTGTGCCACCAAGGAAGCAGGCTATGTAGAGGAATTATGGTGCTCATTTTCCTTCTGTGGCTGAGAACGTCGATGTCGGCAATGTCTTCCACCTGCTCTTGAGGCAGAGAGCGATGGTCCCCACACAGTTGTACATCAACCTTAAGGGCATCATCTGTATTTAAGTGCACAAGCCTTAGACGTAACCTTAAAACTTTTTTTTGTTTGTTTTGTTTTGTTCTAATGGCCAAATACAGCCAAAAGCCAAGAACAAGACTCATAAAACATCAAGTTTATTGCACTAACATGTCATAAATGTAATTGTCTTTCATACACACACATTGGCCCTGAAACACTCCTCTAAAACTTCTCTTCCTCGAGGTGTCACCGCAAACAGTCTCATGTGTGCCACTCCACATTCTGCAGAGCCAGTTTCGAAAGTGGAACCTTGAACGAAACGCTTAAATCATGGGAGGCAATACAACAATAATGCTGAATAGACATAATGTTGCCATTTGAAAATGTAAGAACATAGTTATGGGTCAACATTATACACATCTTGAAAATGGCAGCTCACCAAGATTGCACGGGTGGATGTGGATTCATTTTCTAATTGGCATCAACTGACACATAATTGCTTCCTGCTTCCCAGGACACAGATCTATGCTGGCCATAAGCTTCTGTTACTCTCATTAAAAGCCATTTTACCTTCCTGAATAAATAAGATGCATTTGCCATCAGTGAACTTTCACAGTCTGTCTCCTTCCCCTTTTTGTTTTAAATCTCATGTTAGTCCCCAAATCCAAATTGCTCGGCAAAAGACATGAGTTTCCGTCAAAAAAGACATTCTCTGCTCTTTTCATGGACAGTGTCATTTAATGAGAGGCACTTACAGTAGACTCTAACACAATTAGGTGTTTCACTTCAACCTCAGGAGGAAAATTAATCTCTCAAATGAAATTGGTCTCAGCGCTCAATATGTCACCCAGTGGGAAGCGACTTCATTTCTATTCATTGACCCTCCATGAATTAAAGCTCATTTCCTGAACATGCCGCTTCACGGAGGCTTCCACAGCAGGACACGGGCTTTCAACTGTACCAGCTCGGCAAACCCTCCCCTCTACCCATTTGATTCAAGGATTAGATACGATTATGGATTTGAGCCGGACAACCTCTGCAGCGGCCCTGCAATCTCTTTCTCCAATTCTGTTGATAAATTTACATGAAGCGGGCAGGATCCTGACTTGAGATCCCTCCAATTCCCCCAGGTTTTATGATCACAAGAAGGATGGGATACAATACTCTGGAAAACAACCTTAGTCATCTATCCAGGGAGCTGTCCATTGACTAATGTATTTTTACCAGCAACGTTCAAGGACTGTCCTCAAAAGCTTTCAAAAAAACACTTTAAGAAGACATTCAGTTATTGTCATTGGGTCATACCCAGGGCAGGAAACATCCTTTATTGTCTACAAGCCACTGTGGCTGGTAAATTCCAAAATTCAGCAAAGCTGTGTGTATATTTTACCAGCCAGCTATAGGGTAAGACCTTCAATAAACAGTACCTGCCAAAGAAATTGGTAAAGTCCAGTGAGTTACCTGCCACAGCCGAAATTTCATAGCATTTGACTGGGGTTAATTTCCCACCCTGGTTCTACAAACAATACATTGTTTCACTTAGTACATATAGATCTGTTTGAAATGTCATGTTTGTCCTTAATAAAATCGCTACTTTTCAACAACAAGACAAAGACATATTTTTTTCCCTTTGGTGGAACTGTATTGTATTTAAGTGTGGATGTAAACATATTCTTTGACAGCAGTTCTCAAATGAAGAGAACCATGTGCCACAAAAGCAGAGAAATAATAAAACCAAAGTTCTCACGTATTCATAGTCCACATCTAAGAGAGGCAGCAATATAAAACAAGTAATACATCTTTTTTTGTTTTGCGTAGTCATGAAAATATCTTTTTTTTTTTGTACAAAAATTAAATACAGTTACAGTATGTTACATCTTTTTTTTCCGTACAGGTGAGCTCAAGCATGACTACAAAGCCTCCGAACAAAAATACTAGAAAGGTACTTGTCAGGGGGCTTGATAATAACACGTGTGCAGCATTTGGCAAAAACAATAACACCCTTCAGCAAACTAAAATCACCAGAGTCACCAAAGCACAGGGAGGAGAAAGTGAGGGAAGGGGAAGAGTGAAGGAAAGGGAGAAAGTGGGAAAAGGGAACAAGGGGACAAGTAAGGAAGGAGGCAGTGAGGCAAGATGCTTTTTTTTTTTTTTTTTTTTAAGATGTCCCCATCCAGATTTTTTAATAATGCCAGATGATATTGAGAAATCATGTGTTCGGTTTTGTACAGTTTGCTCTCAGAATGTGGGCAGCTCTATCTGGGCGGAGTCTCCAGTTCGCCTTCAATGAATGTCAAGTATTTGCCACTGTCATTATCGCAAAGCAAGGGCTCCAACTGTTTCCAGAGTGAGATAATAAGACAACAGTGAATTCACAAGGCTAGGGTTCAGCCTCTTTCATAAATCCATTTATTTCAGCAGCCTTCAGTATATCATATCAGAGTACAACATATTGCACTTATCACACTGTCCCCCTTAACTGTGGCCTTGGATATACAAAAGAGTCGCGTATACTGTATGCTGAGCGCATTGTCCACATGTCCCTTGTCCCCCGTGTCTTTAAGGTTGAGAGTTCATTCTCAACATATGTGGTCTTAGGGTTTTGGCTGACTGTCTGTGAGGATGGGCGGCTGGTTGGGTCTCTCAACAGAGGGAAACAATCACTAGAGGGAACACTAGGAGGGGGAGAACACGTTGGGGGCCGATGGGGTGATGATGGAGGGAGGCCTGTCCAGACGATTGGTCATCACACTCCCCGGGGCCCTGGCACCGAACTCTCTCGCACAGGACGCCCGTGAAGCCTGGGGAACAGTGGCACCGCTGATGGTGGTGGCACGTTCCACCGTTCTGACAGCGCAGCATTGCGTTGTCACACACCCGAGCTGTGAAGATCGAGCAAAGAAGGTGGGGGGGTTGAGACAGGAAGGGGTGATTAATAGATCACGCTGTGATAGCGAGGCAGAGAACATCAACAGGCAGGTTCATTGGGGCACAAGCTGCCTCTTCTTGTCCTGTCTGCTTCGCTCTGTGTACTAAAAACACAGCTGACACATTGCGAAGGGTGAAGCCAAGGACTTTTGTGGTGGAGCATGGAGAGGAAAAGGAGACAGATAAGGAGGGCACATATTGTATGAATACTGGAATGCAGCCCACAGCCTTTGAAAAACCTTTGCACAGGCGTGTGAATGATTGTTCATGACAGTGACCACAGTAAGATGTTCTAGGGATATTTTTAGGAACAGCGCAGGGACCTCAGAGCAAATAATCCCGCCGAAACAAAGGAGCAAATAAACCATGGCAGTGATGAGGTGAAATTAATAATGAGTAAATTAGGGGATGCCAGAGTATTTTTGGACTGACGAATCCCCTGTGTAGGACAGTAGATTTGAAATTTCCTTCCCGATGGCACAGTGGTACTCAAAGACTGGAAACAGGAGAAGATAGGGTGTGGATTCACATCCTCTGTTTATTAACCTCCTACCTGGCTCCCCCACACCACTACTGCCTTTGATATGCAAATAGGCTTTTGCAGGTTATTTTCTTCTCTGCAGTTAACCTTACAGCAAACAATGTAAGACTGTTGGTACAAAAGGATGTGATATCCAGGGCTGCACTGTTGCAATGCCGACTGCCCATTGCTTTGTTTTGATACAGGCTGATTAGGACTACATAAGCTAATGTTCACATTTCCAGACAAAAACTCGCGACTCAATTATCCTTGGAAGCCTCTCTGCTTGCTGAGGTGAAATCCAGGAAGAGGTAATATTTGCCAAGAGATTTTAGTATAATTGGATATCCCTTCCTGCATAAATAGTAATCACATTTTTGGTTCTCTGTAATGTGGCTCATGCGTCAGAATAAACTCAACAAATAATCTTTGCCCGTGCCAAACCTGATTAAAAACGCATTGGTATTGCATTAAACTCAATAACACCCCCATCCCACAATTCACAGACACATGCACACACAAACATGCACGCACACAAACCCATTACTGTAATGCCCATTAACGGAAAAGTCCACCCTCGGATACTCTTACACCTTTATCCACCATCTGTGATTCCAGGAGTTATTTTGTGATGAAGTGTTGTAATTTACTTATTCAGTGTATTCTGTTTCCCTCTACTTTAGTTAGTGGTCCTGTCTCAAATGGCAGACTTGTGGTCTAATAATCCAAATTTGCATGTTCTTGCAAAGTCTGTGAGACTGTTCCATTTCTTATTTTGTGCCAAGGAGCTCCCACTATGAACCCTCAAAGCGCCCTCTGGAAAGTCTGTATTGGAGTGGACTAGCGGTTAACGATCCATTACTCCCTGATAAATTTTAACTGGCTGAATGCAACATTTGTTGGGCTGTCCTTTGGTATTTGCTTCAACCTGGAAACAGCATGGTGGCTGTTCAGTATACTGTCAATTTTTTTCAAAACTATCTGTCAAAATCATTTACAAATAGGCCATGCAGTTGCTTTATCATGCTTCCTTTCAGGTCATAGCCTAAAAGTTTGTTTGTAGGATTTGGAAAGTCGAGGCAAGGTGAGGCAAGGCAACAGTGGTGCGACCAGAATCCAGTCGTGGCACCATCATGGTATCCCCCACATGAAGAAGACTGATTTCCAAAATATGCATAAATGTTCTCCAGTCTTATGGAAGTGCATTTGGGCTACAAAGGCAATGAACAGGAAACGGTGAAAATTCACTGCATGGAAAGCAGAGCAATGGCGCGATATCTCGTGACTTGTGCTTGCTTTTAGTCAAACCATGCCCCCTTGTGGACTAGTCAAAACTTTGCACTTTGCTGATGTTACCAAAGTGTGCACTGCATTCAGCAATTGGGACAGGACCTCGTGTGTTTCTATATTTCCCAGAATACTGTTCAACAACTCCCTGAGAACGGGTGTAATCTTGACGCATTCAGCTGTTGGTTCTACATGAAGGTGGCAAGTGCAATAGCAATAATGTAGAAAGAGCAGTAGGAGGGCAAAAGGGTTACTTCGTGTCAGTCATGCCCCTCACTTAAAAGGTAGCATGTTGTGGCTGCAGTGCATTCTGGTCTGCTGAGGCTCTGAGGCTGTTGTGGCTCTTTGCAATGGATTTCTCCCTGTATGACTGTTGCGTGCTGGTGCTAAGTGATAGGTCTGAAAAGAAGCCCTTTGCTCTTTGACTCTGCGGGGCTGACAACAAAAACTGATGCTTGCACTTGATGTTTTATATAGCTGAATTTTTTTCCCTGTCATCAAACTCCATTGCAGCTGCACTAGAAATATGAAATCTAAGTTGGATGATGCTGGATGTTGTCTAAGTTTGGCCAACTATACATAGTGCTGAGAAAAACACACCACCAAGCACCAAAATAGACCCAAATATGCAAGGTGCATCGCCCATAGCTGTTTTTAACACTGTCGAGGTTAAAACACGTTTACCCAGGATTTTTCCCATTCAAAGATGCACGTGTCTTAACAGCCCTGCTACATTTTCCTTGGGTCTAATTCTGGCTCTTGCACTCAGTGTCTTGAACTTCTCGACAGATTGACTGAGTTGGCATCGTCTGATCTACAAGTTAACTTTGTTGCTTGTGGCAGGAGGATTATCTGTGTGCTCAGTGTCCTCCAGAAGACCCCCAGGGCCACTGGCTTTTTGGAAGCATCTGTAGGCCAATTAACTCGCTTTATACGTAAGCTCAAGCCCTTGATGTCTTTGTGGAGCCATAGGCCCCGCTGACTTAACTTTCTGAAAGTGCAGTGTCAAATGAAGCCAATTGTTTTGTGGTACTGGCAAAAGATCTTTCACAGAGCCTCGCATGGAGACTTGGTATGTGTGAAATACTAAAAGGTATCAGTTCATCACTTCAGTTGGTGGCTATTATGCATAAATTCTTTATTAAATTAAAACTTTGAACACTGATGTTGATTGATATTATGCAAAACGCTGGCCTCTGAATGTCTAATTGTACTGTTGAGAATCCTACAAGAAAGAATGAGTTTACAACTACAGAAACAGATATGTATTTAAGCAATATGTATGTATGGTCATATGCTTATTGCACAATGCCACTACTCCTACTCCTCCTACTACCACCAATAATATATAATCATAATACACATCCTATACACTGGATGTAATGTATGGGTATTATATTGGTATTTCAAAAGTAACTATACAATTTTTAATAATGCTGATACTGAAATACAAAACTGTACATTTTTTTTTGTTATTTTTAACCTTTTGACTCCATTATTGAATTTCCAGTCATGATCAAAACTGCACCTGCAAACAGGAGAAAATATGGAATAATACAGTGAGTATCAATATATCATTGTATATAAAAATGTTGAGCAGTATAACCTTAATATTGTTCTCCCTTGATAGATTTTCTACGACGTAATTTTGCATTCCGAGGAGGGCTGACATGTTGTGATGACAACGCTGCCCTGTCTGACATCACTAGCATTAGGACCGATGCTGGCAGCAAGTGAGAACACTGCAATTCAACTCCTGGCTGAGGACCAGCGTTCTCTCACAGAGACATATGTGCACCTCACACCTCTGTCAGATGTGTGACATTTTAGCAGAGTAACTGTCATGACAGATCCATCCTTGGGCCATGGTGCTGCATGAAGCAACATGGAGAAAATTCAAAACAGTACAATAGTGGCAGACAGAGGGGACACAGAATTGGATTAAGTTTCATATTGCTATTTCTGTGATTGAAATGCATGTGATGCAAGCAAAATGTAAGGTCTCGTGTTGTCTTGTCTTAACTTACCGCAGCACACATCGCACTGTACCTTACTTTACCATGCATAAAAGACTGGCAATTTTATTATTATGTCAAATAATGCACCCACTACAACACTGACAGCAAATGCATGCTAGTTCTAGCCTTTGAGAGAGGATCTAGCAGTGTGTTTGTGTACTAAACATTTCCAGGCAGTTCCCTAATCCTCTCTTCTCAGTGAACTGTTGATGTCCTCAGATATTCTGTGCCTGTAATTTCTGAGATATGGCATCTCACAGCATGATATCAGGTTGAGAGTTACGAATCAATGTCCTGGACCGTAGCCTCTGTCACTCCTTTTTGTGGAAAAGCTAGATATTATATGGTAGAACTACATTTGATGTGATACCCAACTCCTTAAATATAACGGTTCATATCAACTGATATGATATTACGGGAATCATTGAGTTTTTTGTTGCCAGCATGGCACCACAATGGAATGTGAAGCCTGTTTTACAGTGGAAACCCAGCAAGACAGCACCGGCACCATTACATTACAAACAGGGATCGCTGATTATGATTAATAAATAACAGTTTAATGTTTTTAAAAGGCCTTAATTACTATAGATTCACCAGTGCAATTAGCTATAACTGGAGACAGTTTTCAGATACAGGAGCTGCTAATTATATGCTGTGAGACAGAACAGTGTTGCTTCAATTACATTTGATCAATAGTTTTTGCCATGATGTCAGGGAGAGCTGAAACCCAAGTTCAGTCATGCCTTCTATTATCATATTAGCATGAAGGCTTCCCCATTAGTCATGACTTGAGGCTCATGTCAAGTGAATTCTAGCACTTGAAAGTGTCAGAGATACGGTATTTTATCCAGTGGTGAAAAGAAGTAGAAAGGATTATCTGTCTGCAAAATTATATGAAGTAAAACCGTAGTTATCTGAAAGTAATCACTTTGAGCATAAATTAGTGAGAATCTGCACATATTCCATTTTGTTTTTGCCTCAAGATTAATTAAATTATCCATTCTGTGTGCAGCTATTTCAAATCATTTCATGAGGAATTATCAGTTTGGGCATGATTCCTTTTTAGCTCACATCAACAAAACAAAGGTATCCATTGTGGGAGATAAGCTCTTAATGATTGTTTTATTGTAAATGACAGAGCTCCATGTATTCATGAATCTTAGGGTGTAAGTCAAGATGATTCAACTACAAGTAGAAGTAAATGACCTTTCATGACTGTCATTATGTTTTTTTTTGCCCCCGGTGACATCGTCGGTGCAGCCTGCTGTGGTGTCTTTCCCTGCGCTTGTCACAGATCACTTGGCAATCACACAGTTGATTCCACTAGTCTGAAGTCTTTTTTTTTTTTTTTTTTTTTTTTTTTTGGAAGCAGATGGCGCTGTTTTCTTTGTCTGTTCAGCCATGATGGCGACCGCTGCTTACACTAACTACCTGGCTCTTCTTTCATTATTATTATTATCTTTCATCATTCTTCTTTATTTCAAACAAAACTGCTATGGCTGCTGCTGGAAATGTAAAATGAATCTCTTAGTTTTTTTTTTTTTCCAACCCAGGAAAGACCTAATGTACCCAACAGTGTTTAGAACAGCGCATGTAAACGCTCTCATAACTTATAGACATAGATTATAGGTATAGATTAGCAATCAACACCATTGTGTTTTATCAATTGTTAATAAGGAAGAAGCAAATTGAGCATTGATGTTCATAAAAATGATGCAGCTCATGACTTTAAAAATAACTCACATAGACTTTTATGAATACTATGAAAAACAGTACTGTCTTTGCAACCCACTCAGCTAGACTAACTACAACAGTTGCAATTTGCTATTCTTGGCCTCTGACTGCAGAGAACATTGGCTTATTCTCATAGGTGCATCACATTCTCAGCTCTGCCAGTATGGAGCTGGGAAGGAACCAGTGAATATTCCCTCTCTTGATCCTGGAAAGCCTAAAAGTCCGTTTTTAATTTCTCTCTTCTGGCTGTGAGAGCAGTGGTGCAGATGCGAGTCAACACTCACTACACAGGATATCTGGGCCTGAGGATTAGCTGGAGATAGCTGGAGATCAATCTACATAAACCCCCCTGGAGCCTCTTCTCTCCTTCCCTCTCCTTCTCCTCTTTCCCCCCTTTTTTGTGGCAGAAAACATGGCAGAAAGGGTGCACCCCAAGAGAGCATTCTGGGTAATTAAAAACAGGGCATAGTCAAAGAGGCTAACAGGCTGTGGAGGCGGTGATCATGAGACATGTGGTCCGTTCCCTACAGTGTTCACACAACAAAGGTCTGCCATGTAAGGGCCAGTGTTTGTTTGTGCACATGTCGGATGAAAGAATACAGGGATTAGCTTTGAAAACTACCATACCGCCACCCGCTATTTGCATGTTTTCCAGTTGCCAATCAATAAATAGTGCATTTTTCATTGTGCTGTTATTGCCATGCTGAAGCTTTTAGTTTATAAAGCCTATAAAGCCTACCTTGGTTACGATTTGCAACACCAAGAGATGAAGCATTTGCTCGATCTGTGTAAAAACGGGAAAGATCATACATTACATTGGGTTGTCATATAGTTCATGCTGTGATGGATTTAATGCACAGGGACAGCATGCATAAATTCTCCTGTTTGTTCCAATAATCAGTGTGCCATCTGGGCTGATTTACTTAAGATGCATAGGAAAATGTGAAATCTGCCATGTACTATCAGCAACTAAATGAGAGATTGTACAGAAGTCGGCATGCAGCATGGATGGGTATGTTTTTCACAAGACAAAGGCAAAGGGATATACATATCGCTGGTTGCTTTTGCTATCCAGTTTGAGGAGTCACCTTCAGGCATCAACATGCATAGGGTATCTCATCTATCTAAGATGCATGGTGGGCACCATGTCTTCACAAAAAAAAAAAAATGGTTTTCTTTTCTCTGGCTTAGGGCAAATATCTCTGTGTCAACTCTTCTGAAATCGCTCTCACTCATGTCTGTGCCAACACATGCACTGGCCTAACAATGTGCAGCTCCTATTTGTAAGGCACTGCTCATTTACTCTCATTTTCTCACAGACTTAAAATCCAATTTTTCTTACAACGAGAGAAATTCTGCCAGTGGGATGAGACAATTCTACGTCTTTTTCCTGCAATGCAGATTTATTTCTTTCAGGTATTTTGTAGACAAATGTCACTCATCTGTATGAAGTCTATTTCAATTAAAATGCTTGAAACAAGCTGAAGCACATTCCAAACAAGTAAAATGATCTCAGCCCAGAGTTTATCACCTGCTTTAATAAAATTAAGGCCTTAAGTTTGAGCTTTAGATTAAATGCTTTTTAAGAGGGCTGATTTTTTTTTTTTTTATACAAAGTATACTGATGAACAATAATGATAATGTATAGTGGTATTTTTCACACTAAGAACAATGTCATCAATCAAACAAGTGTGTGCCATTACCAAAAGAGAAAACCATTAAAGCAGATAAGCCATCATGCCAATTTGAAAAGCTTGATCAACTTACGCACTGGTCCGTGACTACTGGGGATACCTGTGGAAAAAAGGATAAAGACATTGTGTCATTAAAGCACAAACTCCATTTCATCTTTACCCTTGACCATTTTTTTTTTGTCATGAAAATGCAACTGAAACACTTTTTTGGCATGCCTTGAATAATTCAAAACCCACTAGCACTTATCCAATAAATCTCCGCTGTGTCCACTGATTAGCAGCAGTTATGGCTCTTTGGAGAACCGGACCACGACAGGGTCCAACATCCGCCCTCCTCTGATGATAATGACAGGTTTGGGACAGACGAAAATGTCAACAGAATCAAAGCTCTAGCTGCTGAAATTGTCGTCTCATCACTGTTTTAATCCCGGCCTCCCGGCTTTCGGTGACAATGGTTTTACGTTTTGGAATAAACCTGTGTGGGAATTATTTTCCTTATCTGTCAATGCCCCAGTCACCAGATAGGAAATGCTCATTAATGGTCAATAACTGCAAATAATTCTTTGATGGCTGGAGTTCACCACATATGAGATGTTTTTATGCTATCAGGTAAGTTGGCATTGTATTGCACTATAGGTCAGTTCTCACCTGTATGGCACCTAAATCCACCAGGAGAAACCATGAGAAATATGACATGACCCAGGCACCACTGGGGACATGACTTTGAACAAGAGAGTCAAACATGTTCAGATGAATCAACCATGTGGTCTTTGTCTGAAATTTTTGGATTGATTATGCAGCATGTGACTGTGGATCCGCCTCTCTCTTCCCTCATCAGCAGCTCGTTCCTCCTCTGCAATTAGTGTAATTTCTGATCCTTTTCACAATCTCCACTGTTTTGTCCTTAGTCAATAGAGAGACCCTCTGTCCGTGATTGTGTTTGACCCGGGTTTCCACTGTTCGCTTCCTACTCATCACTTGATCACCAGCTTTGGGAAGTCAGAAGAACTGTTGGCAAGCACACACCACTACAGGTAAAAGAAAAACACAGTGTTCAGGCTCTCTGTAAGGGCCATTTGCCTGAAAGGAACCTGTAATTCCTAAACCAATAGTTTTGCTGCCTGAGAAGTGGAGGGCGAACAATATCACCCTTTCAAGTCCAAACACATTCTGCAGTCCTATCAAACTCTCAGCCCCAACCCCTGTTAACCTGTGAACCTGCTTTGAAACACAAGATGACTTGATGCTCCCTGCAAAGTGGACTGTCAACATAATTCCAAAAGTGATTCCTCTTCTGCTCTGCGGGTTTCTTACACTTTTCCCCTCCCTTCCTTCAAGGGAAACCTTAGATTTGGTGTGGAGTCGCTCTCGCCTGGGCTTCAGTGCCGACAGCGATGGCCCCTAGCAACACAGGGCTCCATTTTGGGCTCTGAATTATTAGATGAAGGGTCACGTATAGCCATATATCTGCATGTGAAGGGATCTGAATATGTAATAGACCTCGTCTTGTCCCTACCTGTGAGATAAATGACTCCTGTGATTAAAGAGGAAGACTTGATGACAGATGAAAGCTATTAAACCATAATTACATTTTGCACGTTCAGCATATTTGTCTTGATACCAGGGCTGTATGTTTAATATCCTCATAGGGAATATGAGCTGCACATTATGGATAAAGCAATGTTACAGGGCCAGGCGTTACTTATGAGAGAAATAAAGACAATTCAAGACAAAAGTGTGTTCACTGAACACCTGGGGGACCAATATTGTTACGTCACTGCCATATGCAATATTATTGCATTTTATGCCACTGCCAAACAAGTGCTAATATTGCCTTTGATATGGCTAGACCTCGGATTCATCAGTTCAGTGCAGATGCGGCCAAGTGTTGGATTTTTTAATAACGGCCTGTCAATCTGACAGTGAGCACCACATTGCAAGGAGACTCATAACGCAGCAGAGGTGCAGAGGGAAATCCAGCAATATCTCCTTAGAGTTCACAAACACTTCCCCAAATAAACTCACACATATGATCAAACACATTACATGCGCATGCAAACCCACGCGGTTTTGTGCGCACACCCGCAACCACAATTCGACGCATAAGAACACGCGGTCATACACTGCATACACACTCCCATTCATCAACAAATAACCTAGACAGCAGCAAAAACAAGAGCCACTGTCAGTGCGCAAATTTACTTACACGAAATCAGCAGATCGATAACAATATCACATCTCTGTACAAATCTAATCAGAGTCTGTGCCCCAGAATTCAATTCAAGCAATCAAATCTATTGGGAGAGCTTCTGACTTCAGGGCTGAATCAGTGTGAGCGGAGGACCAGAGGGCTAGCCTTCCACCATCTGGCCAAGCCACCACCTCATCCCTGAGTGGCTGTATTAGATTTATTGAGGCAATGAGCCCCCTGCCTCAGGCATGGGATTTGATAAATGTGGCTCAACTCCCCTCCAAGATTAGAATGGGGATAATGCAAAAGAGCACCTTCTGCCTGAGACAGACCATGTGAGGAGGCAGAAAAATATGCAGCATTATTTGCTTGTGTGTCGTGGAGTTAAGGTACAGTGCAAAAGCAGTGCTTAACTCCATGACAAGGTATTGATTGGACTGGTATTCACAGTCGTTTAATACATAAGGATTGACTTATGCCACAACTGACCAGTGCTCAAAGACACAAAGGTAAAAAAAACACATGGATTTATAGTGCAATTACATTGCTAATGATGCACATGTGTACCACCCAAGGCGCACATATGCAGGAAATGATAGTGGGCAGCAATTTAAGACCTTAGGTAATTATGTGTTTTGTATTTTCATCATGTTAGCCGTGCTGACATTTAAATATTTGTCTGCCTCTGCTGTAAACAGATTGTTAAATGGTAGGAATTAATAACATTGCATTGCCACAAAGCAAGCGGTATCATCAGCAAATTAGTTGCACTCTGCAAGTAGCCAAATAGGGTGTATCTAAATCATTTAGACTGCAGATACTTACATATATTTGCTGTTCCTTTGGGTATGGGGAGGTAGGAGCCCACACTCCAGGCCCTTCCGTGATAGTGCCTCTTACAGCGGCCGCAGTCTGGCCCAGTGGTGTTGTGCTCACACTCGCAGCCCAGCTTCCCCTTGTCAAACACACAGCTGTTGGCATGCAGGTTGCACTTGCACCTGAGACAGAACGATAACAACAAAAGCAGGAGATGTGAATAGGCATCAGCACGCGCCCTTTCAATCAATATCTTCTGGGGGGAATACACACAGCCTGCCCTCGCTGTGGTGTTTATTTGTGCCTTTCAAATTTTTTGACAGGGGTAAATTGAAATCCTGGTGGGTTATCTAACTTGGATCGTGCCTCCACAAAGCTTCATTATGCACTCCTTTAAAAAAACACAAGGCCTCATTTGTCGCTGCCCCTGTGGAGAGAACAGCGAAGCGAATAAGGTCACTTTTGCCACTCCGAGAGCTAAATGAAAGGCGCTCTGTACGATTCACTAATTGAGCACAAAACAGGGATCTGATAGAGTTGATAGTTTGAAGAGAAACCAAACAGCCTAAGAAGTCGGCCCCTTTCTTTCTTTCTTTCTCTCTTTCTTTCTTTCTTTGCTTTTCTCTTCAAAGTTACTGTGATATGCAGCAAGAGAAGCTGCAGGCTGGAAACCCTACAGGTCGGCAGTGCTGGTTTATTAGGCAGAGAGCTGTAGCAGACCTGACAGATGCTCCTGACAGGAGAGCAGAGAAGGGCTGGCGGCTTCTGACACATAACCAAACCCACCCGCTTTTGACCATATGAAAAAAAAAAAAAAAAGTGCTGGATTTAGTGGCTTGTGGAAACTGTTTGGTAACACTTAGAGTCTTGTAAAGCTCTAAAACCTTGAATGCACAGAGCATGTTGGGGAATGTAATCTATTTCACTTTACTGAGGGACACATTTACTTGCAGTGAGGAGCTCTGTCAGAAGCTGTATATGCTTTGTTTATTGTCACATGAGAAATTGCAGTTTCATATTCCATATGTATTCCAAATATAATTCTGAATATTTGATTTTATTCCCAAGGAGGTAAAAGGTTACAACTGGTGACCTCAGCTTCTTGTGTGTGTGGGGCGCTGATACCTAAACAGCTGGGGGGAGACTATCAAATGAACCTGACACACTACACTTCCCCAGGGGTCTGGGCAGCTCACCGTTTCATATCATGCCTGTGTTTGTTTTTACAAAGTGCTTCCGAGGGAAGATTTTTCCCATTTGAGACCTAAGAGGTAAAGATGTGTTGCCAACATCCTCGGTGAACATGAGACAGAAAAATTACAGCACCAGTCAGAAAAACATCCATTCTAATTGACTTCCTGGCCTTCCCATGACATCTCACATGCTGTAAACAAGAGAAGCCTCGCTTGTTTTACAGAGACACAATGGCAACACGGGAATGGCTTGTACACAAGGTTTTATTTAGGTACATTTATATATGGTTGACAGAAAACCTGCTAAAAGCTTAAGTTTATCAGACATGAATTTATAAAAACACTTACTTTCTGGTCCTTGGTCTTAATCATCATATGTAAGCAGTAACTAATGATACACTTGCGGTGAGAGGTGCTCACTTGATAATATTCTCACACTCACTCACCTTTCTTTTCAAAAATGCAATTCAGATTTCATCATATGTGTGGTCCCAAAATAGCACAAGGGATAGTTACATGGGAGTGTGTGTACCAGTAAATGTCTCTGTATTTTTGAAATCATATTTGCATTTTTACTTATTTCTGTGGCCCAAGGTGTAAACTTCATGCTCAAGCAAAAGAGGGACAGTCGCCAGTACTGCATCTTACACAGGGACAGCTAGGGCTGGACAATATATTGATATTAATCAATATTGTGATATGAGACAAGATATTGATTTGGGATTTTGGATATTATCATATCATGAATATATGCTGTCTTTTCCTGGCTTTACAGGCTGCATTTCAGTAAAGTGATATATTTTCTGAACTTACAAGATGGTTCTTGCTGTTCTAATATTTGACTTTACCCACTAATTTATTAGATAGGCATTACTGATCATTGTTTATCAAACATCTCACTGTGTAAATAATAGTCATCTCCACAATATTGTCACAATATCAATATATTTGGTCCAAAATATCTTGAGTTTTGATTTTGTCCATAATGCCCAGCCCTACTAGAATCATCATGCTGATGTGATTGTATGCATCGAAGGGTTAAATCGAGCATTTACGAAGTGCTTTGGAGAAGATTTAAAAATATTGCGATATATGCTGTGTATCATGATACAGCCTATAAATTGTGGTATAATTTATAGGCCATATTGCCCAGCCCTATGCACAGCTATATTTGAGGTCAAATCAACATTTAAAGATTTTCCATACAAAAATCACCATCTTTCCTCGGGTCAGGTGCTGTCTTCTATATATTACTGCCATCATGCATGTGACAGAGGACCTGCCCAGATTCACAGAAAGTAAATGCTGGTGCTTCTCACCACGCATTCCCCATAGCCCTTAACTTTTTAATCAATTAAAGTCCCTGCTCCATAAAATTAATGACTGGGTGTAGCTCCTCTGCCATGCAGACAGCAGCAGCTCCCTGAAGTCAAGAGCAATGAGATTTGACCTTCCACTTAATTAAAAACCAGCAAAATCTGGATCATCAGGCCCAGCCCATGTGGGTAGCACACTGATAGAGTAGAGGATATGGACACAGGGGAACTCTGGGATGCGATGCTTTTGCCGCTGGCATTGTCATATTGAAATCAGAGAGTTTTTCTGTCCCTGGCCACAAGAGGGAAGAGGTCCCTGCGCGTCCAGCCTTTTGAACTGGCACCATAACAAAGACACATTTCATAAAGTTTTAATGACCTTTTATCCTGAGCTCAGCCCGCTAGCAATTGGTATTATCCATTATCCAAACAAGTGACCCTCCCTCAGAAGCCAAAGCGATCACCGAGCCCCTCTGTCCTTCTCTTCACTTCTGCTTTTTTTGGCTGGGGATGAAAGTGTTTTGCTGTTGCAGACAAGGAGATGACCACTCATTGGGAAGTGCATATGTGTTTTAGGTGCATGCGAGTGTGAGAAATCTGTGTGTGCTTGTGTTTTGGCAGGGGGTCGCTAATAAACTGTACCTATTGTTGAACCGATGTTCCATCTAATTGTCAGTGTTCTGACCATCTTATTTGACAGACTTACAAAAAATGTGGAATAACCATCATAATCCATTAATAAATAATGCATTAGTCCGACCAATGATGAGAACCATGTAGAGTCAGCTATCAAAAAAACGTAATGCTTATTGCACATTTTTGAGTCGAAAGGGCCCTCATTGTAGATTTATTTGCTAAAGTGCAAAACACTTTTTTTGCACTTTAGCAAATAAATTATATGGAGCATAAGCTGTGTGCGGACTTTCCTTAACCTTTTACTAGGTGAGGTATTTTTCTACTGACTGTTTTTTGGTCCGGCACCAGCCACTAAAGGGGATGTGCATGACATTTTTTTACAAACCATGTAGACCATCAAATTCATGCTTGTGCCATATCAGCTGAGTCTATATCAGGGCTCAGCAACTTCATGTAGCTTAACCAACTGCACACTAACAGTAATTGAGGACTTTTATTTTGGAAAAGGTGCAGCCTGTGTTATTTAGCGTGATTGATGGTACAAGCTCCTGCTCAAATTGTGTCTGCAGTGACGCAATTTGACAGTTTGGGCTCGGTAGACGAGGGGAGCTGTACTAGCTGAGAAAGCTAAAGTAAAGGTTTGGGCATTATATGCCTTGTGGACAGAGGAGTGAGGCGCCTGGTGTATTTTATGTTCTGAGAATGTTGTTTGCTGAACAAGTGTTAAATGTCATTTTGAGACAAAACACAACAAAGGGCAGACTCTATCAAATGTGCCACTGCGACCACTAATTGTCTTTCCAAGTGAACCCTCCAACTCTACTGATGTTATCTTCATGTTGCCTATATGGATGGAATATAATAACAGAGCCCTGGAGATTTTGATTTTCATGTGACGATGTGATTAAACTTAATCTTAATGTCGATATGGCACACTGATTAACAAGAAAATGTGAAACTGGCACTTTGTACGAAAAAGGTTGCTGATCCCTGGTCTAAATGTGCCTCACATCAAGCAACCCTTTCCAGTTTTTGCATGGTACACATTTAAGCCTCACATTAAAGAAAACAGAAACAGAAAAAAACAGATACTGTTGGATAAATTGCCTTGATTTTTTTGCACTTGGTGGGCAATGTGATAGCTCCACATCCTAATTGTGATTATGATCCAGTCAGTTTTTGGCCTGTGAGTATGGATGCTCAGTGTAACACTAAACAAACCCGGAGAAAGAAAGAAAGAAAACAGTGAGGTGAGGTGTGGTGGAGGGCTAGTTTGTGTTGACATGCTGAAGTAGACAGCAGCACTACCCTGTGTCTTCTCCTCTGGCTCCTGCCTAACCTTGGCTTCTCCTGGCTGCTTCGCACTGTGTTGACAGGCTCACTATGTCTAACACTCCTTCCTTGTGACAGCTCCTACCATCCCTGATTCAAGACAAGCTTGCCTCTAAGAGAGAAACACAGAACTTGCTCAATACAAAACTCCGGCGTAACAGGGCATAAATACACAAGCTATGCAAACTTTTCATCTGCTCTTTCAAGTTGAACTTCACACCATAAATATTACAGCTATAATGCATACATGTCCTGAGAAAGCTACTCTTTGTGACTCTCCAGAATGCACAGAAAAGCTTTCTGCCACTGGCTTATTTATCGTTTATTAAATCATTTAGGCAATTTTATAAAGTATAAGGTTTCCTTGAGGAGAATTATTGCAAATTAATGTTGCTTACCCCGGTCACATTTACAGTAATCAAGTGTATTACTGTGATTTAAATAAATAAGGACATATTTGCCAAAGCCTAATAATCTTTGTCACATATCCCTGAGGTAATCCCTGGAATACTAAGCAGAGTGAGACAACTATAATTTGTTGTATTTCCTCTCAGGCAAAGATACAGCAAACACACTACAATGAACTCAATGTCAAGCAAAATAAGTGTTTGATCAGTGAGAAACTCTGGCTATGAGAGGCTAAATGAGCCTAGCCGACTACAGGGAAGATTAGGAATGCAGTGGAATTAATTTGAACTGAAACGTTATATCCCCTTAACTGGGAACAACTACAGTGTTAGTGCCATCATTACCAGAATATTTGCATGTTAAGTATGGACAGAGCTCTCTTTTTTTTGTAAATTATAGATCCAACATTTGACAGAAAAAAAGAAGAAAGCAACTTGCTGACATGAAAGTATTACTCATTTAAGCTTCAGCTATTCCAAGACCATTACAAATTGCTCACATTTGTGAGGATAAAAAATATCTATATTTTTTGGACATTTAATATAGTGGATATTCAAGCATTTTGCATTGTAAAACCACTTAATTTCTCTCACAAATCACCACTGTCCTGAGCAAAACCCAAACAAACTACTCTTCCTAAGCTTTACACCTTTTCAGCCACAAGATGTACGCACCAGATCCTCATGGTCAGAGCCTGTAATGCAGCTGCATGCTGTATAAATGCATACTGAGAGTTCCTGAAAACTTTCCTTGGCAAGACACTTGGTGAGCCTCTCATGTCCCGACCGCTGATGGTTTTGACAGAAGTGGAGAGATGAAGGCTGCTCGGAGAAACTTTGGCCTTGCTGAAGTTTTAGATCAGTGTTGACGTGCTACCACAGTGACCCACCTCAACACCTTATGGGGAAGGAAAGGCTGTTTGATGACTTTTACATGAGACGAAGGGCTACGCCGATGCATGTGAACTGCAGAGGCATTGAAAAGGGGAAGAGAAATTCAGAGAAGAAAAAAAAAAAAAAAAGCCCAGGAAGCCAGACCAGTTTTCATCTCGCTTACTAGGAGTGGGATCCAAGTGGAAATAAGATAGACTGATGGTTTTACTCACAAAGCTATGAGGGATGCTTTTGAACTTTTCGGGGCTTCTTGAAAAGGAACACAAAAAGATGAAGGTTTTACATATTTGTTACTTTATGATAATTCACACATTATCTTCAGGTTCACATTTTTTGTCCAGTATGATTTGAACACCTGCTTTCAACATTATCACACCATTGATTAACGATCATAATCAACCCCACAGAGTATGGGAGTGGGTCCCTAATCTTACTGCACCTTTTAGTAGGTCAGAAAACTGTTATCATCTAATTGCTCCTGCCGCTCAGATGTTAGCTTTGGCCACTTCTGTTTTAGCTTTCATCATCTTAGCTTCCATTAGCTACTTGGTTACAGTTAGGAAAAAGTCACGCTTAAAGTTAGGAATGGGTTCATTGTTGTGGTTATGGCTATGAAAAGGTCATGGTTGAGGTTAGGACAGGGTTCATCATCATGGTTAAGGTTAGGAAAAGGTTGTGGTTAAGGTTAAGAAAGGATTCGTTGTCATGGTTACAGCTAGGAATAGGTCATGGTTAAGATTAATGTTAGGAAAGGGTTCATTGTCATGGTTATGTTTAGGAAAAGGTTGTGGTTAAGGTTAGGAAAGGGCTCGTTGTCATGGTTACAGCTAGGAAAAGGTCGTGGTTAAGGTTAATGTTAGGAAAGGGTTCATTGTCATGGTTATGTTTAGGAAAAGGTTGTGTTTAAGGTTAGGAAAGGGTTCGTTGTCATGGTTACAGCTAGGAATAGGTCATGGTTAAGCTTAAGGTTCATTGTCATGGTTATGTTTAGGAAAAGGTTGTGGTTAAGGTTAGGAAAGGGTTCGTTGTCATGGTTACAGCTCGGAAAAGGTCATGGTTAAGGTTAATGTTAGGAAGGGGTTCATTGTCATGGTTATGTTTAGGAAAAGGCTGTGGTTAAGGTTAGGAAACTTATCGTAATATTTTCTATCGTGCTATATAGCAATGTTAGCAATTTTTTTAGCTGGCAAAAACAAACATGGCTCTTGACACGGGACTGGATTCCGGGCCTCTGGAGTGAAGGTCCATGTGATTGATTACATTGATCTACCATCCATCCACCCCCTTATGCAACTGACTTTGTTGGTCTTTATACTACGTCACAGTACATCTGGCTCCAGGGTCACATTCAACTGGTTAGGATTGTAAGAATAGATGATAAAAACCATATGACCACTAGAGGGTGCAGTAGGGACCAACCAACCCATACCCATAGGGGTCCATTCGATGGTGTAATAACAGTCAAATCGGGTGATTATGGCTGAATGCCCGTTTATGTGATTGCTACTTCACCCGTTCTTACTGTGTGATATCTAAGACATCACTGACTAGGTTTTAATGTAATTTGGGAGAATGATGCATCTTTCTGACATTTTCAAATGACAATAATCGGTCCAAGGTAGGTGCTGTAATTACGGCTCAAAACAAGGTGACATAGTTACATTTGTTAGTGACTGAGTAAGGCTGGGACTGCATCATTCGCTGGGGACATTTACATGGTTGCCTTGTTTTTGTTTTTTTTTTAGCTGTTTTTCTTTTTACATCAAAAACGGATGTTTAGTGTCTTAGAACATAACTTATAAATTATGTATGAAATGTTGTAGCTTATAATGTAATAACTGGCCAACCAACGCTTTGGTCTGAAAAATAAACATAATTAGCGAAGCATTTTTTGAAGCTTTAAAAGTAAGTGATTAATTTCCACATGGGGGTCCTTTGTACTGTACATAATGTGTCCTCCAGGAATCCCTTCTGACATGCTAAATTACACAGTGTTATGATGAAAACAATGTGTAAATCCTGAGGTCCAAGACAGGTCCCTAACACACACCAGTGTAACAGAAAAGCCAGAGTTAATGCATCCAGGTTTTCTTGAGAAGAGGACAAAGTTTCCCCCCTGAGTCAAGAACAGCGATCCGAGCAGGAACGAGGGAAATTCAGCTAACATAATGAGATTGACTGCCGCACTCGATATTGACTCTTTCTACATTTCAGATGGCATTGAACTTTTTTTTCATGAGGACACTTGTCAGAGAGTCACCTCATTACAGTAGGTTGTGTCACCGTGAAATTGAAGAGTCCGATTAGGCCTGTTTTTGTTGCTCTGTGCTGCGACCAATTTTGTCATTCATCCGGGGCGTAATGTAATACATCTCAAGCAAATTGTTTGTGTCTCCCCTCAAAATATAAAGTAGCCCCACCAGGGCTTCCCAAATTACTGGAGAAATATTAGGAATGGATCACAAGTTAATACCCCCTGCTCCAATTTTCTGCCGAAGCGAAATGAAATTTGAATTTGCGAGGCTCAGGCCACCACCACTAGAAGCCTGTGATTTGTTTCAATGACAGGGCGTATTATTGAGGTTGTGCATTGATGTAGGCATACAGTATGGTAATGTCTGCCACCCCCCCCCGCGTCCCACCTCAGCCCTCTTGGTGGAGGGCCTTCTTATTCATATAATGTAAGCCACAGAGACAAGGAGGAAGCAGTGAAGGAATCAGCAATGGGAGGACACATTAATATGGAAATCAGAGGGTGTCAGTGTATGTGTGTGTGTGTGTGTGTGTGTGTGTGGATGTCTGTTTGTGTGTGTGCTTACGTGTGTGTGTATTGCTTATTACAAACATTCACCTCCTACAGTATGAGGGCTGAAAGAAGGATGGAATATCGCTTTTCAGAAAAGTAGGATTAACATTTTGATGTAACATTTGTGATAAAATATTCACCATACCACTGTTTTATCCAGTGGGTATACCAACACACACACACACACACACACACACACATTACATACATACATGTATATATACATATACAGTATACATGCATACTTACATACACATGCACATGCATATATGGATGTATGAGGCCACCACACCAGTGTCAGTTACAGTGCAGGTAAAACTTGATCTTACAATAAATGGAGAAGAAGGACATGTTGATGATATTCCTATTTATCTCTGCTGCTCCTCCAGGGACAGTTTATGTTGATGCACTTTCTCTGGCACCATTTATTATTTACAAAGAAAGCCTGGGCCTTAATGAGGGCTAATTAAACGCTGGAGACTGGGAGATGACTGGCAGAAAACATCGCAGCATGTGACAGACATCTGGTGGGAGATAAGCAAGCGGGCGTTGGCAGAGCCAGATAGAACCTTACAGTGGTAGCGGAGTAATGCCGGGGGTCGTTTGAACCTGCACTTGAACCTGACTTTCAAACTCTGTCAATCAAGCTGACTACAGCTGTCATGGTTCACAGGGCACGGGCTTAGAGGATTGGAGCACTGTTAGGGCAGTGTGCGGAGTGGAGTGTGTGTTTGTGTGTGCATATGTGTGGGATCGGATGAGAGCTAATGTGCGTGTTTGTTTGTGAGCAAACGTGTCTTTATGTGCGTGCAAGTGAATATGCATGCCATTATCTGAAGGGCAAGAGTGCAATGTAGCCACATAAAAGATTTTACTGCCCCATAGCACAAAATGAGCATAATATATCCTCTGGGGTTTGATAGGGTTGTTGATTTGTGCCAGTGACTCAATGACTACTTCACAAAGCACTGAGATTTCTGGCTTTCACAGCTTATTATCCAGCCCCTACTCTTGTTTTGGAACAAAAACTCTCTGCTCATTAGAAATTCAAGGAGTTCCCAACCTAATTCCAAACACCACAACAATGGACAACAGGGCTATAAGTGAGCATCCTTTGTTTGTATTTTGCAATCACATTGCAAGTATTATTGTCATTATTTTGCATTAGCACTGCGGGGTTGGCATCAGTATTACAGAAAAACATTGCTACACATTGGTTGTTAGCATGCGCATCAGTGATTTATAGATGGAACAGCCTTTTGCTTTATTGCTCTCCAAAGTTACTGAGGCGGCATGTCGGCTTGACTCTCCAGATGCATTCATTCACGACTGTGAACACCTGCAAATCTGTCCTACCTACCTGCGAGGAGATAAACAGAGAACACACCGCATTTGTGGAGGAGAAACTGCCATAAATGTGGCCCATCTCAGCAGCTTACAAGACCTGACTCTTCTGATTGATTTGATCATACTTCTTCTCATTGGTTTCCATTAGGGCATAATGGAGATTCCCTAACTGTTAACTGAGACTCAAGAGACTCAAGAATAAAATGATAAAATTCACTGGCTTCTATTATTTTTCTAATTGTGATCACCTCACAAATCTGGAACTGTGTCATGCACAGGCCCCAGGCGGCCTGGACAGTAATAGAATTGGAAGACCTTGGAGTTGAGAAACAGCATTTTTTTCCTTTTGGAGTTATTAGTCGAATTCCCAGTAAAAAAAAGTCTCTGACGTGGTCCATCTGCACTGTCCTACAATTACCAGTGCTGACAAAAATGATCTGTGCTTACATTAGCAACCTGTTTCTAATGTGATCTTATTGTGTATATCAACAATAAAGGCCACTGTAACCCAAGGGACAGATTGTAGTTTCTATTACTTACCAACAGAGTTTGATCAATGTCAGCGATACCCCTTTAACTGCAGTGTAGGATTACAATTAAATGAATATTTATTGAACTGCTTACTTATCTCTCTAATGATTAATTTCAAAGTCACAGTGAAACTGCAGTTTGAGAACTCCTGTTTCCTTAATTTGATGCATTTCCTGTTGAAACAGATTGCTGGTGCGGGGCTTAACAGCGAGAGACATCTTTCACAAAGTGCAAACCAATGGGTGATCAGTTAAGAGAGAGAGGGCCAGTTTTATTTGAAGAGAGGGGTGTAATTGTTTGAAAAAAATGTATGTTTTTATCGGTGGAAATGTTCGTTCACGCATGACATCCTCATTAAAGATGCACAGTGTTTCAGGATGAAATGGGATTTTGATATGAAAGTACAAAAACAAATCTAAATTTAGTTAATTCTTTGTCGTGTATTGTTATTTACAGGGGGTGGATACTCTGGCATGGCAAATTAGCTAACGAGTTGAAAAAGTCATTTTTCATCTAACTGCGACTTTAAAGTTTGAATACAAATCTGCTTCACAGTGGGGAAAAGAGGAGATAATTACATGCTTTACATTTACAGGCATTTAGCTGGCACTGTAACTGCGAGTGACTAACAATGAATGAGCCACAAGGGGTTCGGTATCTTGCTCAAAGGATACTCTGCCACAAACTGCAACATCAGCATGGCTGTTGATGTGTGTGCCCGCAGTTACAGGGATCGTCTGTATCTTCCTGGTCATGTGAGGGTCTCCTGGAGCGCTTGGCCAGGCTGCTGTGTGCTCCTTTATAAGTATAGCTCAAAAACTACTGAGAGAGTATTTGCAAAACTCTCATCTTATTTGTGACACCTCTTTGTTGTGAATAATACTGGTTTTGAAGAGCATCCTTTGCAGCAGCCAAAATGTGTCAAATCAATCCCACCCGCTCAACCAAGAATCAGCGGGAAAATTCATCAAGCTAATCCATTATATCACTTACTCTAACACTCAAACAGAATACTGATTTATTTCCATTTGCTGCTTTGTGCCCTATATTATAACCTTATGAGCTAAGAGAGCATGAGGGAAAGACGCTCAGCGATAGTCAGAGGAGTATTTCTTTATCTATTTGCTGTTTGATGGGGAACACTGACTTTGCAAACAATGGAAGGATAAAATTCAAATGTCAAGCAGTGGTTTAAATCAGAGAGAGAAATAGCCAGGCACATTATGGTGTAGATAATATGGTGCAATATCACTACACCGCCTTATCGTCAATTCCCAAGAGCGACCAGGGGAAGGCATATAGTTATCCTCAAGGTGTTGATCTATGTGGTTCAGCGGGGTGTGACGCTCGATATGTCACTGCACTGTAGTGCGCTTCAAATTTAGACTCCTTTAAAGTACCCTTTGAAGTGTGAGATACAGTTGAAGTGTGTGATACGGCGCTTCTACGAGTTAAGGATTCCCACCAGGAGGGGGAGATACAGGGTTTGTCTGTGGCCTGAGGGGAACACTGGGGAGCATAAAAATAACATTAAGATGGTTCATACCTTATCTGAAACAACTCTGCTTTGGTAGCTGAAATGTCTTTGAATAACTGCCATGTATACCTTAAAGGGGAGGTTCAGGATCTTTGTATGCCTATCTGACTGATCTTTAAATCATAACTCAAAAGAGATAAAGCATGCCGTCATTTTTGTTTCAGAAAAATTGGCAGCGGATTTTCACCTTTATCAGCAATGCTGGTGTTAGCAAAGGGAATCAGTGGGGAATGAAAGAATATCTCTTATTAACACTGCATACCAACCATTCTGTCTATTACCATATGCCTGCAGTGGTAACGTTACATACTGTAATATTTTTACATGGCAAAGAGCAATGAACACTCTGTTCTAATTTACCCGTCTTTTGCTGATTACCACAAAAAAACTAGAAAAAGCACATGTCTCTGCCAACATTATGAAATTGTCAAGATATGCCAGTTCCACACGCTGATTATTCTGCAACATATCATGCCTGCCACCTAAAGTTATTATTGTTAACGAAAACTAATTAAATAACAAAAACTAGTGTGAAAAGCTGATCTGTGCCTCCTTGATCAACTCCTCTTTGGCCCATAATCAACCATTCTACCAAAATTTCATGCAAATCCGACCATAACTTTTTGAGATATCCTGCAAACAAACAAGCCGACAAACAAATGGAATGGGGTACAGACATAACCCCTGTCCATCTCCACAGGTATGGAGGTATAATTAAAATGGGAATTAAATAAATAAATGTGTCATTAATTCATTAAAATACCAGCTCATTTAATGTAAAAACATATATAATTATTTCACTATTTAATTAATTATTTCGTGGACTGGTGTTGCAGTGCTTCATGAATTCATTTTATCTGTCAAAGTCACCCATCAAAGTCAGTGGGCGGGCCTAACGCGAATCTAGCCTAATCGATTGCTTAGGTCTGAAGGAGGAGGAGTTTTCCTGAGAGCCTCTTCAGTTAAAGTTGCTGCTTCTCTGAGTAGTTCTGGGCAACTTCTTGACATTTTGTGGCTGCACCTATCTAGCACGCATCGCACACCCACAATAACATTTGCCCCTGCAAGTCCCCCACTTGCTTGAACCGAGTAAAGGTTGCACCACCTAGTGTGCCAGAATATCAAATCAAATCAAATCAAATCAAGCTTTATTGTCATTAAGCTGCAAATACAGCAGTAGTGCACACAAAATGAGATAGCATTTCTCACTTGGGATCCCCGAGTGATGGGTAAAGTCAGCAGTTTAAACGTCTAGCAGCTTTCTGGAGGAAGCTGTTGCACATTCTGGTGGTTTTGCTTTTCATGCTCCTGAACCGTTTGTCTGATGGCAGCAGTTCAACGTATTTGTGGAGCGGGTGAGAGGGGTCTCTGACAATGTTCAGTGCTCTACTCCTGCAGGGGTGGGATTTTTCCATGAAGCCATGTCTCCGTAAAAGCAAGCACACAGCAATCTCTCTCCTGCAGGTGTCTCTTAGCAAGCGTAGCTCGTCCAGCTTGTTGTCGAGGGAGAGAACATTAGAGAGCAAGAATGACAGTCCTGCTGGTCTGGAGGGCTTCTTTACGTTCTTTACGTTAAAGGCTTCTTTACGTTCGCACCACTCTCCCTGGTGACTGCCGGTATAGATGCAGGTAAAATCCCGTGCTGGCGTAGTATGTCCACATCAAAGCGGAGTGCCTCATTTCTTGCAGCATGCTTTACTCTGATGTTTAGTAAAGTCTCAAGGCTGTAGGTTATGCAACCTGAGCGTCTGGGTTAAGCAAAACGTTTAAAAACATTCACTCTAGAATATGTTTATTTGCTCTGCATCAATCGATTATCTGTCAATCTGTCTTCACTTGCTGTGCCGGGTAACCAATCAGGTGTTAGGATCCGCCCACTGACTTTGATGGGTGAGTTTGACAGGTAAAATAAATTCATGAAGCACTGCAACACCGGTCCATGAAATAATTAATTAATTAGTGAAATAATTATATATATGTTTTTACATTAAATGAGCTGGTATTTGAATGAATTAATGACACATTTAATGACACATTTATTTATTTAATTCCCATTTTAATTAATTAATGACACTTTTAAGTATTTATTTAAAGATGTATTTATATATTTCATTCTGTCTCTTTTGGTCCTCCATACACAGGAGGGTGTAAACATGGGTATGAAAAAAAAAAAAAACTGAATGTCATTAATGACACAACAAATGCTTGTTTTGTGATCAGTCAAGTAGAGCAGAGTAGGACTGCCTTATTATATAAATCTGAAAAAATGAGATTATGTTAAATTTATGATATACTCTACTGCTGGGGAAAAAAAAATCCACTGCTGCCTATGCTGATTGTAATTTGATGTTTTCACTTGTTCCAATTTAGGACTTCTTGGCTCAGTTCCCTAAAGACTGAGAAGAAATCCCCACCAGTAGCTTGTATGTTATTAATCAGAAGGAGCAGGGAGCCGAAATAATGAATTATGCTACAAGGAGGCAGCTCACAACACTAATGTTCATCATCACAGCGCGGGGACAATGATAAGTGTACATCAAGCTGAACAGACGGGAGGCTGGTTAAAGAGGCCGCGCACTGTCACTGTGCAGTGTGAGGCTGGATCAGCTGCTGCCACCGGACCCAGGCAACACCTGCTCCACAGGACAGGGCCTGAGGTGTAAGAATAGGCACCGGTTCCACCTACATGAATTGCAATTCTATAAATATGCCTTCAAAAAGCATTTCAAATAACATCTCTGCAACTACCTACTGACTGGGAAACATTGATTTTACAAACCTTTCATCTTGCACCCCTAATATGTTGTTAGTGAGTCATTTAACCTCCAAACTTAGCATTTATCATGTCATGTTTAATGTTGAATTCTTCAGAGTGTTGTGTTGTGTGCTATATTTGCTTTTAATCTCATTTCGTTTTGTGGTGTGACCTGCGCTCTAAAGATTTTTTTTGTGCACTTCAGGTCTATAGCCCTGCACAGCCATACTCTGATTTCATCGCTGCTGCTCACTTCATGAGATTTTGAACGCCGCTGGGTTCAAACCATGTGGAATAACAGCGGCAGCAACAGGCGTTTCCAAAACCACACAGCAGGTGATTTGATCATCTCATTCGCTGTGACGTAGTATGACGGGACCACACACCACCACATTTTACCACATGACGCCATCACGCTCCAACCACAATACCCATGATTCAGTGTGTTCATGGCTTTATTAACTCTGCCTAGCCTAAGATGAAGGACTTCAACTTTTATCAAAATTTGATGCCTTTGAACTTTGATGCCACTGGGGGGAAATTTTTCCTGTTTCCTTTTCTTATTTATTTATTTATTTATTTACCCATTTATCACTTCTTGCCATTTATTCTTGTCAGCTTATTATGTTGTGCCTGACTGCTGTTTGATATGACACAAAGGTTCATTAAATGCAGCATTTTGAGCAGGCTAGATTGTTTCAGAATATAAGGTGATTACATCCTTGAAAAAATAATTCATCCTTTCCTTAAATGTTTTTGTTTATTAAAATGATAACATCCATTACACACAAGTAAAGGAGCACACACTGGAAAGGCAATGATAATAATAATAATAATAATAATAATAATAATAACAGTAATAATAGTAATCATTATAATGATAAAGATGACCAACTAAAGATGACCATTAACCAATAACCATCAACCTATCGAACTAACTAACAAACTAAATAAATAAATAAATAAAAACCCAGTCTTTGGGGGTTAAAATCGGGTAGCTGCTGAGTGGCAACAGTGAAAGTGAAAGTGAGACATCCTCGAGCATATTGCAAACTATAATTAGTGTTCTGGTATGTGATTCTTGCCGTTTTTGTAAGGAAAATGTATGCTGTGCTACGCCACTTTCTTCAAGAATAGCTGCATAAGTCAAATGACAAATTGAAGTCAGATAAAAACAATTTTGCACCTTGAGAGTTTAGGAAGTCTATTGGCCGCTAGGCATTTGTTCCGGTCTATATTTTTTCCCTGTTGCACCTGTTTTTTTCTTTCTTTTGCTCATAATGAGGATTACATCAGCGGGTATCACACTGCTTTGTTTGTTGTAAACTTGTGGCCATGTAAGGCCCCTTGAGACTGTAAACTCTAAAAATTGAACCTGAGCTAGGCATTAACTACTGTCTATCTGAATGAAAAATAAAGCCTACGAATACAGAATAAAGAGCGGGCAAACATTGATCGCGTGAGACGTGGTACACACCACCAAGATCTGTGGACTTGTTGGGTGGTTGTTGTTTCAGGTCGGTGCCAAAGGTGAAATACGTGGAAAGAGAGGGAGCGAATCGAAGAGAGGAGAGAGCGGCAGAAAAATAAGGTAGAAAAAGAGAGAAATGGCCGGGGAAAAAGAGAATGAAACGGGGGATGAGAGAAATAGCACATTAGCACATATGGATTAGCTGCCTCGCATTCCCAGGCCCTGCTCCAGCCCTGCAGACGTGCTGCTCTGACCGAGGAGCCAGCCAGTAGCGCTCGTGTCTTAATTAACGAGCAGACATCTGATCAATAAGTGAGGAACGATAGAGAGGGAGACGTGAAAGGTGGGACAGCCATGCGGTTCAAGGTTTTTGTTTTCCGTTGATGTGGAATAACATTAGGAATCGATAGCACGGCAAGCCCCACTCTACACTCTGATGACTCCTCACTTAGGAGAAGTGGGGGAAAAACCCTTTTGTCTTTTCCTGAATTCTTCTTTTACCCATTACGTTTCATACACAGTCACTCCACTGGCATTAACACTTATTGTCAGGGCATTGTATGTCTGACCTTTGCCCTGCATATACAGGGTTTTGGTTGCTTGTAAAGCTGGTGTTGAAATTCATTCTGCTTCTGCAGCCACTGAGTTGCATGAACAGCAGCTGAATGCGTAAAAACTAAGGCGAGCTCAATCAGTTCAGTCTCCTCTTGAAACTCATTTTTATGCACTCCCTTAGCCATTCTGCAACTACTCTCACATACCGAAAACATCCATCTTCAGGTAAACAGCTGTGTGTGTGTATATATGTACAGGTGGAGATAGTGATGGCGACAGCAATAACATGCACTAGCAAGAGCGAGGGAGTGAGAATTTTTTTATGGGTGCATTGCATTCTGGTATATTGAGGCCACTGTCAGTGGATACATTGTATTTGAATGTTTTGGGGGGGGGGGGCAAATAATTTGGATTTGGATTCGGGAAAAAATTGGCCATGGCTAAAACTAGAAGTGATTTATTAATTTTTCTTAACCACAAATGAATGTAAAATGGCTGAAAATTCCTGCTTATTAAAACAATATAGGTTCAGGAAACCCACCCTAATGACTATGTATTCTGCAAATCAAAAGAAATATAACATTATTCACATTTTTTTTTGAGCACCGTGACTATTATTGTCTATTCTTTTGGTCTATCCCCATTAGCTATGTGAGATAAGATGCAGCTCCTGGGTTAATGCTACTTCAAAATAAAGGGCTGGATGTCAAAGGCAGCCAAAAGCAGTGTTATCCTTCACAATTAAAGTCAGACTGAAGAAATTGTATGTATTATTTAAAGCCGAACGTTAAGAAAAATGTTTGGAAGGGTAATTTATTCGGCAGAAAGCCGATATTCGTTACTTGCCAAATATGGATTCGGATTCAGGTGCATCCCTAGTGCCTGCTTAGGACCCCCGTGGCTACCAGAGGGCCCCCAAAATCACTTTTAATAGTATGACGGCATTTTTTAAACCAAAAATAATTAAACTGATTAACTTCTTGACAGTAAAAGCATTGTCTGCTTGTTTATTTTGTGACTTCTCAGTCCACCACATTCAGTATGCAATTGTATGCTGTATCCCTTTGAATATCAAAGTGCAAATTACCCACCAGACCACACTCTTAAAAATCATAAAAGGCCAAAAACATGCCAGGTTTAAACTGGTATTATGTAAGCAACACAGCTAAAACTAATAAAATTAATAATGGATGTGTTAGATTTACAGTAGGTGTGTGAGTGATCAGGTATTGACATAGTTGTCAGTAACACTGGTGGCATCCAGGCGGTGGGGGGCCCCTAAATCAAATTCTGCTTACGGCCCCATAAAGGCTTAGGCTGGCCCTGATACTGCGGCTGAAATAATTTTCTGCTATCAAACAACATTCGAAATGTAATGCAAATATCTCAGTGTGATATCATGTCTGGCCAGTTGTATACAGGATTAAGAAAAACACTCTAACAGACAACAAAAAGGAGCCAGACACCCAGTGCACTGCAATGCAAGTCATTCTTTTTAAATGTTAAACTGTTTTAGAGGGTATTTCTCCTTCCTTGTCCCCATTTAACAGCTTTTCAGATATTACAGACTGATTTTTATGAGGCCTTACTAATTTTTCATGAATGTAAAATTAGGTAACGTGTGTCTCATTTATGAATAAACGTGAAGATTGATTTTTTTTTTCGTGGTTTCAGCATGATTCTGGCACTGAATTTAGAAACACGTTTTAACATTTAAGTGGTGTCCCTGTATCCATCCAAGGCCAGAACCCTAACATCACATTCATGAACATATCCACTGGTTACCTGACACAGCAAATTCAGCTGTGTGTGACTGAAAGTTTATCAGTGTTTGTGGAGTATTCTGGAAATTCTAGGACAGGATGGCCATTCTGTGATAAGGCTTTCACATTTGGTTGTAGCCAGAAGGCTGCTGAGGCTGGTGGAAACTCTAATCAGTCTCTCCCCACCCGCCTCTATCACCCCTTTCAAGTGAGTTACTGATCCACCTCTGGACAGAAATCGTATGTTTATTTTCTTTTCTTTCTCACTGCAAACTTTTGGTGGAAAATTGAATTTGATGCCCAAGGGCAGGATGGAAAATTGGGCAAAATAGCTTATTTTCCCCCATCCCACCTTTTGCTACTCTTTCTAATGAATGACAAAATAAGATATCTGTGGGAGATGGTATTCTATGCTGGGTACCAGGCCTTGCAATTTAGAATCCATCAATTTATGTTCACAGCAAGAGTGTAAATATTGGAAGAATATGCCTGTGGAACATGTTCATCTCTCTGATGGGGCTGAAGTGGGAATATCACATGCCAACATGACGAAACACTGTTTTGGCAAATGATCAGAGAGATCAAACATAAGCCAACGTCGTCAATCTTTTGTTGGTGAATGCAGCTTGTATTCAGTTACTGATTTATTGAGATTTCGTGACAGTCAGTCAAAGGTGATTAAAATAACTACATGAAATCTCTGAGTACATCCTCAGAATGCGTGGTGTTCAAAGCAGAAACCTGTACAGTATCTTGCTCAAACATAAAACCTCATGAATGAACCATAAATCTACTCTTTATTAAACAGAGCAAGGCTAAATTTGGATCCACAGGCAGGCAATTCAGAGCGTCTCCAAGTTTCTCCTGCTTCAGTGATGTGTCCCTGATGGTTACCATTTAATCAGCTGCAAATGCTCTTAATTACAAGATTAGTCTCCTACCAATTAGCCAACGTGCTAATGGTTCTAATCTGCCATTGAAGTCAACTGAATTCTAATTAGGGACTAACTGTTTCAATTCACCTAGGGCCCATCTGATGGGTCATTACCAACCTAGTTATCCTCATATAAACTAACTGCAGCAAGCAACACAGGTCCCATTCGGAGAGCAGCTGTAGAGGTTTTTACAACCGTCATGTGGTCTATTTGCATGTGTCATGAAATGACAATGTTTCCATTTCCTGGAAATCACAGAGGCCCTCTGATGACTCAGTGATGGCAGTATTACACACTGCAACGCTGAAAACTGTATTTGCAAACATGAAACAGAACTTACCTCAATATGACTGAGGAGGTGAATTTTATCACAGTATCAACACAAATAGATTGTGGTTTTAGAGCGCAAATAAGTGAACTACTCAATTGGTGGAGTTAATTGAGGAGAACTCCACATGCAATGTGTGCATGTGCATAATGCTTGTAGATGAAATCTTTAAAATAAACCCTGAGATGGAATGGCTTTGATATGAGGTCACTGTTTACAGATGTAGGCTAGGTCTAAATGTTTCTTATTGTAATACACCCGGGTGAAGTGGATATTTTAAAGCAAAAGTTAGTAAATTAAAGATTTCAGGAATTAGACTGCATCACACAATCATGATGCTTTTATATTATGTGATTATGAGAAGGCAGCAGAATTTTGATGAGTGTCTGCAATAAAAAATTTAGAGAGACATGCATTAAATCTCTTCCCTTCACCATGACCCACTAGAACAAGGAGGCACTCTCAGCTCACTCTCCTTGTCAAGTTAGGGTTATAATAAGTAATTTAGGAGGGTAGACTTTAATTTGCTAAAGCTGACTTTTTCCCCAGTTCAAACCCATTTTCATGAACTAGAGCTTCCATACGTTAGTTCATTTTTCAGGGTGACCGTTTTGGGGGACAAAGTTCATGGTTCATAGTTAAAGGCTCATTCGGTTACTTCCACTTCCACTATCTGTGGCTGTTACTTGCACTGGTCAGTGCTATAAATGGTGGTATCCCTTTAAAATCATGAACAGGCCTAAGCAGGTTGTCTTGGGTGTGTGATGATTTCATCAGATTAGCCAAGATGCTGGAAACTGTCAGTGCATGATAGGAAATTGTCAATGCGGAAGTGATATACTGGACATGTTTCACTGTTGGTCAGCTTCACAGACAATACAGGTTGTAAGTTTAATTCTAGCACTAGGCTAGTTTTTGTTAAAAATCACAATTTTCAAAGTCAAACTGCATCAGAAGACACCATCATCTAAATTCACTCAGTTACTTGAATTTAAAAGTTTGTCAGTGAAGGGTCTTACCTTCCCTGCACTTTGATGTCAGAGATGGCGTAGAAGTATCTAGACAGGTTGTTCTCGTCCACCATGGTGGCTCCGGTGGCTGGCTTCAGCAGCCTAATCCTCAGATCGGTAATGGTGAAGAAGTCCCTCAGGTTCTTGGTGGTGTCCAGCTGGCCGTACAGTGAGGCCATGTTGTGTAAACGAGGCCCGGCGAACAGGGCAAAGCGGTCCTTAATCTCGAAACGCACCGTCTTGTCATTTTTCCACACGTAGCCTCTGGAGTAGTCCTCAGTGCAGATGATGTCCAGCAGGGTGCGCTGGGTGAGCTCATTGACCGTCTTGGGCTCCATGGTGAAGGCGTCCAGGCAGTCAGTGGCGTAGAACTGGTAAGGGGTCCAGGTCCGACCATAGTCCAGCGACTTCTCCAGGACCATCTGCTCTGGCCGGCCTGACTCAAAGGTCAGGACGATGTCATCAGTCAGCTCGATGGTCTTGTTCCAAGACAATGTGATGTTGACCTGGAGAGGTTTTGGGTATTTCTTCCATGAGGTGGACTGCCAAAATGTCGTGGGGTTGCGCCCCTCAAAGTCAAACATCAACTCGGGAGGATGGGCCAGCTCCTCAGTGGTGGCGTCACATTCGTTGTTGCACATATAGGGATTTTCCTATCAGACAAAATACAAATACAGATATTTTTAAGTACAATTACACATTAAATGAATGATATACAAACTTTTTACATGAGCTTGCCCAACTGTTGGCAAAGACATATAATAACCTTTTTGGTTTGACCTCTCTATAGAAGAACTGACAGAATTTTGACAACACAAGGAAAATGTGGTCCAAGTTAAAAACAAGAAGCCGCTCAGTAGAGTGTAGATCTCCGCCAAGTTTGCAGCTGGAAGTTACAGCCCTGCTTGTGCTAAGACCTTTCAGCAATGTTGTCACAGGACATGACCCCTGACCAGCTGCCTGGCTTCATGATGTTACATGGATGTGTTCGTAAAGTACAGCCCTGTTTGTGATGTGCCCCACCCCTTACCACATGCCCTTGAGGCCAATTGGCCCAAGGTAATTAGCTCTTCACTGGCCCATGACCAACATTCCCACCAAGTTTCAGGCAAATCCATCCAGTACTCTTAAGGTGATCCTACTGACAGATGGACAGACGGATACACAGGGGTGATCACATAAAAACCCTGCCGGAGGTTTCACCTCCTTAGTGAGGTTAAGATAACATGTTGGCAAATCAGGTTGACGTTTTGTACACTGAAACTCCAATGCGAAAATTTGATCAAAGGGATTATTAAAAAAAATAAATAACTAACTGCTCTGTATAATTCTGCATAGAAAATTCAAAGTGTTCTCTGAAGAAAATTGCAATACTAGAATTCTTGTTAGTTACAAAGTAACTGGCTGTGCTTGTTGCACAGTCACACTAAGTTACAGGAAAAGATTGTTCAAGGTTAACTGTCGGTTCACTTAGCCATAAAAGATTTTCAGAGAAGTTGCTTTTTCCTGTGACTCACTCACTCAGTTGCCATCCTGTCATGATTCTGTTAAAATACTCGATAGGATTGCAATTATACTCGGGTCAATGTGCATTTTGTCATTTGTGCAAGCAACGCTGGCCCTACAGCTGCAGAAGACACTGACCTCCCTCATCAACATTACACTGTGGAACCCATATTCCCTTTCACCACCACTCCTGTCTACACTGCCACCCAAACTGCCAGTGTAATTGATATTCCTGTGTGGTATAGCAGTTGAGATGGGAGTGGAATCCCGATGAGTGTTTCTTATGAAACACGCAAAGGGACATGCATTTTTCATGGGCCCGCGTCTGCCCTGTACCATCGACACCCACTAGCTCTGGATGTGTTTATCTGTGTGTGTGTGTGTGTGTGTGTGTGTGAAAGGGAGAGAGAGCGAGAGAGCTCTGGATGTGTACTCGTATATGTGTGAGTGTGCTTGTTTGTTATTGTGTGTGAATGTGTGCATGCAGGCATCCTTGCACTTGTGTGTATGCTGGTGTGTACAAAGATGGCTGTGTGCTTGGTGTGTACACACACACACACACACACACACACAAACACACACACAATCACACAGTACTGGATGTATGTGTGTGTGCCAGAGACAGAGAAGTGAGAAAGATAGTTCCTTGGTTTATTTATTTGTATGTGCTTGTGCTATTGCATGTGTGTGTCTACTCGAGAGAGAGAGAGAGAGAGAGAGAGAGAGAGAGAGAGGGAGAGAGGTCTGGTTGTGCTGGCGTATGTGTATGTGTCTTCTTGTGTGCATGTGTAAGTGACAGAGAGAGGAGGGTGAGCGCTGAAAGACACTCCAATTGACATTCCTCTCACCTCTGCTCCAGGAACATCGAGGCTAAGCACTGATGAGATTCAGATCAACTGTAAAGCGGTTCGATAATCAGCAATCATCCGACACTCTACACGCAAAATTATCTAAAGGTGAGAATACTACTATCTGCAACGTTGCTCTGTTATCTCTCTGGGATTGCAATGCATCCAACCAAGACCAGCACTTTGTCTAGTGGAAATCGTTGGCAGGAATACTGATAGGCAAATTATTCTTTATTCAAAAAAAAGGGAAACATGAAGGAAAAGACCAATGGATGTTTTTTGTCCATGAGAAAGGACACTAAATCCACTTGCCAGCTATTTTTTTCCCCTTTTTTATGCGATGGTTTATCTGTTTCGCAAAGCTTGGCATTTCTCAAGAGAGAATCTATGACTTCCCTCAGTGAGATAGAGATCACGGCGGTCCGTTTTATTTCCTGTGGGAGCATGATATGCTATCAGGGCGGTTTCTGCAAGCAACCTGTTCCTCAGTTAGAGGAGATAACTATGTGATAAGGCAGAACATGACTGAGGGATTGCGGGTCACTAGGCTTTCTGGGCTGACTCAAAGTCATGTTGCATGATCCAATTACAAGGGTAACAAGGGTTATGCCGCTGACACAGAGATGGAGAGAGAAAAGAGAGTGAGACAGAAAGGCACTTGGAATGTTTTTAATGGAACATCTGACGAGGAAAAAAAAAAAAAAAAAAAAACACCACAAGGGATAAAAAAGCTATACACATCTTAAATAAACCATTCTGCTCTTGTGTCCATGTACACCCACACACATGCCCAGCCAACACAAGGCCATCCTTGAAGCTAACATAACCAGCAGTACACCCACATGAAGAGGAAAGGAGAGAGAGAGAGAGAGAGAGAGAGAGAGAGAGAGAGAGAGAGAGAGAGAGAGAGAGACTTGGAGGGTAATAGGGAGGATGCTGTCTGCTTGGGTTAGGCTACGGGGACAATAAATTATAGTAGTGTCAACCGTTTACCCCTGATGTGTGCTGAGGCTCATTATATTCCCTACTTGTTCCTCAGCGGCCTTGGAGGTCTGCTCAGAATATGACAGTACATGGGAAAAGGAAGAGGGCGAAAGATGGAGGTAGACGTAGAGAGAGAGAGAGAAACACAGAGAGAGAGAAAGAGCTCTCAGTTGCCTCTGGAGAACATGGATTGTCACTTATATTTGATTCATTTGATGTCACGCTTAGGTTCGGGTGGCAGCGGAGTGGCTGCTTTCGCCTCTCTGAAACTGGAGCCTTATTCGCGGATGATGTGAAAAACTCCGACTGCTGCGTCCGTGGCTAATGAGAAAAACAATTTCCCAGCTGAACAGCAAAGAACACAGTAAATAGAGGCCCGTAAAGGGGGAGAAATTTACCTCATCATGCCAGGAGAAGAAGTGCCCAGAGACCGTCAAACAGCAGTACATAAATTCGATCCATAATCATTCTCCCGCTGCCTGCCTTGACTCCGGCCCTTCAGGGAAGTGATCATTCTAACCGAGGAGCCCTTTTAATATATGGGAGCTAGCTGGGGACAAACCTTTCATAAAACCCCTCTCATCATCAATAATACTCAATAACACGAGGGCACTTTTCCAATCACACATTAAGCGACATGTATTTGTATTGATTTGCTCCCAGTGAGCCACCACCATATTGAAATGCCTTAATGCATCCTTGTGGAGGTGGACGAATAGAGGCGCAGACAAAGGTCAGCACCTTTCATTGGATTCCTGCGGTGGTTATCTAACAACGAAAGCAGTGCCTTATGAAGATCAATACCTTCTTTGGTCATTTAAGATCCAGAGGTTCAGTGCCATGCCGGTGGGCAGCTTTTGAAAAAGCCCCCTCGGTTTGATCCTTTACCTGTGATCGCGGTCATGGGAGAGGGAAATAGTCAAAGGAGGATTAGAGAGAAACAATGTTTGTTTATTTTGGAGAGTTTTATTCCGAAATGAGATATCGACCACTTGAAAAACGTGACCTATCCTTGCAAAATGATTGCTGGCATGAAAAGTAAAATGTATCATGGGTTACTGCTGAACTAATCTCTATAAACAGCCTCTATATATACATCAACAGAGTCTGTAGGCAAGGGACAAGATTGTGCTATCGGAAGCGTTCTGGTTTACACTTCAATGTCTGTTGTAGTCTGAATAGTTTCTGTTAGTAGTGGTTTTATGCAGGTGAACAGTCTTCGTGATGAGTGAATGAGGCTGAATGCATTGGCCGAAACGTCATCTGGACCTAAAACACCGACTTAAAGCACTGATTTCTGTGTATTGTGTGGAGAAATGTTCGACTCATGTAATCGAAGAAACGGGACAGAAGTGGTTTCCGGCTTGTTTCTGGCTAAACCTGGAAAATTGTCCCTTGTCCCTGCTAAAATTGTCATCAGATGTTAGCCGACAGGTTCTGAGATGGCTGCTGAAGTTATTAGGGTTGTCCCGGACTAACAATTTACGTAGACGACTGACAGCTGTCCATTCTCGACTGTGGTCTAATGTTAGTCATTCACTTTAAACTCTTGTTTTTTGTTTTTTTTTGTTTGTTTTTTCAGGTACACGACAACTGTTCGGATAAATGCTGGCACAGCAGCAGGTAATTACTGAAGAAAGACAGGAAGGTGCAAAATTAAAAATAAATTATCTGGGTGTAGAAAAGGTATTGATTACACTACTGGATATTGATTTTTGAAATTGCTATAATTCCCCTGGAAGAAACATGTAATCACATATGGCTTATTTTCAATATATTATGGCCTGTCATGGGTTACAAATTCATTAACCGTCCTCACCTACAGAGCCAGCAGTGTGTCCAGTGGAAACTAACAGAGAACAGGACAATTGTGCTGCTAAATTGTAACTTGTATAATTTTAGTTTCACTTTCATTTTCATAGCTCAAAGTGCCTTAGTCGGCTGTGACACAGAACATATTGATGCTGCCTCTATGTGCAGCAACAGAGATCAATTTAAATCAGTTCCGTACATCTGCACGGACTAACTTTTATAATGTGGTGGCTGTTGCCAATTTTGTAGCGGCACAGCACAGGTAAGCCTATTTTTTGACAGAAGCGAATGGAAAAATGAATGATGGAAAGCAACAGCTCAACTAACAAAACCATAGCCAGGCCAGAGCCCAATGGCATATTAGTCGACAGGGGCGGAACAGCCCTGTAAGTTATTAATTCATCATTGCTTACCAAATTGTTGACTTAGTGTGGACATAAACTTTTTGTAATGAAACCCACCATTTGCCCCTTGGAGGACATTGAAGTTTGCTAAGTCTAAGTAAGCCGAAGTCCTTTATATTTTTATTTAAAGGCTAGCCAGTGGCTCATGCTATGACAGTCAGCTCATATCCCTGGGTCCACAAATAATGACATTACACACAACCCTGTGAGGGCGTCTAATGACCGGCCTCTTGCTGGTATTGCTGACATCTCTATTGCCACCAGAGCTGCTCTGTAACTGAGCCCAGCTGGTTTCTATCAATGCTATGTGATCCATCTGGGGGTAGTGGCTTAGTGCGGGAGACCAGAGCAGCAAGTCTGTGGCTGGTCACAGCTAATGATGTCCTGATCTCTGCAGCCTATAAGGTCAATCCAATATCAGGGTGTCACAGTAGGAGAGCGACACGACTAAGGGAGAGAGAGAGAGAGAGAGAGAGAGAGAGAGAGAGAAGAAGAGAGAAAGACTTGAGCGGGGAATATTCATCCAAATGCCATTCACTACTACATTACTAGGAGGCAATTCAAGCAATCAACTGTACCAATTTTCATGAGGGCTCAAAGGATATTTAGATGTAATTTCATGGTTGCGTTTAAGAGTTTAAAAGGTTTGAATCATGAGAACCAATGAACCATGACAGGCTAAACAACACAGCACGGGGAATATCTATTCCACGGCGATTTAGGCAATAAAATGGAATATTGATGCAAAAATGTCTAAAAGTAAGTGATGAAAACTCTCTCTCATTCTTATCTTTCTCTCTCACTCTCTTTCTCTCTCTCTCTCTCTCTCTCTCTCACACACACACACACACACACACACACACACACAAACATAAGCACAGGGCTGTGAAATAAGCAGATGTTAAAGTGAGTGACATATGACCTTTGAGATTGACAAGCATAACCTCCAGATGATGTGAATTTGACACGAGATGTGGCAGGGGAGATAAATTCACTGGCCAATGACAGGCCCTGCTGACAGATGGGCACAGGCATCCCAACCAATCAGTTTGGCTGACAGATTTTTGGAGCCGTAGCTCAGTTCAGAGATTGAACTTACCTCCACTATTTTCTACTCAAACCATTTCCTCTGAGAGGCGAGCTCAACATCTCACCAGTGTGAAATTTCACCTTTACTTCTGTGATGCACGCGTGTACTCTGGTTTATTTTGTCCTTTTTTCTCTTCAAATCAATTTAAGGCAAAAAATGAGAAATATCATGTTATCAGACACAAATTAATACCACGATAAATTTGTCCTGCATATAAAGAGAGGCACTTGAAAAGTCATCAAGGCATTTTTAAAAAGAGAGTGGAGTTGAATTCTTAAAATATAAAGCCAGTAATAATAACAACCAATCAAATGGCATCCAGGTATGTATGTATGTATAAATCTATCTACAGGTGGATGTGATATTTGGTTCAGATTAGAGCTTCTGATCCAGCGGTGATCCCTAGGATCTGGAGTTGATGTCATCTTTGATTAATCTATCACTGCCCACCCTCCTCCTCCTCTTCCTCCCCTCAGGAGGCACACACACAGCTCCAGCGCCATGAAAACTTTGTAATCTCTTATCTAAGAAATGCAGTTTTTCACGGTCTTCACATTTCTTTTCTACTCTAGATTTCATTCTGTGAACACGCTCGGTAAGGTTCAACTTCTCAGTGTGTGCCGGGCAGGTTCCTCGAGCTAAGGCTGCAATAAACAAGGTTTTTGACACTGAAACACCAATAACATCAACAATAAACAGGATAGATTAGAATATATTATGCTTTATCAGTATCAGTACCCTATAAAGCGATTGAAATAATTAATGAAATGATACAGGTTTATTTAAGATAACAGCTAGGTAACTGCTCACTGCTCCTCCTATTTACAGTGCAGTGCATGAATATTTGTAATTATATCGACAAAAATATGGAACATCAAGGACATTAAAGAGCAAGATAGATGATAGACATGCTCAGTAATAACCACTAATTTCATTAACATAGGGTGACCAAACATTCTCTTTACCTGGTCATAGTCCTCTTTTTGGGTCCAACAAAATCTGTCTGGGGAGGGGGATATAAATTCCTTAAAATGTCCGGGTTTTTGTTCCACACACCATTTCCCCCTGAATTTTTATTTTTAACATTGTTCTCCGTGTTATGTTATGCATAAACTATTTAAAATGAGTTGTAAAAGGCACCGCACTGGCTTTAAGCACAGGCACCAGTTAACAGCCAGGATCAACGCTGTAACAAATGGACATGTTTCTAAAAATGAATAAAACTGTGAATGGTGGTCAGGAGACGACGTGTGGGAGGAAAGAAGCCTGGATATCAGCAGCTGGACTGCCTGCTAGGCTGTGGGTTTGGTTGTGGTTATAGCTATGGTGAAGATGACAGTGAGCAACTACAGGACAAGAAAGAACCATGAGCGTACACTATAATGGAAACCTGGTCAGGAAACTTTTTTTTTTTTTTTTCAATTTAGTTGCTTGATTTCTCACAGAACTGCTTGTGTTAGCGGAGCCGAAAAATTGATTAAATAAGTAAATCATAATCTGTTGTGTCTTATTACTGTTATTTGATTGATGGCGCTGTTTGCAGAACTGTTGTATGAAAGCAATATCACACACGAGGTCATGCTGTTGAATATCAGCACGGCTGTGATTCGGTCGGAGGCACGAGGCTCCAGGCTCAGTGCTGAGGATAATTCGTTTTCTCATCCAAAACTTTGCTCACAGCTTCATCCACATTTGGTCGGTTGCTCCCTCTGTCGTTGCAGGTGCAAACCTGAAACGCTGCCAGACTGCAGCAGCTGCATTCTTTTTAGGTACCAACTCTTTTTTCCGTCTATGTCAAGATGTGTGGCGATATCACAGTAATAAATGAAGACGTTGCTATTTCTAATTATTACCGTGTACTGTAAAACTGTAAGACTGTATTACAGCCCAACCCTATGGTAAATATTGTCTTAAAGAGAAATACATGCAGCAAATGCAAATGTGCATGTTTAAAGGGGCTTATCAACGGTGGGGAAGTCACAGCAACAAGTCATAACAACAAAGCTGGAAAACAGCAAGAAGTAAAAGCCCAGCACAGTGAAACATGCAGCTGATACAGCCTGTTAAAGAACAGTGAACACCACCACAGCTTTTCTAAATTGCAGATTTCCTTTATTCTCCATCTGTTTCTGTATCACCTGTGGTGTGGTGTCAATCGGCTGCTGTTTCAAGGCAGAGAGCTCAACAAGTGAACAACAGTGAAAAGTGCTGGGGTGGGAAGTGGGGGGAAGGAGGGGCGGACTAACAATTAATGTTCTGCCTCAAGGCGAAAAGGCTGCTGTAGCATCTTTAACGTCACAATGAAATGGGAAAAAGACTCTTTCATCCTGTTAGGTAATCTTCGATCTCATAATAAACACCTATTTAAAATGGAATGCTAATGCTGACCTGTAATATAGGCTAGATATGTCTTATTTTTAAATGTCAGGTGGAAGTATTGAATTACTTGTCTTTGCATGACTCACAATGGAAAACAAGCACCTGTTTCTGTGGTACTGACAGAAAAGCATGCGTTGTGTTAGAATATAATAACAACAATTTTCAGTCCTGCTTTGACTAAATGTTTCTCTTTGTGAACTGGCAGAAAATGAACGAAAATATCCAAAGAGAACAATACAGACATTCACTTTGTTCCTCCTCCTGGTGAAGGCAGGTCCTAACATTAATAAGGTAACCATTTCCAGGCTTGTGTCTCCTGCAAAGCCTATTATTATTATTATTATTATTATTATCATTGTTGTTGTTGTTGTTGGGCTAATTATCACAATGGATGCTGTACGTTTTAAATTGTGTCATTTCTTGATGTGTTCAGGTCTCCTTTGAAAATTGGTTAAAATTGGGATTGGTTAAAAGGTTAGATGTGAGGAGCACAAGGCAGCAGTTGGACATGTAACGAATAAAGTGCTACGTTTGTCTGCAAGCAGATGACTGAGGTGAGCTGCTTCCTCCTGTCTTGTCTTGCAGGGCTCTGGAAAGCGCACATTAATATGAAACAGTGAGCGAAAGCTCTTCCAGAATGTGAAAGTTTTGTTGCCTGACGTGATCATTCTGATGAGAGTGGTTGGCTTCTCGTTCACAGTCACAGATTAACTTTACCTACTGAAGTACCTGTCTCCAGAGTTGTTCTTTGGAACCGGCTGGGATTTACAGAGCCTGAGAGATATGGCAAAATGGATTAAAAGTAATCCTTAATTATGGTGCATTAATGTAAAAACAAAATTAACGTTAAAAGGATGGAAAATGTCAAATATGAGCAGCAAACCCCCAATCATGCTGGAATAGTCCTCTAAACTTCCTCCCCTGCTACAGAGTCTCTGTGGCTGTGAGAGAGGTGTCTCCCTCTGGACTGTAGGTGTTGCTGGATTAATCAGTTCATCATCCTGCTTGGCCTTACACCTCCTAACCTGCCACCTGACACCTACAGACCTGTCGCTGGGCCAAACCCCCTCTCTATGACACCCAACTTGGGATGCCCATTGTCACTCCTAGAGAACACTGGAGGAAGAGAATTTTAATGAATGACAGTATGGTGATATCAATCGCCCGGGATTTGTTGTTTGAGAAGCTGATCCAAGGCAAAAAATGATGATGATCCAGGCTGAAGCAACACTTGACAAAATCACAAGATGCCTCTCTAAGCCCATTGTAAATTCTCAACCTTGAATCATTGCAAAACGCGAGCTAGAAGATATCACAGAGGCTGATTCCTCTGTGGTGATATACTGGAGTTTGGCCAAAAAAGGATGAGATCAAGGTGGATCTGGGTCTGCTTCTTAGAAGCGGAACTCTCAAGAGTGTAGAGTGAGCACAGAGACTGGGTGTTGATCCTTTCAGTGCTTGGTATAAGCCCTGACAGAAGAGACAGCTGAGATGAGCCATGGTGAGATATTGGGAGAGTCAGAGCTTTGGCAGAAACTCAATAGAGCTTTAATGACCTGCAGTCAGGGCCAGTGGTGGCTCACAATAGAGCCAGGGTTTATATTCTACTGACCTTCAGAGCAATGAAAGACAGCAGGCCCGCACATCCAACCTGTGATAGCTCATCATATCATGCCTTAGATTTGAGAGATGTGGAAGTCAGAGACAATATATGTTCCCAGCCCAGTAACATGCATGCTTTGAGCTTCAAACACCAACTTATATGACAGCTTGGATATGTGGGGAGGATAAATCTGAATGATAAACATCTATGCTTGTAAGTGAGATGTGTGAACCAGCAGAGAAGGAAAAACCAAAAAAGCATACCAATCAGGTGACAGGATTTAAGTAAATACCACATCAGAGGCTGCAGCGGTGATGACTGTAACTTTCGATCGGCGCAGACGTCAGATCAAAACAAAAACAAAAAAAACTTCCCCCAGCGCTCATGTTTCGATTTGCCACATGCCAAGCTCTCCGCCCTTTGGAATGATGCTCGCGCCAAAGCAGTCCCTTTGAGGACTGCAGCACAGCCAGTCTGGCCTTTTGAAGTGCGCTGCTTGGCAAATCAACTGCGGCGTGATCCATGGCCGCAGACTTGATTGGGATTCACAGGGCGTCGGCAGATGAGGGGAAACGCACTCCACATTAATTAACACCTGGCCTCATTATCTGTCCCATGTGGCAGAGTCCCACTGGGGTAAATTTAACACCACTTTATTATCATGGGGGCCTGTGGTGGTGGGCTTTCTCGTGTGTGTATTTGCTTTTGTGTGTGTGCATGTGAGGCACTGGATCAAGTGATTCCATGTGTTTTGAATGTGTGTATGTGCCTGGATATATGTGTGTGGGTATTTGTGTGTGTGTGTGTGTGTGTGTGTGTGTGTGGGTGAGGGAAGATGTGTGTGGGATTAGAAACCCTGTGATGTCAGGATTCAGTCGAAAGCTTTAACATTGCTATAATGACAGGATGTTTAATTCCCTTTGCTAGATCGCTCTCTTTGCTGCGCTCTGTATTCCAAAGCAGCCATTTGAAAAAAACCCTGTCTGCATGTGTGGTACAAATTGATATCTCTCTTGTCGTGATACTTAAACAGAATATTCAACACAGACAGGGTGTTTTTTTTTTTTTTTTTTTTTAATAAATAAACACACTGACAAAGATGTCTCCTGCGAGCCTGTATAGATACAGCATGACACTAACAATGCCAGGTTTCCAGCTTTGATTCACTCATGCCTAAAATGCGCTCACTGAGACACTTTGGGTGAGCATGCCCTCCAAATCTGCAGCCCTTTAAATTACAGGGCCATTAATAATGCAGTAATGACCGGAAATAACTAAGCAAGATCCACGTGGAACTACTGCACTCTTCTAAAATTTAGAAAGTTGCTAGAGGCAAAGGATAAACTAGTTATTAAAAGAAGAAAGCCTCCACAAACTATTTACATTGATTATTCTTCCACAGAGGGACAGGATATTGATTCCAGAGTGTGACTTCACCTGTGCAGAGACAATCTAATCTGCGTCTTTGGGTTTTCATTTGTTTGCAATGAAAAATCTAAATGATAATACAGTCTTTATAGAAAAGACGGTATTCGTATATGTAAATGAACATACTCCATACTAAAGTCTACCCAGATAACAATAGAAAACATTGGAGACCCCAGGAACAGGCCTGGCCTATTGATGCCTTATAAATGGCTAAAAACTTTATTTTACATATTCTATAAAGTTTAGATGTTATGACATCTGCCTGATGTCCTGATGCCTGATGAGTTAGCGTGGAATATGTTAAGACGGGAATATTACACATTATTGATATTAGGGGTGTGAGTCTTTGGCTTCACATGGATTCAGTTGCATTCATGATTCACTAGCTGAAGAGTCAGGACCGCTCTGATCCAATACTGGTATTGGATGCCGATACTGAAGTAATTCAGTCACCGGATATCAGACTGATGTTACCGATCCACACCCCGATCCAGATTCCATAGTCTGATGTTTTTATGAATTAGAAATATATAATGATGCAATATTAAGCCAACATGCAAAATACTTTAGCATGTAATTAGTAGTTAAACAGTTATATCCAGTATCCAAGGGATGTCCAGTAATCCTCATAATTTTTTGTCATCCAGAATACTAGAAAAGCAAGAGAGCAGTTGTCATGTGTGTAAAGGCAACACTCTGAGGGGTGGACGTTATGCTGCTTTGTGCATTACTACTAATTTAATTAAGCATCTGCAAAGACATCCTGTGTCAGAAAATGAATAGAATTCACGCTAGCCAACAACCCAAAAGACAACCCCAGGCAACAGCAACTCCATGCCTCACGACTGAGGCATTCTGGTGGTGGGGTAAAGTTCAAGCAGACAATGTGAGGGCTAAAGGGGTTGACAGAGAAGTTGCTCCATTTGGTCATACTCGACGATCAATATCTGTCATGGAAAATCTACTTAGAAATCGACTTACTAGTATATATATGCATTGCTGTAGTTGTTATTCTCAAGTTTTTCCAAATCATTATTGGAGTTGCCATAGCAATTTCCACTCAACCTGTTTGTATTTGAAGCCTACTTAATCTACAGTTTAAATATATTGTTTTGTGATCCCCCTCTCTCTCTCTATACACACACACACACACACACACACACACAAACACACATATATATTTAACACTACTGTGGTTCACTACAGCCTCATATAACCACGTAATACCACCACCACCAACAACAACATTAATGATAACGATAATAACGATAAAGGTAATGCTAATGCAAATAATTAAAAACCAAAAACAAACAAACAAAAAAACAAAACAAAACAAAACAAAAAAAAAAACAGTTGCAAGTATCAAAACTGTATCAGAGCTTTAAAAAGGTGAATCAGTGCATCTCTCACTGGTTGGTATTTGTTACCCAGGATTTCAGCTGCGGATTCAATTCAGTACTTTTAGCCAAAATTTTACATCCATTGATAAATGTGCAGTAATGTAAGACTATCCTTTTTTTTTTTTTGAATGTGAAAAGAAGGCAGATGAGAATAACATTAACATTATTCTTTTTTTTTAAGAACTGCAAAAAATGCATCAACACAAAGCACATCATACTGATACAGGCTAAAGACCAATTTTATTTATTTCTTTTTGCAAATAAATTCAGCTGAACTGGCAGAAATGATAATTGATGCCTTGATAGAATCAATGAATCATTACAAGCCTGACTGGTATGTATTTCCTAAAGTATGTACCACATCATTGTATGTTTTCTGCATTGTACAACAATGAAAACCTGATGAATGAACACATTTCTGCACATGCAGTTGTGGTCAATGGAGCTAATGTGCGGAAGCTTTCTTCCGTATTGAACTGGTTCATCATTTGCCTCCAGCGCCTTTCTCAGCTTTCAGAAGTGTGTGGCTGCTCCACTTATCTAATACAATTACTGGTGAAAGCAGCTTTTTTTGTCTACATTTACTTATATGACTCAGGAATTACCAGTCATTGCAACACTGTAACTAGTCATTACATCTACTTTACCTGCCTTGATATGAAGTCTTAGGTTTTGAAATGAAAGTGTTAAAAGATGGTGCAATAATCCTCTGCTTTGTACTGATCTGAATATAACTAGACGAGGCTAAGCTGCCCTCTGCTGAGCCACCAGACTCCTGTGGGACTTGTAATTGATGTTCTGCATCTACATCGTCATTTGTCACATTCAGTGTCACATCCTGTCACATGGCCCAGAATGCCTCGTTCTGACCCACGGAGGGAACTGTCTAGAGATGGAGGTATTTTGTGGTTTCTAATAACCAACTCTGTTTCACGCAGATTAGGCCAGGTAGCAAAACAGTCTGAAAAATGAATCCATCGCGGTGCCTCCACACTGAAAATACACTAATAGATTAAAAAAAATAAATGATCATCACATAAAGTAGATTTCGACTCGCACTAGTTTCATCTAAGCAGCTTTAGAACATATTAAAGTCTGCCACTGGGGTATTCTGAGTGCACTCTCATTGAGAAGAAAATCAGAGGACACAGACTTGGTGCTTAGCCATTTTCAATGAGATGCAGGGGTCACCACTGAGAAATTGATAGAAAATGGGATGAAACAGAGAGGGAGAAAGAGGGAGAAAGACCGAGAGGGAGAATGAAAGCGTTGCATTGTTCATCAGTGTGTTAGCTCACAGTGTGTCAACTCATCCTCCATCTTTTCAATCTGCATAGTTATTAGAGGCTTTTATTAATTTGAAATGCCAAAGTGAGGAATAAAGCATTACTGAAATGTCACCCTTTCACAGAGCATGATAAAATCACACCAGCCACTTTGGGAAACGAACATTCTTCTCTCTCTCCCTCTCTCTCTCTCTCTCTCTCTCTCTCTCTCTCTCTCACTATCTAGCACAGTCTCTTTCACTCTTTTCCCAAAGATCGATACAGCCTGACAACATGATGGCTGGGTTTCCTGAGGGGAGGTGGGTTGCAACAGTTGCCCGTCATCTCACCACTATTCCTCTCTTTCATGTCTCACCCCTTCAAGTTGGTGCATGACTTGATGGAAAAAACACACACAAACAAACAAAAACCCTCCCTACAAACCCTGCCCCATGATGCAGATTGACCTTTAGAATAAGACTGTGGGCACTTGGAGCTCCCTGGGAACCCAGAGGTGACACAGCACTATGGCTTCATATAGGGCTGATATAGCCATATGATGAAAAAAGGCTGGCCACTTGAATGAGTGCATTCCATAAAAACATGTCTTTAAATATTCATTAATGACTTTCTCCACATAAATGTGTAATTCTACTTTAACCCCTTCACGTTCAGACGCTCTGCCAGTGGGCCTGGCAGATGTACTGTATTTCAGAGGCTGTGGAGAAGCTAGAGTGAAGATACTGGTATGATATGAAACCAGACAACCTAAGGAATCCACTGATGTCAAGCATGTCATGTTAGGTTTGGCAAGTGGGCAACATACTGCTCCAAAGTTAGGCTAAATTTTGCAGATGGAAAAACTAACATGCCTATTTTCAAAGGGCTCATTTGATGTCTCACCTCAAGATATCTGAAAATGGGTTGTATAGGGGTTCTCTGGTTCTGTTCGCCTGTTTTTTTTTGCATACAGTACAAATGTGTTGCAAAAGGGTGTATTTGTGCATACTGGAGCTGAAGCAGTCCTGGAGTTGCATAAATTGGGTTTGACTGGAAGGATGAGGGTCTTGTAGATTCAATGAAGCCAATTTTATTGTAATAAGCCCATTTTTTGAAATTTGACATCACTGCATAAAATTACCTATTGTGACCTCCAGTATAATCACAGCCTTGTGAAACTTTACAACCAAAAGCTAAAGAGTGAGGGCATTCAGAGGATGTCTGGGTTTCCAGGCATATCGACAATACAGGGGAGTTTCTGACCAATTTCCAGAGCCAATTTCTCTCCATCCAATCACCATAATGTAATTCTGACATTTCTTAAGTTTCTGATGAAAGCATGAATTATTCTATGGTGTTTCTCAGGGTCTTGGTGTCTCAGTGTGGTATTTTGGAGATAATTTTTATTAATTGGAGTAGTCTAAAGATGGTCAAAATTTTCACCATATCTGTGTGACAAATGGTATCAACCCAAGGACTGAGCATGAGAATGGCAACCATATGCTCCCACAGTAATATAACCCTTTTACACTATTAAAAAAGGGGTTAACTGCTTGCTTTTTTATTTGATTACAGTTACTGTTGCGCATTGGTATCACTCCCAAGAGAAGTTTGAAAAAACTGTCTTGCTCTTTTTTTCAGTGTAAAGAAACACAGCACAAAGAATGATCTGGCAACTAGTAACTATTAGTTTGAGAAATGCTACAGTTTTTTTTGGTTATGATATCGTAATTTGGCTCTGTTGTATAAAATTCAAGTAAGGACTGTCTTCAGCTATAGAGCGGGAGAGACTTGTGACTAAATTTGTGAACGGGGGCTTTTAACTGTCACTGTAACAGAGCTGTGTTCCCACTGACACAGGCCTTTGAGGTTGAAGCTTTCAAACTGTTCTTCTCCCATGAGAGCAACACTTGATTGCTTGACACCCACCCACCCCCCCAAGCCGAGTCTGGACAAAATTATGGACAGCAGCTAGAGGGATGGGAAGTCCCTTGCACGCACATGCATTTCCCTGCTGAAAAAATCCTTTGGCAGAAGGATTGGCCAAGTTGAATTTTTTTTTTTTTTTTTGGGCAGCAACATGGAGCTAGCCCGCCAAACAGCTTTTGAGTAATTCAATTACTGTATCTTTTACAACATTCCTGTTCAGCTTGTCCAATGTGAATGGATGCTGAATGGGTCTACAGGCACTGAGGGCTTCGAGACCGAAGGAATGCAGTGCAATTATGATGGAATTCCTTGAATTTTCTCAATTACAGGTTCGACATTGCAGTTCTCCTCCCTGCTCTTTATTTTGTTGTTAGAAAAAAGATGAGAAAAACACTGGAGAAATGGAAGCACAAGAACAAGAGGAAAGCTCTTGGGGGGGGGGGGGGGGGGGGGGGGGTTCAGTCCCGGGCCAGTAGAAGCCCAGAGTCTTGGGATGGTAACCACTGCGCCATCACTTGGAGCACAGAGTGTTATTCAAGGCTGGTTTAACAAAACTCTGAATCACTGATGCTCTCTAAGAACTACTGTCTCATCGGGATTGACAGCCACCACACATGAGCTGGCATAACAAATTGTTTTCCTGTGTGTTGAGGTGTAAGACAAACACAGTGAGTCACCAATGAAACATTCATGCTTGTATTATGTCATTGCAAGGCGAGTAGCGAAAATGTGTTGGCATGTGAGCGCGCAGCAATGTGTTCAGTGTAGCTGGGCTGCAGAATGGAAGCTGAATCATATAATGAGGTAAGAGAGTTTCCTTTGAGTCATAGCAAATACCATCTCATCTGCTGCACTTTGGCTCTTCTGGTGCAGTCTGGTGAATACCAATGAGATCCATCTTCATCGCCCAGCCGTATAAATCCCAACGGAGAGAACCAAGAGGCTCCTTTAAAAGTATTTTGATATACGATTTGAAATGATGTGAAATGCTGAATGAGTTTATAGGTAGAGAGGCAGTCAATTCACGTCCAGGTTGCTCATTTCAAATGTAAACTTAAAGCAACACAAGGCAGGATTTGTATGAAAAATGCACCCAGTGTATCTGCCTAAATCACATAGAATGGCTCCAACAGACAGGAGTGTCCCATCCCCACTAAAGTAGATGCCATAGATTTGCCCTATTTGCCCAGTTGAAATCCCTCGCTCACAGGAAGTGACAAATTGAAACTTACAGCCAGAAAGTATCCGCTCTGCCCAGCAAACGAGCACCGAAAGAATGCTGCGGCAATATTAGCCTTTAAAATAATAGGAGCTCTTCAGCATCCAGAAAACTATCTTAAACTAATTCATGTTGATTTAATGGCCAGTTCCAGTAAACAACATTGTTATTTTGGCAATAAAGCCTGCATAAGAGCAGCACGCTGGCTCAATGATTAGCACTATCACTTCACAGTAAGCATGCCTTATGTTCAACTCTTGGCCCTCTACTTTTCTGAGAGGCATTCATGTTCAAGTGCAGATTTTGCATGTGTTTGCATGTGTGTGTATTTGCCCTATGATGGACTGGTAACCTGCATGCTGGGATAGGCTCTAGCACCCTTCAAGCCTGATTAGGAATAATTGCATATAGAAAACGGATAGATGATTGCATATACATACAGATACACACAGAGCCCAGACTACACAGTCCTCTTTCAATAGATGTCAAAACGTATCAAAATCTGAGTCCTTGCTTCATTGGGTTTGACAGATAATTGACTCTGTGCACAAGACGAGTGACGCACATCCGATTTCGCCAGATAGCGGCACTTCAGTTTCCGGTCTGTGTAATGGCTAAGCCTAACGCTTACATATTCTCCCGGTGCCTCACGGATTTGCCCAGACTAACGATAAACTATGTCCACCGAAACGTTGCTGCCACTTCCCCTGCCCCCCCAAAAAAGCACAACATCGAAGGTATGTAATTTAGAGAACGTTAACGGTCGTTAGCTAGCTTTAGCTAACTAACGTAGATGGTTAGCACCAGGCGAATCACACCGTAACGTTTGTTGTGTAAAATGAATCTCGTTTTTGTATCCAGTGGCAAGTTAACTGACTATACCTGAGGCCTGTATCATGAAGCAAGCTCAGTTTTCCCTGGATTTCTCAGACCTATCCGGCTACACTAACAGAGATCATGGTGATCAGGAATAACCGGTACCATGACACTGGTTATCAACTCGCTCACTCAATCCAGGTTTGTCTCATCAACAGCCGTGAACGTGCATGTATAAGGGAGGGTTCCGAGGCAGCTGACTGGAATAGTATGAGGAGGAAAAACAAAATTTACACACTAAATCGAACACCGTGGCTGCCACGAAGAGAAGGCAGCCACGGCATAAATGCGCAAACTACACATCAGTGGCTCAAGTAGCCCACATCTGACGCTGACACCTATGAACTCACTGCACTGCACAGACGTGTTGCGTGTCTGCTTTACAAACTATAATAAAATAAAGCGGACGCCAAAATCCAATCATGTCAGTACATCAACCCTAGCAGGCTAGCTTTCAGAACAGGTTTAGGATAGGCATCCTGTCCCGATGAGAGGTGAACCAGCTTTGTGATACAGAAAATCTGGAGTTGAGCCTGAAGTTATCTCGCTAACGCCTTAATCCCGCTTCATGATACAGGCCTCAGGTATAGTCAGCTAACTTGCCACTGGATACAAAAACGAGATTCATTTTACACAACAAACGTTACGGTGTGATTCGCCTGGTGCTAACCATCTACGTTAGTTAGCTAAAGCTAGCTAACGACCGTTAGCTAACGTTCTCTAAAATACATACCTTCGATGTTGTGCAAATAGCTGAAGATGTATAACTTAAAACCCTTTTCTCGTTTGCTTTTGGGGGCAGGGGAAGTGGCAGCAACGTTTCGATGGACATAGTTTATCGTTAGTCTGGGCAAATCCGTGAGGCACCGGGAGAATATGTAAGCGTTAGGCTTAGCCATTACACAGACCGGAAACTGAAGTGCCGCTATCTGGCGAAACCGGATGTGCGTCACTCGTCTTGTGCACAGAGTCAATTACAAATGAATAGTTTTAAGATGTAGCATCCCTACTGCAGTACAATTAAAGGGGGAAATAATAATATCAAAAATTTCAAAATGGGTGCACTATCCCGTTAATCTTTGTTTTCCATTATTTCTTTATAGATTAAGTACTGACCTTATGCGCTCCACCCATGTCTTTGTATTTCTGGTTGCTGGGCTTCATAGCAAAAATACTAGTAAGCAGATGAATCCTAAACCAATTAAATAATGAAGACATGGACAAAACTGTGTTCTGAGTAATAAAATTAGTGGCCTATAATGCTGCCATGAGAATACTACTTAAGAGACCTACATGGGTTAGTGCAAGTGAAATGTTTGTGGCTGCAGGAGTCAATAGTTTCCAAGCTGTTTTAAGAAATCTCTTGTATGAATATATTTGCTAGCTTAATGACTCTGAAAATGATTTCATCTTGGTCTTACCCATAGAAATTAAACGAGTGCCTTTGTGGGCCTTTGTTTCACAGCAAATCAGAGTATTTTCTGGGTGGTTCACCTTGCCATGGCAACAGCTGCACACCTTCAGTCGATGTCACCGCATTGGTAGAAGAGTTTGTCTCTACTTTATTAAAACTTCCATCGTGACAAAACAAGCACCTGGCTGTTCGCTGGATCTCTCTGTCATGGTGAGCGCAGCTTGGAGCAACAACGAAGGGGGGCGTTAAAGCTAACGCAGGAAATTAATTAAAATCATCAGCGTGTTGCTTAAGTTATTTAAAAATTATTGGAAGCTAATTCATTTCCTACCTCAGGCTATTGTTAATATTAGTTGATTGGATGTGAACTAATTTAATCCTAATCATTTGCGTTGCTGTAAACAAAGTTACTGGAGCCACCAACCACCAAACCTACCAAGTAAGACTTAACTCCTCCCAAAAAACAATATTTAAAAAAATTAAGAGCCATAAAGTTATTTTCACAATTCTTTGATTCATTTTCTTGTGTGTCCATTCACCATGCATGCAGGTCTCCTGACTTTTATCAAACATAAGGTTTATTACTGCAGGCTGTCAATCCAAGCTGTGAAGATATTGTTGTCTCTTTGAAAGACATAAGTATATATCTCTTCTTTTTTAAACCATGATCTTTTGTAGCGCTTTGTATGTAGTTTACTCTATGTGGACTATGTGGACTACTATATCTGGACTCTGAGTCTGAAATAAAGTTTGAAATGAACTGAACTGAATTTATTCATACAGATCGGATGGAGGGCTCACCCTTGCTAGACATTACACCGGAAGTGGAAAAACAAAAGCAGCAAGAGTATATGCTGCCAAGATACATTCCATGGAGGCGGGCATTTATAAGGCAATGGATTTCCAGATTTTAAATTGAAAAGGAAATCTATTCCTCAACTGAATGTGACTTTGCTCCGACCATGTTCAAAAGAATAATACATGCCTCACTGTCACTCCACTCCAGCAAGCCATGGCAGGTAAACCTAAATGAGTTATGCCATTACTGTATATCATGCCATGATATGAAATCAAAGCACATCAAGGCTTTACAGTCAGTCATGCCAAGAAGCTTACCTCTATTCCATGTTAGTGAATGCACCAGAGCATAAAATACAGTTTTTCACAGAATGTGTGCTGTTTCCAACTTTGCTGTTTTCAAGATTTTTGTGCAGGTGAGACATTACTTTAACTATACTGCCATCGTGTTAAAGTAATTTGACTTTACCAGCAACAATAGGACGACTGTAATTTTCGTATGAGATTATATTGTAATGTTCAGAAACACTAGGTGTGCAATAAATCTACGTGAAACTGTTCCAAACTGGCTTTCCAAGTATTATGCCTGCTTTCAAAAGTAATTTTGAGGATGAAGCACTTCTGCACATAACGGGATGGGATTGTATGGCATCCATTATAGACAACAAACAAGCATTCAAATGTTAAGCTGTCCAGAAAGACTCTGTCTAGTCTAACCACAAGGCCCATCACTTTCTTTTATATCTCCATGCATAATTCATCTGTCTTTGTATTTACAACCCTCTAAGAATTAACCTGTCACGGATCCCAGGGAATAATGCCAGCATATCTCTATCTGTCAAGTGCTCACCTCATATGGAGCATCCAACCTCCACATGTTCAAACAAGGCTTGGATATTATGCATCATCAGTTGACAGAAAACAAGGGACAGGGAAATTAAAAAGCGAGGAGACAAAAGAGGTGGCAGCCGAGTGAGAGAATAAATGATGACTCCCCCCCTCTCCTGGAGTCAGGGGACATGTTGCGTGTCATCTTGGTGTCTTGGTGCGCAGTGGTGCGGTGATGATGTGCTGGGCAGGGCCAGTTCAGAACAAAGTCAAGGGCACCGGGGTGAGGGGGGAAGCTAAATGCTCCAACTGCTCCCTGTCTCCAAACAAAGGTATGGGTGACTGGATTTCTCCCAAGAAGGAAGGGCATAGGGATCAAAGGTGGGCAATCGCAGTTTCCCACTATGACTTCCCAACTGTCTGGTTACTTCAGCATTTACAACTAACTTGCGGGACACAGTTGCATCGATGCTCAAGCAGGTTTTGCCACCTGCATAGGCACAGATGTGAGACTGCCTCTTCAACTCTGCCGGTGCCACTGGTGGGTTCATTATTAATGCGCTGCCGAGCTTTGTTCAAACCTGCAGAACTTAATTTTGAATTCTCATGGAGATCCAACCAAGATTTCCAACGACACCAAATACGCCCTGCTGAATTCCAGGGAAACGTGTATAAAATGACACAAGACATCTAGATATTTTCCATTTGATGTAATGCTGCAGCCATAAACCAATGATGTCTTTGATTTGAATATTTCATTCAGTATAAGCGCGATGTAGCTCCAGTGAGGCATGACAACCAGCAGGTACACAATATGTATGTGACATTGTTGAACAATATAGCATTTTTGTTTGCTTGTTTTTTTTTACTTAAGATACAATGTAAGGTACAATAAAAGCATTAAAGAGGCGTTTAAGGGGTTAACAAGATGGATGGTCATTGTCATTTTCTGTTCTAATCAAGTCAACTCAGTCCATGCAGAAAGAAAGTCAATTACATGGCTGATGCACAGTGACACAGTGGTACCACTATACAATATGACTACCCTGATAAAGAGTTTATGAATGGTTTATAATTAGGTTGTTGGTTCAGTTGAAAACAGTTTTTAAATTATAATGTACAGTTATAAACAAATTATAACAGTTTTCATACATCGATGCAGGCTCACTATTTGGCAAGAACAAGTTTGCACTGCAGCTATTCTGTTAAACATCAGATCTCAGCTTACTTTACTTGATCTAACCAAATAGTGAGCCTGCATCGATGTGTGAAAACTTGTTTATGATTGCTTATTAATGATTTATAAAGTGTTTACAACCTAATTACAATCAAACTAAAAACCATTCATAAACCTTTTATAAGGGTAGTTTTATTGTAAAGTTGTACCGACACTATGTAATAGTGAATTTCACTGTCCATAGTCTATGATGTAACTTCCTATGAGCATATAAGACACTGATGCAAAGTTCACAATGACTCCCATCATTTCCAGCCAAGATAAGTCTGTTGCAATGACTGTCAATAGTGTGGCAGTCTCCAAGCGGCTTAGTGGGAGCTCTCCTCTCGTCTTCCCTTCCTAAGCCTCCATGGGGGCCATGTGGTGAACTGGCAGCCACGACTCCTTTCATCCACACTGAGAGAACAGAATAAAGTTCAGAGGAATTACAATAATCTACCAAGTTAAACTCAGAGTAGCTGGAATAAGCACCATTACCGCGTCACTCTCAAATGTTTATAGAACTGCCAGTGCGACTTGGCTGACTCTGCGTGGTTAAAGATACTGTAGAGCATTTAGGCGGCCTGTGCCACCTAACTCAAGCTCCTCACATTCCTTCAGACGGAAACGGGGTAGATAGGCCCAGAGACGAACAAGAAACCTAGAAACGAGAAACAAGTTAACCTAGAAACAAAACAAGGTTTGAGACGGCGAACAACTGAAGACACACCACGGTGCTGTTTCCTAGCAAGCTAATTAATCAGTCGTTGCTCTGTGCTGCTAAAAGTAGAAGATTGATTGATGAGTTTATGTCATGATATTATTGGTTTGTATCCTAAGTAATCACGCATTATATTTTGTTTTACAGGAAGAAATGATTGTATTTTCATATAAGAATACAAATATAGATTCTTTGTGTTTTCTTTTGGCATATATTGTTAAATAGATGCACAACATGACCGAAGATGTGATATAAAAGGGTTAAAAAGGCATTTTTCGTTTCATCTCAACTTCAAGTACCAAAGTCTCTTTGATGGTAGATGTTGAGGGAGGGGGGAGTGTCATCCTCGGAGTGTCTTCCTTATTTCTTCCTCCAAGATTTCCCCAGCTGGGATTCAAACCAGCAACCCCTGGGCTGCGAATTTGTTTCTCTAATCAGTATCCACATGGCACTGTCATTGAAAGTGTTTGGCAGACTAGACTATGTAGTAAACTATTTAATTTACCCGGCATGTTCAGATAGTTTAGTTTATATTGTTGAAGCAGACATCCACTAAATGTTTGTTTATGCGCCATGGCAATGCTCATGCCTATCAATCCACAGCTACAAATAATTTAACTCTGCAAGGGAAATGAATTGCATGAGAAGAAAACCTCCTCTCTCGCAAAAGTCTATGGAATGGCCTGCCATTATCACGAATTGCCTTAAAATGCACCAAAGGGAAAACCGATTCAGACTCTAAAGAGGGAGAGGAGCAGAGTAATTAAAAACACACTCGTGTCTGCTAACCATATTGAAAATGATTATGAGAGGTTTTAGATACAGATGTCTTTTAGCACACAGACTTATGCATTAACAGCCATTATTCATTAGGCTCATGTGGTGCAATAGTGTAATAACTGCCCGTGCACCATTCATATGTTTCTAATTGGATCATTTGTATTAATCGCTATGAAAAATGCTGAATATTAAAAATCTCTTCTGTTCCATTAATTACAACGGGAAGCGTGACTAAAAATATTATGCAAATCTGGGGCAGTGACTGAAAGAAACAAAGTATCAATAAATCTACCCCTGAAGACTATTCTCCTGACTGCTATATATTTCGGTTGTGCAACTCTGCAGCCTGATGAAAAAACAATGTGGAATGAGACCTGTTTTTAACTTGCACACACTCTGTTCTATGGTACGAAAAAAAAAAAAACAGACCTTAAATCCGTGTTGAATGATAGTGAGTGACAGTGCTGTGGTGCACCACAGGAGGAAAGGCTTAATACCAACACACTTCGAAGAACCCCTGAAGCTCTGCAGCTAAAAATAAAAAAAGGGCTAACTCCCTGATGCAGAACACCTGTCCTAGACACTGTTTACCACAGGCTCATTCTTTTGCTTGTCCCAACCATTCAAGGCAAAGCACTTCTGAACTCGATACGACACGCAAAAGTCTAGCAATGCCATTTTGTCCTAAAAAAAAACAAAAAAACAAAAAAACACTTTAACAACTAAATCCCTGAAATATTGCGCTGTAAAATATCTTCTTCCTTGAATGACTAATGCTCTTGCAATGAATCAAGTCATTGTCATGAACTATATAGAGCTATAGACAAAAAATACAACAACAATTAGACGGAGATGGGAATCATCAGCATAAAGCCGATGAGAAACAGCCATCGAGGATTCTTTGGCCATCCGTTATGAGGCAAACCAACTCCAGGAGAGACAGATTAGTCTGGGCTCACAACTGCAGGGAACTTAGTGATTGGCTGCAAGAGCTCATTTGCATGCTCCTCTCATCTAACTCTCAGGAAGCACCAGTGGAAAAGGTCACCGGTGTCAGTCTGCCTGTGTGCCGGCTGAGAATGTAAACAGACGAAACAGACAACAGTCCTTTAAGCGAGTGCAGGGAGAGCCTGTGTTCTTGATCGTCTAGACAATGATGAGTGCAAATTCATGTCAGATGTGATGAAAGGCAGGCTCGGGGTCGGATCCGAGGGCATCTGAAAACCCACGTGACAGAGGCTTTAAGCCCAAGCGCCATACGGGGCACCGAGTGCATACATTTTTATTGGGAACGACCCCAGAGGGAATCAGTCCCTTAACCTTGGTACTGTGAGTGCCATGCTCTCCCCATGGGCTAAACAGGACCACATACGGTACATCCTGTCATGAATGGCTGGTATTAATTATACCTCCTCGATTTGCAGCGACTGCACCAAAGTCAAAAGGACAAATTTGCGCACATTTATTGTATTTGGTGACTTTAATTCTGATTACAGTTACATGACCATTACATGAAAAGATTTAAGTGTCTCTACTTTCTTTTCTGTTTTACATTTAATTCAATTTTATTCAATTCAATTCAGTTCAAGTAACTTTTCAGGTACTAAGAGGAACAGCCCTGTCTTTAGTTTGATGAAATGCATTTTTGATGTGCATTGCTCCATAAGATTTGAAAGGATATTAATAGCCCCATTAGAAGTTGGAGAATTCTCTCAACCCATAGAGAACAATGTCGTTCTTTAACTCTGATGAAAACATGAACATCAACAAAATTGGATACAAGGATTTCACCTGACGGCGGCAGGGTTTGCTTGAATGAGCTGCCCCCAAATGTTACATCAATGAGTGGAAGGCAGAATGAGGCGTTTTGTGTGGTTCCTTTGAAGTGCTGGAACACAGTGATAAGCTGCGTGATAAGAAACCTGGCCACTGTAACTTCAGCACACAGGACTTCAAGGTTTATGTAAAAATGGTCAAATTGAGTTGTTCCAGCAGCAAAATTGTAATAGCAAATGGGGATTTTAAACATGATGCAACCTACAATATCAAAGTGTCAAGAACACAAGTAAAAATGCATGAATGAAAAGCATGAAAAATACTGAATACATTATAAGCCCATGAACCAGTACCAGTAGAACATACTGTGACTAAGAAAATTTATAAAATGTGTAGAAAATACACTGAAAAAGGAACACGTTAAGATTGAAATAAGTGAGAATTGTGAAACAAAATCATGCTATATCTAGGATATTTAGTTATATTTGCAAATAACCACAGATATGGCTTTGGAAGAGTCACGTGACCACCAACAGTGACCGCACTGAAACCAAACACCACTCCACCAGCCACTTTGACTCTCTGTGTGTCTCTATTTTGCTGTTTATAGCCCTCTATTATGTTCTGGGTGCATATTCAGGATAATCTACTGTTCTAATGAACGTTTTACAGTTTGTTTTGATATAGCGCCATACAGAACGCCACGCACCACTGGAGAAGCGGGCTCCTTTTTCATCCTACAGTGGCATTAAATGTCTCAATGCCATCTGGAGCCGGGAGAATAAAAAACTCTCCTTTTAAAGATGCCCATTTTAATTGGTAAATATTTACTCGCAGGAGCTCTCGGTGGGCACGCACACGACTTCTAATGAAGCACTTTAAAGCCTATGGGTTCTCGCTGCTTCCTTTGAGTGCGCTTCCAAACAAATCCAACCTGCGGTCCAACCGTCGATAATAGTTGATAAGGGGCAATGAAACATGGCGCTGAACACCACGCTGAGCATGCAGTGCATAAAGGACGACTCCAGTACAATTACCGTGTCACTGTAATGATGATCTTTCCTCTGTGTCTGCTGCGGGAGTGAGCTTTTGTGGCTGTGCGCCGGTATGTGCTGTGTAAATCAATGTATGCCTGTACTTGCCTATAACAGTCTATTTATCTGCCTGCACCTCCAAGCTGCATGTGTCTAAGCTTGTGCGCGTGAACATGGCCGTACGCAGAGTGTGTGTAGTCCCAATACCTGCACACCGGGCCTGTGTGTGTGTGTGTGTGTGTGTGTGTGTGTCCATTAATCTCTGCAGCAGCAGCACGTTGCCTTGCACGCACCACATTCTATCCCTGACCCAGTATGTTGTGCAATCCTGCCTACAGCCTCATTCGTCTCCATCAGGGGACAGTCGAGGTTGCGACTCACCAAAGCGCAGTACGTTTCTGGCGGATCTCCACATGTGATGTTTGGGGGGTCGAGGGCCACTCGCAGGTACTTTGTCATATCGGTAGCTTCCGGCTGGCAGGCCATGTAGTCCCACGCCAGGCCCTCCTCTGTGTAGATCTGGGACTTACAAACGTCATAGTGTCCCCAAGCTGCTGGGTAATGTTGCATGGCATATGCCACGCTGGTATACGCAGCTTGCAGAGTGAACAACACGGGCCAAAGCATTGCTGCTCTTCTGTTTTAATGTGTCTGCTATGTATAATTTTTTTTTGTCTTTTTGCAGCTGCTGCTCAGTTACAAAAATGTCAATATAGATATGATTGGTCTACATTCACCAAAGCTTCAGAGGGTGCAGTGGAGCATTTGGGAACTGTGGCAGCATTTTGCTAGTTTCTGTGTTGTCGGTGGCCCGAGGCTACTGTGCGCACCCTCATTCAGTTCTTTTTTTGCGTGACTGAGGTTCAGCTTCCACGGCTGCCACTTCTGCCTGGCTGGTGAGGTGTGTCAACAAGTGAGCTTCTTCGAAAGAGTTGGGTTGTTGATGAAAAGGTCATCAAACGGTCAAATGTGATATGAAGGCAGAGCGGGAGTGACACCTACTCCTCTTAAGTCAGTGGTTGAGGGATGTCTTAGCTTGATCTTCTGTCAATCATGCTTTTCACCATGGGCAGCATCCTAAAGGAGAGAGGGAAAAGATAGTTTTGGTGAGTGCGAGCGCCACAGATCAGACACACGTACACACATGCACACACAAACATAAGGGAAGTTACTTTTTAGTCTTATTCCATATTATGTGCCCTTCGATAATAACCTTGCCAAAAGATACTGTATGCAATTCAAATTTTGCTTGTTCTGCAAACCTAATTAGGGCCCGAGCACTGGAACAGTGCGAAGCCCTATTGTTTTTGCTTCGTTTTTAGGCCCTCGCCCTCCAACGGAGAGAGGGACTATTGTTTTTGTACCGTTTCTTTTTCTTATTATTGTTACGTGTCGTTCGGCCTTAATTTGACCCCCTAAACATGCTCAAAAACTCACCAAATTTGGCACGCACCCCAGGTCCGGTGAAAAATTCGAGAAAATGGCAACTCGGACCCCCGAAGTGCAAAAATGGGCTCTCTAGCGCCACCTAGGCACACTAAATCGGCCGCTGCGGCCCACAGGAACATGATAGAAAGACCAAACCAACGCCGAAACGTAGGTCTCATCAAGGCCGAGATTTCACGCGCTCGCCCCCCCGACCTAAAACCAACAGGAAGTCCGCAATTTGCCTTTCAAAGTAAAAGTCAGGCCCCGAAATTGCGCATTGAACAAAATTTATCTCCTCCTAGGCCGTAAATCGTGGCGGCTCAAAAAGCTAATAGATGAAAGAGGATACAGTGCTGAACAAAAGTTGCTAAAGGTTTATTATTCATTCGAACCGTTTGGGATTTATAAGCCCTCGAAGTCGGCAACGCCGACTTCGAGGGCGTCGTTTTTCCCATGGAGTTTGGCATGAAAAGGCGCACACTTGGAGCTAATTAGGCCCGTGGCGTCTAAAGTAAACGTCGCACGGCTTCGAAAATTATGCCACACGAAAGAGGACGAAAATTCCTACAAAAATATGAAATTAATTTTTAAATTGGAACAAGTTTGTGGCCGCTGTGAGGACTTTTCGAACATTTTGGACCCTGGCGTCCTCTCCTCTGCACTCTGCCCGGTCATGTGACTCACTCTAGGTAACGGACAGTTCCGCAATACACACCCATTATAAACCGTCAGCAGGAGCAGAGAAAACAGTCAAACTTAAACTGCCATAATTCAAAAACGGTAAAAGATAGCAAAATGGTGTTAATACAAGAATTATAGAGCCGAGTCTTGTGACTCGTTTAAACTTCGAATTGCGTCTTTAACTGAAACGATGTCCGAGCGGCGTTACCTCAAACGGGTGTGGGTTTTTATCGATTTCTCCATTGGATTGAATGTACATTTCTCTGTCTGCCTGCACTTTGGTCTGATCATGACACAGCTGCCAGTACTCATGTATTAGGGCAGTACTCATGTCACTCACACACTAGGACATCCTGGGCCTTTCAAAATAAAAGCCCAAAACTCTTTCCAACTGAAAGCACAGAAAAATACCCTTACAAATGGGAAAAATGGATAAATTGTCTGCACTTCAGTGACATCGTGGCGGACCGGCACCGGTGCGAGGGCCGACCAACGCTGCTTGCAGCTTTAATTTATTATTATTCTTACGTGTCATTCGGCCTTAATTTGACCCCCTAAACATGCTCCAAAACTCACCAAATTCGGCACGCAGGCCAGGTCTGGCGAAAAATTTGATAAAATGGACAAACGGACCCCCTAAGTGCAAAAATGGGCTCGGTAGCGCCACCTAGGCACACAAAGGCAGCCGCTGCGGCCCACAGGAATGTGATAGAAACACCAAACCAGCGCCGAAATGTAGGTCTCATCAAGCCCTACAATTCACGCACTGACACCCCCCCTCTAAAACCAACAGGAAGTCTGCAATTTGCGTTGGAATGTTCACGTTCTCGCCCAAAGTTCCGCGTTGAACAAAATCTATCTCCTCCCAGGCCGTAAATGTCAGTGGCTTGAAAACTTAACAGATGACAGAGGACACAGTGCTGAACAAAAGTTGCTAAAAACTCCGTCATTACTCGATTCGTTTGGATTTTATAAGCCCTTAAAGTCGGAGTGGCCAGAGCCAAAACCTCATTTTTTCCCATGGAGTTTGGTGTGCAGAGGCTGACACTTGGCACTAATTAGGCCCCTGCAGTCTAAAGTAAAAGTCTGACGGCTTTGAAAACTATGCAGATGGAAAGAGGACAAAAATTCCTACAAAAATATGTAGTTTTGTTGTGGATTGGACCAAGTTTGTGGGAGCTGTGAAGAGTTTTCAAACATTTTGACTCTGGTGTGCTCTGCTCTGCACTCTGCCTGGACATGTGACTCACTCTAGCTGCCTCAGGAATGCGCAATACACACCCATTGTAAGAGCTCAGAGGGAGCAGAAAACACTCTCAAACTAAAACTGCCATAACTCCAAAACGGTAAAAGATAGCAAAATCATGTAAATGGGAGATTTATAGATCCGAGTCTCGTGACTCGTTTAAACTTTGAATCAAGTCTGTCACTTAAACAGTGACCGAGCTGTGACGCCTCAAAAAGGGGTGGGTTTTCTGGATTTCTCCATTAGATTGAATGAGGATTTCTCTGTCTGCCTGCATTTTGGTGTGATCATGCCACAGCTGCCAGTACTCAAGTCAGTCACACACTAGGACATGCTAAGGGCGCCATCTGCTGGAGGGGCGCTGCTAGTGGCCAGAGGGGCACCAGCAGCGAATGTCCTACCAGTGGGTTTTTGTTGGCGTCGTGTGTGTGTGTGTGTGTGTGTGTGTGTGTGTGTGTGTGTGTGTGTGTGTGTGCACGTGCGTATGTGTGTGTGTGTGTGTGTGTGTGTGTGTGCGCACGTGTGTGTGTGTGTGCACGTGCGTATGTGTGTGTGTGTTTGTGTGAGTGAGTGAGTGTGTGTGCCTGCATTTTGGTGTGATCATGCAGCAGCTGCCAGTAGTCCTGTAGGTCACACACTAGGACTTCCGCGGCCTTTCAAAATAAAAGCCCAAAACTCTTTCAAAATAAAAGCATCGAAAAATACCCTTAAAACTGGCACAAACGGACGAATTGTCTGCACTTTGACACGCGCGCCGTCCCCGACGTGCACGGGGGGGCGAGGGCCCGTCCAACGCTGCTTGTCTCCATTTGATTTTCATACAAAAAGCCCTATTTCCATGTGTCAAGTCACTTCATTTAAGTCACTGCTTTTTCAGACCGTCGCCTCTTTATAGCGGAATCTCGAGCTGTGTTTGTACATCGTCTTTTCACGAGTGCCTTCCAAGGCGTTTGGGAAATATTAAAGTAAAATTGCGAGACAGAAATGGTCTATTTGAGGGATTGTAGGACTCTCAGAGCTATCACAAGCCATCAGTCAGATGGCCTAACTCGTCAGGTAATGGTGCCTAGCAGCAGTCAGAGGAGACCTTCACAATCTCTATGGCTCAGGAAAAAAAAAAAAAAAAAAAAAACTGGCAGTGGCAGGGAAAATAAAATTGAGTAGCTATATACACCTACCTCTAACAGAGTAATGGCACTGTAAATAGGAGTTAAGTTACTGTTAAGTGTCAATGTGCTCAGATGGCCTGGGGTTTTGCCTTTGTCGCAGCTAGTTTGTGCTCCAAGGAAGTGGTTGTTTTCTGAACATTGTACTTTTATTTAATTTTCACATTCTGCCTATCTATTGCAAGGTTTTGCCCAACATGTGTGCCTTTTCTCTATGCCCTGATCATTTTGCAACACCCTGTTTCACATTCATAGGCGGGCACAATGAAATTGAAGAAATGCCCAGGACAAGCACAGTGATTCAGTTGCTAGTCACAGAGCAACTCTACTACAGCAGTTGTAGGTTAAATTCCTTGCCCAATGGCACCAAAGCAGTGCTTCCTGAGGCAAAGGTAAGTGTTATTCATTCACTTTCTCTGCCCAGATTTTCTCAGCCAGTAAACACATTTGAACCAGTACGTTTCCGGTCAGCAGCATTATTCTGTAGCCTTTGGGCTCCAGCCACCCCAGTGACTGGCAGAAAAATGTGACTGAAATAAAAATGTTCAAGTAACCTGGGGTTTTGTCCATGCTAGGAAGAGTCTGTTTATGGCTAAAGGAGAGGACAACCTCTGGCATTGTGTTTAAAGTACATTTTGGTTATCGAGTTCTATTTAGAAAGTGCAGTTAACAAACAACTTTTTTACATGAAAGGACAAGGATACAGGTAAGAAAAAAAAATTAAAAAGAAAGAAAGTGCACATACACAGCTCCCGTGCTCCTTCCCCTGCATATTTTAAACTGGACATCTTGTCTTAGAGCTAAAAATTGGGGCATTTGAATGGATTTTGACCACATTTCAGGCAATTACAGCCTTCCTCCTACCAGCCTAACACCCATTTTACAAAATGACCAGAGGCTGTGAAGGCTTGAATACATGCCAGATGTAATGAAAAATGTTCATCTTGAATTGCGGTGTTATCTCCACTGCAATTCATACCTTCCAGACCCCTCAAAATGAGCCATGTCAGGAGACGGGGATGGCAGGCTTGATTTGACAGACCTCTGGTGGGAGAAGGGGAGAAATGAGAGGGGGAGTAAAAAAACATGATGGAAGAGGAATTTTGGCTCTTTTTTTTTCCGCTCACGTCAATCAACGAGACTCTTAAGAGGAGGCCAATTACAAGTTTGATAACAGGGCTGGAGCCTGGAGTGATGAATAAGCCTTTTCTTTCATGGGGGATGCGTGCATCAAATTTCATAAATATAAATGTCAGTCTCTGGTCAGAAATGCATCATGATAGACTGCTATTATCTCTCATGCACACACACAGACACGCATGCATGCATCATTTAGATAAAACCCCCTTTCATAATACAGTGGTTGACTTTCATTATAAAGACAGTCTGATTAGGTACCAATGAACAGGGTGGTCGAGGTCGCTTATCTCACTTTATTTAATAGGGAACATTCAAAGCTAATAAGCAGCAGTGAATGGAGCTAACCACGGGAATATTGGCTTTTAATTCATAGACACAAGGCGAAATGAAAGGTAGACAGATGAAAAAAGGGTGGCAGAATAACTCATTGAACTCCCCTGAACAGATACCATTCTACATCAGAGCAGTACTAAGGTGTATGTGCAGACAGCAAAGGAAAAGAGTGCAAAATGCCAAATGTTTCTGGGAATGCTAGTTCTGCATACCCTATGGAATCTGACACCATTAGATGGCCCATCCACTGGCTTTTATTTTCAACCAACAATGAAAGGTTTATCTGCTGTAAGATAACAATGCAATTCTCCAGTATTGTTCTCTTTGGCCTGGTTTTCAGTTTGAACTGGGTCCACTTATGCTTCATAATATCAAAATACTTACGCCAAATATAGAAATCTATGAATACAGTAAAAAACAAAAAAAAAAAACAAAAAGCAAAAAAACAAATCATATGTTCTTGCTTTGCTTGAATGTCATTTGCACCTATAATTCCTAACTCAATGACCCTCACCACCCAAGAGGAAACTCAGGAATGTCAAAATTTCAAAGCGAAAAATATGAGGTCAGACTCTATATTAAAAGTCATCAATATTTGACCAGCTCTTCGTATGTACAGAGAGAGAGCTTAGAGCTTAGGGCGACTACCGAACCCTCTCTTTCTCCCTCTTTCTCTCTCTCTCTCTCTCTCTCTCTCTCTCTCTCTCTCTCTCCCAAACACACACACACTCTCTCACTCTCTCTCCCTCCCTCTCTCTGTCTTTTTCCTTCACTTGTTTTTGAAGCTTCTGAAACACCCCCTTGTGTCCGCTTGCATTCCATCCCCTGGGCCGCTCAAGCATGGCAGAGTGTTTTAAAAGTCAGCATGCAGCCGTGCCCTGTGGCTTATATTGGTTACAAACTCCCAGCTAGACTCTTAAAAACCGTTGCGGACGTATTCCATTCATTTTATAGTAATCCCTCTAAAGCGTGGCATCTCTCTCTGTCTCTGCCCTCCTCTCAGAGTGTGGCTCTCAGCGCCTATACAAGACTTTAAGCACCGGGGCAATGGGGAGGGGAACTGTCTGTGGTGCTGAAATACAGGACACCGGATCTGCCCCCATTTCCTTTTGCCCTGTTCCACACAGATTGATTTCCCAGAGCACGGCCTGTACCCTTAAACACTGAAATCATAGATTGCAAGATGACATGTTTATCGATTTTGATATAAAAATGGAAAGACATGGTGCGCCAGACTGATGCTCTCTCTGCAACAATTACCATTTTCTTGTTTCGCCTTTTGAATCGAGCACCTGGTCAGGATTTTGGAGGTGCGTGCACACCGCCTTGTTGTGTTTATTGATTCTGCTGACTTCCAACCAATAACTCCTGATCCATACCCAGTTTGAGCAGACCGTTGCTTTGTGGCTGGCTGATGAGTACAACAATAAACCGGGTAAAGCTTCCAGCCTTCTTCTGGCCAAGAACCAACCCTTCCATATGAGTCACAGTGGGATCAACTGGCAGGCAGGAACATGTCTGGACTGGCACATATTTGTCTCTCTGATTGTCTTTGTTTCCTTCATTCTCTTTCTCTGGCTCAGTCTCCCTCTCTCTTCCTCTCTCTCAGTCTCTTGTCCCACTCTTTCTCTCTCTCCCTTTGTGTTTCTCTTTCTGTCACCACCTCTCTGTTTCCTTATCTCTCTGTCTCTTTCTTTCTCTCCATTTCCCTGTCTTCCAATAGGAACCAAATTGCAGAATAAATAGGCACAAATAAGCACATAAGTAAGCACATAAAGCATGCAATTGCTGTCTAAGGGCTGAACATTTAACCAGGGACCATTATGACAGTCTAAATCACACTGTCTCACCTTTAACACAAAGACTGTCTGTGTGCTTTTGCAAGGAGCCTTTTCCTTGAATGTGAGGGTCTGTCATTGTGGAGCCAAGCCAGCCTATACCACCAACACGTATGAGAGGTGCTGCCATGCATTATTTAAAAGTCTTTTCCTGAAAGGCTAGCATGCAGAAATGCAGAACATGTTTCATACGCTCTGAAATTCAGGACATGTAAAATACATGCAATCAGAGACAGATGGCAGTACCTTGTGTTTATCCTGCATCAGAAGTCCCATAGCTTCAAATTTGCCTGGCCATACACCTAAATTACAGTGACCAGGCAAAGAAAGGACTCATTTGACATAACTTTCAGAACTGGGGCTATTTGACAGAGGCTTTGATTGCATTGCTATGGATCAGATTTTGCGCAGAGGCGAGGCACACCTATATTTGACTTTGGTGACCTGCTGCGCAACAGGTCAGAGTGACTGCATTATTTCTTTTGCTGAACGATGGAAACAAATGGGTATATGTGTGACAAAAAAACGAACTGAATTGGATACATTGTAGCCTATACGAATTAAGTTCAAATTAATATCTGTAATCTGTTATAGAACAACTGAAAGCATCCCCAACACCGGAAAACTCCTCAAAAAGGGAGAATATTGCATCTAAACTGGATTATTTTTTAACAATATACAACTGAGCCCTTTGTTCTCTATTTATTTAGCCTACTTCAAACCAGATGACTTAACGATCCGCCCAGGAAAACGGTCCACTGTAATTACACTGTTAGGGCCACAGTCGTAATTATCATCATCACGTAAGAGGCTGCACGCAAAATAAAAAATCCAGTAGTGAATAATCAAAACGCAGGGGTACTCACACATTTAAACGCGCTCCTGAAACGAGATGACCATTCAACAAGTTCTTCACAACAGAGAGCAGCTGCAGTCCGATTTTCATTCACATGCCTTAGATTTGCTCTTCTGTCGTTTAGAGTTTCTTGAAATTTCGCGTTACACAGCAGGGATGGGTGTGCGTAAAGCGCGCATTCAGGTGGAGAACGCCGCGTTTTTCGGTACGTCCCAACTTTCTTGTAAACTTTTAACTCTCACTAAACCCTTTCCTCCCAGATAGGGTTTCGGGACCCGTTCACATGCAGACCCTTTCTCTCAAGCTTTCAAATGCTGCCGAGTGCCGACTGGTGTCCAAATAGATTGTTTCATTTTACGCAGCGCTGCTCCTGGCGCAGTATTCATCGGAATGGCGCACGATAGGTACTTAAAGTAGCCCTGCAAGGGGTCCACAAAGTGAGCAGTACATTAAGGTCCATCGACACGTATTGTCCAGTTTTTTACAGCCCATCCTGTACCTACAGGAACTCTTCGGGTGGTTTGTATAGCTGTATTTCTCAGCCCAGCCGAGTTGTGAGGGGAAGAGGAGAGAGAGATAAGCAATCTTCCTCAAATGGAGCCACTAAGTCCAGTTACATATGAGCGCTCCGCCGGGTCCTAGAGATAATACTGACTTGGCTGTAAAAACTGACTTTTTCTACCGGACTTCAGTCACTGCTTTACGCGGCACGTTAAAGCACCACTGCAAAAATAAATCTACTTTAAGTCATTCAGTCTCATATCTCGAGCCAAGTCTTAACATCTGACTTTTTAAAGCAAATGTACCATCTTCCACTGGGCTGAGATGATCCTAATCTTTCTACATGCAAATAGATTTCATCCTAAGATTTCTGTCAGAGTCTACTCACTTTATCCTGCAATGGTCCGACTTATTTTAACATAACATTACATCTGGCATGCTTCAAGAAATTCTCTTGAAACACTTTCTCCTCAGCTTGTTTAGAGCAAAACGAAATTTTAACACCCCTTACAAGCCTCAAGAACTTCAGACTTTTTACAATGAAGGGACAGAGCAGTAATATTCACAGTCAGCCTGAATTAAATTTCTCAGTAAAGGCTGCGTTTCTTTCCACGGCAGCATTTATCTTCCCCTAAATAACTGCAGCATCTAAAAATATTATAATCATGTCGTCTCTGAAGGGCATATTAGTCATGGCTGTGCAATTATTTTCTTCGTTTTGTTTGGACAACACAACACTTGACAGTGTGCAGCATGATATCAGCTGACAATAGCAACCTATTATAAAGCACATCCTATTTTAAGTGTGCCATCCACTCTAGTAATTTTGTGGTTAAAAACATTTTTTACAATCTCATTTCAAAAGACACTCGGGACATGTGACGCCGTGGAGAGTAAACCCAAGAAAAAGTTAGTGGAGATAAATCTGTATGACAAAAAATAACAGTATACATCATAGTTCCAATGTAAGTTATGCGAGCATAAGTCTTTTAAGGAAAAAAAGAGAAACCTTTACTGGAAAACGTAATTCTTTTGGCTTATATTAGTGGTTGATATATTTATCACCGCCCGGAGGTCATAGTTTACCCGCCTTTTATTACCTCTAACATTAGCGCTGCTTAAGAATCGATCTTGTAGCTGCTCTGAAACCCCGAAGAAACGGAAAAGAGCTTACCTTCCGTCTAAAATTGTGGGCAAATGCGCGCCCGGTAAATACAAAGGAAAAAACACTCCTTGGGACGGAGAGTTGATGTAATATTCGCTGAATTTTGAAGGCAGAGCTGAAAGAATAACTACAGTAGGTGCGTCTACTGGGCTCCCTTGGCGAGGAGTCACAGATGTCACCCTCTCCACTACAGGGTGCCAAGCTGCACGGCAAACAACTGTGGTGACAGGTCGCTTTGAACATGCATTTTAATTTTGGTGTAATGCCAACTGGTGGAGATTTGCACGATAAGAACAACCGCGCCCAAGTGAAGGTCATCACAGCAATTGGCTCTATCACATCCCATGTCGATGCAATAATGATTTCGAAACTACACGGAGTTATTTGTGCAAGCAATAAGTCTGGCCTATATTCTCCATTCATACTTTTTGTTATGGGCGTGCGGAATGATTATGCTGCTTCGAGGAGACGCCGCTACACAAGGGGTAGGCGTTTCTTTGTTTGTAAACGGCTTAACGAGTCGCAAAAGAAGCGCAGAGGCAGGAGCAGCCGCCTCTGAAAACGCTGAATTTGACTTTTCTCAGAATAGACCTCAAGTCCACTGGTTTGACTGTGTTGTCCAGCTGCCTGCGTTTTCAGCACCCGGACAGCTCCCCAGCCCAGTGGCTTCAGTGCAACTTAATCGCACACCTCATGCTCCCGTGCATGGTGAAATAAGTCTGATGTGGTAAATCAAATATCAAAATGTTTTTTTTTTTTTTTTTTTTTTTTTTTTTTTAAAGCCCTTTGTAACGTCCGCTTGGAAATGTGCTATGCAAATTAAGTTTATTGTGGCTATAACAGCTTATATCATTCATTCCTGGTTCCTGGTTTATCCTCTCTTCTTTCTGTCATACATGCATCCTTTCATTTCTTCCTCCTGGCCTTCCCTCCCTTTGGAATCCATGTACCTAAATAGAGCATAACCACATACCAGACTATGGTGTCTTTTCCAAACTAACTTGCTTTTTTTCCCCCAGTCACTCTTAGTTGCAGAATTCAAGTCATGTTATTTGTGGCCAACAGTCCCCAAAAACCACCACAGCTGTATTGATTTATTGATATGCAGTGAAAGGTCATTAAAAAAAGTAGCAAATGATGCCATTTCTGTCCTCATAAAGGCTGATTTTTGCCAGGACCGGAGCTGAATGACAACAAGTCTCCCATCCCGCGGAGGTAAGTGGCTCACATAAGTGTCAGAGGGTTCAGCCTTTGCTTGGAGCGACTGCTGCTCTTGACATTTCCATTAAATCATTCATCCTGGAGAGACTACCTCACAGGCCTGACAGTCACATACAGTACATCACTCTGGCGCTTATTTGGATCATCAACACTGTACACGATGGATAGATAGATAGATAGATAGATAGGTAGATAGATGGATACTGATAATACAGTGGATAGCTCAGTTATGTTTACAATTAAGTGAACATGAGGATAATACTCCAAAAATATCCACCCAAAACCCCAAGTTAAAACAAACTAAAAGATGAAGTCCCGCAAACACAAAGTCACCTCTACACCAATTCATTTTGTCACTGAAAAGTGACTTTGTGTGTTTGCATCTTTGTCCTCTATTTTTTTTTTTTTTTTTGGCTCAACATGCCTCCTAAGCAATACTATAGCAACAACTGGTGCGACAGATTTCATGGAACTGATGTTTGCAAAACAGTTCAGGATGGTGGGAGTAATAGATGCAGCAAAAGACCCTCTCTGGTCATAGGGCACAAGGTCAGCTGAGTGAATCTTCAAAGCCTGCTTGAAATCACATCAGAGTCGGGCATTCCTCCATAGATATTCTGTGTTTCTCTGCGGTGCAGTATGGGTGTATAGAGAGGACGCAGAGGTGGAGTCTGCCCTCTCACCCTTCACACGTCCTCTTCCCCAGTGCCACCGAGAGCCCGGGCTGACAGAGATGGAGGGTTTGCTGTTTGATTCAGCTCCCAGGGGGCCTATTGATAGTTTCAAAGTAGAGTCCACCTGCCACCGCTTTAATCATCCGTGACCCCACCTGCATGTCGGAGGACTGCAGGCTGCAGGGGGGCGGGGGGCAGGATCAGGAGTCCCTTTTGTGTGTGCGTGCGCGTGCGTGACTGCATGTGTGTGTGGTGACAGTTGAGGAAGAGAGAAAAAGGAGAAGGAGACAGGGAAAGGGAGAGAGAGAGAGGGTAACGAAAGAGGCAGACAGTCAGAGAGATAAGATGAAGAAAGGGAGAGAATGAGTCTATCTACCCACTTTTCAACCCCCTGTCATCAAACCTTGTGTGGGTTGAGATATTCTCCACACTTGTGTTGAGCACTGGAATAACACTGTTTTGATTCCATCCAGCTCCAGGCTCCTCTTTTCATGAAACATTTCTTCCCGGTTAATATATATTATAAGTGTATTTAATCAGATTTTCCTCCAGAGGTGGAGCAGAGTGAATCAGCATGCAGGCGCAACTTATGGCTGCCAAATTAATTCAATTTATTCCAAAGCCTCTCTTAAGGCCAAGGTTGTAATTATGGCATGCAATTAGAGGGGATATAAATATTAGATAACTTCCACATTCCCTGTGAAAGTTAAACCAAAAGTTGTTTTTTTCAGGTGTTGGTGATTTACATAAAGATTCTTGGAGTGCTTCTGGCTATAATTAAAGCAGATTTCACACAAACCACTGACAAACATCACTCATCTATTGTAAGAGTTTTTGGAAAGAGGGTTGCTGTGACTGTTTACCTTTGCTGATTGCATCACCAGTGGCCCACTGATAATTAGAGTGAAACTTCTCCTTTAAAGTGACAAGTTGAGCTGCTGTGTGGTGACATCTGACAGTGTATCTTTTCACCGAGTGAGGCACAGTTGTGAATTTGAGTGGGTTGTTACCTCACATAAAAGTGACTATGTACAAGGAATATATGCCACTTTTCTGGAGAGTATGCCAATGCCACTGCAGTGCAGCTTAGAACAGGAGGTGATCAGGGCAAGGAAGGAGATTGGAGAGTCAGGGAACACTGTGGAATTAGTTGAGGCAACTCAGTGCATCTGTGCATGCATGTGTGTGTGTGTGTGTGTGTGTGTGTGTGTGTGTGTGTGTGTGTGTGTGCGTGCATGAGTGGCCATGTGTGGTGCAGGCATGCATGCTGGGGAAAATAATACTAATCTGAGACAGTTTACTTTGGTTTTGAAAGGATATTCAGCTTCTTGAGTGATTTGCATTATGAAATCTAACTCACTGAAATGACCTCTGTATCTTAAAATGCTTCCATTGTTGTAGCATTTATAAACATCAGAACATCAGCTGTTTATATTAATTTTGATCCACCGGTATAATTGCGGTGAACAAATGAGGCTGGTAGGCGGCATTAAGACCACAAATTATGACCACATTTCCCGAAACACCTTATTGATTCCTTTTGCAAAATCATGCTGCCGCTTATCGCTCTTTCTGCTCATGGATGTCACTCTGGATGCTTTTGTTTTCTCTTTTGCTTTACTGAATAGGATAAACATGTTGCTAATTCTTCCATCTGCCTTTCACTTGTTACAACATCTGTCATTGTGAAAAGCTCTGAGAGCTTTGGTTTAGTTTGCACTTCCTGTTGTGTGTCCAGTCCAGCCATCCAGCAGCTTTTGCACTGAATCTGATGTAAAATGTTGTGGAAAAAGCCGGCAGAGGCTGGCAGTGTTCTCGTCCGCGGCCTCATTTGTTTTCAGTTGTCATACTAATGTATCACGATTAATGTGGCAATGATTTATTGATATTAAAATACTGCATGCTTGAGCTTTAACAAATAGTGACAGGAGGGTGATGAGATGTGTTTTCTTTTAAACCTCAGGGGCTGGACTGGGATCCATCCATGAACTGAGAATTTAGTCCTGTGCTGGACTGTTCTGATTGTGTCCCCAGCCTATAAACAAACCTTTATTAAGCTACTGTATATTGTGCTTAGCTGGACCTGGCTCAGCAAAAACAATTGATAGGACTCAATACAATCTGAAGACAAATTTGGAATCAAAATATGACATTAAATATCAGATTCTGGGGAGTGTTTTGCCTTCTGAAGTAATTGTCTACTTCTTATGAGATCAGCTTTACATGTCCATAATAACACCTTGATAATTATAATTATTTTTTATAACTTTACCACTTAATGCTATCATTGTTATTATTAGGCTACTAATCTATGGCTGAACGATCCATTTTTGTGCAGTATGGTTTTCTGATTTTCCTGACTTTGGGTGCTTGTATTTATTTATTTTTTTGTCACATTTGATACTGTTTCACTGTCTTGTTATCTTTATTTTTTGTTAAATGTTAAGTGTTAAATGCCTAATTTACTCGCACTGTATTACTGTTGTTAAGGACCCCCTTGAAAACGAGATGGTACATCTCAAGGAGTGACTCCTGCTAAACAATTTCACACAGACTGTGAGGTGATGAATACCTTCTGAATATTTTGTGTTTGTATGCGTTTCTGAATTTATTTATTTATTTGTTTTATTTATTTATTTTTTTAAATATGAATCCAGGACGTTCTGCAGATCTTGGAAAAAATACAGGGGAAAGTCCCACATAAGGTAAAGTAAGTAAAAACAAATCCCAAATAAGCAGAAAGTCAAGAAGGTTGAATATTTTTTGAAGACCTGTATTGGTATTATAGATAGATAGATAGAGAGATGGATAGATGGATAGATAGGCAGACTGGGTATGTGTGTATGCACTTGTGTATCTCTGTATCTTCCTCTGTGTATACAGACTGTACTCTCTGCACCCCATGCTGGAAGCGCGAGTCCCTTTGAGTGGGTGGTACACTTGGTTTCTTTGCCAGGTATCTGAGCAGGCGGGTGGCACTTCAGCTGTACAAAAACCAGGGCATAGAAGCAGCTGGAGCCCAGAATCTCTTGCACAGAGAGAAATGGGCAGCATGCCAACCTCTCTGGGAGCTGTGCTACATTTCAAAACATGATGGATGACATGAGTCATTTTTAACCTTAACAACAAATAAGTTCATCAAAAGCTCTCCTCGCTCTCTGAGATGGGACAAAAAGATTCCTTTCGGGCCAAGTCGAAAATCTCAATCTAATGAGGTGATAAACTGTGTAATCTAGCCGTCCAAACAATGGGCCGAGTGACACGTTCAGATTATTTCCTGTCCTCTTCCTCCAGTAGATGAATGAGACAATGCTTTTGAGTGTTCATTTGTGGCTGTAAGTGGATAACTCATATGCGCCACAGGCTTATTCAAATTGTCATAATGAAATGACCTTGCATGAAAATTCTCTCCATATGAATGAACAAAAGAGCTTGAGGTGGCGCACCACAAGCTTCAGAGTGTGAAAAAAAATCTCTCGCTAGAGTGAAAGTGAAAAAGAGAACATTCCACTTGTTAATGGACTGGAGCAAACCTTGCATGTCTTTTGCCTTTGTTTTTTTGATTTTTTTTTCCCTGTCCTTTTTTTTTTTTTTAAATAGTGGCTGTTGCTGCGGTGAAGTGTTGATTCCGATAGCTCTACGTTTTGATTCACATGTCTACAAACCCATGTGAGCCTCTTGACATTTATTAGGTACGGCATGCCAAAAAGTCCACATATTCCCTGAGGTTCTTTCGCTGAGTCTTGACAAGGTTTCGAGTTTTTATGCGGTGCAGCGGAGAGTTGAGATTTTCTTGCAAGCTTTCTGGTGGATTGACATGCTTATAAACAGTGGGGATCTCTGCAGTTTGAGGCAAATTTACATTTCACATTAAAACGGCACAGCATTTGACCACAATAGGATAACGGCTCAGTGCCTTGATTATTGCCAGGGCGACATTTGGTGAGGCTGAAAACCTGATTACCGGGGAACCATGGGGTCAGTTGTTGGAGCACATCGTAAAGTTTATTGAATCTCATCTTTTTGTCAGGGGGAATGAAGAACGGATAAATAAATAAATAAATAAACACAAATCACCAGGACGGAAAGCATTCATCAGGCCAAGATACAGTTTCTTGGCTTGACATTCATGTCGTGAAGCTTCTCTGTAGAAGAAGTGTGACCACTACCCTACTTCCCAGAAGGCAGACCAATGATGGAATCTATCCCAGAATCAATTATCTATGAATTGGATTGTATTACAGAGAAACACTAGCGCTGAATATGTCTAGCGGAGGCACTCAGGAGACAATCAGCAGAGTGCAACCGCCCTACGCAGGTCGCATGTTAACACAGTTTAGCACAGACAAACGTTACCATTACCATTAATTAAAATTCCAAGCAACCATTCATTATACTTTGCTCGCTGGCACGTGCGTCGCTCTGTTCTATAGGCGCTGCCATGTGAGGCCTGTCTTGCAAACATGAAGCCATTAATTGATTAGAGTTTTTCTGCATTCTGCCTTATTAATCACCTGGTTATAAATGAAGCCCACGCAATCGGCGCGAAGCATGTGACTCTCATACATCATGCTATTTGTGTCTGTCATGTTCTGAGCGGTTCATTATTTCCAACATGGACCATTGGCAATCGACTAGGTGGTCGCTGACCTCTACCTAATCTACTTTTGATTGAGGCTAACGTGTTTTGATGTGGAGACTGCTGAGACCATCGCCGCCTGTGAATGCAGAAAAAGAGGATTAGTAAGTTACACTGATTAATAAAGTGAAGATGCGCTCAACAGCATTGGCAACAGCACATAATGCACAAGTCTGTTCAAATGTAAAAAATAACACTTAAAGGAACAGTTCATCTAAAATACAAGAAAAAGACAGAGATTTTACCACTAATTCCTCATGCAGTCAATCAGTCCAGTAGTTTCTGTGTGTGATTTGGTGAGGTTTCTACTCTGAGTACCAGGCTGGGAGGGACATTTTGCTGTGGTGCTCAAATCGGTAGAAATTTGTGTATGTGAAAAAAAAAAAAAAAAAAAAAAATCCACAGCAACAGCACTTTCCAAAAACAGTGACACAGATACCCGGCGTAAGCCACAGCCCTCGGGGGCGAAGGAGTTTCACTGGGAACTAGTTTCTGCCGAAGAACACAAGGCAAACTGCATCTGTGTCTGAGTGAATCACAAGCAGATGGATATGGAATGAAATAAAATAAATAATGAAGTGGCTTGTTGTTTTCGAGGTTCAAGGTTCAAGGTGGCTTTATTTCATCCCTGAAGCTATCAGACGGGCAGACTGTGCATGTAAAGGGGACAGCTCCTTCCTTTACACTAATTTATTCACTTGCACTTGCACCTGTTGCGTGGCTTCTAACTTATTCATTATGGCATTTACGAGGCAATGGATTTGTATGTATTTATTTATTTAATTATAATGGAAATGTTTCCCCTTGAATGTGTATGAATAATGTATGATCTCTGTGATTTTTTTTTTTTTTTTCTGAAACCATTTGCCTTAACTTGCCCCTTGAGGGATAAATATAGTATTTGATCTTAAACTGAATTGAATTAAAATAACGTTGTGTGTGTGTGTGTGTTGAATGAACTGTCCCTTTAATGTCTTAATAATGGGTAACAAAGGTTTCTGCAGGTGAAATCACTTCAATCAACTTCAGTAAAATTGTCCCAGCAACACTTTATCATTAACAAATGGCAAATTGTTAGTTAATTAAACTTGTTGTTTTACAGTTAACAAACAATACAGTGATAATTAATAATCTCTACTTATCAGGGTAATAATTGCTTTGAAAACCATCTATACACATTATTTGGGTGGCTAGTACAAAGTTGGGTATTTTTGGGATATTTCTAATTAAGCTGTTGAAGCTTTCGACTTCTAACGGTCTGTGTCCGCTTGAATCCTAGAATCACCGCTTGAGGCTATATTCATTAACTAATTATTATAAGCATAATATTTATAATAGCCATCCAATAATGTTTAGAGGTAGTTTACAAACCAGTTATTACCATTTAATAAAGTGTTACAAATATCGGGTACATCTGAAATGTTTGCAGAAATTTAACAAATGACCTCTTAAAAGCTTATAAATCACTAGGTAATTATTAACACACATTTAATAACTGTTACTAAATTGTCTATTGTATAATATATAAACATTATTATTTATCATTTCATTGCTTAATTAACTATCAATTTACCATGTATTAATGATGGTTGTTATAAAGTGTTACCCAGCTCTGGGTCAAAAGGCCTCGCCATGCTCATTTGTGTATGTGGCAAGAGGAAGTGGAACAGTTGTCCCGACTGCCACTATGTATAGGCGCTGACGTGCCTCCAGCTGAGCGTTGCATCAGAAACTCTCTGTGATTAAAAGTAGAGGAGAAGCAGAATTCCGATTGGAATGTCTCAGCCACAACTTTTCTGGCGCTTTGCTCCCGCAGACTTTTATGTGGTAGACAACTGTCATCATGTTTTTTCTTCTGCCAATCTCGTCTCCCCCAAAAACACGATATTTTGGGAGATAGGCTACTGTATTTTACAGACTTATTCGCTCATAGAGTTCTTCGTTCTCTCCTATACTATCGCTGACATCCATTGTACCTCTTAATTCATTCCACCCACCCACTTTCGCACACAGGCGGATACACGTGTGCACAGGAACCGGCACGCACGCACGCACGCACACACACATACACACGCCCCCAACAAAAATACACATATTTGTAAACACAGCCACAAACAGATGCATCCGCTTCACAAGTTTCCTGCTGTTTCCTCTGTTCCCCAAGCTCCTTGAAGTAACCTTTCTCATTCCGAGAATCTGCAATGCAGGCTGTCTTCATTTAGGTGGTTGTTGGGTGGGCAGGGTAGGGACTGCATTATTTATGATGAGGCAAACCAGCAGCAAGTGACAGGCACCAAACAGACACGGAAACAGCCCCTCATACCAGAATGAAGCAATCAAACACAGTCCCCATGCATTTAGTGACGCCTCATGACACCTCTATTCATTTTAGACATAAAACATTGCCTCCCTCCCTGCTGAGAGCGTTGGAGAGGACAAAAATGAGAGGCGTCTGAATCGGAGGTCCTGAGGGAGCGTGCTGACGTTTCTCCCCAAACGTTGGTGTAAAAGTGTTGTGGCTGGTTTGTCAGAAAAGAGAGGAGTGCACAAGAATGATGATAAACATCTCCCCAGATGAACAAGGACACCCCCATCTCCACTCCTCATCTGGAGGAAGCGTCCTCCCTCCAAAAAAACAAAACGTCACATCAGCGCCGAAAACAGGCAGCCGTCTCCTGGATAGAGATGGATCTGTGGAATTCATATTACAATGCAAATAGCACCTATCCATTATCATCCACGACTGGATCCTCTTTGTTTGTCGGGATTTTCATTAATCCTAGAAGCCGAGGAATGGCTGACTGACAGAGACCTACTTGTGATGTTCATGTTATGGAAAATGAATAAAGCATGAAGGCGAAGTGTTTGGGTGCAGACCGGGCTTTGTGAAGTAGACAGGGATGGGTGGAGGGATGTGGTGGGGGTTGGTTGAGCAGGGGGTATGGAGGCCACAGGGTCTACAGGCCAGGTCTGCCGAGAAATCCTCAGCTCTCCTTCAGTATGCAAGGCAGGCGGTGGAATCCAGCGAAACCTCTTAAATATTAAACGCCAACCACCTGCAGTTTTTCTCCCTCTTTCTATTCAATAATACAGGGCAGCCATCGAAGCCCTGATATTTCTGTGTGTGTGTGTGTGTGTGTGTGTGTGTGTGCGTTTGTGTGTGAGAAAGAGAGAGAAAGAGAGAGAGAGAGAGAGAGAGAGAGAGAGCGATGGTTGCATAACACTGAATGCCATAAAACATGTTTGCAGCAACATGCACAGAATTATCCAGCCGTAAAATATTTTCTGATTTGACATTTGAAATCTGGCTTGTCAGCGCTCGTTTACTATCAAATCACAATTGTTGGAGCAAAACCACACATGTGCAAAAAGTTTTTTTTTTGTCAGGAATGAAGACGATCTTGCTTTTCTCAGTTATTCCCATCCCTTTTTATGCATCCTATCATCGCTGGGGTCAATTTGTCCCCGGTGAATGTGTAACATCCCTAAAAACATGGTTAAAATCATTTTTTAAAATTCATATTTCATGACTTTTCCTAATTTCATTTGGACAAGAGGGTAAATGTAAAGTAAAAATGATATGTGTTCAATGTGCTGGACACATTTGGTACCCATGGGTGTTTGTTTGGGGTCATTTGACCTACAGGCTGTTTTAGCTGTATATAAAACACATAGGAAATGGCAACATTTTACACATATTTTTAGTTGTTTTGGATGACACTGAGGAACGAGAAGATGCCATTTATAATCGTCAAAAAACGTCCCTCTGCTTTAGGGCCCTCACCTAACATAACCACACCTGTAGTGGTGCAAGATAAACATGATTCCTACAAGAACTTTGGTGTATAAGGGTGGGGGTGTATGTTTCATTTAAGGTATTTCAGTGTCTGATGTATAAATGTGAACAATTTGTATTATAATTTATTTATGGATGTTTAAATAGCTGGGGTCAAATTGACCCCAAATGATTAAAAAAAATGTAAATTGAAGATGACAGGAGGGTTAAATAATGTAAATTGGGTGTTTTATAGATTTTAATACCAAGGATTATGAAATTCACTCAACTTTCAATTCAGCTGAAAAAAACAGAAGAGTTTCAGCTGGCTATTTTGCCCCACAAAATCTGCTCAATGAGTGCCAGATCAATAAAGATACAGTGTTCGCTGGAATAGAAGTCCCTGGGCGAGAAAGCTTACGTGCAACGTAATTTTAGCAGAGGCCACTGCAGCCCATTGTCTTCTCCGCTATTGTGCACAACAGAAATATGCTTTGTAGCACAAAACACACATTCCCCAGATGACTGGTTGCCAGGGCATGCCTTGTAAATTCTTCTAGCTGGAAAGAGAATGAAAACTCCTTAACAGTGCAGTAATTGTGTATCAAGCCAAAAAGTCTCTAATGTCTTTCAAACAACTTCATTCTCTGTGTCCTCGCATGGATGAAAAAAAAAAAAAACAAAATTTGAATTTTCCAAAACTTGCTCCTGGGGATGTGGCACCAGTGCAGGGAAAGTTTCATCTGTGTACATATTACTTAAATAGATAACCACAGGCTCTTGAATTTGACAAGTAGATAGTATAGTTTGTTGATCTTTTCATTCCCAGAATTGACTTCAATCCCCAAAATGGATTTGGGTATTTCTCCGGAGGCCCTGTGTTGGCCTCATTTCCTGATCAAAAGAGTTCTCCGCTCCTGTCTGGGACAGATCTGGGATTAAATGGCTATCTTTGATGACTCACTTAGCAAAATTACAACCCTGTCTCTGAAGATTACCCTCCTGGTTGTTTTCTTTTCCTCCCTGTTTCTGAAGTCAGGTCAATTAAAAAACTTAATCTTTAGATGTTGACTTAAAAACAGATCATTTTGGTGTAGTCCTCAGATAAACTGATTTTGTCTTAAATCTTTATCATTATGGATTACAATAAGCTAGGCCCAGCTAGGGATGAACATGGGAGTTTTACTTCCACTAAGAGCTATTTATCACCGTGATAAATTAATAAAAATATCATTAATTAGCACATACACACATACATTATTTATACTTGATTAAAACAACCCAAGATAAACAAGATGAAATTAGATCTGCACTTTTCATATTACATATGTATATATATATATATATATATATATATATATATATATATATGAATGCATATCATTTCACACAGTGGTCACCCCATGCTGCAACAAGAGGTAATTGTATGGATTTTTAGGACTTCTAATAATCACTAATGCACGTAGCATGTGACTGTGCTGTGTGAGAGAGGCGAAACATCTGACTGAGTCCAGCTTTCTGTGAATGGAGGGCTCACCTACTGTTTTTCAGCAGACATTTTTGTATTTTGCTGTTAAATTTTGCTCCATGTCTTCCTGTGGGCAGAGGTTTCCTGCCAGTGAGCTGGACCCCAAACCAGAACTTGATTTGGACAAACAGGGCAAATCTACAGTATACTGTCTCAATTAGAGTGCATGGGATACTGCTGCGGCAGATAACACAGATCATTTTTTACACAAATCTTGCAAAGTTCAGATTTAAATTAGATGATTTAATTTCCATATACTGGTAAAAAGCAAAAAAAAAAAAGCAAAAAAAAAAAAAAACTTCTGTCCTGTGCAATGAGTCACTTCCATTTTTTAAAATGAAATAATTGAGCAATTTCTTGGCACGCTTCACTTTGTCTTTCTTGGGAGCTAAACGGAGGGCAGAAAATAAGGGTCCTGGGAGATTCGATGCAACTGAAACAGAGACTGGCACACATCTGAATGTCAAAGACGTGAGAGAGTATATCCATACCCCCGGTGAAGCAGCAGACAATGAATCATAGCAGCAAACTGTCTCTACTCCCAGCCAGTGCAGGGACAAGGGGGGCTAACGAATGGAAATTAGCTTCCTTTAGGCTTTATTCCTTTCTAATATTGTGGGTAGTCTAGAATCAGTAAGTGTCTGGCAACCAGTGGGAATATCACGCTACACAAAAAGCTTGTGCCTACAAACACAGCGTTCACAGAAATCCATTACATTTTTTTTTTTTTTTTCAATTAAGCGGCATTGTTTTACATCTCAGAGCCCCTGAGGTCACAGCCTGGTCTCACTGAATTTTGCTATATAGTGACTAAATGTAATGTATACATTTGTGTACATGGACATGAATTGTCCATTATTTATTTATTTTTTTTTTTTTTTGTGATAGTCGGCACAACGTTCAAACTAATGTGTTTCAACTGGAAGTATGTTTTGCCTGTACTGCATGCCGTGAGGTGGTGTACAGTGTGAGAAAGTCCAGGTTAGGAGGGAGCTGTGGTGGCCGATGGGTCAATGTTGCCATTACCTTTTCCTAACCTTAGCCATGACCTTTCTCTAACCTTAACCATTAACTTTTCCTAAATTTTGCTATTACCTTTCCTAACCTTAACCATGACCTTTCTCTATCCATTACCTTTCTTTAACCTAAACATTACCTTTTCCTAACCTTAACCAAGTTGTTTTGTTGGCTAAAGCTGCCACAGTTTACTTAAAAATCACGTTCAAAGGAAAATTTGTGTTTGTGGACAGAAATTAAATTCATGTCCATGTGCATGAAAATTTCATGCCCACAGATGTGAGTTTGTAGCTTAAAATATCACTATTGCATGAACTGCTGTGAGACAATGTCGACAGGGTCAAAATAAGATGTCATATAGTGCATCTTTTGTTTCTTTCCGCTTACATCTCACAACAATTTAAATTATTGACTTTTTTTTTCCCTTTGTTGGATGAGAGGAATCATGGCGGTGTAGAAGTTATATAAGTAGTCTGGTAAGCTTGTAAGCTTCAGCTTACGGCTTCAAATCTTTCACTGACAGGAAAATTCAAAATTCAGGCCTCTCCATAAGCATCTGCTGCTAAGGTGTTAAGGTGTGACAGCAATTTTTTTGCCCCCTAGATGCTGTCTTTTGCTCTTACAGAGACATATCTATCTATCTATCTATCTATCTATCTATCTATCTATCTATCTATTATTCTTTTACAGATAAGACATACTATGACTCCTTTTGTGGAGAAAAAGTGCTGTAAGTCCTTAATTTATTAAAGGTTGCACAAATTAGTCCGGAATGCAATATGTTGCAGCATATGTCCAACAGTCATGTAGAGTAAACACAGACACAACCTTTCCCCCTCATATTATGGATTCTTGTCCACAGGGAGTGTGGTTGTAAGCATTCCATGAAAATGTAATGAAATGCTTTTGTTCCATTAGACTTTTATACTGTAGATAGCTCCCCGGCTCCTGGTGGGCTAAGACAGCACTGTGCCTTTCTTTAACACTCAGATTCTGCTGCCGTGATACATATTTGCTGTGTTATTTACATTTCATAAGTGTGAAGGACCTTTGGGATGCTATGTGGCAGCCTATGGAGCGCATACTGTGTAACAGTGTGGGTGTATTGTGAAGAGACACCGACATGAAGGAGTAAAAAACAAGGCGAAATCTCAGCAGGAAGGGACACTTGTCTATTGAGTAACTGTCAACAGCAAGCCCAGATGGAAAAGCAGAAGGAAATGACTTCCTGATTCAAACTAATGCGGGACGAGAAGACACATTCAAAAGAAACCGTAAACACTTAATATGCCATAAGTGTAGGTTTTGTGAGCGTTTCTCTCATAGCAGTCATTTGATAGAGAACGAAGAATGAGCAACCCTGACATGCTGACAGTAGGCTGAATTCACAGCCACCTTTGCTAGAAAGACCATTTCCCAGCGTCGCAGCAGTACATTATGTCTCAATGAGAAGTCAACAATATCCCCTTTAATGGTGCAGTCCATCAATTTCCCAAGCAACTGTGTCATCCCAGATCTGTGCTTGAGTGTTAATCCCTTTTAGGGGGGGGGCATTTCTGAATGTGGCGCTCTGTTGATGGGCAATAAAGCCTTTTCTTGGGTCGGGCTGATAGTGGTAACCAGGCCCAACAGGGGCACTATTAGGGCGCATTTCAACGTCGCCGTCATGTCATTGTGTTGCCTGACAGCTGTGAATGGCAGAGACAGAGAGGTCACAACGCTGAATCTCATCCCTTCTCTGACGAGGGGCGAGCCGAGACACGCTCACCTCTGTCAAGGCAATCCAGAGCGCCGCTGAAAGATAACTGATACCTGGGCTTTAAAAGAAATGAGAAGGAGAGCAAGGCTAGGGCATCATAATCCCTCTGGAAAGGTTTTCCATCTGTCACAAACGGTGGTGACCGGGCTTGGGTAATTTCCCCACAGGATTTACAGAGAACATTAAAAAAGGAGCCGAGTAATATCCCCACCTCAGAGAGGCTGGCAGGCAGACAGCAGCAGCACTCGCAGGTATGGAGGGTTATGAGGATCCACCCTTTTCATTTCGGATGAAAAGCCGGGGCATATGTATGAACCGTTTGCTGGGTTTGCATCAGAGGATAGCTTATGTTTCAACAGGTTTGTGGGGATCTGCTTTTGCATTACTCCCATCCAAACGTGTACATTGAGCTATTGACAACACGACAGAACAATCCCACAATAATGTGTCGCCACCCATTTTACGAAAAAACAGAAAAAAGTACCAGACAAGTTTTCACGAGGTAAATTGTTCATGTAACTTAGTTGATTTTATGTTCCAGTCATTTTGTTTACAGAGGTTGTATCTGTCCTCTCACAGCAAGGCGCTCGTGGTCGTTTGATTCCCAGCCCTGTGACGAATTTGGATGTTTTCTCCATGTTTGTGTGGCTGTCCTCTGGGTCCTTCAGTTTCCTGCCACATTCCGAAGCAAGCCCGGTCGATTGGAGACTCTAAGCTACCCACAGGTATGAATGTGAGTGTGTGTGTATCTGTGTTAGCCCTGTGATGGACCGGCGAGTTGTCCAGGGTGTCTCCCCGCCCTCCACCCAGCTGCATGCTTCAATAGTCTCCCATCTACCCTGACCATGAGAAGGATTAAGCTCGTAGGAAAGACAGCGTGTTAATTAATTCTCTCTTATACAGCTATAAATCGCAAATCACAAAGAGGTCTAGTCTAAAACAAAACAAGTGCCTGCTATTTAAACTGATTAGACACCTCATTCAGCCTCACCTGTACACTCTCTCTTACCTCAGCTAAAACATAAACATGGCTCAGAATAGTAATGAGAGCAACAGTGCATGGCCTTGAAATTATGCCTGTCTGACACTCACCCTTGAGACGCAGTTGAACAGTTCAGCGCTGAACTAGAGCGGAGCAGCATCAATGAATATGCACTTTGACTAGGTGAGTGGAAACCATAACCCCCTCAGCCAGGGTTGCTGACAGCCTCCTGCTGTTCGGCACTTGACTTGTGGCAGCTTCCAAAGTTTTTGTTTTTATTATGGATGGCAAGTTTTAGTGGACCATAAGCCAGGCCACTGTGAAACTGAAATGAGGTGTGTGGGTGGCTCATCCTCCTTCGCTGCTCTATTGATAATTCAGACTTTAACTGAAAGGGAAGCGATTGGTAGTCGCAGTAACATCTTCCATCATCGTCCAGTAGTTTTTTTGGAGATGCCATGCACAATCTCAGGAGCTACAGCTCTGTGGGGCTGATTCACACATGGGACAGCAAGTAAATGCAATGACTGATAACCCTTTATAGGGCACTCATTGAAATACTTTGAAATTCAAAAAAAAACAACCCTAGACTGTTATTAGAGAACATGACAGGACTTTATTGCTTCTATAAAATGTTTCTAAAATTTTCATTTTGTAATAGAAAATCAAAGCCATTGAGATTGGTCAAATGCCACAATCATGTGACCTGGGATGTAGAGCGATCTTTGCTGATTGGCTGGATGAAGACCAAATGATTATTGAACTAACTGAGACAGGGGATGGGCCTGATATGTAAAATTTCTGAAATTACCAAAAATAGTCACTTGCCCTATAAAGGGATAAGGAGCTCTGTCTCCTAAAAATTAAATTGTCAGCTAAATTGCATTTTCAATTATGCTTTGTGGGGAACGGATTTTGTTGGGGATTACATTTGTTTGGAGCATTTCACAAGAACATTTGTAATCCCTTTATGCCTAAACTTAAGCTTTCCCTAACCTTAGCCAAGTTGTTTTTATGCCTAACCTTAATTTTCCCTCACCTTAATTAACCGGTTTTGGTGGCCAAAGGTAACGAAACTGGCTAAAGTGCCACCTGACATGAAATACAACATATAATGATTAGAAATCGTTTTGTGATGCATCACACACAAATGCAATCCATGAGAAAATAACCCCAAATGTAACGAAGCATGCAGATTTTTAGGAGACTGTGTTGTGATGGAACGGAAAATCAACAGTTCTCTCTGCTTTTAAAGGTTCACATGCAAATTTGCTGAGTTTATTTAGACTAAATGATGATGTTTTGACTCAACAAAAAACATGGAATAAACAAGTAATTTGAGTATATGATAAAACTGGATACTGAAACTTTATTAAACGTAATTAAAAGCTGTAATAAGGCAGGTTGTTTTTCAGTCCCTCAAATTCTACATTAGTGGTAAAATATAAAAATGCTGAAGTCATTGTTTCAGTGCTCGTTACTGGTGTGCAGCAGTATTTTGATCCCTCTCTTAGAAATAAAGTGTATAAAATAAAGGGGGGAAAGAGGGGGGTGACTGTAATGCACTGCACTGTAGGGCCTGTCACAATGAACAGAAACTCAGTGGAGCGCGAGGAGAGCGGGCCAGAGGGGATGTGGAAGGGAGGATTGGGGCTAAGTGTTATGCGGAGACAGGCGGTGACCTCGTGGGAAAGGTACACACCATCCCAGTTCATGAATTGGCTCCAGATGGGAGCTGGCAAGCGGGAAAAGCGGAAGAGAATTGTATCGACAAGCGGTGCCCGAGCGAGGCCATTAGCCACGTTGCCGAGTCACCGGGGAAAAGCTCGCTCACTCCGAGATTTCGCCTCACCTGAGTGTTGATGTGGGCTCGCTCCAGCCCACAGACCCACATGACAAACGCAGGGGAGGAACCCCAAAACAAGGTGCTGATGAGAAAAGCCCTGCAACGCCTAGCCCAGGGAGTGGATTGCAATGATGGTCTCACCTCTGTGCTGGACTCTGTCCTTTTAATGAGATTATTACAAGGTTCTATTACTCAAGTGACTTGTTTTGCCCTTCCTTAACTTTTTTTGATTCACGCTACCTGTTGCTGCTATCCGACAACTGGGAGGCTATTATCACCTCAGCAGGGAAGCAACAGATCTTAAGCTGAGCGTCAGCTTTCTGTCTGCTGAGAAGGGAGTTTAAGAGTCACTAAAGTGGGAGTTTTACAACTTATCATCCGAGTTCGTTAGCTTCACCACATCCTTTAAACAAAAGTAGGAAGAAGAGACCTTCCCTTGACACCACACCAAGCTGTGCTCACCACCTGACGCAAACACACACCAGCCAAATGATTAGAGAATTAGCTCTTCAAAGTTGTGTTATGCAACCATCGGTCTCTCTCTCTCTCTCTCTCTCTCTCTCTCTCTCTCCCTCTCTCTCCAAAGTATGATATCCACCATTTGGTAAAATTACTCTGATTTTATACATGCAAGAGATACCGAATGACAAATTTAGGTGATGTTTTTGTTCCAATATGTGCATTTTACTGTATATCACATTTTGGAATAAACCTTGAGATATAGCTGGGAAAACAACTCCCTCACTGTGACAACACATTACAATACTTCAAAGAAATTGATAGAGCCCCGAGTGTTGAAAACCATCTGACAAACTCTAGTTTATCCTGTATCAAGGTCATGCAGCAAAACAAAAAACTTTTTTTTTTTTTTTTTTATTGAGCAAACACTTGGCAGAATACCGGTAAGTCAGCTCTATCCAGCGTATTGGAGGATTCTGAAATAACAATATCTTGACACCTGAAGGATTACTGTCATTGTCAGGTTTCCCACTTCACAATGAGAGAAAAGTAATACCTGATATTTCATCTCAACAAATGGGAATAAGTTATACAGCAACGAAGGAAGCTGTTAATGATCCAATTTCCCTCTGATGTGAGGACGTCTGCAGCGTTTTGTACCTGGATGCTGTCAACCTGTCGATGTGTGAAATAAATGATCAGATGAAAATGGTTGCATTCCCATTTCAGGAGAAGCATGTTCACTATGTGGTCACTGGCTAGCCAGCGGTTACCAGTCACATTTGTTTATACTGGTATTGCTATTTCCCATCCACTCATTCTTGTCATATATTTTGTGAATTAAAAAAAAAAACCCAAAACTCAGAGCTATTCTTAAGCAAGGCCCCACAAGAAATGAAAAACTGACATTGTTGAGAGTTTAACAAGATGTTACAGGCCATCGCCATCTTGTAAAGTGAGCATCCAACTGCAGTCCCCACTTTTTGACAGTGGTGACAGACTGTGATGTGGCACTCGCCTAGCAGTGCTGAGAGAGGCGTCTATTCTGATCAGCTCCGCTTGGAGCAGGATATTTGGAGTGAACACTGTCAAAACCCTCCGCAGTCCTCATCTCAGCTGAAGACAACTTGTGCCACAGCACATCAGTCAAAGACAGGCCTCAATACCTCTGTCGCCACTGGAGAAAATTTGGTGCGGGAATGTGAATACATTAACAAAAAGTTTGCGGATGACATTTTTCTTTAGCGTGGAACAATACATCTGGGTAGACAAGGTTCACTCAATTTTTAATAAACTCCACCGCAGCAGACATTGTAAAATGAATAACAGGAGGTGGAGATAATCATTTTTTAAATTCTGTCCTGAGTACAGAGCTTAGAAAATGTCTCTGGGGTTGTTGGCTTATTGTGGCAGAACATATGGACACAGAGGCTTTTTTAACTGTGTGATTAATGGTATAGGAAAACAAGAAGTGCATTGCATGTGTGTGTGTGTGTGTGTGTGTGTGTGTGTTTGTGTGCGCAGACGTGTGTATGCTTGTGTCGGTCCCTATCCATCTTCATGTCAGTGTCTCTACATGAGTGTGTTTGTGTCTCTCACCTTTCACATATGGATGTGTGCACTGTGTTTTGCCTTCTCTTCCTTGTCTGTCAGCCTCTACAGTATTTGCTGGTGTGTGCATGTGTGTGTGTGTGTGTGTGTGTGTGTACGTGTTTGGAGTCTGACTCTATAAGCCAAGGAAGCCAAGGGACTTGTCAGGAGGTGGTTGCCCTGGTTTCCTTAGCAAGAAAGATGAGCATCCAACGCACAACCTCAGAGCAAAAGACCAACCCACTTGACTGTAGAAAAGAAAAATAATCATCAGGAGAAAAAAGCTCCTGCACCAGCAAAAAAAAAAAAAAAAAAAAAAAAAAAAAAAAAAAAAAAAAAACACCACCAAAGCCAATCTACAATATGCTCACCCTCAAACAAAATGGTTTCTCACACACTTTGACAGATCTGATAGTACTGTCACTAATCAACCCCCTCTTCTCCTGTCATGTACCTTTACAGTGAATCAGGCTGCCTGCTTGACTTATCATCAATCCCTATCTGATGGTGAGCAGCCATTGTGACAGAGGATTACAACTCTGGCATACTCCGATCGCAACGCTCTCTGTTGGCTGATGGATGGGGCACGGGCTCCTTGGGCCCCGCTAAATGAATTAGGGAGGCCTGAGTAGCTACATTTTTAGCTTCATGCACTGAAAGCACATTATACTGAGCCGCTGAAAGCCCTGAATACCTGCTGGAGTTCGCTATGACTGTTTGGCTGCCATCAAGTACCCACAGAGAGGTCGGAGTGGAAGAGAGACTGCACCAGAGAGAGAAGGAGTGGAGGAGAGAGTGGCTGATGACAGCAAAATCGATTAATTGAATGAGTGGACAACTCTCGCGCAGATCCGGTTGCACTGCTGTGATAAAACAAAGTGCACATTATGTTTTAAAATGAGTAAAAAAAAAAAAGGAGTTAAGCTCCTAGCGGCCCAGAGATGATCGCTGGTGCTCTCGCTGCTTCACATCTCTCGTGGTGTGGAACCTCCATGTGGGCTCTCGGCACTGCGCTGCAGCTCAGACAGACACCCAGGCACCAGAGGAAGCCTTTGCTTCTCCCCCCATGAGATTCACATCCTCCATCAATATTTGAGTTTGTTTATGTTTAGCATTTTCACTGTATAGACCACGCTCAGGGTAAGGTATTTTTTTTCTTATTTATTTATTTATTTATTTTTTGCTCATCTAAGATCATGTTTTCATAATGTATTCCCCCTACGCCTCCACCCATCAGTTATTTGTGTGCGTGTTTTGTGCAGAAATCCTGTCTTGTTGCTTCACAGCAGGTTTTGCGAGTGCATAACGTGAGGATGGTAGCATGGCTGTTTGTGCCTCTCAACTCGGTCATGACTCTTACATTTGAATAACTGAGGAAAAGTGTTGGTGCCCGGCGTACAAGCTATAAATTATGCACTATGATCCATGCTGCACTGCTCACATGTAATCAAGGCCTTGTGTTCGTCGGTGTTATGTAGTTATCATAAGCCCAGTTAGACCTGCCTTGAAATTCTTCTTTAACAACCACACATTCAGCGCGCAGTTAGCACGGCAGCAGCCATTGATGATCACCGGCATCGTTAGACCTGCCTTGTCATTTTACCACTCCCCTAAAAACACCATGTTTCTTGTTCACGTAGTTCAGCACTAATCATTGATCTACGACAACCCTATGGCGTTTACACGAGTCTAGCCGCGCTGCTGCCAGCTTTAACCACGATCCAGGTAGGGCTGGATAACCAGATCACAGGTGCACTACATCACTCTCTGCTAGTGTCAGTGGGATTACCTGTCCTCTGTAGCCTGAGCTGTACGGAGGGAGGAATGGAGGTAAGAAGCTGGGGAAATAGGTCAAGCACACTGATAAGGGCAGGTGTTCTTTTGAAGATGTCTTTACGGTCTCCAGGGGACTAAGCACAGCTAAACACGGCTATTTCAATGAGAAAAAGAAAGCTGTTCAGTCCAAATACAAGTGCTGGGATAAGGGCTCTCTGCACAAAATGACGGGTTAAAACCAAAACAGCAACACAACCGCTGCCAATGAGCACTCATTAATCAATGACTTACACAAGATGTGTATTACTGTAATGCAGCCCCTGTGATAATGCACCCACTGACACCCACAAGCAAATGCTACACAAACCCCCCACTCACATTCACATGTAAACGCAGACAGAATGAGAATAACTTTGACTTACATTTCTTATCATTAGAGAAAATTAGACGAATGCATCAGCTGATAGTGGCTCATCACAAATATAAATGGTATAGGCATAGTATATGTTGGCCGATATGAGTTATGTCAATATGACATATGTCAACATGTGTTACCAGCACATAGAACGACTCCAGTGTTTGCAGTACTTTGTAAAGCGAGCATATTGGCAGAGTAATGCAAGAAACTAAGACATTTAATGTTCGGTTGTAAAATATCAAGGCTCCAGACAGCCCTGTCTCCAAAAAATCATGTTCTCATACAACTAAACTGCATTCTCAACTACCTTTCAAGGAAAACGTCATTTTGTTGCAGATTACATTTGCTTATGATGTATCACAAACACTGTTGTAATCTCATAGTTTAAAGAGTGACACAGCAAATAAAGCAAGTAAATGCAAGAAATTCCCGAAAAGGAGTCCTGTCTCCTAAAAATTACGTTGTCACACGATTAAATTGCATTTTCAATTATGTTTTGAGGGAAATAGATTTTGTTGGAGATTACATTTCTTTGTAATGTACCAGAGGAACGTTTGTAATCCCTTACTCTGAGTGTCTTATGCCTAATCCTAACCTTTCTCTAACCTTAACCAACTGGTTTTGGTGGCTAAAAGTAACGAAATTGGCTAAAATGCTGCCATGATTTATAACATATGTTGATTAGAAACATATTGATGATGCATCAGAAACAACTGTAATCTAAGGCAAAGTATATTTGCCCCTAAAAGTAAATGAAAATGAAGTTTAGTTGTATGGGAACGTAACTTTTAGAAGACTGCGTTGCTCCAGAACATATTTTTGTTGCGACTATTTGCTTAACAAATTTCATGATTCCCTCCAACAAATGTGTGTTTTTATGTATAAAAAATATCAGCCAATTTAAGTTTTTTACTCCAAAATATGAATATTAGACCCCCAAAATCCAGCATTGTTCAGGCTCTACCTCACATCGATGCCTCACCTTCCAGAAGTGCTTGGAGGCTATTTAAGAACACACAGGTCCTATACGTCTTATCAGGGGCCAGATAAGGTGACTGCAGAGTCGGGATAACCATCTGGTGGAAAAAGGACCCCGCTTGCTGCTGTAAGTGATACTGCAGCACTACTGAGAGCACAGAGGGGAACAGCAGGGAAGCTGAGGAAGAGAGACAGCTCAGAAATCACAGATATTATAACAATGCTACATATTCATTTTAGAACAAAACACAAGAACAAAAAAAGCTGATCTTTATTCAGTATAGCTGAAATATACGACCTGCTGCTCCATTTAACTATCCATCTATCTATCTATTTATCCTGTGAAAGGAAATTTAGTTAGGGGAGTGGGTGATATGCGACAGTGGGCCCAATCAGAATTAAGCCTACATGTGCATGCACTGCAAATAAATAAAAAATACAACAAAATATGGAAGTATCAAACACCAGTTTTGCATGGATCCATTGTGTTAAAATGCCCCAGAACAATCGTCACCACTGGAGATGCTGTTACTGCCCGTAGACGACCCTGCAGCCTGACCTCTGCTCAGGCCATGACCTGCACCGTAAATAAAATGTAGCAGTGCTGTGGCAGGAAACAGCTCCGCCATGTTGGAAGCCAGGCTGCTGGAAAGAGCATCCATCAAAACAATTTTTCAGCTTTGCTGTGCTACTCAAAATCATGTTGATTTCTGGTATGTATTGATTTTATTCAAGGTTCAAGGTTCAATTTATTGTTGTAACAAACATGTAAAAAACATGTTGGGAATGAAGTTACCCATGGCCAGCAGCATACATAATAAATAATTATTCATTTTGGAGCAGTGCACTCCCAGTTCAAATACCCATTCTTGCAACATGGAAGGAGTTAACGGACCAGACTTACACTATTTAATTAATTAATTAATTAATTAATGGACATTTAGTCCTATGTTTTATGATAAACATGAACAGTCCAAGATAGTCCTAGAAACATAATCAGCTTTCAAAGCCAGACACCAGAACAGCAAGACTCAATCTTATGATGTCATCAGTTTTAAGTTTGGAGTTGCATCGGAAATGAGCTTGGAAAGATGGTGCAGATAATTAAGAGGGCTTACGGGAGGATTTTCTGGGGATAATGGTGCATTTTCTGGTTCACAAGTAAGAACAACAGGACAGAGGAAAGCTCATTTGTCTATTAAAAAAAAAAAAAAAATGCAGTAGCTGCAAACCTCCCACCAGATGAAATAAAGAAATTCACTCTTGGATCTCTGGATTCTGGCTTTGACTTTGCTTTCCTTTCCTCAACCACAGGAATAATATATAGGATTTTTTTTTAAAATAATGTGCTGTGTTCCCCTTTAAAGAGACAAGTTCTCAGGTGCAGATGTGAAGCGGAATGATGTCATGGTGATGAAAGGCAATGTGGTCATGTCTTTCATCTCGGCAATCCTTCCATTAAACAACAGATGAAAGAGCGCCTAAAGAGAAAAGATGGCTGGTCACGCTGGATAGAAAAGACAAAGCTAATGCCTTAAACCGGATTTCAAGGACAGGTGGAACTGTATCTTTAGACCTGACAATGACTTTGTTGACCTCTCCGTCATCCCGGGAAGCAGCTACGACCTTGGTGACGGATTTTACATTTGGCATCCTTTTGACTTCTTCCCCCCCAATGCCAACATGAAATAGAATTCAAATACTTTGAAGTTGGGTGTCAAAACATGACTGCTGACTTGGTAGGGAATAAGTAATGACAATGTGTGCATGTTTTTATGTATTTTATGAGCCCTCACCAAAGACAACTTTCTGTCACAGCGTGATAGACAATAAAGCTTTCTGAATCTGAATCGCAATGCCTCTTGGGGTCAAATTTTTATTCTCGCACATTTGTTTGGGAGATGCTTGAAACATCTCCCAAATAAGCCAGTTTGCAGTTAACTGGAGTGAGATAAGATGCATGTCTGTATTTTAAAAAGTTTCCAGAGTATACGCCATCTGAAAAAGGTGCACCTACTCAAAATGATAAAAGACAAAAAAAAAAAAAAAAAAAGACTGGAAAAAAAAAATTTGCACTACTTTTCAAAGGATAGTATGGAACAGCATTCATTGCTTGGGAAATGAATATACCAAATGGAACATAACCTCTCATTTAAGTGGTATTTTGCTGCTCGGAGATACATGTAATGTAGCAGATGTTAATATTTATCTAAAGCTGCATGGTGGTGAGTGGAAAATTCAGTCATACTAACTGAGGGACAGCTGTTCTAGGGATTAATTATTCCACTCACAGCCATACTGTTTAGTCTTCTGGAGGCGTCATGGGCCCGCCTCAACAAAACATCAGCAACAGGAAGATGCCCGCGTGATAACCCCAATGACATTTCCACTCACACCTCCCCACTTTCCCTCAAAATCCAAGCTCGCTTTCCACATAACCTCTCTCCCACACACATCACCACGGAGGAATATCTCCATCTGATCCTAGGTTGCGCTAAACGGCTATACACACACAATTAGATTAAAACTGAATAAACGTGACAACACACTACATATCGTGTTATATTGATTTCGAACAAGCTGCGATGCTCGTGTGCAGCAGTTCAGCTTGCCAGGATCTAATTGTCTATTTCCCTAATGTCGCTAGATGCTGAATATTTGATACAACCCCCCCTCCTGTCTCCCCATCCTAACATTCCCATCCCGCCCCCTCATTAAGTGAATCATTTCTTGAGATGCTCTAATGGCTCCTAAACTGTTATGGGGCAATTTAATTTGTGTGTAAGGAATCCTAATACACACTCTTGGCACACAAACGAGTAATTATACGTTTGGCTAAATAGATAATTGGATGGGCTTGAGAAGATAGATTAGTGCATCTGTGGAATAATGGCTTTAGGACATAGCTTGTTGGGAAGTACAGTAACCTTTGGGGTAATACAATATAATGAGTACAGTCCAGATCTTTACATACTCCTTTTATACTCGGAGAATAATTAAAATCTTGCTAGAATTGCAAGTTAATAGAAGGACGTAGCTTTGCTGACAATTAAAGCAGGGGTAACATGATATTGTTCATTATTTTTCCCCAGCAATAAGCAAGAAGTGAACCACTGATGGTTCAATTTCTCTGTGGTATTATCTAAGCGACTGCTATATATCCTGACTCAATAAGTCGTGCTCTCACTGGAAATCCCACATATTGTGTTGGTTCACAGTGGAATACTGACCTTTGACACCGAACGGACTCTTCACTATTGAGGTCAAACACAATATCGGTGGCTATATACAAGAGGTTTTAATTAATAGGGTTCTGTCAGACAGGAACATGCATGCATTAGCTCCTTACATCAAAACGGCCCCATAAACTCATCAGTGTGGCTGTTTTCGCCTCGAGACTGACCATTTTAGCATGTCAGCAGGCTGGAGTGACACGAGCCTTCCGTGGGGTTTTGGAAGAGAAGTCTTCATCAGTGGAGCATCAAACAGCCCGAGACTGTGTCAAACTGAAATCTCTACGCGGCAGAGCCTGAATGATTTATGCATTTGTCATTTCTCATTTGTTGAAACAAGGTGTCAACGTTTTTGTTCCATTGCACCAGTCAAGCCTGCAGAGACAGAGAGGTAACGCAGGAGCAGATGCCCTTGAACAGAACGGCAAAGTCAACCAGGCAATTTGCTTTCAGCGCATTGTCCATGCGAGCCAGGCTTCTCAAGTATTTAGAGTTCATGCGGCGAGGATGCAATTGTGGAAGACAATCGGCTTGTGGCTCATTTGTAAACCCTTTCTGTCTTCCGACTCTGAATATGGTCTCCCAGCTTACAGCTGGGAGACCATATTGTACATATTGTACATTCGTAAGGAGAGTAAGCATGGTAATTGTTGTTTTAACAGAAAACGTCTCACTTGCTTTCGAATCTGCCCGCCCATGGCAAGTGTTTTGCTTTGTTCCTCCTTTGATGAATAGTTGATCACCCCTTCATGTTTCTTGAGCCAAAGTATTCCGACTCGCCAGATGTAGACTGTGGGTACAAGCCTGCCATTAATGATGCTCTGCAAGAGCTACAGACAGCTATTAAATCGTTTTAGTCCAGTGAGCACCAAAACAAGTTCCCGCTGACACTATTTTGCAAGGGCACCGTCCCTGCATCCTTAGTGTCGCCAAAGGTTATAATAGTTTTGCGTTATTCATTAGTTTTTATTTTTATTTTTATTTTGACTTTTTGTTTTCAATGTCAGTCCAGTTTTAATTAGTTTTGAAAGCAGGCTCACTGGTTTAATTTTTGAAAATGCTTAGTTTTAGTTCAGGTTTTATTGACTGAGTTTATGTTGACTTAGTTTTAGTCTTTTTTGTAATATGGGGTATTTGTCAGAGGTAAGATTCAAATAGGTCAGAAAAAGTATTGTATAATAATAACGCAACAAAGCATCATACCATTTAAAAATATACATTTTTCAGTGGTTTGCCAGTTAGTGTTTTTGTGTCACTGACCAATTTTCAGTGCCATGATGGAATGATGTCATATCCACTCAAAACATTAGGCTTATGTGTGAAATAAATGAACAAAGGCAAAAACAAAATACATTTTCTTTATAATTTAATTTTATTTTAGCTTTGTAAACACACATTACAGTTTCAGTTAGTTATCTTTTTTTGTAAAGCCTCCTTTTCCTTTTTATTTCAGTTTTTGGAAATGTTTTTTTTTTTCACACCTATTTGTAGTTATTCCGTTTTTTTCATTAATGGCCAGAGCATCTTTTTTGCTCGATGAGAGTGGCTAAACTGCCACTTGACTTTTTTGTTTTTTCCACTCAATGAAAGTGGGTTAAGTCAGACCTTTCTTTAGCGCTGGCACACAATGCAAGACTAAACCCGAAGCACTGCTGCCCGCATGTCGTGATTTACTGGCTTAAAGATAATTTTAATATCCAAGCTTTTGGCACAGGGAGTCAGATAAAAGAGATCTGCATTTGAATTTATGATCAAACTCTTCAGCTGATAATAGCAGATAATAAATTGCAGATTGTACCTTTAGAGTTTTGGGTTAAGTGTGAGCAACACTGCGAGATAGCCTCATGTATTTGTATTCTATGTATGTGTATGTACATTTGTGTATGGTAGTCACAAATACAGTACACATAAGCATGCCAGTGCATCCTTATGCTGCACACTTGCACACACTTACACACACTTACACATGTGAGTGCACGGGCAGGCACACACACAAACAGGCAAGCGTGTACTGCAGCCTAATCAAACTGCACAGTCATACACACATGCATGCGCGCACACGTACACACACACACACACACACACACTTTGGCTGAGCTTGGCCTCATCCTGTCAATGCAGTAGCTGACAGACAGGCTTTTGCTGTGCGTGTCAAAGGAAGTGGTCCGGTATAAACTCAGGGGATTCACTAACTGAACGCTGAACAGGGGAGGAAAGAAGGTGAGAGACCAAGAGAAAGAGAAAGACAGAGAGGGAGAGAGAAGGAGAGAGAGCAAGAGAGAGAGAGGGAGGGAGAGAGGAGAGAGAGGGAGGAAGAAACTGATAAAGAAAGACAGAGTGAGAAAGAGACAAAGGGGATCCAAAAGAGAGAGAGAGGCGAAAGTGTTTGTGTGTGGGTGGGTGTGTGTGTGCGTGTGTGTGTGAAGGGGGGGTTTAAGTGCCTCAGGCTAACCCACGTGTGAAGATGGCAGGGCCTGAGAACTCCCTGCTGCTGGGGAAACAAGACAAAACAACAAGCCCAAATGTATAAACTTCAACACCCTGTCCTTCCTTGTAAAAGCATGAGCAATACCCAAAGCCCACTCTGACATTTCACTAACTCAATTTGGGATGTAGCGCTCTGAAATTGTGCTTCACGTCCAGGTGGTGTTGGAGCCAAGCCGGGCTACACTTTGAAATCGCTTTATACCTTTTATTCAGATCAAGATCTCAAGGCCATGGGCCAGTGAAATCATCGATGGGAGGATTTACTAAATAAAACATGTAATCACGATTTGTACGGTGCAGGGGTGGGTAGAGTACAGAATAATTGTACATGAGTAAGAGTGCAGTTACTCATTCAAAAATGTAGTTGAGTATGAGTAAAAAAAACCTGGCAAGAAAACGACTCAAGTGAGAGTAAAAGAAAATTCACCCAAAAAAAAAAAAAAAAATACTTCATGAGGAGTGAGTGCTAGTTACATATGGTCTATTTTCATGTGGCTAAATAAATTTGGCCGTTTGACCTTCCATTGCTGCTTGCTGTTAGCTGACCAGCTTGAAGTTGAAAAGGTCACTGGCTGCAGTGCGACCTCAGTGTTGGCAACTCCTGTGTAAGGAAAGTCATTATTATCCCAAAAGGTGGTCAAAGGCGCAAGATGATGTCATCATCTAATGTGCACCAGGCTGATCTGCAGGATTAACAAATACACGATCTGGACAAAAGTATTGGGCCACCTCCACATTACACCTACAGGAGCGTTTATGAAATCTCAAATTAAATCCACTGGCAGCAATATAGAGTTGCTCCCCCTTTGCAGCTCAAGCAGCTTCCACTCCTCTGGGAAGGCTTTCTACGAGATTTTGCAGTGTGTCTGTGGGAATTTTTGCTTGTTCATCCAGAAGAGCATTTGTGAGGTCAGACACTGATGTTGGATGAGAGAGCCTGGTTCACAATCTCCATTCTAGTCCATCCCAAAGGTGTTGGATGGGGTTGAGGTCAGGGCTCTGTGCGGGCCAGTCAAGTTCTCCCACACCAAACTCAGCCAGAGAATTGTCAAAAATGTCTCGGTGAGCTGAAGCATTAAGATTTCCCTTCACTGGAACTGAGGGGCTGAGGCCGAGCCCAGAAAAACAAACCCATAGCATTATCCCTCCTCCACCAAACTTTACAGTCGGCACAATGCGGTCAGGCAGGGAACGTTATCCTGGCATTCACCAAACCCAGACTTATCCGTCAGACCGCCAGATAGAGAACAGTGATAGGTCGCTCCACAGAACATCTCCACCGCTCCAGAGTCCAGTGGCGGTGTGCTTTACACCGCTCCATCCGACGCTTTCCGACAAAGAAACTTCACCAGCTGGCTTGTTGCAGCAGTGGCATCCTATTACGTTACTATTACAGCAGCACATCCAGTGAGCTCTTTAGAACGAGCCATTCTTTTATTATGTTTGTAACGACAGACTGGCTGGCTAGCTGCTTGATGTTATACAACTGTGGCAATGGGACTGAATGAAACACAGGAATTCAATGATTTCAATACCTTTGTCCATATAGTGTGTATACCATATACAAAACAACAAAATGATGAACCAGTTCATTAGCTGGGATTGGCCATAATGGATGTTATACTGCATATGCGTTATTCATTTGCACTTTTGCAGCTCTGGCTGTGTGAATGACCAGCTGTTCTCTGGCCCGCAGCCATGGTAGTGAGATTGACCCACATATGTGCCGTGGGACTGGGGAAGGAGACTCACGGTGGTCCCCTCTCAGAAGACTGGACTTGTTAGCATGCTAGGGATGTGAAGTGAGGAACTGTGTGTTATATCACCACATTATCGCTAAATTGCATCAGTGTGTGAACACAGACGTTCTTCCAAAGATCAGAAAAGGTTGCTAATCGCTTTTCAGGAGTAAAGTCACTAAAGAGGTCTGAAAACTAAATCTAAAGATTCACAATGAGATGAGATGAAACTTACAGCTGCTTTCAGAAAAATGCGGCCTGCAGCACCACCTTTAACATTTCATCACAAGGGCGCCAACTCAGGAAAATGGAAGCTCTCTTCCTTGGTGTTCCCTGTGGAGGGAATTAACAGTTTCTTCCTCTTTACAGTATTTAATTTCTCCAGAGGTTACACTGTGAACACTGTGTTATCCATGTGGTTACACATTTATAACAGGGATATTTCGCTGTGGGACTTCCCATTGAAACAACTTATTGTCTAACAATCAGATGTGCAATGTAACACTATTCTAAAAGCAGACCTGCCACCTGACAAGCCACTTAAAAAAATTCAAGGGTGACTACAGCCCATAAAAAATAATGTGAAGAATATTCGTTCCTGAAAAATGTTAGTCATTCACGTTACAACCCGTCCCTGATGAGGTGGATCACTTTTGGCTTCTAATTCTTATCTTAAAAGAGGAGCCCAAAGCTGCTCTGTGAATGGGTTTCAGCAGAGTTCAGCTGGTCAGCTGTCATTGCAGAAATAGAGATGAAGCAGAATAAGTATAGCTGACTGCACTGCCTGTGACTATTTTTAACTGATCCAAATAAAATATAAAATTTAATTTGAGATTTTAACAGAATAAATCAGCTCTACTGTTATTGTCAGCGGAATTGCCTGACTGCTAGTAACCTGATTTAGATGAGGACAGATCTATTGACCCGTACAGTTCTGTAATATAGTGTTTTAGAGCACATTCCCAGTGTGAGGCAGGGCAGAAGGACACGATACTTTGAAAGTCAGTAGGCTCAGGGCATTGGAAATGACTCCAGCACAATAGTATTCTGCTCAATGTTCAATTATTGCTGATGAAAGGGACATTTTGTGGGGCAGACATCAGAGAGTGGGATTAGTGAAAGTGATTTCCCTGTCCTGGGTTGTTTGACAAAGTCTGCCTGTAATCCTCTTGAAAACTTTGCAGGCTATCTTTGACCATTGGCTTTCCTCTGAGCTGAAGATGGTACAAAGTAACAAAGAAGAGAAATGATTTGTCCAGCTTTGGCTTGATGAAAAACTAGCCATCAAACATAGGTGTGGGATATGGTTTTCAATAGATATAATGAAAAACATTTCAGCTCAAAATGAGGCTTACCTATATTTTAAAGCTGTAATTCATGATTGCACTTTAGGGTACCACTTTAGAGAATGACTATCCTTATAAAGCGTTTATGAATGCTTTATAATTAGATTATTAATTAGGTTGTAAGGACTTTATAGACAATTATAAACTAGTTTTAGCACAGAATTCATACATGGATGCAGGCTCATTATTTGGCAAGATCAAGTTACTGTTGCACTGTGTCTGTTCTCTTAAATCTCAGATCTTGCTCGTTGTTTATCTTACTTTACTTGATCTTGCCAAATAGTGAGCCTGCACTGATGTATAAAATCTGTTGCAGCTTATTTGTCATTGTTTATTAATGATTTATAAAGTGTGTACAATCTAATAAATAATCTAATCATTAACCATTCATGAACCCTTATTGTAAAGTGATACTGTTAAATTGAGTATTTATGTGAAGAGGATCAGTATAATGAAGATGTGGAAACAAAGACTGAGATATATCATCCGCTCCGTCAGCCCCACTTTGCCCAGTAGGTGCTGATAGGTCATTAGCTTGATTAGAGTAATTTGCAAATTTTACACAAATTCCCAGTAAAGAAATAACATACATTATATTAAGATTTATTATTAAATAAGGGCCACATTGTCTACAACTTCTACTAAATTACATTTGGTTGCTTTGCATAATGGCGCCATAAGATAATGTAAATTATGGAATTATGCTCACTGATGATGAAATAAAAGTTTAATACTGCAAAGAGCACCGATTCCTTCATTTTCACAATCATCTATGCATGAATTTTTAGCAGTGGTCTTTTTTTGTATTACTTCCCAAACACTTTATTGGCACTTTGAATATTAAAAATTCAGTGGCTTTAAAGCTTGTGTTTTGGAAATTACAAATGAGATTAGTTGAAATTGGCTCAGTGCAAGTCCAATTCTGATGCACGCCTAAAAATCAGATTGTTTTATTTGTGGCGGGGTCTCATCCAGCTCCATCTGATCCAGTCAAGAGGATGCTAAGACCTGAGGATTTGATAAAACATGCCAACATTTGGCAAGCCTTCACCATTTGAATAAGGTGGGATTATAAAGATGGAGCACGCTGATACCAGTGGGATTCCAACTGCCTGAGGCTATCACTGAGGAAAGATTTACCCCATAGTGTCCTGTCTGACAGGGCGTCAAGAAAACAATAGTTTTGCAATACAGTTGCACTTATTTCATGTTTTTTTTCTCTGGAAACAAAAATAAGTATGCTCAAACAGGGAAGAATAATGCAGATCAACTCAGCGGTATTGAGAATATGACATTTGATTCAAGAAAAGTGTTGAAACAAGTCGATTAGCGCTGAAAACAAGTGGGATTATCTGATTTCTCTTGCAGATTTTTTTACACTGTTTGAGGAAAACAAATTTTAACACTCAATATGAGACGAAATGACTTGTTAAGATGGATGTTTTTTGGAGATAGATAGATAAATAGGAACAAATGGTGTGTACTACTTGCTTTAACATGGTAAGTGTTTCAACATTAGTCAAGGAACTGGAAGATAAAATGCTCCTCTGTATTTATGCAGTATAATTTGCAACTCTGTCTGTTATAACTCTGTCTATATACTCGGAATCTGTTCTGAGCTGTACCTGTTTATTGCTTTGGGCAGCAGGGTGGCGTAGGGAGTTGTGGGACCGTCTTTCATCTGGAGTACCCCTGGTGCTGGCGAGCAACCACCCCGCTGAAGTGTTTTTGAGCAAGATCAAGACACTGACTCCCTACCAGCTCCAGGCGTGTTGTTATGCAGCTGACCCCGTACTCTGACCACACTGTGGAGGGAGAAGAATGAAAAGAGACCTTCCCTACAGTGATCAACATAGTATCACATTATTATCTTTGTCTGGTCCCACCGGCAGCAGTATCGTCAGCATTTTGAGGTCCAGACGGGCACAATCTGTGGGAAGAAACAGCTTGACTTGCCAGACAAAGGCTGGGTTATTTATGACCATGCTAACCCCAGGGCGTGTGTTTTGGGCCCCTTCATAAAAGGTATATTTGGGGTAGCCTTTCATGGCCAAAAACAACATATTTCTTTGAGGAAATGCTGAATATGGTTAACCTGTATTTCCCCAGGTAAGTGACAAAGGAGCATTATTTGCCACAAAATTGTAGGGAACGAAATGGGGCTGCACACAGAATGACCACTCTCAGAATGTGTGACACTGACCAATGTAAAACATGGCATAAAAAATACTAAAATCAAGTCCAGTACACTGCCACATGACATGCCAATGACATGTTTTTTCCACTATAGCTTCTGTGGGTTCTATCTGTAGGCAAAACAATGTCACATACATGTTCTGTATCTGCTGGCTGCAATGCTTCACTGAAGCTACATCACTTCTATATTGAGTGAAAAACAGTATTTAACCCCAAGAAGCCTTTAATTTAAGGCTGCAACATTAAACATCAACATGGCATGTGCATCATTTCATAGACATTTCTCTCTAATTCAGCAGGATGTATCTGGTATCTTTGGAAACCCTGGGATCTCCGCTATAATTTACAACAACGCTCTGTGGGTTTGAACAAAGCAGCATGTGTTTGGAACGACAAACCCACAAACAGGCCCAGCAGGGCTGAAGAGGAAAAAATGTGTGAAAACTTGTGTGTAAGCTACAGAAACCTTACGCAAGAGATCTAAGTTCCTGCTTCCAGCGAGACCTGTCGTGTGTGTCCAGACTGTGTCCAGTTTCCATTTTTTATTCCACAAAACCCAACCTTTCCCTAATCCTAACCTTAACCCTGTGATTTTGGGGCCTAAACCTAATCTTTCCCCAACCTTAACTAACACTGAAACTAAGATGTGCTTAAACCTAACAACCAAACCTAACACTGACATGTGATGCATTTCATAATGATGCTGAATGGATGTTTTTGGCATCGGTATCAGATGCAAAAGGGGCGTGGCCAAGCAGTTGTTATTTCACGACCTGGGAATGAGGATATGTCGGTTCATTTGGGTTCATACTGAATTGGTCCAGCGGGACAAAAAAACAGTATTTTGCTTTTTACAGCGTCACACAGTACATATGTATGCATCTGTGTTTCATGTTTGAATACATCAGAATAATCCCACATCCTGATTGCAAAAGTGAAGACAAGACCAAAAGAAGTGAATTAGGGATTATTCTGATCTATCTGCCTACATGGTTCATATCCTTTGCGCCTGTCATATTGGTTTATAGATGTGGAAATAATCCCTTTTTTGATGCATACAAATACATGAAAAACAGTAGTCATACTGTATTTCACCATTCCAAGTCATCACTTCAAATTGAGCACATCTAGCATTGCTGCCTCACTAAAATTGCCAGTTATAGTCTGGGAAAAAAAAAAAAAAATCATAGGATGCCTGTACATTATGTTTATCTCACTGCAGGAACAGGATATTCCCAATATACAATATCCCTAATACTGTAAGTCCGGCTGATAATACAACCTACAGTCAGATCAAACCTACAAAGAGACATACAGTGCTGTGCTGTATGTGTGAAATGATGTGAAATGAAAGTGGATTACTCCCCTAATCTCCAACACTGGATTAAGATGCCAGAGGCAGTTTGAACAAATCCATACCTCTCCATTCAGAGGTGGGTTGGCCCCTGTGCATATGTATAATGTGTTTAGTATTCGTAGGCAGGTCCAGTGCTTTTCTTCCACATGCTCATCCCTTTTCTCCCCATCTATAGAATCCTAATGGGATATTTAAATTTAAAGATTGATGCTACACATTTTGGGGTGAGGGAGCAGCTCCCTGTGGTGGCCATTACTCCACGACCTGATGAAGGAACACCCTGCTGATATACAGCGATGCAGTCTCATTTGGTGACAAATGTTTGTTTAATGCGTTGTGTTTTTCTCACAACTCATGATGTGAATCACAAATGATTATTATGTTAAACAACACAGGCATCAGCTCTTCCAAGACACACTTGACACTATACATTCACTAAGCTTCGTCTGTTTGAGTTTCTTTGAAGGGAATTTTATTCTTTAATGGAAACTTGTGCATTGCGATGCACAGATACACTTGGTGGTTGGAGGATCAAACCAGTGAAAAGACTTAAAAAAAAGGAGACTTAAATATTTCAAATCCAAGTCAATTTCATTTCCAGACAGACAAACAAAAGCCGGGTTAGCACAATATGCTGGAATGCTACCGTAATTACTTTCATAAGCCAATTTTCTCTCCCTGCTGAATTAATTCCAGTAAAGAAAAATCATTTTTAGTTCACAAAATCCCCAATGCAACCGGCTGGTTTTCTCTGTTCCAGGGCACGGCAAGAGAGGTTTGACTGACAGAGCTATATTACAATGACTTATCTCCTTTCCAATTATCCACCCTTAACATTAGGCAGTCTAGTTTGGGCATGGATTACCCAGTCTGTTATAGAGGGAAGAGGAGCATGAGACCATTTTACACAATGGCAAGCACTTCTACATTTACCGATTAAACACAGAAGTGCGCGTGTAAAACGATCTCATGCTCTTCTTGCCTGTAAAACCACAATTGGCCTGGGTTGGACTCGAGGTTGAGAGGCACTAAAAAGTGACAAGAGAATTTCAAAGAAGCCTTAAATGTCGACAGCGTGCTATCGGGTGAAAACTGACAAAACAGCAGTGCACTTGTCGAGCCTCTCCTCCTACACACAAAGGTGTGCTTGAAACATTTACCCTTGATGCACCTGAGGGGGGGATTGGATTTGTAACCTGTTCAGCCTACAAATGCTCTGTCCACTGACAAATTAAAGGCATACAGTCAACTTTACAGCTTAAGTTTATTACTGTTTTTTTTTTTTAAATTAACCTTTGTGACAACTCAGATCCCGAATACCTTTCCACTACAGCACATCCCCGCTGGCATCCACCAGGAAAAAATGTAAATTTCACATATGAAAATGAATGATTAGTGATTTTTTTTTTTTTTTTTAAATTGCATTTTTGCGTTATTTCATGATCTTCAGAGGAGACATACACATGTGGTGTAGGTCCAGGGCCAGATTTGAACTGAAAATCATTAATGTACTCATTTTGTAAGAGTTTTTGGACAGGGTGTATGGTTACATTTATCTGTCTATTTATTTGTTATCAGGATATGTATAAAAATTATGATAATGATAATAATAATAATAATAATAATAATAATAAATGTATGCATATATATACACATACATACACACTGATAGATAAATACAACAAATAAACAAATAAATAATTGAGAACATCAACAGCAGGAATAAAAGGGGATAAACGAGAAAAATAAGAGGTAGTGTGTTACATTAAAACATAGGAAACGCAGCTAAAAATCTGAAGTAAAAAAAAAAAAAATCAGACATGAAATGAATTATGAATGGTTTTGCATGAAGCTTTGCAGAATGGTTGGTCATGCGGCAAGCTTGTCCAAAAACGAAAAACAGATCAGTATCACGTTATGACATGGGGGGTTTATTGTTATAAAGAGATGTTTCAACGTTATTATAACAAGAAACTCTTACTGTTATTGCAATATCCTATTGGTCTTTCAGCGTTTCATGTTATAATGTGAAAAGCTGGTGTCAGGTGGAGGTGGAGCCCTGTGACTTGGCCTTTCTCAGTGGACTGGCGTCAGCATGGCCCAAAACAGGGATGTGTGCATGTTTTGCACTGTGTCTACTAACGTTCACACTCATTCTTGCCTCTGAAAGCCCCATACATGATAAACTCACTCTTCATCCATTATGCTCAGTAACAGCAGAATCCTGTCATGTGTCAGCCCAGTGTAATGAGCCATTCTTCAGTTCATCCGCTCTCCTCGTCCCCGCTCTCGTTTCCTCACACCTTGCTGTGCACCTTTCATCAGCATACAGTACAGCTATGTAAATATATTTAGAGTACATCGCTGTATGCTGATGAAAGCCTGGATACCAGCTGTGTAACATAGTATTCTGTTTACGTTTTGGTTGACACACTCCCTGATGCACCTTATGTACAGACAGACACCGAACACAGCACTCGTCGCACTGGCTTCATGAAAGGCTATTAATGATGTTGAATGTTTTATGTTACGTTCCCTTGCTGTTGCCTTTTCACTGTTTGCTTACCATATAGATTTGCATTTGAACAAGCAGCTGAGTTATAATAGTTCTCGTGAAGCATGGCTAACCCCACAGCAGAGTCCTGCACGGGTCCAATTTTCAAGATCCGCCCCGCCCTGACCCGGGGACGTACAAACCCGCACCAGAACTGCAAACCCGCGCATCAGCCCGATTAGTACCGCAACCCGATCCGACCCGTTGAAACATGACCCGCAGCCTGACCTGTAACCTGTATGTAAAGTAATCATTTTGGGTCATATTGTCTGAATATTGAACAGCATATCGCCACAGTTAAGGTGCCAGTGAGTAAACAACGCACCTGAATGAAGCAGCTCTTCCAATAAAAGCCTGACTTCAGCTCCATCATCAACCCTCTGTGTTCTTCTCCCATACGACTGTAAAATCACTCGTTTGTTACGTTTAATGCTTTTAAACTTTTAATCTCTTAAAAGGAACTTTAATGTGTAATAGTAGACTTACTTATCTAGTCACAGCCTTACAACCAGCTTACAACTTATGCTTGTATTTTATTGTATTTATTATTATTTTATATTAATTTCGATGTGTCAATCTAAAACCCGCGACCCGAGCTGCATGTTATTTTTTCCACCCAGATCTGAACCCGGGAAAAAAAATGTTTTTAAAAACCACCCGCAAATCAGCTGTTTTTGCGGGTACCCGACCCAGTGCAGGACTCTGCCCCACAGCCAGCAGTTCATATGAATTTAACAGCATAATGAACAAAACAGACCAAAAGGTATGATGCTGCATTGAAATGCAACTAGGTGGCATAACCGTGCTAAGACACATTTGTCAATGCCCTGCACACAGCTGCAGCACTGTCACTGAAGATCATGTCCTCACCTTCACTGGAGGGACCAGGCTGATGGGGAACTTATGTCACTCAGTATTGTGGATTTACTATGTCCACACCATTGATGAATCAGAATTGTCACTTTTTAAGCACGCAAAGCAACCAGCGCCACGACAAACCTGTACTAAATCAGGGTGTGTGTGTGTCTCCCTCTTTCTCTTAATCACACACACAACTTGTTGCTGGATTTTGAGGCATCACGGAACTGCTTAACCGAAGGGATCACCGTGATGCGCTTTAGGCTATATTTCAACAATGCTTAAACCTATTTGTAGTAGACTGAATTATTTATCTAATATGGGAAAACACAATGTTTTCAACCGTTCTGAATTAAAACTAGTAATGTTTTTTGAGTGAGCTCCCTTTAGGTACCATGTACTAATTAGCCAAGTGTCTGCCTGCAGATTTAACTAGACTAAACACAATTTATCAGAATGGACATGCTCATCTCTAATAAACAAAAGGGATTCAGATTGGCAACCTTCCAGTCACAAGTATCCTTGTCTAACCTTAAGGCTATTGCCACGCATTCTTAAGAATGCAGGAGTGTGCTCGTACACAGGAGATCCATCTAAATTGCAATTCCAACAGAAGTGTAGCGAACACAGATTTGGTTACTCACCTGGGTAAAACAAAAAAAAAGAATAATAAAATAAAAAAAGAATCAAAACGAAACAGTAACACCTCTGAAACAGCAACTTCCACCACCTATGAGAGTAATTAAAGCTTGCTTTCATTAGGCCTATAGAGTCAGATCATTAACGATACAAATTCCAAACCAAAAAACAGAGGCAGCTCTATTGTAAAACGACATGTGGTGCAATGTGTGCAACATCTGAGTCCAAGACAAATTTCCCTACAAGGACAATAACGTATATCGTATCACGTCATAGAAACTTAACATCTGGTATTGCTGAATCTAAAATAGAACAAAGTAAAAGGTAAGAAGAAGCACAAAATGTAATAGTAGCAGAGGGGGTGGAAGTTGTTTGAAGTGGAGGTCACATGGCTGCTGGACTGGGGGAGAACAGAGGAGAAGCCTCAGGAAATAAGCACAGGGGCGCCAATTAGGCCTGTGACACAGGTGCACTAATTGTCCCCACTTCATTCACAGCATTTCCGCCGAGGAGGAGTTTTTATTCTCCGCTCCTGAGAGCTCTGAAACACAAATCCCTCCACTCCAAAGGTAAAATACATGTTGTCCAGCTGGAACCTCCTTGCCTTTTCCGTCTGTGTTCATGTCAGTCAAATCATACAAAACAGAAGAACTTGAAGCACTTAATGTAGTAGCAGTAGAGGGGGTTGAAGTACATGTTGTATTACTAGCATTACTAGTAGTAGTAGTAGTAGTAGTACACCAGAATTAGTAGTAATACATGGGGTTTACCAGGGGTGTGCATCTTCCCCCTCCTGAAGATTCGATTAAGATTCAGCAGTCTGCGATTCGATCCGATCCGATCTCGATGCAACACATCCTACATTTTCCATATTAGGCCAGAACATTTTTGGAGATATCAAAGCAAAATGGTAAAGGCTGCAACAGCCAAAACGCCTGTTTTAGTCAGCAGATGATTCTTTAAATGATTGTTTATTTAGAACACTGCTTCAGTTGAAGACATTCCTGTTGTATTCTGTATTAATTTAAAAATTCTTAAAAATAAATTATTGAGTGCAAAATTATTCAAATGCAACATTCAGTGCAACATGAGTCGACTCTGAAAATAAAGAATAGTCAGTCACAGGACTGTTTAACATAAAATCCTTACAAAAAGTCAACAGGATTATTCACAGTGAGAGTGAATGAGTGAGTGTGTGAGTGAGTGAGCTCGCACCGACCCCGGTGGCAATTTCTTCATCGATTCGGTGATTTTTGGTTGGTCGGGTGTGCAATCGCTAGCGCTGCTGCTGCTTCCGCCGGTAGCTAGGTCTTTGGCTAGTTCGTCATGCCATCTGCTGAGGTGATTCTGCATGTTCGTCGTGTTTCTGAAGTATTTTATTTTGGCGTGGCACTCTTTGCAAATGGCAAACGTTTTGTCAAGCACTCTCTTTCCTTCAACTTCATGAAATCGGAAGTGTTTCCATATGTCCGCTTTTAGGGTATCAGCGTTTCTAATCGTCGACGATGGACGACGCTGCTGGTATCTGCCTCAGCCATCGCCATTCGCCAACTGACTGACTGATCATGTCATGACATGTCAAAATCAGGTTGTTCTGATGGCGCACACGCATGCACCGAATGCACCATTTCAACACGTGCATGAAATGTATTCTGGTCATAACATATAATATTATATCATATAAAAAGTATAATATGTCTAATATATAATGGGGAAAAATCAGCTGCCGTTTACTTTATTTATTCATTTATTTAATAAAAAATTGATTCTCTGGCGTCACAGCATCGATGCTGCATCATCCAGTAAAGAATCTCGATGCATCCAAGGATCGATTATTTTCGGCAGGTCTAGGGTTTACATGCTTGAAGCAGCAGTTGAAGTAGGAGTTGGGTCATAAAGATTTTCTGGTTGGGTCATGGATAGCTAGTTAGGGTTGGGGTTAGAGTTAGGCATACAATAATGTGCAAAGGAAATTCCTGCAACTTGAAGTTACTTTGACAAATAATCATAACGTGTGGTAAGTTTGAGTTTTCACAACTCCTTAAACCTTTATATTTAACTTCTCCCACTAACATTATTTCATTCACCCACTCACAATTACAGTCCATCAAAGAGGGCGCGACGTCTCATGTTGTCTTTGTTTGGTGTTACGCGAATAGCATCCTGTTGACAACAAAGCAGTGCAATAATGTTCCCATTAGACTAAGTCATCATCCAATCTACAGAATGCCTATCCAATTCATTAGTAAGAAGCAATTATTATTGCTTTCAGTGTTTCAGATGGTGATCTATGACTAGCTGCCACAGAGCAGCAAAAATAAGCAAATAAATAATTAAAATTATTAACCATAATAATGGCTTTATTATGGTTTTAGCCCTGCAGTGCTGTACAGATTTGTCTATAGAATATATAGTGCAGGATAGTTGTATTGAAGATATAGATACCCTCTTCTTCTTTTATATTTTTAGATTTCATTTATTTATGTATTTATGTATTTATTTATTTATTTTGTGCTTTTCTCATTTTTTCATCCACCAGCATGTATACTTGTGGTTATGTCAAAAACTAATAAGCATATTGTCCAAAAAAAAAAAAAAAAAAAAAAAAGAGAGAGAGAGAAAACTGCTGACAAGGTGATGATATGAGAATATCCTCCTCTTTGGTTTGTCTACAGCGGTAGGGGAAGGGTATGGTTGTTTGGAATATACTGTGGAAAGCTGTCATATGTTTTCACCAAGCAGCACAAAAGTATGTTTCCAGAAGGCGTAGGCCGAGTTTGATGCATTACACTGGAAAACAAATGTAAACAATGCAAACTTCTGATTTGACTTTGCAAAGGTTTTGTGGGCTAAAAAAAAGAATTTGGGGTAATAGATGAGTCACCAACAGCAGACATTGGCTGAAACTTAGAAAGAGAAATAAATCCGGCTCATTCCTTCAGCAAACGCCATGGAAAAAACATTTAGATGTCCTTGCACAGCAAGTCTAAATCCATTACCATGAACAAATACAGGATCAAAAATGTGATGTTTTGAAGAAATTTACATTCTGATGTTGGACAATTACTGGGGAACCACCAGGGATCTTGGACCTACTAACCAAAGGCTGTTGTTTTTGTGAGTCTCTTGTCAAGTTGCAACAGAGGACCACTGGTAAACAGATTTGGATCTAAGTGGAAGTGATAAATAAAATAGAGCGCAGGGCTTCTAAATGAAATGGAAACTTTCCAGAAATACACTGATATAAAACCGATGTTTAGTTATTTGAACAACTGAGACCAAGGTTTGTCCTAATGCCCAAACTTTGGAAGAACTTGTTTTTCTACTTGGTTTCAAAGGTGAAAAAACAACTACAACTAGAATCAGAGTGACACTAATTTTATGTGCCATGTACAATAGAGGCACTGGATTTTGTTTGTGATGCAGAGAGTACACCGAGCTGTCAGGGATGGAGCGGACTGAATGTGCCTTGTTGATGAAAATCTTAATTAACTTATAGTTTACATAAACATGAGTGGTATAGAATGAACAGGACTGAACAGAGATGGTGCACAGTACACAGCACACATTACAAAATCAGTTTATACATACTTATTGTCTGGGTGAATACTCTTTTCTGATTGCATCTGCATGTAGTTTGGCTCAAGTTCAATCACCATTCTAAATTCATCCACTACCCAACTTTTAACCATGGCAACAATAAAAATCTAAAGCTCATTCAGTATCAACTCTGTCAAGGACAGCTGAGTTATTGACGTGATAAACTAATGACCCCAACGGAAAACACACCGATGGCTATTGTAACATTTCTTTCACCTCACTACATTATAAGTGATACTGTGACTAACAGGCTTGGCTGTAAAAGGGAGTATAGTTATTCCTTGCCATGACAGTGGTGAGCTCTTGCTTTGTAACCTTTCGACTTTGACTGCAAAATTTTCACATGTAAAATTTGTGAATGCCTTTATTTTATAGTCCTGTGAAATGACAGCTGTTGAAGGGGGATACTCAGCTTGTAGGTCTGCATTTTTTTTGCATTCACATTGTGCCTTTAAAACTGTTTAATGCACACCTCCTTGTTGATTGTCCCTAACATACACAACACTAAAGTGCTCTTTGCTTTAACCCATCCCTAAATCAGCATTAGAGATACATCCATCATTTTCTGGTTCAAACACTTAACACAAATTGCTGTAATCTCTAATCTGTAATCTGTTCGAGTCATGTTTACAGCATATCATGCTGTGAATAATATGTCTACAAGAGCTTTCTTGCAATTTAGCCAACATGCAGAGCTTTTCAGGCACAGCTGGAAGCCCTGAAATGGAAGTAGCTGTGGAAACCATTGTGTTTATAGGAATGTGATTCATCAGGAAATTACCGGCGCCAGAATTAATGTTTGCAGCTTCCTCGTCTCTTTGAGACTCATGAATTATTTCATTCAGTAACAGTCGCAACTGAATATTACCATCTCAATGTGACCATCTCAATTATAGAGATTTGCAAAGTGGTTTAACTTGTAGATGGAAAATAAACACTTTAGCCCATGATAAAATGAAGTTAAGATATTTTGCATGTTAACCGACAATGTGAAAGTAAACAACGCAAAATTTCGTAGTATATCAGATCATCAGATCACTGCAGCAAAGCCCCACTGTTTGGCATCAAAGACGTAGGGGTCCACACGCTGGACCACCAATTCTCACTTTGACGTCTGTTTTTATGTTAAAGTGAGCAGACTGCTTGCTGCTTTAGTAAAGTTTGAACCAACACCATACTTGCTGTTTGCCTCTGTGACCTAACCAGTTGAGTCACTGCCAAGCTGCTAAAAATTTTTAAACTCAGAGCTCACCAATCTCCTCATCTCTTGCGCTCCAAATATGTCACAACCAAAACGTCAGGGAGGCTTCATCACATCCATCTCCCACACATGAGTCAACCAAACTACAGGGAAGCTTTGTAAAATTTGTCAGTTTGTGGGAGACAGAAACAGAATTTTACACTGGAAGAATACATGATGATAAATGATTGTATGAAAAGAAAAATAACATGTTTTTCTTTTTGTGAAATGAGATGATAAAGGCTTGAGCGTCAAAAAGAGAGAGCCTTGAATACTGTTGATCCATGCTTCAGCTGGGAACGTCTGTGCACGTGTTTACTGTGACACTCATGAGGTTCTGACATAAAAGATTCAATACATTCAGACCGATTCACACTCATTCCTGCTCAGCGCTGCAGCGAGCCTTATGTCTACAGCCTTCAGTCTGCGGTACCAAGTATAAAGACTGAACAAGGACCAAACAGTGTGAACGGCTGTCAACTGAACAAAGTTTCGAAGCTTTTAAGCGGATGGTGTAGTTATACATTACTTGAAAGCACACATCTTTTTCTGTCTTGTAAACCTTGTAACTTAGTTTTAACATGATAACATTGGGAGGCAGAAAATGGGCTTATCTGGGTGTCAAGAGATGATTTTGTGGTTAAAATATCAGTCTGTGGACCCACATGAGCATGGCCTAGAACTGCTCAGCTTTCCTGCTATCTCTCTTCATAATAAAAAGATACTGAGGGGCACGGTCTGCCCGCAGTATCTCTTTCCTCTGAAAGCTGCACTGGGTAAATTTGTATGTAAAGAATATTAACCTAAATCACAAAGTTGGGCTGCAGCAGAGAATAGTGTCCCCCTAACTGAGACCCTGTAGATTCACCCTAATAGCACAAATGATTGGAAAATGTTGGCCAATCAGGGGCAGCCTACCTAGAGCAGTCGATTCTTATTCCCAGGGTGTCAAATACCACAGCATGGTCACACCGTTTTGCATCTGATACTGACACTGAAGGCACCCATTAGAAGCCGAAGGCACCCTTTGGCCTCAGTATTAGACGTGGAGGATGTTCACGTGGAATAAAGAGCAAGAGAGTCTACAGAGAGAGTTGGTCATGCTGGATGGTGGGCATGTAAGCTACAGGAAAAAACTAAGTTCAACTGTCATTTCCAGGTAGACCTTTCATGTTTGACGGAGACCATGTCCAGTTCCTGTTTTGTTGCCTAAACCTAACCACTCCCTACAATTAATTAGCTGGTTTTGTTGCCTAAATCTAACCTTTCCCTAACCATAACCAAGTGGTTTTGGTGGATAAATGTAACCTTTCCCCAAACTAAACCAAGTGTTTTTGGTGCCTTAAACTACCCATGTGACACTGACACCTGAGCCCGATGCAGCTCATCCTGATGCAGAAGAGAGCCTTTGGTGTCTTCATTTAACAACCTGGGGATGAGAATGTGTTGTGTGTGTTATAAACTCAGTAAACTGTTGTAATCTTACTCTTCCTCAGCAAATGGCAAGACAGCTCACTGTAAGGATAAATAAGATCTGCAAGATATGCACTGTGGTCCATACCCCGCCCTTTCATACGGTTCTATGATTTGAAGGTGTCAGGCTCTTTCTCAGGGTCTGTTTTCGCTATAGCGGTACATGGCGTATGAAGTGTGAGAACTAGTTACTACATCTGACTTTCATAGGTCACCCGCCTTCCCGTAGTCCTTGATGAGACGGGAGTTGACGTGAGCAGGGTTTCAGGTGGCGCCTTGACCCCTGTTGACTATGCCAGTCGTCCCAGTGGGGGTGGCTGACTTGTTGTATAAGAGGGTCATGGTGGTTATTCTAGTCAGTCAGGTCTTAGTGAGGCTGTTGCTCGACGGCAATGTTGCATCAGGGTATATATTGATCGGGCTCCACCCACTGTCCCCACAGAGTCCAGTCGAGGGCGGAACCTGTGTTCTATAAGCACAGGCAGAGCCCTCTATCTACGGACCCTGCCGCTCCCACACTGCTCGCTGAAAAGGCCTTTGGATGACAGCAGTTTGACATGCTGCCAATCTGTGTATACCTTGCACACGCTAGGCAGGCTGTCCCTGATTGGCTAATTGCATTTCTGCAAGTTTTCAGTGAGCGAGTCAGTGCACATGATTGGAAGAGAGTATTAACCATAGAGTCCAGTAGAGGGCTCTGCCTGTTCCTGTAGAACAAGGGTTAAAATATCATAACCTTCGTTTCGACACATGATTTCTGGGCCAGGTGGCCATTGTAATGTGTGACCACTTGTGGCATTATCGTGCACACTAGGAAAAACGGGTCCCTGTTCTGTTTACATAAAATGTTCTTCTAGCACACCATAAGCATAGCTGCACCAAAAAAAATATAAAAATATTCCAAAACAATGTCTTCTGAAGTTGGAAATGCATTCAGCATGTTTATTGGGCTTCAAAGACACAAAGGTTGTGTTTTCATGAGACATTTTGAAATTAAAGGTGCAAATACATTGGCACCTTTAATTTCAAAGTTTGCAGTTACCATTAACTGATGCTGCCACTAGGAGCCACCACAGTGTGCAACGTTCCCAATTGTGGCGTCATTAGTGAAAAGAAAAATAAAATAAATATATAAATTGATAATTATAGACTAGATTGTATATGACTTTTCTAACGGGTTCAGCATTTGGTGGCATGTGTCTGAATCCTATCATGATATTTTTGTCAGCTTTAAAGGAAGTATGACTAAATCTTTCTACAGCATTGCAGCATCTAAACAACAGAAGGTGACTAGTGATGAGAATTGGTGCGCTATTTGCTAGACTCTCAAATTCTTAATGGTGATTGACAGCCATAAACACCTACATACATAAAGTAGAGTTCAAAGGGGTTCATTTGCATCCACAACAAGATGGTTTTTGACAATTTCCCAGCTGCTCACTGTGGGAAACTTTCGAGAGATAATGATCCTCCCTGACAGATTTGGTGCAATCAAAAACTTCTTTTTTTTCTGCAGATTTCTTCGTGGTGCATACTCCACCCTAACAAGGACATTTTCAAAGCCAGGAAGTGGGAAGGCGTGCATCTCGGCGGAAACTTGTGTCCAAGGGAAAGTCAAGAAAGAAAGACAATGATAAAACTGTGGGATTGTCATGACTTTCTGAATTACTGCGCCGCCTGTGGAATGTCTCCCTGTGTCACAATTTACACACTTTGAGGAAATAAATTAATCCGAAAACTGAATTTTACAGAGTGCGGTCCGGCTTTTAAAATAAGTTTACTGTCACAATTTCCCAGTGATCGGTCCTCAAAGACAGATGTAGCTGTCGACGAGAGCTGATATGTTTGAAGTTGTCAAAAGGAAGAGGGAGAAAAACAGGCGGGGAGACAGAGACTGAGAGACAGATTGACAGATGGAATGAGAGACACTATGGTGATTCATAGCATGTCAAAGAGCCTTGTGATGGTGAGAGAAGAAAGGAGAACCTTAGCCTCACCCCAAGAACAGTGGCATTGTTTCTCTCCTGATTATTATTCCAACCACATTTTTTTCTGCTTGTTGATGCGGTGGCTCTGCGTTTCAAACTAGTGTACCTACATGTCAATTGGCAAAAAAGGCTTGTGGTGCAGAATTCTACTGGAATTCTACTGATCAACAATTGCATGGTAAGCATATATCTGGGAGCATGTTATGTCATATATCGATGGCAATCTAAAACTATAATGTGTTGCATGAGCTGTGTAACATTTTGTTTAGTGCATCATATATTAGAGTTGATACAGATTGTAGTTGCTCTTCCCTGGCGATTCCTGCAGTGGTTGTGCTGTAGCCCTAACTTTGTGAAGTGCACTCCTATTGTGCATTGTCCAGGCTTGGTCCCGCGCCGTGGGCCCATGACGATTGATGTTCAAGGCAGTGCGGTAATGAAATGGCCGCCCCTCCCCTCTGCGTCAACATATAGCCTACTTTCATGCAGAATCTAGTTCCAGACTGCTGTTTTACCATTTTATCTAATAAGCTGTTTTGCCCAAACAGATACTTTGTCTGTGCCAGTTTTGTTGAACAGGCAAATATCCTCCTAAGTATTGGATTTTTGTATGGTTGACTGATGTTGCCCTTAACTATTTATCTTCAATCAATAAGCTGTGTGCACTTAAAAAACTTTGCCAATGAACCAAATGACTAGTTTATGACCGCATTACTGCAAGAACTATTTTCCCCTCCTTTCTTTCCTTTGAGTGCAGGGAAAGCACTTCTCCATCTCTCCTGCAAGCAGCGTAGTACAGTAAGTGCAAAGGTTTGCAGTCACCATAATCACCATAGTATTTGCTGGATCTGCAGTGCTGTCCAACTTTGTAGTGGCATATTGGCCATGTGCGGTGGATCTCCAGCCGGATTTAAAATAGTATCTCCCTGCAGTAAGCCTTGCTCTGCCACCCATAGTGCCGGTGTGTGTCTTGGAAACCTTTGAAAACAGGATTTGAGGTTTGTTCAAGCTGTCATAGCGGTAAACTGGGGAAGTTAAGTGGCTGCTTTTGACTCTGTCGCTGAGTCAAATGAGCCAACCTGCCTACTGGTGTATGAAGGTAAATCTTTCAAGTGCAGTTAAATGGAATGAGTTCAAGGTCTCTGGGCCTGATGGGTAACTCTGAAATATGCCAATTTGTGCTTTAATAAATGTTCACAAATATCACTTGTTGTATCCTATGCTGTTTTAACTATATGACATAATGAAATGATAAAGCGGAGCCAAATTAAAGCAGCACCTTGTAGAATACTACCCCTTTTTGGCAGACATGGTGCAGACAGCCCAGGTGTCTGCAGTGCTCTTCTAGGACAGCAGCATTTGGAAAAAATTCTTGCATATTCTACAGAATTGATTTTTATGACTGATAAGGGTACGAGATTCATAAAAAATGCCAGTAACTTTACATATTTACAGAACTAGTTAGCATAAGTAGAGCAGCAAGTAGTGCACTGCAACATTTGATCCTTCCCCCCTCACACCTCTACTTCTCACTAAATTGGCAATAAACAGTTACATATTGAATCAGGTTTCTATGGCAACAAAGCATGCTATTTGCATTGAAATATTTATATTGGATCCCACTACAACAGCTATGCTGTTCAGATAGTTTTACCAATTATATTTGTTGTTCTTATTACTTGCGCCCAAAAGGTCACCAGTCAGCCCAGTTACCAGGAAAAAACGTTCATATTTTACGTTTCTGCAAACCAAAGATGCATTCTTCTTAATCATCAGCAGGACTGCAGATCAGGGTTCAAGTCCCATGTCAAGCATAAGCAGGTCTTTAGCTAGTATTAGGTAGCTAATACTGATGAATTTTTGCTAACATTTCATAACATTAACCATGAACTTTTCCTAACTGTATTCATGACGACAAACTCTTCCAAACCTTAAACATGACCCTTTCCTAACCTTAACCAAGTAGTTTTGGTGGCTCACAAAGCCAATGAAGCAAACAAAAGTGGCTAAAGTAGCAAGTCATGTGATGCTGATGAAGGCACCACACCACACTGGCCGAAGCCATTTTTTTCTTAATTTGTCAGTTTTTTTTTCCCATTTTCATTGTGAGGTGACTGAAGGTCTCCCGCTCTGCTTGCAACTTGTGAAATCTAACATGGTGTTTATTTCCAGGCTGGTTCTCAGGGTGTTACACCACAGTCAGATATTCTCCTCCTGCTGTGCCTGGACACGTGTACACTGCTCTTCACACTGTTGTGAGCATCATCTGAATAGACTTACTGGGTGCACTCCACTGGGTCAAAATGCAATTTATCCTCTCCTCCTGTGCTCAACCCACTGAGGGCCAGAGATGTTTCAGATGGTTAAAAGGCAGACGAAGCAGCCTGCATGTGTCCTCACTTCCATTCATCAATGAGGAGTGATAGGCAGATGCACAGCTGTAATCCTCACTGTGGTAATAATGAGTGAAGGTTGATGTGCCTGTATTAGTCTGCCTCTGTATCATCAGGAATATATGGAGCCCCTAAAGGGACATGGGGAATTTTTTTTTTTTTTTAGATATATTTCTCGTGCGCACAAGAAAAACAGGAGTAGTAACATGGAAGGGCACAAGCCAGTAATTTTGCCTAGGGTGGCAACATAGGCAGAATCGCCACTGCATAGCGATGACGACTTGCAAGAAAAGCAGCAATGTCCTAACAGTGAAGTCCTAGTTCGAAATACAGCTGAATTAACTCCTGAATTGGCATTTTCACACAGACCTCAAACCAAATGCAGTGGATCTCCCACAAAACATGCGCGCGCATCCAATGCTTTCTCGTGTGCACAAGAAAATTTCGTGTGAGCACGAGATGTTTTCTCGTGCACACGAAAACGCATCTTGTGCGCACACGAACATTTCGTCGTGTGCACGAGAAACATATCTAAAAAAAATTTTGGTAACACACGTCCCTTTAGGGGCTCCGTAGGAATATGTAGAAAAAATATAAAATCTACAGTTTGCAAGTGGCCCAACCGTCGTGTCATACGATGCCCTAACCTAACATTGTTAACATTAATTTTCATTCTGGTCATATTCATAACCAGGGGCATGATGCGCTCTCCTAATGACTGTGCCATCAAAGTACATTTTTTCACACCAAGGCCAGAACATTTTTCTCCTGCTGGAATCAGTGTCTTTCTCTGGACGAGCTGTTTGTCTGTGTCTGAAAACCTTGATGTGTCTCTCAGTGTCACTCTCATTCTTTCTTGTAAATTGTTTTTGTGTGGGTTGCCGTGGAATTCCCTTCAGGGATACCATAGTTTTTACAAAACCTCATTAACAGCCTTTCCTTTTCTGTTTTGCGCATTGACGACAAAACAAAACTTTGGTTAATTGCTAGTAAGATGTCAAATAGCACACATGATCTTTGCCTAACCAAAGCTGCAAAAGGATCAAGTTTGACAAAACATATAGACACACAACAGGATATCTTTTAGTGGTTCTGCCTCAAAAAAAAAAAGGTGACCCGCTGTGACCCATTCCATGCACACAAACAGTCACATCTACTGTTGGATAAGTGCAGCTGTAATGGAACAAAAAGCCACGAGATAATATTCCGTAATTTTACAGTCCAGTGCTGTGATATGAGGAGAGAAATGTTAGGAAACAAAGCATGTTGTTCATAGCGGATAAGCACTTTAACTCCACCAAATTCATAACAAACTGTTATCGCGTTGTGATTGCAGAAGTAGCTTTTCACTCCAATCCAACTGAGTCTTCAGATTGCAATCCTTCTCCAAACACAGCCCGGCCAATCGACAGCACAATTGATTTCATGATTAATGTCCTGGCCCACCTACTGGCATCAAAGCCTAGAGACATAATTTCCTTGTGAGCATGATCAATAGCAGTATCAACATAAATAAAGGCTGGAAGAAAATAAGTTTTATTTAGATGGAGCACCGGGGCCAAAAACCTGAGTAATAGTCATTTACCTGTTTGGCATTCCTCAATTACAGATCAATGTATGACCACAAATTGTTTTTCTTTCTGAACTTTTGAGTGGATATAATTTGCAAAGTCTGATTAAAAAACAAAAAAACAAACAAAACAAACAAAAAAAAATCAAAAAACAACAAACAAAGACAAAGACAGAACAGCACAGGATAACATTTATACTGCTAATTCAACCTAAGCTGAGCCAAATGTTGGTTGGTTGAACATTTTCTTTCTGAGCGCTGATAAACAGAGGGGTGATCCCAAAGACAAAGCAGCAGTCGAAAAGAAGCTGATTCAGTGCAGACAGTCAGCTGCAAAGTGAATTCAAGGAGTGCAAGTTCAATCTGGATGTTAGATTTGCTGGGAACTACAGCGGAGCACGGAGGAAGAGGGCTTGTCTCAGCGCTGGACTGCTGACCTCTCACTAGCTTGCCTTTACATGATGAGCACAGATAAAATATGTAGTAGGCACTCGTCTAATTTTAGCCTCCACCTCCTCCATCATCACTTTCTAAGTTTTGTGCTTAAAAAAGGTCTCTCGGACTCATCATCATCTCCCGGGTACATTACGGCGTGATGCCCACAGTCCAAGGCTGATAAATCTTTCCTTTTCATGTGGTAATACAAGTTGGCATGGAAATGTCAAATGTTCAACTTGAAATCGGCTGTACAGCAGAACATGGACAAGAATTATAAAAGAAAAAGGCAATGTGGGAAGGGAAAACACAATACACACACACACACACACACACACACACCTTATTATAGTTGATACAGCTTATTTATACCTCTTTTTATGACTTAATTTATCATTATGTGGCAACTTCCAAACATGTAACTGAATTTTTTTCTTGTTTTGTTTGTCTGATATGGTCATGCAGGGATAAATAAAGTCTGGATAATATGCTGAATGTATGTTAATTATACAGCACAGATTAGAAAAATTTTACAAAATATATACTATATGCTGTATATTACATATGTTTCATTAGTGTATAATCCTATACATTAAAGGTCTCTTTCCTCCTATTGCACAGATGATTTTCTCAGTTCCACTGAATGCAGCAAACATAAGAACCTGCCAAGTGATTACCTTTTAATAGCACAGTGTCCTGTGCTGCAAATCTATCCTAAACAAAAGTGGTGATTCATTTGTAGTATGCTCAAGTCCAGTATTGGTTCCGGCCACTGATGACTTTGAAAGAATAATTAAAGTGTGGGCTAAGTGTTGCTTGGGGATATTTTACATGCAGTAGGAGGGATGGGACGGGGGAGCGGCCAGAGATATTGATTACTGCTGGGATTACAGCACCACGAGCATCGCTCTCAGTCCAACAATGTAATCATCAGCCTTCTACTTGTAATGCACAGGTCGCCACAACCTCACCAGGGGAGGAAAGGAGAGAGGGAGGAAGAGGAAGGAGAGCAGATGGAGAGCTTAATGTTTCATTGTCCTTCAACTCATGATGAATTTAAGGTTGGAATTTTCAGACTGGGGATTGGGGTTTTAAAGAAGGTTTACAGGAGCTGTATCAGACAATAATTACTCGAATAACAGCAACTCCAATGTTATGCTGTGAGAAAAATATCCTTAAGAAATGATTGTTTTGGCTAACACCTGCTCTCGTAAATGAATTACATCCATCTTAGTGGAATGAGGCTGTACTCTTCCCGTAGTTTAAGCCGATTGTTTCTCCCGTGTTCACTGACTGTCACCATGGGTGCGAGCACTAGATTGGATTCGAACGAATGCATTGATGTAAGTTGGCAGATACTTAAAAAAAATCTCCTATGTGAGAGTTTAATCTTCAAAATGCATAACAGTGCCAACCCAGCGCTTTTTCCTCACTGTTTTGGACAACTCTTCTCAACTTTGTTTAACTCTCGAAACTGTTAACTTTCTCCGTGACTGTTGTATCATATTCAAACTATATTTTTGATTATATTTGTAGATTTCAAATATTTTTAATATTATAAAATACCCTCAACCACTATTGTTCCAGTGACTTTATTTTCATCGCTGTGATGCAGCTGCTGTGAAACTCGTTTTGGAGAGGTAATTTGTATCAGTAGCAGATTATACTTCACAATGTACATTTGCAGTAGGATCCTAATACACAAATAAATAAACTATATATATGTATATATATATTCACAAATTTTGTTGTGCTGTGCCTTAAAATATTGAACACTGTGACTATTTGCAGTTTTTCAGAAATCACCCACATACATATCATAGGTTAGCAGTCATTTGCATTAATCAATAAATGCAAGCAAGTTGCATTTATGGTTGGAGGTCTGTTTGATGTTCCTGAGAATGAGATTCACTTCCTAGGCATTTGAAAATAAACTCATCTCCTCCATGAAGTCTGCATGATTCAACCACTTACACATGTAGAAATAACAGCTCGAACTTGCTGCGATACAGAAGGCTGCTATGACTCACAAACAGTAAAAAAAAAAAAAAAAAAACATATGACGAAAATAAACTCAAATATTCTTTTTCTAGTATTTCTGAAGCAACGTTACTTAATTTCCTCAGCCTGCAGGTCAGTGACAGCTTTCTCAGTAATTTGTACTGTTCACGTTGTGGAGGGAGAGTATTCGCCACTGTACAGCCTGACAATCCATATATAAATCTTTGAAGTTATTGTGGACGCCCCACAGTCGGCCGAGTAATTGTTCTTTGTTTGAATGTGTCTGCACTTTGAAGAGGAAGTGCTGAGGGATGCCCTTGAGACGGTCAAGGATATTTCCTGGAGTTCTTTTAGGCGCCGTAGCCCTGGGGCGTCCCTTGAAACAAGTCCCATCTGAGGCGTTGAAGCCAGGACATCTGAAGTGAGCGGGCCAGGTGACATCAGGGTGTTCCTGTCTTCTCCTTGCAAAGTGTCATCCTCGCCAACTGTCTTGCAAACTTTCCCACAACTTCTTGGCATGGATTTTTATATAAATGCTACTTGGTTGCCATAACATTTTTTGGTCTGAATTCCTATCTGCGGTTTTATTTTCCAGTGTTATATTCTTCCTCTTACTTTGCAGAAGTCCACCCTGGTGCATTCATCTTGTGTTTAACGTGCACTAGTACAGCAGACGTTTTTTTGGCACTGGCATAGCAGACAATTCTCGGTACATCTGTACTAATAATTGGAAACGGCAACTGTTGATGACTGTGCTGAGTAAATAGATTGAACCAGACTGTAGGTCACTTTGTGGTAAGGTGTGTATGTGTGCAGCATGCTGGGAGATATTTAGCAACTTGATGGATCTAGTACCTAACAGTAGAGCCATCTTCGGAGAGGAGAGGCAGCGCTGCTTGCTGTCAATACTCAATCTAGTCATGCCTGGTGGTGGTGGCGGAGCTCTGGACTTGATCCTGGATAATGACGCCATCCAGACTCATATGGAGAAAAGTGGAGCTCCTTTCCCTGAGGCAGTAGGGCTGGAGGTAGATAAGTGTCCTCTGTATGGCCCCTGTTTGACTGACTGGGCTTACTGAAGCAAAAGACATGGGGGCTGTATTTAAATAGGAAAGCGAAGTCTGAAAACAGGACAGAGAGAAAGCAGATGGAATATGATTTTGCCATGATCAACAAGACATGAAAGAGTTAGATCTGTGGTGCAGGGAGTTGAAATTTACATCTTTTATGAGACTAGCATGGCTGTGCACAGATTGGGCTTGGATGAAGTGCATGCCAAACTCATAAACACAAAGCAAACAAACAAATATATACAAATTCTAGTGGTTGAAGTACAGTTGGAATTTGAGCACCCGTAACTGTGTTGGGTCACCCCTTACAGATGCCAGTGAGCGAGATTACACCATTTGTATAAATACAGCTTGGTCAAAAGGATAAACTCAAATCAAACTGAACCAAATTGCCACCCCAGTTTCCACCCTTTGTGTGTTTGCACTGGCAGCAGAAAACAAGGACAGCTGGCATAATATTGACTATCATCAAACACAGATGTTCAAACCCATGCAAAGGTATTGCTGCTTATTTGGTTGCACTCCAATGTGCAGAAATAGATAAGAAACTAAAAATGAACTCAATGCTTATCGGTCATATGAACCAACATAAACCTTTGACAAAGAGGAACCACAAGCAACCGTGTAACACACATTCTGACAAACCAATTTAAAGTAAAGCTCATTACTGAAGAATAGTAAAGTTATTAAATTATCTTGAGACTTTTACTTGCAAAACAGAGAAATTGTAGAGGCTGTAATCATCTTTGTGTTTAACAACAAGCAATGTTTTTTTTTTCCTGACAGGACATATTGCAATGTAGAATTAATTGTTGAATCGATTGTTGCTCCCTTTTAATATAACAAAATTAATGTGTTGTTTGTGAGGGTGAGCCGAACAACAATTCTTCAACTTCATGCTTGATCTGCATCAAGGCAGACAGTGAAAGTGAGAATGTAAATTCCCTTGTTTAGGGAAAGGAGTGTCTGCAAGGCCTCTCTGAGGTGGCACTTATCACTGAAGGAGTAGAGAGAGATAACCTGGGGGCCTGGAGATAAGTGAATCTAAACACTTCAATAAAGCCGGAGCCAGAGGAGGAGAAAGACGCAGGCAGGTATTAGTCCATCCATCATCTCCCTCACCAGATCAGAGACTACAAAAATCTACCACTTTCATCCCATCTGCTTAGTTCTCTCTATCTTTGTCATCTGTGGCTCCAGATAACCAGCAGAGGCCAATTCCTAGATCATTAATGACTAGAGGTGGTGGCAAAGGTGGATTTACTACTCACGGGGCTTACTTTGACCTTCCATTCATGTGTAAGCTATTTTTAATACGGCAGGAGGAAGGTATGCATGGTTACAAACAAAAAGCGCTCAATGCATATAATTTTAACAGCAGAGGTTATCAGTTTTGATAACCAATTATAGAAATTTGATGCTGCTTCAGAGATGTATTATTAAATTACAGTTTTACAGGATATTCTAATTTTTATTATACAGGATCTCAGCCACAATGCAAGAGGATTTTACATGACATGCTATTGACAGCGCAGCCCGACTGACCATCTGGAATAGTGAGTTTTACCCGGTGGGCCGGGCGACGTGTGCCAAGCAAATTCATACAAAAAGATATCATAAAGAAAAGTTCCTGGCTGTTTGGCTAGTTTTGTCCGCCAGACGGCCAACTCCATAGAGAGTCAGGGCTGGGAGTGGTGGTGGGAACAAGTACATCCACTAGTTTGTATTCTGTTCCATCTTTCAGATACTGCGCTGACAGTGACAGAATTGTTATGCTGTGTATTTGAGAGTCTGCTTAAAAATGCGAGGCATCAGTCCAAAGGTGGGGCTCAGAAATTAACAGAAAACAAATAGTCTCTTGAGACAGATGCAACCAAATGCCACAAAGTGACTCATTCATTTGATAGCACTAGAACTAACATCAGTCGAGCAAGTATCAATTATGCTAACGTCGACATGCAGCAGCATAATGTTGCCACTTAGTATTCTAGCTATTGTGCTGCCTTCAAGTGCTGCCAGAAATATTATGATTAAAAAAAGGGTGCACGTAAACAGCGAAACAAAGCATTATGTTTGACCGGGAAATATTAGAATGATGGGAATGTCAGGCTTTTCTGTGTTATCAGAGTTGTACGGATGTGTTGTTTGGCAAAGAGCGATGCAGCCCAATCAGGTGAGACAAAAGGTGATGCACAAAAGACAGGTGTTTATTACAATGTAAGACAAGAGCTCTGGTGTTGACCCCATTACAGGGAATAAAAATAATTATATGCAATTAAATTAATGGTACTCCAATGATCCTCCCTGAGGAGCCATACACAGGGCCTTGACACTGTTGGTGTTGATGGGTGAAGCTGCACACACTCTGAAATGACAACAGGGAGATGTAATGTAATAGGTAGGCAAGTTTAAATACACCTGTCAAGCATGGACAGTGGCTCGCAAAAAAGCCCAAGCAGATGACCAGGAGTGTGACACTGACTGTGAGCCAGAGACCCAGTGTGCAAAGACAGAGTGAGAAAGAGAGAGAGTGCGAGTCTTCCCGCTGAACTTGTGTTACTAACTCCATTCAGCCTTTTTGGACATTGTCATACAAGAAGGATGTTACGAAGAGTAAATCAAAGCAGCATCATATTAATCCCAGGGCATTTAGATCACTTGCTGCAACTGTTATCACACCATTGACTGGACATTATCAGTCTTAACCGAGTATGGGTTTGTAGGTTCCTGCTGCACCTTCTAGTAAGTCTGAGGGCTGTTATCATCTATCTCTATTGTCACTCCTAACAACTCAGTACCACTCAAACATTAGCTTTGGCTTAGTGTTGTAAGGTACTGGTTAAGGTTAGGAAAAAAACATGGTTAAGGTCATGGTTAAGGTTAGGAAAAGCTCACAGTTAAGGTCATGGTTCAGGTTAGGGAAAGCTCACGGTTAAGGTAAAAAGTCATGCTGATTCCATAATTAATGTTAGGTCATGGTTAAGGTTAGGAAACATAACGTAATATTCTCTAACATCGCAAGCTAACATCACTAGTTAAAAAACAAGCAAGGCTCTTACTTGACACAAGACGCAAATTCTGATCTCCAGAGTGAATGTCCATACAATTGACCCACTCCTATGGCATGGTCTGTGGTGTGTCTGACCATTTGACTGGTTAAGACAGACTGATCATAGGAATAGATGATAACAGACTCACTGACTTACTACAAGGTGGTTACAACTGATAATGTCCATTCAACGGTGTGACATTGCTCGAATCATGTATTTAGATAATATGCAACATAATTCATCCAAATTTGGAGTTTTAGATTCAAATTCAAATTTTTCGTGTCACAAATTCAGATTCTACAAGTTATCCCCATAGCCCTAGTAACTAAAAATAAGTTTTTAATCCAGTCTGCCACTGACAAAATAGACAATATATTCTTCTACACACACTTACATGTTGTGCTACCATATAGCTGCTCCCTGCATTCTAAAATAAAACAGTTTCATCCAAATGTAGCAAAATTCTATCCAAATGTCACGATTTTAACATGTCAAAGCATGACAGAGAGTCTTGCGGAGGCTTACTAACAGTGGCCAGATCAATAGCAGCTTGACCTTTGTCACAGCCTGCATGATGTTTCACATCTTATGTTAAGGTCAGTGTAAGTGATCCTGGTTGTTCCTGCCCTCTTTGATCTTTTATTGTGGGCTTTGATGAGGAGTGTGAAAACACCCCGTCTGCTTTATGTCCCTCTTTGTCCCATCAGCAGGCGGACGATGTTGGCTTCACTAAAACTCAAGCCAGAGGTCAGCGTCGGTGAATTAATTGCCGAGCGCAGGAGACGCCGTTCCCAGATAACATATCGATCCTCAGCTGTTGAATATGCTAAACATCCATCTGACAGAGAGCCCTGCCGTCTCCCCAGAATACCAGGAGTGAATCTATAGGAAGCTACAGCGAGGGGGCTGTGGTAAATAATACTGTTAAGGATGTTTTCATCATCCGTTCATTGCTGTTACTTTGAAAAATCCCATGTGCTGACATGAGCCTTAGCGTTCAACGCATGTTATTTCTACATGTTGTCAGCAACAGAATTTGTCTTTCCTTTAAAACTAAATGCACTAATGTGTTAAGGATGACTCACTTTCACCCACACCTGTCAGACAATGGTGAAAAGCAAATGCCTTCAGGTGAACAAAATGCTGAATAAAACAAAACCTAAAGTAGAACAATGTACTTCATTGCACATCATGCAATACAGAACACATTTACTCCATCAGTCACTTGCATTCGCAAAACAACATCAGTCTGATTTTAGAATCACACGAGATACACAGTGATAGTTCTGTTTATGCCTCCCCTGTGATTAGAAATCAGAATTAAAAAATGCAATTATACTCCAAAGCTGACATCTGAGCTGCAATTCCAATGATGAATAAGGCAGTGATTAAAATTTGCAAGATATGTATTGCTGATATTTGCTTTCTTACTGAGCAGGTCTCACAACTGCTTTTCAACTACAGTAACACATGAAATGAGTATTTTTGCTTTGTGTGTGTGTATGTGTGTGTGTGTGTGTATGCTCACATACCAGATTCTTCATTTCTTTCTTTACAGCTTTTCTATTTACCTAGAAATCTTGTTATCTCATGGTCTACACATTTTGTAATCTTGTTTTATGGCACAGATTATCTCTCACGGCAACTTTTTTGGTCTTTCCTTCGAAAGCACACAGTTACTCTCTCTGTAACGCACACACTCCTTTGTAAAATGATTTTTGCCTCTGGTGACACCTGCTGGTACCAATTTTGGGAAATGGGGGACAGGGTGGTCTGAGAGATCATCCCATAATGCAGAAGTCACAGGTTTGATCCCCGCAGCAGCTGGTTTCATGCCCTGTTGAAATCGTCTGTAAGCAAGACACTGAACCTGCGTCTGTAAGGTACACCTCCAGAAAGCATCTGACAAATATGTGGCAATACCTCATTTACATAAAATGAACTTTTGATTATGAGTTGAGTTCCTATCAGTTTTAGTAATGCATCCCACTGTATGTTTTTCAACAAAGAGGTCCGGTTAACCACTCCCACGCACTAAGTGGTTTCCCATATCAGACTTTGAGCTTTTTCCTGTTGACCAGAGTACCCCATTTGCAGCTGGTGTTTTTCACAAAATACTCTTCCAGCACCAGAGCTGCAGAGTGAAATGACTGGAAATGCTGTTTATTCATCTGCAGTTCCTTCCATCTCAACATGAAAAGCCCGTCTTTATGGGCCATGGACTTTTGTTCCACTGCAGTCCTAGATGCCCCCACACTGTGCTGCCCTCTGTGACTGGGAATACATGGTTTTGATTACCAGTCGTGGTTGGTTATGCAGTGGGAATCCCTGCGAGGGTAGTATGTGGAAAATTCCTTCAGGTTCCCAGCAGTACAGTAGTCATCAAACAAACACACTGTGTGCCATGCAATGTAGGTTTTCAGATGTTTTTGAAATTTAAATATTTACTCCCCACTGTTAACTTCAATGTCAATTACGGCTCAAATTACTGTTGCACATTATTACATCAAACAAGCCATTTCTGAGAATTGCTTTGATCACCTTATCATCTGTAAACTTACCGATACCTTCTCTTCGGTGCTGTTTTGACTTTGGTGAGTTAAAACAGAAGAAAATGCAGCAGACTTGAATGCTATTGCTGAGGATGATAGAATCCTGTCGAGCATAGGTCAGTGCTAATGAGAGAATAAACCTATATAGCTCATTATTCCTTGACACAAACTAGGTCAGAATCAAAGGTCTGCTGGGGAAAGAGTGCTAACCACCAGGATCAGAGTGGACAGAGCACTTTCTCTAACAGGCCTTTGAAAGGCCTCATTAGCCACATACATTTGAACTCCGAGGTCTGCATCACGGAGCAAACTTCAAATTTAAAAGTACCCCACCAGGAATGCACACAAACAAGAAACGGAAATGAATGTGCACAAAATGATAAACGCGTACGTATACTCATGCATGCATGAATTCTTGTGATGACTCACGTTAACAAGACTTACACACACACAAACACACGTGCACACACACACACTGACATTAACTTGTCTGAGAAACAAAACAAAACAAAACAAAAAAACAACAACAACAGTGGTATAAATCATAAGAACAAACCACAAATAATCCCTTGAGAAGGTAATTCTTAGATTCTTCAAAGTGTGCAAACTAAGTTAAAGTGTGTTTGGAACAAACTGGAATCATCACGGAATCATGATTTCTTCGATTAATCTGCCTTTTTTTCTGCAATCACCGCTCTTTGCAAGTATTTGATTATGTATGGTGCGTTCCACCTACTGCACAATACAAACCAAGCCATTCCTCCAGCTAACATCATTGTCATGCAGCAGCTCCCAGTTCAGTCATATTCTCCCCTCACATCTCAGAACCAAAGCCCCCTCACAAAGCCTTATAAAAATCTAGGCCCCGGGAGGGAGAATACTGCGGAATACCAAAGCGTGCCAGGTGCTGCGTTTAAAAAGCAGGGCTCTGCCTAAACAGAAATGCATTATTTAAAAGACAACTGAGAGGCATAAATAGAGTGAATGCATGACAAGGCCCTACAATCTGTAGCCCCTAATAGGCCCCCGGTGGTCTTGGCGTGGTCTTTTTGTGTGAGATCAGCCGACTCAGTCCCCCTTAGGCTCGGGATAACACGCTGTTTGTCTTAGTTTGACCTTGAGTGTCCGTTTTCCAGTCAAGCCACGATAATTCAGCCCAGTTGGCCTGCTAAGTGAAATCATAGCACTGTGGTGAATGGTCATAAACGCTATTACAGCCACTATATTGTCGACTGTTTGTAATGCCAGTGAGGGACTTTGATCATTTTTCTTTCAAGATGTTGAGGTCAAACCTATTATTGGTATGGTACTGTGTCTTTGCTTGTCACTAATGACCGGATGAATTATTCCCTTTGATCAGAGAGAAGCGACTTCCTTATTGTGTAGCAGACGGATTAATCTTCCATCTGAACCGTGGTGCAGAACGCCTATCCACCTCCCCTGTAGGTCACTACCTTAGATGTAACCATCACGGTCACAATCACATTATCATCATGTGACTCCAGTAGCACAAATGTAGCTATGCCAAGCCATAAATCGCTCAGTGTCAGCGATGGGGCAGTTGCCTGCTCAACCAGCTGCTACAGAGAGGGAATGAATAGGCTGAGTCATAGACGTATGCACACAGTCATAAGTCAAGACCGCTCAGGGTCATATCTGCGCTGTATGGCATCCTACACAGAGCCAAAGGACCACTCCCTGTTTTGATGATGATCAAACAGGACTAACACTTGTCAGAGAGACTCAGGACTACCACCTGCTTTGCTTTCTGTAATGCTTGTTGTCACCGAGGAAGACCCAGCAGTGCCGCATATCTGGAGCCCTGTCAAAATCCACCAGGTTAATGCATTTAATATAGTCGTCGATGAAGCCAGCGCTCTGTTTTCGGCACTCGACGGTTTCTCTACAGCGCTCAGGTCTTACACCTCTCCAGCTCTAGTGAGCAATCCTCACAGATCGCTGGAGTGCAGGTGTGCCACAGAGACTCACATCTCATTAAAACGTGCATTACCCCCTTCCCGTCTCCGCATCTCCGCTCCCACCCAACCCTGCTGTAACCATATGGACCCCATACTGACTCTCATTATACGGCATGAAGTGAATTCATTCCCAGGAAGACAAGGAAGGCCCAGAAATGTGTGCGTGTGTGTGTGTGTGTGTTCAGGGTGGCATGTTCATAATCAAATCTAAATCTGGAGGTGGAAAAAGCCTGTTGTGCTGGCTCATTAAAGGATAATTCCAGTTATTTCCAACATGGGCCTAGTTTTTGCCTTCATGATGATTGACTGTTTAAAATTTTATCACTTACTCCACTATAGAGCTGTGCACATCTCCATTGTGTTGGGGGCATGTTTGCCCAACACACATACAGGGCCAGTGGCTTATCTCCAACAGCTTTATATGTGCAGTTTTAAATAGCTGCATTTAACAATTATCACCATTTTAGTTAAAATAGTCCATTTCGATTCTTTGTAAGCCTTTCTCATTCATTCCCTTGTTTTCCTTGTTGGCTGCCAGCCTTGTGATGCTTTCCAGGCGTATCGGAGGAAACATAAGAACATAATTTTGTTGCTTCAGTTTGGAAGCAGTCTTTTCATGTTTTATTTGCTGGAATTCCAGCATCCAAAGTCATTTGTATTTATAGATTCAGAATCAACGCTAAACATACCACTGCAGATATTTTTCACTTTTTGTTAATGTGGTTGATTGTATTCCTGTGAATAAAACTGATATTTCATACTTTTGTGGATTTGCTGTTACAGTGTGTTTACCATTTGTGTTGACGCCTTCACTCATTTGTGATATCAACATAGTAAAAAATATTAAATAAAAAATCCCACACACCCTACTTATAGTTACCACTGGGAGTTTGATGTAAATGCCAGTGAGCACATTGTACTTAAATAGCATATAATCTCTCACTATGCAGATAGGCTTCAGTGGATCAGGCACTGGATGTTGAAATGTATCATTTCAGCATATGTGTCATTGTGTTGAAGGGATGTGTTTCAGTCACCTGTTGCAGGTTACTGTCAGCCCTGTGAATGTGTGCACTGGAAATGAGGCCCAGGTTGATCTCGCAGATGATGTTCCTTTGATTTAAGGAGGAGAGCATTACCTCACATAAATGTCATACACAACATTTATTATTAGAGGGTAAAAGTTTTTCCCCATATTTTATTGTTTTCTGTATTCTGCATTTGTACCTGTCTGAGCACATGGCAGAGCAAAGCTACATCAACAGAATGAATGTATTATCCCTTGGTGAGATATAAATATCAATTATCAATTGTATATTTGTGGTCTGACTGACCACTGCCTGTTAGTAAGAAAGACTGTAACTATATGAAGGAATCAATCAAACCACTTTTCAATTCAGCCGGTGTAATTGCTAGATCAATACAGCCTAATATTTACTCATGTAAACCTTGTTTTCCTCAAGCTATTTGTGCATTTATTTATTTATTTTTTTTTTTTTCTGAACAGCCTGCGATTCCAACTTAAAAGAATAACTTGTTTCTGGTTTTTGCTTTAAGCTAAAAGTTTTGCACCTTGTTCTTTTGTCCATGGTTAAAGTCTTTCTCTGCTCTAAACATTACAAAATTTGACTGTCACCCACCTTGTGGCTACATTTTGCAAAGACTTATATAGAAAGAAAGTATTACATCGGTTACCACGACAGATCATCACTAATTTCATATTCTAGCATACTGGATAATGTCATATCACATCACATGGTGTGATATTGGCTTGTACTAATATTAGCATTTACCCCCATTGCAAGTCTTGACTATTTGTTAAAGCAGGCCTTAATCTCATCCTGCTACAAAATAAATGTCCACCTTTCATTGCTCCAAATATGTTTTGTGCAAAACGTCGCACAAATGTCATTCACTAAAATTAAATTCAGGATCGTGAGATATATATTTCAATGTATGTTTTGCCAGAATGTCATTTAAATGCACAGATACAATGCTGGAAATGTTTTGTATGGTCTGAGACATACCTTAAAACATATCTAGAGTGAAAGAGGGAAGACACAGCTGACTTGACTCTAAACAGGCTCAATAAAGACAGCACACAGCTTTTTGAAGTCACCCACAGACATGTACCGCTTGCCCCCCCCTCCCTTCCCGTTTTTCCTCCCATCCCTTTTTTCCATTACACACTCTACAATTACATGTCTTACAAGGCGGGGGCGTACCTAAGCACTCTCAGCCCCCAGTCATTAACCCTCACTCCATCTGCTGACACAACAAAGTGAACAACTGCATAATCAGATGACAAGCGGCGGGGAGAAATTAAGCAGGGGAGATGGTGAGGCTTGTGGAGACAGTGTCTTCACCTTTCCCCGGTAGGCAGCATGCGGCAGGCAGCTCATCAGGAAATTGGGGTGTCAGCTAACTGTCAGGGTGCATTGACCTAACAGGGCTAGTTTGCTAGGCAGCTTTCACTGACATGTCAATCTTGCTCTCAGCCAATCAATCTCCAGCAGAAAGGGGGAGCACTTCTCAGTAAGAGGGGAGGAGTGTCACCTGTCACTGGCAGGTCTGGCCTGCCTTACCTCATCATCATCCCCCGTGTCTCCTATTGGACGAAGAGGAATAGCATTTATATTCTTTTCAAGCACAACATATCTAAGCCCACTTTAAAACCACAAAGGAGACAGCAAAATAACCTCAGGAGATATTTGATCCACAGCAGACAAGCTGCCCATTACAGTATCATTTGCTCATTGTATAGCTGGAGGTGAACAACACAGCAAACAATTCAGAATAGCTTTGTTTCTCTCTGTCAAGGTGAATAGGAAATTCTGACCATTTTCCAAAGTATCGTACCGCTCAACAGATTTAGGAACTTCAAATGGTTTGTGCCACATTCTTTCATCTTTGAAATGACAAGTAAGCTCTCTTCTCACGTTTTATTCTCACCCACCGAAGCCTCTCGCTGTCTCTGAAGGTCGAGCCATGTGCTTGGAGGGAATGTGTATTGGTGCCGCAGAGGAGGGCTGCTGTATGTGTTCACTGGGTCTGGGTCTGTCTGGGCGACTGGGGCTGCTGACCACGAAGCCTCCTATCTCCCCTCAGTGCTCTCGCTCCCCTTAGCTTGGGCATGTCAGCTTTCTAGGGCACAGCAGCCAGGCTCCCCAGGGAGAGGAGAGAAAGAGGAAGGATGGAGCGAGGGGGTAGGGCATAAATAAAATAACACTTCTGTTTCACCTTGGAGAGGCCAGTCGCCTGTTGTTGTTTTTTCTCTATGCACATTTAAATCCAGAAAACCTCATGAATATCCCTGGGAAATATGACATCCTCCCTTGGGTTTATATGTCTTCAGCCTATAGTTTGGTCATTGTTTGGGAGTGTTGCCTGGGAGTGCATTGTGAGTGACACATTATTAGCAACTTATGGTGAGCTGTATGTGACTTGTACCATTTATTACATGTGGCTGGAAAAGTTTTTGGTTCAGTTCAGTTTCAGTAGCAGGCATGGAATGCACAGCTCTGAAACACACACACACACACACACACACACACACACACACACACACACACACACACAGTTACAGCAAACATAAAAACAGCAGTCATAGCAAATATGATAACCCTTGGACACAACATATTGTACCCTACCCAGCTAGTGGAATATAGACACTGCAAATAAATGAGCTCAAGGGGACAGAGGTTGGCAGAATCAGAGCTAAGACAGAGCAATGTTCACAATACAAACAGCACTGAATATAGGCAGCCTCTGTGTAATAATAATGCATTTTCAATTGTTAGTAAGCATGCATGCAATATGACTTCTGGACAGTCTGTCCCAGGTGTATGTATTGATGGCACTGACTTGCTTGCTTGCTAGAAACAAATGAAACCAGGAACTCACACTGTAACATACTCTGTATGTTTATTCATTAGAAATCGCTAGGTGCTATATAAAAAATGTGTAAGTGATATAAATTATTTCAATATTACATTTTAATCTTACTTTTCTTATCTGTTATTGATTAAATATAGCATACAATTTAATACTTAACATAAGCCAAACTATCTTTTCATTTCGGGGTCCATAGGGAAAAAATCATTTGACATGGGGTCTGGTGCTTAATCAAAGTCAACTTGGGAGTCCAGAACATAAAAAAGACTGAAAACCACTACTATGGCAAGCAAACCAAATAATATACATGGTAAACAGCACAGTTTTTATGATATTGTAGATATTTGAAATCCCCCTCTAGTTATTTATTAAGCCCCTAAAAATCATCTCAGTTCATCAATATTGCATATTTAGAAGTTTTCTTACTTGGAAAAAAAAAGAAAAGAAAACATGACTTAGTGCCTTAAAACACCTAAAAGTAACTCTAAACCTTGCCCTCATTAAAAATGCCCAGACCACCTGCCTGCTGGCACACCGGCTCACACCAGAATTCTGTTCACAGAACGAGGAAGCCCTGTCCTGCCAGGGTCACAACTCCCTAAACGCAGGACATGAGCTGTGTCTAGGGCCTCATGTTGCTCTGGGGGCCTCATGCACAAATGCATATATGTGCACACCAGTGTCCCTGGTGTGAGCAGTTGGCCCCTAGGGCCCCTAAGCCATCACTCGTGAGGCCTGCATGTGCCAAGTCAAGTCAGTTGAAGATCATCATCTACCAAACGCATCGCTGTAATAATTGGCAATCAACATCTGACCAAACACAGCTCAGAGCAAGCAGCAGTGCAGGTGAAGAGAGAACCATGAAAAGACTATTTGAATCTGGTGCACTTGGTGGGCTGGTGGGAGTCTACACCAAGGGGGGGCCAAAAAAACCAAGCCAATCAGCAGGGCTGGTGCTAATGATATACAAAGCATCATCCCATCAGCTGAAGAGATTGGCTGTGGGATTTGTGACGTACCGAATCTAGCTGGCCCAGGGCATGTCTGAATCTCAGATTTTAGGGGCGTGCACAGACATCTCCTCCAGTAGAGGAGTGTGAAACACCTCTCTTTTGACAAACTTTGCACAGATGCAAGTCAGTATAGTCAGCCTCAGATATTTTAGGGGACATAAACATAAGAAAAACACATTTTTTAGTGGAGGGGGTCTTTAATTTTGAAACTTTTCATCAATAATAAACCTACAGAGTATGAGAGGCACCTTGAACAAAAGTGGATATGGCTTGCAAGTGCTGAAAATATTTAAAAAATGATTTAACCACATGCCATAATTCCTTTTTCAATTGGTTTCCAATAAAGTGCTAGACCACATGTTTTTCTAAACTAGACTGGGACCATACAGAATATACAGAGGGAATATGGTGGCAGTGGGTTGGCTGGGTCACAAAACAGGGTTTGACATACTCCGTCTAAACCAAGTGGACCAACCCATACAATTTTAATGTTATGTGTTGCCTGGGGCGGCCATATATAATTAATGTGTTTCTGTGGGCTTCCCCCCATGCAAAGGCTAGTGGACTCACTGGGAATTAGGTGAGGAAAGTGCATTTGAATCACTCAGAGAAATGAAAATAATATATCATGATATGGAGGAAAACGGTGGCAATGAAAATCCCTCTTCCAAAGCTTTTTGCACTGGATATTTATCCTTCATGGAATAAGAAAGAAAATGCTTTTGATATCTACCAATCCAATTTGTAGACACGCATGACCAGTTTAAATTTAAATCCAGCACACCACACCACTGCTACAGCACGTGCACACCATCACACACACACTCACACACCCTCATACGTACACACAGAGAGACTAATGAACATCTATTTAGTCTTCAAAATCTCAGCTCCTTTTGGGGAAGTCCCACACCCAGCACTACAGTAGAGTAAGTGTGTCAAAGTGGCCGTTATGACCTTGATGATTCTGCCACTTGGCAAAATCCAGTGATGATGGGGCCACTCCAGCACATCAATTATGAGGAGTGTTTGTTGAGGTAATGTGCTGCACGCAAGGTAATGGGCGGGGGCGGACCGGACCTGCTGCACTATTCATGTCACCATCTGCTCCCTCTCAGAAAATCTTGCTCCACAGGCCTGTGGGCTCTGGAACCAGACAGTGGGCTGGGTCCCCAGTCCAGTTCTTCCTGCACAGTGTGGAGCCACTGCACAAACATGTGATTTGGAGCAGCCAGCACTGCTGCCCTCTCTGTTTTGGTCTCAGCTACCATGCAAACAGCCAGGCAGAGCACCTGTGCAGTTGGAATCTGGAATAGGGAGAGAATGTGAGGGAGCAAACAGCAGCAGCAGGGAACCTCCACAGCAATAACAAGGATCAATAAAACAAGCACTGGGATAGCAGCTGAAAGGGTCATCACAGAAGATCCAAAAGCCAATGTTAGACGGCAGCACATGAAATATAAATGCCGCTGAAATAGACAGGATTTCTTTTCGGTACACATTTCCAAAGCGCGCGAGCGTGCGTTGTATATCCAATCTTGTTGATCCGTGTCAAACCACGTGTTTTCAAAAGCATCTCAAGCGTTTCCATTGGCAACATGACTCAGGGAGCTGTTGACCCACTGCCCAATTTGTCTTTGAAGTGATTAAGACCTGGCAATGGGCTAATTGAAAGTCTTAGTTTGCACTTCCCTGAGTGTGTTTGTAAAGTAAATCAGCGCTCTGATTAAATGTAATATCCACAGTGAATATCTATGAGAGGGAGCTATGTAATCTGATGGAGGCATCTTATCAGTATGCAAATTGAACAGCTCACTTTGCTCATTATATTAAATGAGCCGCGACTGAATGAGTTTGTCTCAATTATTTCAGAGTTGTGCTGTGCGCCCATTTCACATTGTGGTGTTTCAGCTTTGTATTTGAGTCTGGGTGAGATTCTGGGGATAACTAGGGCCTGTTGTGTTGTATGTTTTGGATGCCTGGGGTACAGGCCGCACACACACACACACACACACACACACACACACACACACACACACACACACACACACACACACACACACACACACACACACACACACAACTATAGACTAAATATTGGCCACCCTGTGGGATGTCAGCTGTAAAAGATGACTGAGCCAGGCAATGATATCATTAAAGAATGCAGCATAGAAATGTATGAGGACACAAAAGGCTAACCCCCACCTTGCTCTGTGTGCTGTCATATAATCTGTTGGTGGGGGGTATGAATAAGCTCACTGCAAGGACAGGAAAGGTGTTGGAAGAGGGTAACTGTGACACGGGCCAATGTACTGCACCAATACAAATACATTTTAGTTTCTATTGTCCTATATTTGTTGGGCCATGAAATGTGTTTTATGTAAAACTGATTTCTGGTTTTGTTCCTTTACTGAGCAGCACACATAAGCATTTAGTCCCTATTTTAAGTAAGTTTGTTTAGGGAATATGGGAATTTACAACATAAAGTACAGATGCCTCTGCATATGGGCAAGACACCTAGAGTGCATGACACTGAAATAACATGAAATCAGTCAAATTATGCAATTATTCTTTCACTGTACAAAATCAAAGTATAGAGAATACTTCCACGCAGAAAAAGTGAACCTTTGTGCCATTTCTAAGTTTAGAGGAATGATCATAGTTTCTGGAGGATTCAGCTTTAATTTGATATACAGAGGGAGTGATGATGCAAGTAAGAACTTAATTTCTGATGAGTCATTGTAACATTTTCACTATTATTAAATGCTGTCATTCATTTAAATCAATATGCAAGTAACTGTCAATTTGTTATACCACTTATTACTTAGAAAAATAACAACCTTACACATTGCTGTGTTAGATGTTGCCATGCATGAAATATGAAACTTAAACAGTCCATGTAGAAAAATTTGGTTGTTCAAGTTGTAAATGGTAAAAGGATTCAGCAAAGAAAAGTATGATACAAATAAGAATGTAGCAATAAAGGCTGACTTACCAGTTCCACTGTGGGTGTGGATTTGTAAGATACTCAATATTCCAATATTTTCAACATTGAGCATATATAAAATGCCAGTGTTATTCATTATTTTTTGCAAACCTACGTTATTTCCTCAGCTCCTATTTCTTTCTTTAGATAAACAACTATCATATATGATCGCTCGCAACATATTTTCTTCTGTTTCTTTCTTTTTTTTTTTTATTTATTGTAATCCTATTGGCCCTTACTCTCCTGACTATTTACTGTATGTTATGTTCATGAATTGGCAATTCAAGCTTATTTTTTCAGGTCACTGCAGATGAGAAAAACATCAGGTAGAGTAGATGTGCGAGATCTAAAACCATCTCTGATCTTATTCATTTAATGGGAATTGGTGGAGAAAAAAAATCGTATCATTTTTTTCAAATTAACTTTTACACATTAAAGTCTGCAGATGTACAAGTTGCCATGGCCTGTTGCCATGGTGAAAGTGCCACTACAAAGAGATAAAGAGTGACAGCAAGTAAGGAAGCAGAGAGCTTGACAGAACTTGCCTGTGACCAGAAAAATGGATGAGATGCTGTCAAGACCGCAGGATCAATAGCACTCTCCACAGGGTCCTTTTGTCAAAATGATTAGTTGAAAATTTAGATGGTGACATCACACAAAAAAACTAAAGGCAGACTGCTTACATGAATGAACTCTGAGATGTGGGGGTCTGTGTCAGAGGGGAACAAACACTGACAACCCAACATTATGTCATTTTATATGTATTAAACTTATGAACGCTAAGATTATACATCACTCACTTTTTCACAATGTCATTGAGAATTCATAATTCATGCTCACCACACAGACTCAAACATCAATCATGAATTCTTTTCTCACCTTTAATAATTTTAAATTGAATTTTTTAAAAAAAATCAATGAGTTTTACAGTGATTAAGTAGGTTCACAAAGAGCCAAATGTTTCTTTCCAAGGATGTCTGTGTGCGATAGTTATTGTTTCAATACTGCCCCCATGTGATAGGGACCTGAATATTACTCAGGTGCCAGATTGCTCCAGTGAGTCATTTCATGTTCTCCTCATGGTCCATACAAAATATGCTACAAAACAGAAAGACAATGTGAAATAAAATGAAAATACACTGGGTCTGGGTATGCGTGCAATGTATGCAGGTGGTCTTGCAGCAAGGGAATGGACTAGGTGATAAAAAAAATGGTCTCAAACACAGTGGTATTTACACACTCCAAAGCTAAAGAGGAGGCCTGAAGGCAGTATTAAATCATTAAAAAGCCTACAATTTAATGGCAAGTATATAAGAACCTTAAAAGAGTTTTCACCAGAGCCAGAGATAACTGGCTCGGCTTGATTTTGAACTAGTCATGCTATTATTTATTTTGATAGATTCCACTTTTCAATCAGTTTTAATCCCAATGGTTTTTTTTAAATCAGAAAACAGGATTAAGCTGAAGTGTATTGTCTTTTGGCTGTGCTGGAGTGGTGAGAAGGATTAGGTCCAAATTCAGCTGCTTCATCCTTAAGTTAGTGACTATCTCTCTCCTTGGGTGATGTGACAGGCAGGTTCCTGGTGCACCATATGAAATATGAAACAGGACGGGGACACTGTTGACAGCCGTGTCACAAAGCATCAGTGAGGATGACAGGACCAAAGACCCTGGTCCGTATGCTGACATCTCTGCAGCTAATCGGAAGGTACAGGCCCTCGTAACTGCCGGACCAAAAGATGGAGAGAGGGTCAATAATTTAGCAGGTGCAATATGTTGAGGCTAGTCCAACGTTAAGGTCTTCTATCCTTCTCTTTCTCTCTCTCGCTCTGTCTTTCTCTCTCTCATTCTGTGAAAAAAGACAGAATGAATCACCCGCCTGCCTTGTAGTAAACATGCCTAAAACCCAAGGACGGTTCACAACTTCTGAGGGCCTGGAGAGCCAAAAACACCCATACAGAGTGGAAGAGAATGCTGATGTACACCCTATCTGTTGCTATGACTTTCTATAATAGATGTGATTTGACGTGTGCACATTATGCTGATATGTGTGCATGAATTTTTAACATTCTTAGCCCCACTGGGGACAAAGCACTAACCCTGGCATTGTTATCACCTTGCCCATTGAGGAGATAGGGCCCTTTTCCTCATTCACAAGGTATACTTCTTACTGTTCCTATGAGGTGTTTGAGATTTTTCCAGGTTCTCTCCTCATGGGTCACGTTGCCATGACAACCAAGATGAGCTGAATGTTCTGGCAGGCATCACCTTTGCTGTCTCACCTCTGGTGGCTGGCACTCCAGTGTCATTGAGTCCGGAGCTGCTGACAGGAACTCAGCAGGTGGGCTTAGAGGGTAGAGGCAGGGAGAGACAGAGAGAGAAAGAGAGAGACAGGACAGGAAGATGGGGAGGGAGGAAGGAGGGAGAGGTGGGTCGTCGTTGGCCCTCTGGGCCCCTACACTGCCCTAATGACGGATGCCAGCGCTGCACTCAGGTGAAACTGAAGTGGCCACAGTGTGATGGTGAGGAGCCATCCCAGAGGATCAGAGGAATACACAATGCAGAGGAAGGACGTTCGCAGGCCTCACAGGGCTTGCATACAGCTTTTACTGACTCTGTAGCTGTCTGGAAATTAATCCTGCAATTGTATACCAATTCTACAGATCTTCATTTGAGAAAACAGCTGAATATTGCACACCTTTTTGGCTGTCATCCTTATATCCAATTATTGTGCAAGGTTATTGCTCACAGTTTGCCCCCCTATATTTAGATAATACCAATAAATTTGGCCATTGTTTATTTCATCGTGGATACCTTATTGAGGAGTTCATACTATAGCACTAATACAGCCAGTAATAGGGATTCAGTTCACACTGTGGCCACCCATGCTACAAAATCAATTTTTTCATGGTCCTACAGGTTGTTATGCTTATCTGCCTTATGACTGAGGCCATCATGAAATTCTCTATATTAAGTTGTTGTGCCAGATAATAGGGGGCCCGTGGCGCATTGGTGAAGATTAGAATTCAACATATACTGTAGCCCTGTTCATCTAAACCTCGACTCTCCAGTGTTCAGCGTAAATTCACATCAAATTATGCCGTGTGGCTGACCAAGATATCAGCAGGGCAGCTGTCTCCCCTTGTCCTCCCGCCCTTCCATCTCTCACTCCATTTCTCCATCCCTCAATCTCCATCTTTTATCCAGTTTCCCAAGGTGTTCACGGACCCTCACTGCAGGATCGAATAGGTTCGATCTCCCCAGGGGAGTCAGGAGATGAAGATAAATGTGGATCTTTGTGCCTTATGTCAAAGATGGTCTCACAAGAAGCATGAACCTGTTTTCAAACTGTTCTGATGATGTGAACACAGATTAATGACTCCATAGGTTATGCTAGATTACCTGATGTGCTAATGTCACATCCTACCTGTCATATGTAGGATTTACATTTTGAACATAATAGGATGAAGAATTAGCAAATAATTCCTCATTTTTGTTTAAAGTAACCCAGAGTAAATTGCCAATTACAGAAACGTGTAGCAAATTATGAAGAAAAGCAAAACCTTCTCAGCATTAATTAAACACTGCGAATTACTGGCATTTTTCAAGTTCACACAGTTCAATGTGACAAGTGAGATTTACTGTAAATTTTGATGCATTTACAGTTTACAGCTTGGAATCAGCATGAATAGCCACAAAGGGGTCCTCGTCTCTATTGCTGATCTTGAAGTGGGCGCGGCCATCACCCCCAACAGTGATCTGCTTCCCGGTGCACCTGCCTCCATCCTTCCGGCCAGAAATGACATCACAGTAGGTGCCACCGGGCATGCCAGTGTTCAGAGTCACATCCAGGTCTCTGAAGGAGTCACAGGGAACTCAGGTTAATTTAATCCTGTTTCCAGACACCCACTCTAAAAAAAAATTCTAATATGTTTAAAGGCATATAATGTATTACTAAATTGAGACAACCAATATTGGTCTCATGCAAAGCTATTGTGGACAATTGATTCTTCATGAGATAAAATGTCAGTAAAAATGCCAAACTTTTCCCTGAGGATTGGGAATGAAGATTTCCTCAGGTTTAGCATGTGTGCCAGTATGAGCTGTGAGCAGTCTATAAGCTTTTGATATGCCTCTGCAGCCAGTTGTGTATAACATCTTCAATTTGCAAGTCACAGTAGGGGTGATTGGTTAAATGTCCATGACAGTCATCATTGTTGAAGATGATGAATACCACATCCAAAGGCAACCTGGTCTGGTTGTCCCACCAGTTGGTATGGGGCTGTCCATTTACCATGTTACACAAAATAACCATGTTCCTAGGAGATCAAACAAACAAACAAACAAACAAACAAACAAACAAAAAAAACCTCATACATATACTTATGTCTTTTGGATTGATGGATGGAGTGTATAGCAGGAGGAGTGTATTTCAACTTTATAAGGAAAAGCACATGTAAATGTGTGGGAATAAAAGTACAAAAATACATAAATTCAGTGTATAAGGACAAGAAATTAGTTAAAGTTAAAACTCTGCTTTAAAAAAATACTATTTCAAGAACAGAATTAATCACAGTCACAGTTGGAAATGATCTCATTAACTACTCTGAAAAATTTCCCATATTTTTTCATCAATGTTTTTTGGCTTGAAGGACCCAGTATAGTTTTGCCTCTAGAATGAATGAATGTGTGAGTGAAAGTGTCATTTCTTACAATACTTGTGACACACTCATAGTCGTACTTCTGTTTGTACTTTCTGTACCTTTTGGTTTATAATTTGAAATTTTAGTTAACTCCACCAACATTTCCACAAAGTTTCATGTAAATCTGCCCAGAACTTTTTCAAGATATCATAACTGCAGAGAAACTAGACAGAGTAATTAAATAACCTACACCACCTTTTTGGCAGAGGTAATAATTATTAGAGTCACGGAGCACCAGCCGGGCGGAGTTTCAAGCTTCACAAGAATTAAGATATTGTCAGATATGTTCTCAGATAAGTACATTTTTTCAGTGTGGAACTATAATACGAAGCACAAGACAGTGAAGTGCAGTGTAAAGGAGCATTAATTCCCTCTCTGAGCACTTGATCTGATGCCATCTGTGCTCACACACCCAGCCATCACCACAGGTCTGGTCGCGGTTCATGGGAACAGGCTTGGTGGCTCCACTACAATGAATGGGAAGGCCCATCCAGTCATTCTCCTCCTGGAAAATAGTGATTCATGCACAGTATGAACGAATGGATGAATGAGTGACTTTAAAAAAGCCCCTGTAAGTCACATAGTGCATAGAACTGTTACCACTGCATTAATATGACAATAAAAGATAATGTACCTTTCCGTTCACAATGTTGCGGTTCCAACGGAAGCTGGACATCACTCTGGCCACTCCGTAAGGGTGGGCCAGCATGTAGCCAACAGCCATCTTGTAGAGCCTGGAGTCCCAGAAGGTAACGATGGAAGCTCCACCAGCACCATGGCCTCTCTGGTTGTCACGGTTGTCAACAAAGACCAGAGCATTGCCATTGGGCATAACAGCTCCATCCTTCTCCCCAGTTCCTGGGCACAATGTGAAACAAAAAAATGATATAACATTTTTCCAAAACATCCCCCTGTGATGAGAGGGATGGGACGTGCAGGCCTGTTCTAGCTCTTCCTGCATAGACGTTAGTGAAGTGTGCTTCAACACTGAAGGTCAGCAGTTCAAGTGAAAGAATCTACCCTTCAGTGGCATACATGAGACCTTTCTCTCCAGTCCCACCAAGAGGGTAGCTTTGGAGGAGGAAACAATTGCACTCCTCTGCTGAGAGGCCATAACAATAGTTCCTGAGTTGGAGGCATGGTCCTGATCAGCTACATTGCACGATGACCCTTCTGTATGTTGACATTCAAGCTGTTTTTGGAATGCCTCTGGTCAGGCTGCTGGATGACATCCAAAGATGTGACCAACATGTATTTCCACGCCACCATACTGGTGCAACACAGGAAGTACCTGCATTTCATGGTGGGAGAATGGATCTATCTTATTCCTATTCGGATGCTCCGTGGCCTTACCCACGTTCTCCACATGTTTGGAGACAGCACTGGAGGCGCTCACAGCAAAAGGGGTGAAAATCCTGACTTACATAGACGACTGGCTGATTGTCGATGCATCACAGCAGGAAGCAGAGGCCCACACAGCCTTGGTGATCTACCATGTCACACAGCTGAGCCTCACTGTCAACCCCACCAAGAGCGCCCTACAGCCAAGCCACCAGATCCACTTTTAGACTCCCACCCTATGATGGCATGCCGGTCAGGGGAGTGTGTGGAAGCATTGTTGCAGCTGACTTGACATGTGAGATCCAGTGATTGGTGAAATCGTTTGTCACTAAATCCTTTGGAGTCCAAAGGAACCCCACTTCATCAAATGTCTTAATCATGGCACAAAAGAAAACAAGGGACTTTATTTAGTTGGATTCCATATCATTGTTATGACATTATGACAGTATTGGTGGCAATGTGTAAAGTAATGCATTACTGTAATCACATTACGTTTGTCTGTAACACAGTAATGTGTTACAGACACGTTATTGTTTCTAAATACAGTTATCACATTACAGTTACAAATCAAACACTTGTGGTGTTATTTGTGTTACATAAGTTCTTCAATTATCTGCATAATGGGCAGACAGAAAAAAACAGTCTCATGTGACTTCATGCATGCTCGTGCAACAGTCACCTGACCTCTTGTGAGCCGTCACCTCACTTTGGCTAGAGTTCATGCAGGAGAGAGGATGAAACGGCTAAGCAGTCTACAACTTTTGAGGGGTGGAGATATGCACATTACTTCCAATTTATTGCAAGGCGAAGAATGTGATGGTAAAGTGCAAACTGTGCCAAGGCCAGAAACAACTCTCCACTGCTGTGAGCACAACATCAAATGGGCAGCTTTTCACCGGCTTTGCTGTCGGCTTTGTGCTATTACTTTATTAAAGAGCAGAAAAGATATATCTTCTATATGTCTCTCATATGAGGATGGGGATTTGTGCAGATTTCTGGGGATATGTAAGGTTTAATGTTATATTGTTAACTGGTAATTATGCGTCTCATGTGATGTTGCAGAGTAACACATAAGTACTGTAACGAGAAGTTAGTAGCATGTTATGGAGTGGTGTGTGTACATGGAGTGTTGGGGAAGCTACCTTGACAAGATACAAGCCATTCTTGATTTAGAGTAGCTCTAAGCTACAGCCAAGCTATCCTTTGGGGAAAGTTTTAGCCTTGAATGGTGCTGTTCATAGGATGGTATTGAAATGACATTCTATCACATGATTTTTCCAACTACAACATCCCTCAGGAGTTTGGAAGGATTTAAAATGTTATTTTCAAATTGTCTCTGTCTAACAACGACTCATGACCAGTCTGCATCCCCTCCCGGCATGGGAGTGGTATAAAAAGAACTACTGTGTGCCATGCTCCGGGGTGTTTTGTTTTATATCTTTCGAAGTATGCTGCCAGGTTTATTGTCAAACTGCTTTAATGATTGCTTTGATTAGCTGGCCATTTTTCCAAATAATAGACATACTCGGTGTAAGACAGCTTCTCGCCGTTCCATTTGCACAAGACTGTTCCGAGATTGGCACCATATTTGAACTCGGTCACCCTCCCCAAATGAAAGTACTCTCTGGATGTGATGAGCTCATGTCCAAGATCAATAACCTAAAGGAAAACATAGAATTTACAACATTCACTTCACAAGCAATATAGCAAGGAACAACGATCAAGTCCTTTGCATGGTGCATATGTGGTCTTGTTGTCTGCATAATGTCTGTAAGGCGGTCAGAACTCATATTTTGCACACATTATGTAAAACAGGTGACTACACTCTCAGAAAAATAAAGCACATAATTGTACCTTTAGGGGTACAACAGCTTGTAACTAGGGCAGCACCCTTTAAGGTACAGCTTTTGTACTCTTGACATTGGGTACTTATTTGTCCCCTTGTAGTTTGTACCTACCCGTCTTGTTCCTATATTATAGCTACAATCCATAAATGTACAAAACTTATTTCATTTCACAGCTATTCAATCATAGCTTATAATGATGATGCTGTATGTTTGTATTTTGTGTGAGGAGGTGGTCTTTTTTAACAATCAACTTTATAGGAGGCAACAGTTTTGCTGCAATGTTGTTTGTAGCTGCTATGAATGCTGTGATGGTGACTCCTTCTCTCTGGATAAGGAAAAGGAGCAGAGTGAGGAGGAGTGGATTGTGCTGCAGGTCATCATGGATAGCAAATATTCTACCCCGTGGGTGGTTATTTCTCACAATTGCAAACACTGTATGGATTGCACTTACACCTGGCTGATTCATTTACACCTCAGTTAAAATCAGAGGTGGTCTGGCATATCCGATCACAATGAGTGCTATGTGTGCTCGCACTATGGATTAACATGTTATTCTCACCCAGATAACTTACCCAGTAACAAACTGCATTTTAATATGAGCTATAAATTGGGCCCCTTTGATCATTTTAATCTTAATATCTTAATATCTTAAGCCTCTACTTGTACAGCCATAAGATCAGCATCACACTCTCATATCTATGCACTGTAATGTAATACTGAGTCACTGAATATGAGTTCTCTTTTCATCATTTAATGTCCAAATGAAATAACACTAAACTGAGAGAAAAAAAATATCTACCTCTTGATAGATGAATGGTCTTGAGCCGCCAGGGAATCATTTAGTGTTGAGGTTACGCAGATGACCACAGACAGATTCCAGGTCGCCAGGCCACATGTGCTTGCAGGCATCCACTCTGAATCCAGCCACATCCATGTCAATCAGCTTGTTCATGTAGTCAGCCACCTTGCCTCTGACATGATCCTTCTCCAGGGTGACGTCCAAAAGACCCCCCAAACACCAGTCCTGCACCTTAAATTAAACAGAGTTCATGGACATTGTCATATTATGGATATCATTACTAATACAAATCAAAAGTTCTTGTCAGTGCACTGAATTATCTTATCCTTGACTACTCCAGTGGAGCAACCTCATTGGAAAACAAATACAACACTGATGCAGCATTTGAGCACGAGCACTATTTTCCCTCAGACGGTAAGACTGGTAATACAAAAGTGCTCTTACTCAAGTTGCCTGGTTAAGTAAACCACTGCTCAGTAGCCATCTATTGAACCATGCACTACTTGACTGGCATCACCAGTGGGTGGTTATGCTGGGGAAGTCCTTCCTGTTGGCACTGAGACAGCTTCCTCATACAGAGTGGCTGCCCTCTCCAGCACCGGCCTTGCAAATATGATTGATAACAGCATCCACATAGATGTTGACCTGTGGGTAAATACAGTTGTGGATGGAAAGAGAAACAGTAAATAAATACCCTCTACTTGTTTGGCTTTGCAGTATTTCTTTTCCTTACTCCATTCTCTTACATGGTCACTCTGAAAGGAATATTATCTGAGCAGTATTTCACTCTATAATGTTTGGTTTGTACTGATGGTGATCTAGGGAATGAAGCTTATTCTGTCGCTGGGCTCATTATAAGTTGCTCTGGATAATAGTAGCAGTTTCTTGCCAAAAGTGAATAATGTAGATGTGATTGATTTTCTCCTCGAGGCAAAGGCAGTGAATAATTTGACAATTGGTAACACTTCATATCAGTGGGCTGAAAATTATATGGTAAGTATGTGATAATTAGCAAATAACGCATTTGAAATTTCTTTGAAATTACCCCCAAATTACGTCAATGTTTACCTCAAAATGTACTGAAAACCAAAACTTTTACTATGTCAGCTCATTCTAGATGAATAGTTCAAATCCATTTGATCATAAAAATGAATCGGACTTTGAATAAAAATCATAAATTCAGTTTGCATCCTTTGGAATGTTCACAATGAGTTTGGTGATGCAGTACAATTAAAAGTTATGGTTTTCAATAAATTTTGAGCTAAATGTCGATGTAATTTGGGGGTAATTTCAAAGAAATTTCAAATATGGTATTTGCTAATTTTTACTTAATAACCTGAAATTCACAGGCTGCTAAAATGAAGTGTTGTCATGCATGTCAAGTTCAAGCTCTGCCAATATAATGCCTTGTCTTTTGACTTTGGGTTTTGTTCTCCCAAATCTATATCTATACATACATCTGAAGGTCTGGCTTCAGTTTGGTTCAATCTGTAGTTTCATTATATTTTTAATATATGTTTAAATGCTTGTATTGTTGTGTCCACTGTTGTTCATGCATGGTGTCTTGCAGGTTAACCTGAAACAGCTCCAGTCATTATTGGGTGATTGCAGGCACCTGCTGTGCACACCCCAGACATCCTCACTCAGCTCTCTCTCTCTCCAGACAGCTGACACTGGAACAGCAGCACACTGTTTGTCCACATCTGCCCTTCCTTGTGATTTGCAATAAACCATGTTACTTTTTACATGTCAGTTACACTGTGTCTGAATCCTTCATGCTGCTTCCCTCTGAGCTGGGGTCATAACAATATGTTAAGTAATTTATGCAATACAAGTTTGTTGTCCAACACACAGCAGTAGATTTATGAGGCACTGTCGCAGGGCAGGAAAATAATGTTCCTAAAGCAGTGTTCTTAATCAAACGTTGTGTAGTTTACCCTGACGTTGTTGCATCTGGTGATCATGTCTCTCAGCTCGTTCTCGTTGCTAGATCTGGAGCACAGGTTGTAGCAGGTCGGCTGGTACCTCTCCCACCACGGTCTCGCTTTCACTGGGAGGAGAGATCTGAGCAACACAAAGAGACAACACAGAGGTCCAAACTAAGGTAAAAAGAAGGGAAAGGCACAATCACCAAAATGGACCAGATGAGACAGCCGTGGTCAAAAGCAGAATCTTTTTGTATGTGATGGTCATATCTTGCAAATGTTATCTTGATTGTTACAATCTTATTACTATCTTGCCCACAGAATTATTACATAATATGTAGGTGTGGTCATGCAAACTAAGACAAACTGTGCCAAATTCACTAACACTTCACTGGCAGCAACATCTCACCCAAATTTTTGTAGTCCATATACCCCAAGATGGCATTAAGACTGCACAAAGAGATATAGCCAAAATATTATGGACACATGCTGTTATTATGGCGTAAACTGTCGAGCGCATTATATCAATGACATTTAGGAGCCCTCATTGTTTTCACCTAGTAAATTCACTTCAATTAACGTGAATATGTGATTACAGGTAAGGAGAGACATGATGGGACTGTTAAACCTTAAGAAGCATAAATTATGAAAAAGGGGTCGAAATTGGGTAGGACAGGTACGCTGTCATAGTATTCTGCATTCTGAGTATATTCTGATATTAAACTGAATGTGGCGGCTCATTATATCACACCCAGGTGTTACAGAGGAATTAATTATAGAAGTATATGCTCATGCCCTCAGAATGTGCCATACCTGTTTTCAGTCATACATCCTGAGCTGCACCAAAGCCATCGGGAGCCAAGAAACACAGGGGATTCACCAATCTGATGTTCTATCAGAGAAGGTGAAGGCTCGCAAAGCACTTATATCCAATATGGAGCTTTAGGTAGTGATGGAGTCAGATGTGGACTGAAATATCCTCATTAGTTACTCTGTGTTCCCAAGGACGGCTAATCCACACTGATGTATTTGAGCCTCTCCATTTACTTCCACAGAGCAGCAAAACAGACATTTTTAGTACATAAACAAATGTGAGAAAAGCAGACTATGCCAATGTAGGGGGGGGGGCAAATTACAATTATTTGTGAAAGTACTATCAGGTCATTTCTTCCTTGTGCAAGGTTATTATGCGAAAGCTTCCTGCAGACGCTACCTGCTGGACCTACCTTCCAAGTCAAATAGGAAAAGAGTTGCTTAATTTCCTCAAAAAATGTGTACGGGGACCTGTTTTTATATCGCCATAATCCACTTTGTTTGTGTTTGTTTGTGTGCTTAAGTGTTATTTTGGGACCTCTTCTGCTGCACTATGGAAGAGAGTGGAGAGACACAAGAACAGGATTGTGGATTAGCAGCCCGGGGGGAGCACAGAAGAACTAATGAGGATATTTAACAACCACATGGACTCATGTCATGGTAACTATACAACACAAAGCTCTACCAAAGTTCAGTTTTGCCTTAATTATGAAAATGTTTGCTAACATATTGCTAACATTTGCCAACATTTCACTTTGCTGGACAGTTGATCGGCCTTACTTGGATCACAACGATATCATTACCATTCTGGGGGAACGCCCATCCTGCCCTGCTGGAGGGTATCATTATAGAAAATTTAGCTCCTGAAACTCCATGTCATTACGGTTATTGACTGAAAGGAACTTGGTGGATGATGAAATATGACTCAAGAAACAACAGAGAATATATGAAAACTGATCACTAATGGAATAACTATAGTAATCCATTGGGACAATGAGATGTATTGTCACATTCTACCTGCTGCATGTATGTTTACTATTGAAAAGATATTGGGTGTTAAGGGTAGTGAAGCCTGAGAAGTGCTTTCTTTGGAATCTAAGTCTGAAGAGCATGGCACAAGTGCATTTAGGGTGTGTCCTTGTCCACTTTTGCTATTTTAAGGGTGGAAAAAGGGTGGTTGTGCCAGGCGCATAGTTCAAAAGGGTTGCACTTAGTCTCTTCATTAATCATGGGTGTGTTTGGGGTGTAATGTGCAACAAAACAGTCAGAGTGCCGTCTCCCATTCCCTTTACTCCATCAAAGCTCCCTGAGGTGAAGCAGACGACTCTATGTGTGGAACAAGCAGAGTGGACACACAGTGGCATCCACCTCTGGAGGCACACTTTACTGTCTTGATAATGAGTCCTTAAAATAACAGTGAAAACTGTGCCACTGACTTCAGACCTGGTTTTTGATTGTGAATCGTGCAATAACTTTGCACTTCCCCAAGATGGCAGTGCACCAACAATACACCTGACCACACCTCATTTAAGACCAACTCGCCCATGGGTGCTCAGATGGACACAAGTGACTTTGCTATTTACACAACATGGGCGCTGCACGTGAAAATGACAGCTGAGCAGAGACACTTTTGTGTAAGATAAGCCCCGGCATGTTTGTTTTAACCAGCTTGTAAAAGGGGGGTGGAGTCTCCCGTATGAGGGCAATTCAGGCATTTTGTAAGATAAGTTGCCTTTCACAGAACTGATGTTTAAATATTGTCCTGTTGTTTACAAAAATGTCAACAGTTTTAATTATCTATTCATTTTGCACCCCAAGTAGTAAAAAAAAATAAAAACAAAATATGATGCAAATCGAATTCATCACTCAGACAATTCAGAAAATTCAGGATGACAAATGAGATTTATTGTAAGTTTGGATGCTTGTTTACAGCTTGGAGTCAGCATGAATAGCCACAAAGGGGTCCTCATCTCTATTGCTGATCTTGAAGTGGGCGCGGCCATCACCCCCAACAGTGATCTGCTTCCCGGTGCACCTGCCTCCGTCCTTCTGGCCAGAAATGACATCACAGTAGGTGCCACCGGGCATGCCAGTGTTCAGAGTCACATCCAGGTCCCTGAAGGAGTCACAGGGAACAAAGGTTAAATTAGTGCTGTTCCAAAAAAGTATAATAACAGTGTAAAGTATAATAACTCCAAAAGTATGGTTGAAACCGAGCATTTCAAGACAAAAACAACCACTACTGGTTACATGGGCAATGTTACTGCTGGTTGACTGTTTGTGAAAGGTTGCAAAAGATGTGGTCCTCACACTATTGACTGATGTTTGTACATTTCTTAAACCTCTGAAACACATTGAGTAAGGACCCTCATTTTCACTGTCAAGGAACAGCAGCAGCATGAATGAAAGATTTTTAAGTTTAAGTTAAGTAACATTTTATAGTCAGCACAAAGTAATGGAACTGTCACAACAGCATCAATGGGTCCATTTGCAAAATGAATTGCAGCTCGTAAGTAAAATGGAGCAGAGAAGCAAAGTGCTTCTTTCCCAGTTAAGAATAAAATGTGAGCGACTTGAAGTATGCCCCAGTCTCAAGAGCAGGTGTGATGAGCACTAATACTCATGCACTTGGACGGTCTGTATGCAGCTGATACAACTCTGCATCCAGTCCTTAATTGAGTTAACCCAAGTGACAGCTAGGCTCATCAGTAAACCGTCCTCACCAGTCATCGTTGTTGAAGACGATGAATCCACGGTTACCACGTCCAAAGGCAACCTGGTTGCTCCTGTTGTCCCACCAGTTGCTATGGGGCTGTCCATTGACCACATTACGGAAAATGACCATGTTCCTAAGGGACAAAAAATCAATCAGTATTAGAATTACAACAATAGCGAGATTGAGGAAAAGTTCCCTGTTATGTCAGGTGTAGTTCGGCAGCGCCAAGATGATTGGCTGATTGCTGGAGGTGACTGCATGCCATTGGCTCCATCAGTGGTCCAACTACCATAAATGGAAGCCAGCGGCCTGCAAGACTGAGCTGCACTCTCCTCCCAGCCCAGCTGTTTGTGTGTGACTGTGGTTTGCGATGTTTTAAGGCAAGAAGGCTTTGGCTTTATTCTGGTTTTGACTTGTAGGGGTTGACTGTCACTTATGCTAATCTTACTTTTTGTCCTGTTTTATTAGTTGGGGAGGGAGGGTTCCAACAATAAACAAGTAAATATAGCCATCCTTGAAAATAAACACACTGTTTCTTGCTATGACTGTGTGGAGCATTGTGTATCCTGGTTTTAGGAGCTGAAAAAGAGGGTGTACATTTATGCTGTGCAGTGTAAAGGGGCGTCAGCTCTCTCTCTGAGCACTCACTTGATCTGACGCCATCTGTGCTCACACACCCAGCCATCACCACAGGTCTGGTCGGGGTTGATGGGAACAGGCTTGGTGGCTCCGTTACCATGGCTGGGAGGGCCCATCCAGTCATTTTGATCCTGGAAAATAATTGTGATTACATTTTGTGGAATGAAAGGACTGAAGAATAAGTATCCAAATATATATATTGTGTCTGAACAAGTGGATTGCATGATTGCACACAAATTAGCACATTACACAATATTTGCCAGACATAAGTACTGTTTCCCAGTTTTAGAATAAGTTAAAGATATTGTACCTTTCCGTTCACGATGTTGCGGTTCCAACGGAAGCTGGACATCACTCTGGCCACTCCGTAAGGGTGGGCCAGCATGTAGCCAACAGCCATCTTGTAGAGCCTGGAGTCCCAGAAGGTAACGATGGAAGCTCCACCAGCACCGTGGCCTCTCTGGTTGTCATGGTTGTCAACAAAGACCAGAGCATTGCCATTGGGCATGAAGCCCCATCCCTCACCCCAGTTCCTGAGAAAAAGAATGCCATTTTTAAAAATGAACTGTCCTTTTTGTCAGCAAAGATATGATCAGTTTATGCGATGATGAGTAGCTTTCCCAATGGTAGCTATTTCATAATTGAAGGACTACAGTAACAGACGTGGAGACATACTTGGTGAAAGACAGCTTCTCGCCGTTCCATTTGCGGAACACTGTGCCCAGTTTGGCGCCATACTTGAACTCGGTCACCCTTCCCAGATGGAAATACTCTCTGGATGTGATAGGCTCGCCACCAAGATCAATAACCTGGTAGGAAAACAACAGAAAATTCACAACACTTACAACAAATAATGAAGAATGTGTTAGTGTAACCATATCAGCGATTTTAGGACTGACCAAAAAAAAAAAAAAAAAAAAAAAAAAGCTGATTATGGATGGTTCAAAGTGGTGTGACGAGAGTGAACTAATGCTGGTAACACTTTATCTGACTCAGGTAAGATTTTGTTTATATTTTTGTCCGAACTTAAACAAGAAGTATTTTTAATAGCTATTTCTGATCTTGCTTAGCAAACCTAACGTTTGTGGCAGTGTTAGTTACTCAGCTATGAAGCTTTGGTTAGTCACCTGGTGGCTAGCTTCCCATTGGGCATTGCACTTTTTCCCATTACAAAGTCACTCATACTCAATGCCCATTACCAGCAAATTTTGCCTCATATTTGCCATAAAATTTGCCCAGACATGGATGCTTTAAGCTCATGATGAGTCATGAGCAGTGGGCAAATCATCTGTTAAATGAAAATAATTAATTCATGCAGGTTACGGACAAAGCAGTACCCATCGGTGGGCAACACCAAAATAATGTTGCATAACAATCAGTAGTTGTTAGTGGTTGTAGCAACTAATAAAAACTCAGGTTTAGTCTAATTTTCAGGACAAAGAGAACAAGATTTGGGATTCGGGATAACTGCTTGTAATTCAGGACTGCCTCAAATTTTTCGGGACATCTGGTCACCCTAGCCCAGCAGCTGTGAAAAATGGAAAAGAAATCTAGCAGAGCTATAGCACCCTGGGCAGATCAGTTCTCAAACTGAGAGGGATGTACGCCATGTTTGTTTTGCTAGCAAGCTGTGAAAGCAACAAGGAATACATTGTTACCATTGAGCAAATGGACAAAAATTGCGTATCTTGTTCTTAGCAGTCACATATTTGTGGCTACTTATTTGAGCCTGAATACAACACAGAGGAGCTCAGTGTACTGAAGCGGACGAGGCTGCAGCTGCAACTGCAGCTGAGGGAGAGGCCTTGCTGTCTGCTGAACACTCCCAGCAGCGCAGCCTCGTTCCTCAGGTGACTGCTCGTGGCACCCACTTTATCGTTGAATGCAACCATAGATAGTGATATAAATACATCTGGGAGTAAGTGCAGGAATTGTTTACCAATGGAGAGAGGAGGAATTGCTGAGTTGAGCTATGCAAAAATATTAGAAAATATTTACTTTTTACATTTAATGTTCCTTGCACATTTACACTACAGAAACGTACAATTTTCACATAATGCAGGCTATTGCACTTGTGAAATTATTCTTTCAGTCTTGAACTAAGCACTTTCAGCTGGTACACATGTTGCCATGCTACTAGCATTAATGTTTGTACAGTTGCTGGTCAGCTGCTATAATATGTGCTGTTGAATACTGAGATCTGTGCCAAGTGCACATATATTTGTGTTTGCCACCTTGATCATTTGATCTTTGTTGTCTCTGTGGAAAGCCTCAAAATACCTCTTGATAGATGAAGGGTCTTGAGCCGCCAGCGAACCATTTGGTATTGAGGTTGTGCAGACGACCATACACAGCTGACAGGTCACCGGGCCACATGTGCTTGCAGGCATCCACTCTGAATCCAGCCACACCCATGTCAATCAGCTTGTTCATGTAGTCAGCCACCTTGCCTCTGACATGATCCTTCTCCAGGGCGAGGTCCAAAAGACCCACCAGACGGCAGTCACGCACCTGTAGCAAAACAGAGTTATTGAGCATTCATATTCATAATTCTATAATCATTCATAAATTATTCACCTACTCATAATATCTCTAATTAACACAGTGATATAATCATACTACTTTACATATAATATAATCTATGATCTTGTCAAAACCCTCATTGTTTCCCCAAATGTGTTCATTTTTATTCAGCCGCTACAAATAGGACTGTTTTGCTTGAATTCAGTGTGGCTTGCTGGTTGAAGTTGTCACTGCTGCATAGCCGAGCTTTGCTCAAACCCACTTTAAATTCTAGTGGAGATCCCAAGGTTGCTAAACATACCAAATACGTCCTGTTGCATTACAGGGAAATGTGTATAAAATGATGCAAAAGACATCTATTTAATGAACTAGTGCAGCTGTAAAAGAATGGCATCTTAGGTTGGAATAGTTCACTCAACATAAGTGTTATGTAGTGTCAAAGAATTGTTGCAACCAACATATAAGAGATATGTATGTGAAATTGTTGTATGATATGGATTTTTTCTAACTTTGAAGTTACTTACAAGTAATTTAAGGAATTTAAGGAAAACTGACAGCTTAAGGAGTTAAAGGTTAGTGTGGGGATTTGTGACTGCTTGTTTAAATCCCTGCTTGGATATCTGAAGAGCAATGAAGTGAAGCACTTAACCCCAACTACTCTAGTGGAGCAACTTCACTGGCAAACAATAGAAGACTGTAGAAGCACTGTGCAGCTGCCAGGCTTGAGTGTGAGAATGTCTGTAACTCTGCAGCAATATTCCCTCAGACTTCTACTGGGAATAAAAATGTACTCTTAGTTCACATCCCTTTTTCAACAGGTATCCGGTATGCTTTGCAGTACCTGGTTGGCATCACCGTAATTCTCAATATTTCCACTGCCGGTCCTGCACTTGTGGTCGTTGAAGTCCCAGTGGGTGAAGGGGATGCTGGGGAAGTCCTTCCTGTTGGCACTGAACCAGCTTCCACACACAGAGTGGCTGCCCTCTCCACCGCCGGCTCCACACATATGGTTGATGACAGCATCCACGTAGATGTTGACCTGTGGGTAGTTCAGGAAGTACAAAGAATAAATGGACAACTTCCTCTTCCTGCTCTGTGCTGTCACACCTTATAGAGTCACAGAAAGTCATGAGCTGTCTGAGCTGTATAGACCTGCTCACTATTGGTTGAGTTATAATGTTATGTGATGTGGTAATTAAAGCCAATTCTCATTGCCCTGGATAAGGGCAGTAGCTCAATGCCTAAAATGTAAAATGTAATGATTATGCATCACAATAGCACCAAATACTTGTATAATTCCCTGGTATTGACCCTCATTGTTCTTATCACAGATCAGGTCATCACTATTCTTCTCAGTATCTTTATTTTGTTTGAAATGGATTGGTAATGATGTATATGTAGATTTAATGCGAGGTGTTATGTAATCTATCTAATAGGCATTTGTTGTCCAGTACACAGCGGTAGATTTATGAGGCGCTGTCAGGATGCAGGAAAATAATGTTCTTAATGCAGCGTGATTAATCAAACGCTGCAGTTTACCCCGACGTTGTTGCATCTGGTGATCATGTCTCTCAGCTCGTTCTCGTTGCCAGATCTGGAGCACAGGTTGTAGCTGGTCGGCTGGTATCTTTCCCACCAGGGTCTCCAGGGGTTGGTCACCACAATGTTCTCGTGGGGAGGAGAGATCTGAAACAACATTGAACATATTTGGGAATATTTATAGCTTTCAGCACTGGAATTGTGTGCGGACGGGAAATTCTTGGTCAAGGTACGCAATGTAATTTTCTTCATAAGCACACTTGGTTTTGTTTACATTCACAAATTTCCCATCAAAATACATTGTGTTTCCCTGAGGCCTAATCTACATGTTGAACGCATTTCCTACCTCCAAAACACATTTGCATTGTCTTATTTTGGAATATTTTCATAGTTGCATTGGTTGCATCGGCATGTGTAATATGGCTGTCTCATGCTCACGGCATGCTGGAAGAACATGTTCTGTAAACAAAACACTGACCGGGCTCTATAACACGACTAGTGGTCACAAACTGCATTGGATACCTTAAATGTCGATGCTGTGAGCGTACAAAATACTATGAACACTTCCTCTTTCCATGAATTAGACTGCCCTTATTCTTGCTAAGTAAATCCACTTCAGTTAATGTGGCTATGTCTTTAAAGGTGAGGAGAGAGGCTACAGAAAGCCTGCTAAACCTTAAGAAACAAGGATTATTAAAAATGGAGTTGTAGTTGGGTATGTTAGGTAGGTTATCATAATATTTTGAACATACCATATTGCTATTTTATACTGAATAGACCTTTTTGTATACCCAGATGTTACACAGGAATCAATTATAGAGGTATATGCTCATGTCCTCAGAGTACACCACACCTGTGTTCAGCCATACGTACCTGGACTCCACCGAAGCCATTGGGAGCCAAGAAGCGCTCACACTCTGCAGCGATGTCGGCCCAGCGCCACTCAAACAGGTGCACAATGGCTGTCCTGCCATGCTTGGTGTGAGGGTTGTGCTGGGCCAGGCTGAGCCCAAAGAGAGCCACCAGAATGAACAGCTTCATGTTTTCCCTGAATGAGAGAAAAAAGCAGATATTGAACCTGAGGCTCAGCCCTAGTATTTATACACATCCACACTCTCTCCTTGACCAATGAGACCCCTGCAAGTATCATGTTGGGGGGCACGTTTGTGTCCAGTCCATCAACAGCTGCCTCTTTCTCACAGCTTCATAACTTGTTTAAAAACTAACAGGGAGGAAGAGCTGCAGCACATGCACGTTTGAAACCAAGAAAAATTGCATATACATTAAAAAATGTCTAAAAAAAGATCCTGAATATGCCAAAGATGGCTCAGCACTAAATTGCAGTTTGTGTGTTTTGTTTTGTTTTTTCCGGACAGACAGACATAAGTTGAACTGAAACTGAAAAGAGTCACATTCTCCCGCCTTGCCATCTCCTGGCAATTGAAAATACAAAAATAAACTGTCGCTTTTTAGAATATTTTGCTGTCATACCATATGAATACAAAACATAAATCAGTATTTGTATGTTAAAAGCCTTACCGTGGTTAGCACAACTGAATCAAGAGTCACACTGCCTTAGTATTTATTCACGCAGTTCAATAACCACATGATGTTGCAACAGCCACTTTTAACTTCCCCTCAGCTACAAGCTTTATCATTTTTCCAGTGAAATTCATGGGTGACCATTTAGATTGCGTTATTAGTGTGGAATAGTTGAACACAAAACAAATGAGGAGTTAAGTAAATTATTATTAGGCCTATAATTACGTCAAGAATAATAGTATTATTAGTATGAGGTAATGACATTTGTAATGCATGATTCTGTTTTTCTTTCACATTCATGAGTGTGGTGTGTGTGTGTGTGGTGGTTGGGGGCGGTTGGGCGTGGGCCAAGTGTGTGTATGTGTGCGTGTCCCTTCTATGTGTCACATGAAAAAAGAATTCTCCTGTACAACTTCACTGTTTTGCAACGCAGGCATGGCAGCTCATGACTGTGTTTATTTTGCTTGGTTAATACTTCAACACGAGAGCAGTTATACAGTGCAGTGACTGTCCTTGACAATTTGGCAGTTAACCCTATCCGCTTTAGGATCACGGTCACTCTGTTATCAGTGTTACTACTGAGCTTTGCTCAAAAGAAAAAGAGACCTACATATAAATAATTAGATCCAAATTGCCATAATATGTTCATTCTAGGCTGAAACATTTTTTTAATTGAAAAGATATACATTGGATTTCTCGAAATGCATTGTCTTTTTTCTCTGACAAGTTTTATTTTGAATACCTGAATTCCTGTATCAGTCACAACCTGTGCATCCAATAGTTATTATAGCAAAATTAGGTTTTATGGCCTTTTTATCAATTCTTTCGCCTGATTGGCTTCGGGAATTGCCAAAACATTGGACAGTCCTGTATAATTGCCTTTGTTACATGCAACATGTAAATGCAGTAATCTCACAGTGAAATCAAATTATTGCTCTGTGCACGTTATGAGAATCAAGGCGGGTGGGGGGGAGGGGTTATACAACTTGTTGAAGCATTGTATAACTCTGTTTGTTAGGTATGGCATTATCTCCTTTACATGAAGGAAAACCAACACAGATAAGCTGGGTTTCAATGAAAAAGAGGAGGGAACAAACATGTTACCTAAAACTAGTAAACTACTGTAAGCCAGCACTGACAAAACAGGAACATTTTCCCACGAGGGGCTCCACTTTGACCATCTGGCAAGTTACGTTGGTAAAAGGTCAAGTAACAGTATAGCACTTGGTGGTAGAATACAGGATATATTAAAGCATCATCATTGCTCTGGTCACAACATACAATCAATATGCAGGGGTTTCTCTTGGTGACATTGTACAGAGATGTGAATACAAATAAGACAGACTACACCATTTGGTTCATAGCAAATATAAATAGATAGATAGATAGATAGATACTTAAGAAAATATATGACGAATCAGGAAAAAAAAAAAAAAAAACACACCAAAAAAGTCTTGTTACAATGGAGAGAGCTATCAAGGTATGCTATCAAACTGTATGTGCACATTTTCATGCATCTCATTTTATTCAGCTGAACTACCTTGCGGTACATTGGACAAGTGCATAATTGGAAACTCACTGACCCACCTACAGCTGCGTGCAACAATACACTTTATGTCATATTGCTTGAATACATATTGCTATTGAATATTGAATGCTGAATTATATATGCAGAATTATATCAGCGGTCTAAAGTGTGTCTTCTGCTGTGCAGTCTCACTGTGTGCTGGTCTTGCACAGGACTTTTTTGTCTTGTACATCTCTGTCACATCTCAGCGCCTCTCAGTGTTTTCAAGACAATTTCCTGTATATAAACTTACTGATAAAAGCGATACTGATTCTGTCCATATGTGAAATCATATCAGCGGTCTGCTGTCCCTTTGCATCTGTCTGAGTCGTCCTGTTCTCTCTGCATAGTGTCTTGCAATTAAAGTGGTTCCGACTGTGATGATCAAATGACTTCTGGTTCGCTCTCAGGCAGCATGCAGGTCAGTGCACACTTTCACATTACACTAGCTCCCCCAATGGTTCGGAAGAGAAATTGCGTCATTGTTTTCAAAAACCATCTTTTTTCCCCTACAGCCCCACACTACATCAAGTATTTTTTTCCCCTGGAATCCATTGCTGTACACTCAAAGCAAAGAGTAAATAAAAAAAAGTTAAAAAAAAAAAAAAAAAAAAAAAAGATATGACATAGGATTTAAAAGGACAGGTGTATAACATTAATTTCTTCATGACATATATTAGGACTGGAGTCTTTCTTTCTAGAAGCCAAACTCTCTCCCCCAACAAGTTTCTTTGGCTTTTTCCTGGAATCCAATGTGCTGTACACTCAAAACATTCAGTATAATAATAATAAAAAAAAGTTTAAAAATAGTGTAAAAGAGGATAAAAATAGACACACACATATATAACCTTAATTTCTTCATGACATAGATTAATTTTTGCTTTTGATATATGATGGAAACTTGAAGGACATCAACATAAACCACAGGTGTGGACGACATGTTCTAATATGTTTAATGACTCAGTTATTTGTACTGGATTTCATCCTATGCAGCCGCCATGCGCAGCTCCCAAGTTTCCATGTGAGCAAACTACACTAAAATTTTATGCACTCATGACACTGTGGGGTGCGTTGCAAAAAAGACACTCCTAAAGTGGCATACTGATTTTATATTTGTGTATTTAAAAATAGGGCCTGTCCTGCTCGGTGCCTTGTCTCCGTTCCTTGCTGCTGCACCCCCTGCAGGGAGCGTGTCAAACGCACATCTGACCTGCTTCGCCAAGTTTTGTTCCGGGTCACTCCTCCTGGTGAACCTGTGGGCCACAGTCATGTAAACGTGACGGGGCCAGACACCTTTATGGTGGAAACAGTCACTAACTCACCATCAGGCAGATGGGGAGTGTTGACACATAAAAACTGGTGGGAAAACATGTAATTTATTGCACAGTTTTCTCTCTTAGGTTGCGGATGCCCTGTTATACGGCAATACTTTTCTCAGCTGTTGGTTTGAAGTGGCAATAATAGTTGTGACAACAATGAAAGTATGCTACTTCACCCTGAGAGGCTTCAGACTCATTTCGTATTTGCCTGCACAGTAACAACAAAACATGCCGGAGCAAACTGTGTTGAATATGAAATATGTGATTAATCTGAGGCCTTTCAGAGAGTGCTGTGTTTTTTTATTTTATGGTTAGAACACAATTTCCAAATGTTTCTATTTTCTTTCACATTCACCCTGCTAAGTCAAGTTGAATTCATTTCCAAAGAAAATGTTTTTATTCATGTGGTGAATTTGTATTGTCTTAGTCACATGTCTTTTATAAAGCATAACCTTAAAAAGATGACACTCATGATGTCAAAACTGCAGTGATCATTTAGGATTGCAGGCATTAAGGCTTGTTTAAGGCTTTCATTTGATGTAGGTGTGCCATATCATTTTCAGAATAACAGCGCTGAAGTATCTGTCCAAGTTCACGTAGCTGTTGAATCACTGTTGTGAGTTTTGCACCTTCTCATCTGTCTTATGCAGCATGCTCGGTGGAAGTGGATGTCAAAGGGAGAATTAAGGCCCACGGTCGCTAGCTTTTTCCCTTGGGACCCAAGAATTCCAGTCAGACTGGAGTCCTTTCCTGTATGAACAACACAGGGCGTACCTCCGGAGACGATGAAGAGGTGGTGGGACAAAGCTTTCTTTCACAGCCCAAACTGGGAACACAGGTGAAGGGACTGGGGCCAGTTATTTGATCCCCACCTCTGGTTGTGTCATGGGAAAGTGAAAGCAGGGGGAAAGAAAAGGCAAGACAGAGAGACAGAAAGAAATGTAAGGAAAAGGACCAGCAGGTTAAGAGAAAGAGTGAAGACAGGGGGAAGTGAAAGTTTGTGTGTGTGTGTGTGTGTGTGTGTGTGTGTGTGTGTGTGTGAGAGAGAGAGAGAGAGAGAGACGGAGAGAGAAATAGACAGAAGGAAAGGGGTCAGCGGGTTAAGAGAGAGAAGGAGGGAGAGCGAATCAACCGTTCAGAGGGAAGTGAGAAAGAGGGAAAGGGGTTTATGGTACATTAGTCCAGGATGGAAAAGGAAAGGAGAGAGAGAGCGAGAGAGTGCAAGAGAGAGAAAGACATGCTGGTAGTTCAGCACAAATGAGGAAAACACAGAGGGAGTGAGTGGGAGTGTGTGGCAAAGAGAGAGAGAGAGAGAGGATCAGAACTATGGAGTAAAAAGGGAGTTTGAAGCAGGATAACAAGCTGTATGCATCTCGTTCTCTTACACCTAGGGTCTGCTCTCTTAGCCAGACAGCTCATGTTTAAGGCCTGTGGGCGCCCAGACAGCACACTGTGTAAATCAGCCTCAAATAGCCTTGCCAGTCAGCGTAAATGATACTGCAGACAAAGCAAACAGGGCTATATTTAACGCAATGCCGCATCAGTCAAATCCTACAGGTTAGCTGTTTTTTTGGAAATATGAGGAAGATCATTACATCGGATGAAAAGATGTCAGAAGAAGATAATAACCTAGTTTATGGAGGAGTGTTCGCCTTGCTGGGTGCTGGAAAAATTTACAGCCTTACAAGCCTTATTAATGATCCCTGTTATGCCATCAAACTTATGAAGTAGTGTGTCGTGCACGGAGAGGAAATACCCAGCCACATTTTGCCGTTATGGGCTTTAAAATTTTAATAAATTAATCAGTTTCGGGAACTTTACTTTTCCCGGTTTCTTTCAACTAAACCAGGCATGCGAGAGTGCAAAAAGGAAAGTCCTATAAAGTGAAATCCGCAGCCTCTTCCAATGGAAAGTTTCAGCCCGGTATCCTCCTGCTTTTGCCATGATGATATGTTGTGCAGATGTTGGGAAAAGCTTTCCATTTCACTGCAAAGAATAACAGCAGCAGCGGAAGTCCCCCAGGACAGGTTCACGGTCTGAAGCTCGCAAACACACACAGACACAGACACACACACACACACGCACACACACACACACACCCAGGCAGACACACACCAGTGTGTGCGCACATGCACACCAACACTCCATATTTACATTTGCAGACAAGTTACCCAAATCACGCCGGCTTACCTTCTCTTTCTCCCTCTCTCTCACACTCTCTTTTCTCTCTCACCCATACTCACTCGGCTCCTTCTGTGAAGACATATTTTGCACATGGAAGGCCTTTTAAAAAACACATGCTTCTCACATCCAGATAATTAGAGAAACACATGTACAGTAATCTATAACATATACAGTATTTTCGCTGCTACTCATGTCGGTTGGAGTCTTACCAGTTGACATGAATAGCGATTGCAGTGGGATTAGAATTAAAGAAGCTACATGATGGGATGAGTTAAGGTACATGTGAAGTAACCATGGGACTGAGCATTCAGATTTCTCCCAAAACTGATTTTGCATGTTCCATTCTCTTTTTATAGTGTAACTAGGGATGAAATTCCCCGAAAGAAAAACTTTAAAAGAGATACGTAATGGCCATTCATACAAAGGCCAAATTATCCCAAAGCTTCGGTGCAACGGATGCCTTGAAGTGAATATTAATAGGACTTAATAGAAGGAATGCCGCTGTGCTCTTGGTGGCTGGAAAGTTGACCATAAAATTACAGATGGAGTCAATTTTATGATCCTCTTTCACAGTAGTCAGCGGGAAATGAGAGCTTCGCTTTCATGGTCGCAGGCTGAGCAACAGTTTTACTGTGAGGAACATTCCCGAGCGCCCCTGTACAAGTCGCTCCTCAAATGATGGTAGTTTCTCTTCCCTATACATTTGTTACCATTTACACTACAATAACAGGGAATTGAAGGGTGTAGAGTTTCCCCCTGGCCTTCGGGTTTGACTAGAACTCCACCTTGTTTGTGATTTTTCTCGACCAGATTTTCATCCAAACTAGTTGCAACATCACTCAAAAATATGAACAAGACCGTATGTTTCCAGTATGGATTTCACATATTAGATTGATCTGTAACCTTTTTGGAGGAAACATACAATTAATTCCACACAAGCATAAGCTTACAGGGTTAGTATTTATGTCAAAAATCTGTGAATTTTGAGAGCAGCAACAATCCCTTTGACTCTTTCCCACACCTGTCTGACTGTCAGGCAGTCCTCTTCACAAGTCTCAGCCTTTTCCATGATATCACTGCTGGCTTTGAGATATAGAAACACTCTTTTTTATATATTTTTTCCAAGGCTCTGCTCCTCCAGAGCGAGAAGGGAGGAGGAGGAGGTGGAGGAAAGGAGGGCTGGTGAGGATGGTAGAGCAGGCAGGCATCTTTTAAATAACACAGTGCTGGCCTCGTCTTTATCAAAAGCCTGCTGGAGTCTCGTCTGCATTCATTGGCCACATCGGCATTCTCTGCTATCACACTTCAATCTCGCTCTGCAGGTTATCTAGTTTTCTCTGAAAGTTTTTCTTTGAGGTTATTGAACATACAGCGACCAGCCACGGCCACCGCTGTGACTATATCAAACAATTTGGTGCAGGGAAGTATCGGGCTTTTAATTGGCAACCAAGCAGGGCCTCGAAATGTTCACCAGATGTAAAAGATGAACATCCTCGGTACGCTGAGGCAATGTGCTAGACAGATGTCTGTCTGTGGCACAGAGGGTAGCATTAACGCATTGAAACCATCTCTTAAAACACTCCTGTGCTCTACCCGTGAGAGAAAATAGCAACTAGTCTTTAAAGGCAAAGGTACAGTGCTGTAGGTCTTCTACTTAAAGAGCATGCGAAATAATCGCAGGTTGTACAGTTGGCATTGAGAGGAGGGAGAGGGTGGCCGTAAGCCCCGACCTGATCTCACACCCTAATGAGCTTTTGTATAAACATGCTTTGGTTTGGTCTCTGCAGACTTTATTTGTTTTCAGTCGTAAACTGTGTAGTCCCAGCTTTGCCAGATCACACATGCGTCCAAGTTCCTGTCTTCGACTGGCTGCTGTCCCGTATTCTCTGCCATAACAGTAGCCAAGCATTACCTCTGTCCAAGGCATTGGCATAGACACACACACACATGCAGGGTGGGATTGGGAGAAGGTACATCAAAGGGATGGAGAACAAGTGAGAGAATTGTCTTATATGTATACTAGACAAAGCCTCATCTTTCATGCATTCCTGTGCAGCTTGATTAGTAAACTATGACCACAGTGGGGCGTCCATTCATCTATTGTATTTTCATGCAGATTTTGGATTTGGATTCATGAAATCCTGAATGGAAACACTAGAATGGTGCAAAAGCTTCAAAATTTTGAAAAGCTGAAATTTGGCTGGATAAGTTGGCATAATGACAAAGACAAAATGTGATGGAGCCTGATGGAAACAGTTTAGACAAAGAAACGATGACAGAGCAAAGCTCAGGCACATGCTTCTACTCTATTTAATAACAACAAAAATGGCAGCAGCCATCAGACAGGTGAAAAAAATAAAGGAAAAATAAATAAATTTAAAAAAGTAAAATAAAACCATGAACAACTGAGTGAGGGGCTGCCATTACCACTCTTCCCAGAATAAGGCATTTATCAGATCTCTCCATTTTCTTAACTACTTGGTTGCCCAATTTTGATCACATTATAGCCACAGTCATGCTTTTCAAAATAATTAGCATGATGTCGTTGATGGAAATAACAAAACCACATTGATACATATACTTTGGTTGAATATGCAAAAATGCACTTAAAACGTGTGCAAAGTGCGGATTTAATCAGTGAATGATACTAAAACAGACAGATAGAGATTTGCCTTTCTATCGGGCAACTCATACTAAATTTATGCATGCATGGTACTGTAAGCTGCAATAAAAATATCCAGAATTTGGCATGCCTTATTTTTTAATGACATACGCTATCAATTTTACATTAGGCATAATCAATGGGCTTCAGTCTTTAGAAAATGATTTCAAATGCATGTATTGTTCATCTGAAATCCCCCACAGCCTGCAGTATTAGTCAAGAAGCTAATTACCCACTTCAGAAGTGAAGATTAGAAACATATTGCTCTTCACACAGAGCACCACAGGAAGTCTACAGAGTGCATGTAAGTAGTTGTAAGGACTTGTGTAATTGATGGCTAATGTGGGGGATATCTTCAGCTGTAAATCTTTTGACTTTTTACCATAATTTCCTTTCCTCCAGTCCTATTTGCTCCAAAACACAAGAGTATTAATTAAGGAAAAAACACATGCTTTTCAGAGAGAGAAAGAGAACGAGCGAGCGAGAGAGAGAGAGGGTGGAGCAGTACAGTAGTGAAGGCTATCCCTGTCCCATGTTGTAATATGCTTAACCCAGTCCCAGTTTTCACTCAGAAACCAACCAAACACTTGTAACTGAAATTCCCAGTCAGGCACAGAGGTACTACAAGGTATTGCATATTTAAAAGTACATCCATCTATATATATATTTCAGAAAGGATTTCTCACAACACTTTAATGTTGTCTGAGTTTTAGAGGGTCTGTTGATCTAAAACCCCAGTGGAGACCCAAGTCAGAAAGAGATTTGAAGAAAATACTTTTTAGCACTTGCTTTTAACTTCTTGGAGAACCGGCTGGATGAGGGTTGATAAAGAGTGTTGAGTTGAGTTGAGAGGTGAGTTCTCAATCGTAGAAAAATATACAACTGACTCTCCGTTTCCATTCCTGCCCTCTCTGTAGCTCCGCCCAGGTGTGCTACATCTGATTACTCGACAAAGTGCACCTGGCCCTGGGAATGTGGTGCTTAAAAGCTCCTGAGTCTGCAGCAGAAAGGAGAGGCTTCTTGCACGGGGACTGCTGGTCTTACTGCCTCTCAGACGGGGATTTTGTGTTACCATTGTGACTTTGTGTCTTCTGGTAGAGTTGGTTTAGCAGGGGCGCCGTATATGGGGGGAAAGTTAGGACAATTCCAAGGACCCTTGCCTGACAGGGGCCCCAAAAAATAGGTAAAAATTAATATAAAATTATTAAACCGTCATTGAGTAAATATATCTATTTTTTTTTTTTTTTCATGGGGCCCAAAATTCCTGGTGGTGCCCCTGTGGTTTAGTATATTTAAATCCCCTTGATTTGGTATTTTTAGGATGTTAAAGTGTTACTTTGAGCCAATGGTGTGTTGTTTGCCCCACATGGCTGCCCAAGGGTGATCCGTCTGGGATCACCTGGGAGTTTTTGTGTGTATCTAGTGGCCTTTGTTTTAAGCATGGAGGTCATCTCTCTGGTTTGATCTTTTTTTTTTTTTTTTTTTGCTGTCTCTGTAGTTGTGCTTTTGACCAGCAAACTGCTTCAATTTGGGGTCGTTGAGAGCACACTAATTAGGTAGCCACTGGGCAAGTTTGAAGAGTTTTGCCCTTTTTATTTTTGGTGGTAATCCTGAGTGACTACTTTAGCTGTCAACATTTGGTAGTGTGCGGTAATACATGTTAAAACAGATGCTCCTGAAATAGTTTCATAAATACTATTTGAGCCAGGACTGATATTCATATCAACTTAAGTTACCTTGTAATCATCTTTCTTAATCTTAATATTTCATTGAGGTAATTGAAAATGCTCTTTCTCTTTGATGACTTTTTCGTCCACCTTGCCCTGTCATTTCCTCTGATTTTCTGTCTCAAACACCCTTGTTCAGTCTATTTTTCTATTTCTCTCTCTCCTTCAGTCGCACTTCAAATCAGACACAGACAAAAGGAGACAGACACACACACATGCACACACACCACCATAAAGTTGGCTAGCGTGTGGCTTTTGGGTATGAGGCTGAGTGTAGACATAGAGGCCCTGTAGAATATCCAGGAAGTTAATTTTGGAGGACGTCCATGAGGCATTCTGGAAAGATCTTCTTCCAGCCAAATCAAATTAGAACCTCCAGAGTTATAAGAGTTTACAGCTGAATGAGAATCGCTCCGTCCAGCCCATCCCTGGGTGTCCATTTTCTATCTATTCATTCTCGAACACATCGTAATCACTGAGGACCACAAGACACAATAAACGCTGAGGATCTTTACGAAGATCCACCACGCAATTTGGGCCTAACGACTGCACTTGCAAGTTTCTGACACTAGGAGGCTCTTTCTGGATTTCTGAGAGTCATATTGCTCAGCAAACAAACCAACAGCTAGAGAGCCCTTGGTTCCAAATTAAGGTTTCCTTGTCAAGCAGAGGCAGGGGAAGTTACTAATCGTGTGCCCAGTAAGTCCATCAGTGCAGTCTGGAAGTGGTCAAGTAAGTTTATTGACTCTCTAAACTTACCAAGACGAGGGCTTTTTGGCTGAGATCCGTGTGTGTGTGTGTGTGTGCATGTGTGTGTTCAGCAATCTCATGCCAGGTTCTCTGCTGCTTCCATATGCCCCCAGTGTATCTGCAACCAACAACACAAAATTGTTTAAACATTTTAACGACATTATTTTTTTATTAAATCAACAAGCCGCTAACCTCATGAATGATCGGCATTGTTACCGTTATTACTGTAACTTGTAATTCTTTTTTCCATGGTTCCAGTCGTTGCAGCAAATATCCGAAAAGATGCCAGCAGTGTTGTAACTCCAATTAAGATGCAATAAGGGGCCAGCGGTGTTGTAAGTCCAATTAGGATGCAAAAAGAACCAGCGAAAATGGAAAACACACACTGAAAACCTCAAATTCCTAGCCTGATTCAAACATTTCTATGAGTCAGGACATCACCAAATATTTCCACTAAAGGTCATTTTAAGGGTGAAACATTTCTCATACTTTTGGTGTCATTATTTTTTTTTCTTCCTTTTTTTTTTTTCATAAATCATAAGGCCGGCTTCAAGGGTTATCAAAACTTCCGTGTTGTTTGAGCGCTGAGCAGTGCAATAAAAGCGGTCTGTCAGTCAGTCGTATTTGCTTCTTTATTGAGTGTGATAAAGCGTAGGCCAAACGTCTGGAGCCAAACCTAAGCCCAGGCCATTATTAAGTGTGTGCAGCACATACCCGGAGCTTGTCTGACAAAACCAACCAGCACTGGGGAGTGTGTGCAGTAGTGGTTTGGGTAACTTAGCTGCAGCCACGCATGAGACAGCAGTGTGACATCATGCCTTCAATTATACTGAGATAATCGCGGGCTGACTGGACCACTTGTCGAATTTGTCAAAGGAGTACGCATGCTCTGAAGCTATTTTTTCTTCATTACAGTAGGACCCTGGAATTATTTTTGTAGGTTTTGTTTTGTTTTTGTTTTTGCCCAAAGAAAAAAAAAAGTGTGCATTTTCTTGTATCTGATGAATGAAGAATAACAAAGAGGACCAAACTGTTGTCTATAGCATTTATGTAATGATATTAATTGAAATGACTTAAATCTGAGACCTTACTGCTGGCAACTCCCCTCTCTGTAAGCTCTCTAAAAGACTGAACAATGTGTGCACAATTCTAACCCACTTACACCTAAACAGGAATTTCAAAAGTACAGCTTTCTAACTTTATGTGTGTGTGCACGTGCCTTTTAATCCATGAGTATAGGAGTGCATGGGTGTGCATTTGTTTCACAGTTTAAGCGCATATGTGGTTTTCCACGTTATATTTGTCAAAGGTATCAATTTAGTGAGCTAGACCCGACTGGCTGGCCAGTAATAAACATCTATTCCAGTGCTCCTGTGCAGTGGTGTTCACCACAGGCAACTATGTGGCTGGCTGCCTGTGCCACCACAAGGAGAGCCCCACATATGACTGCTGTGAGTCACTGACAATTTACTACGACTCCGTGACAAAGGGCCACAAACTGCTACCTTCAGCTCAAAGTCGACAGGGTTCACAGTTCATTTTTGTCTCGAGTGATTATTTTTCTCGTTTTTTTTTTCAAGCGTAGTTAAGATTTTTTTTAAATATAGGCATGATGGAATTCTATCCCACTGATTCAAACCACAGCAAACGGACCAGAGGTGTGAAAATGCCCTGAATGAATATAGAGTACGATGATACAAATACGATACAAATAGTATGATGCCACACACGAGCAAAAAACATACACATAGCAGAGGATGGAGCCACCAGTGAATGCAAGCAAAAGATAAATAGGGTAATAAACACGCTCTGCATCCCAAAGTTCTTTTGTGTATCCACTTAGTTATTTTGTGTATCAGCATACTAGTCTTGTTTCATGCTTTTGTTATTTTTACAGAATTTGTTTATCACCCAAATTTCTTTCACTTTGCTGGCTCGATTTCCTGCCTTGTATGAGTGTTCAGAATTCCCTCTCATCCTCATCATCTGCACTGGCCCTTTATTATTATTTGTCTCCTCTTGGTCAATTTATACCTAAATATCAGACATTTGATGCAAAGCACTACTCATTCATTATTGTTTTCTTCTGTTCTGGAAACCATGCATTCATTGCCTGCCTCACTGCACCAACAAAGGAAAGAAGAAGGCAGAGAACTGATTGAAAAGAACCACTATCTGTTGTCTTGTGTTCTTTGCATTTAATCAGAGCCCTACAAGGGATGGGCATCCACTATGAGCCAGCTCTCTTACAGCTGAAGTCAAACTGGCTTCAGTACAATGAGTCTAACTTGTCCTCACTTAAATCAACCCTCAGTTTATATTAATATATTATATTAGGTTATATTAATAAATAATATTCAGTCTGCTTGTAGAGCATGAGACAACTTATTTCATGTTTTTTCAGTGACACCACAGTTACTGGAAATACTATATTCTTAAGCTTATATGTCATATTAAAAAAAATATAGGATGCTATGATTATGTTAATATGTGCTTTGTTAGATGTTATATGTCAAGATTTTGTAACCTTTGTATTGATATACATGCATAATGTGGCTTTAAAAAAATACCCTTTTAATGCATTGTGGGTATGATTTATATCCAAAAGTGTTGTCCACCGCTGCTCTGCTTCTTATCTTCTTCCTCTTTCCATGGTTTTCACAGGGATTGTTATCAAAATATATGTCCATAATCTGGGAAGTTATTATTGTTATTAAATTTCTCAATTCTCACTCCTCCCAGCCTGAGTTCTCACATCACAATAGTCGTAACTTCCCCCCTGGATCGTGTCCCAGTGCTTTTGTAAAGATCTGTATAGCTGACAGGAAAAATGAAATATATAGGAAAAAATGCTACCTGAATCATGGTGAAAGTTCTGCTGTCTTTGGAAACAATGACACTCCTATTGGGAGAAGCGATTCCACATGTGGGAATGTGTTCTCCCTCTAGTTAAATGATTCCAGACGTGCTCCTCTCCCTATCAGGTTTACGTGTGTGCGTGGCCAGCAAGCACGTGCATGAAAACACACACACACACACACACACACACACACACACACACACACACACACACACACACACACACACATATTTCAACAGTCAGGGAGGGCTCCTCTGATCTGGCACACCCATGAGTTTTTTTTTTTTTTTTTTTTTTTTTTTTTTTTGCAGCATCACTTGTCAATGAGTTGTTATGGCGTTATGCCAAAGGGAACCAAAAGACAGTCAAAACTGCAAATGTAAACGCAGCTGTGCCTGTTGAATTCTTATGCAACAAAGTGCAGTGCCTCTACTGAAAGAGGTAATGGATCAACGTCGGTCAAAACTCTTCATAATAGTCTCTGATATTATTGCAGGTCCACCCAGCAGCTTCCTCTCCATACGGCAAAAATTCAGCTGTCACCGCCAGATGTTGAAGGTGAAACGCTCTCTTATTCTGTGTTTGCTGCACTGAGGTATTAGATAAAAAGGCTTCTTGGTGATACTCCACCCCTACGCAATATTTATATGGTACATCTGTGACATTAAATACACTAATTCATTTATTATATGAGTGGTTAGTGACTCCATCAGCCACGGAGATGTTCAGCCATAGCGATAGCACAATGGAAAAAACTGACTTGACACACTAATGGAAAACCCATGTGGTTTTGGTTGCCCCCCCCTCCTCTCAGTCTTGTGTTTAAGAATGATGGCTGGTGACTGGTTTGTTGAGGAAGTTTGTGGAGGGACGCATAGGCACCGCAGCTTACCGGCATTGTGGAAACAACGCTCAGGCCAGCTGGTGGTTACTGTAACTTAAACCACCGTGTTGGAACCCACCCAATCCATACACAGTGGGAGGCGATGAACACGGAAAATAATGTTTGACTACTGCTACTGCCTTTACCTTTTCCACTGTAACCGTCAGCTTAAATATTTATTAGGACATATAAATACAAATAGGCCTGTGCTGCATACTTTAATCAGTCTGCGCTATCTACCCAACTGGCTCACTGACCAAATTTGTGTAGTAGCCTACTTTACACTCAGGCAAAGCATTGTTACGGTGCCATCAGCTGGAGACAGAGTGAGGGCCTCATTGTAACTGGAACAAAATGGCCCATTCATATTCCCCGTGTTGTGGGTGATATGATTGCAGTACACTCTAATCTACTTCATGTGTTTTTCCAAATCTCCAGCCACAGTTGTCTCTTTGGTCTTCTATGGGAGCACACAGGCGTAATCAAGAAATCCAGCCAATGTGGTCTCCATTGTGACCACGTTTTGCTTTGAGGTCCGGTGATATCCTCCACTGTCCCCAAACGTTTTCTTATTGTGGGAAAAAAAAAAAAGAAAAAGAAAAAGAAAAAAAAAAAACAGGAATCCCAGTTTTTATATTTGATATTCGTCATTAGTCATATCCACTTATGACAAAATACATTCAAATGAGATGAGATCAACATCCTATGAACACTGATCAGATGATTACAAAAACAATAGGAATACTGGAAAGGCCGTTGGTTGCCAGTGCTGTAAATATTGCTAGTATTATTTCAGCAATTTGATCCTCAATCAGCAACATTTTCCTTACGCAGCTAGAGCTGGACAGTGCTTCAAGATGTTACTAAGCAGAAAAATATGTGATCCAGAGCGTGTAATTTAAAAGCCAAGTTATGATTAAAATTCTTAATTCAGCAATAAAGGCTGAATAAGATACCAGTCATGGCTTCTGCCAAGGCTGGTATCTTATTCAACCTCTGTTTAGTCACACTGAGGAGAAATCAAGAATGGCTTTTTTTTTTTTTTTTTTTTTTCTCACCCAAATTGGCTGAGGTACAGTCTGGGTTTCAGTCATTTGCATCATACTTTCCTCTCATTCTCGTATCACATAATATGCAAATCATGATTCTACATTCCTGAGAGAATAACATCACAAGCAAGATGGCAGGATGGTTTAGCAGGGTGCCTAGAAGTAAAAAAAAAAATTACGGGTTCAGTCCGAGAGCTAAGACCATCCAGTAGTACCCTTGTCAAAGTGCTCCTCTGCATTTATTTTCCAACCAGTTTTAAGGACATGTATCGATCATTTGCATAAATTAAAAAAAAAAAAAAAAAAAAAAAAAAAAAGCTAAAGCATTGAGATCCAGCTCACCAGGCAGCTGGGTGCACGTATGTTACCGTGGTTTCATCTGAACGACATGTATTTGTGAAGAACTGTTATCTTAAAGGGTAATGGGTGGTTGGAAAAAAACGGTTTCTCCAAACTACAGTGACTCCTTTTACGACTGGAAACCCCACATGTATACCCACTCGTAAAAATGTCAGAGGAGTTATACCTGTTAGCCAAAAGGCATTTGCTTAGTCACTAAATGGTGAGCAATGGGCTGCGACTCCAGGAGAAGCTGCACACTCCCCTCCATGTCTCTGGAGCGGGCTGAGAAAAATTGTGGAAAAAGTCACAGTGTCGAAAAATTCCCAGCAGTCCTCAAACATGCAGCAATATTAAATCTTGCTGTGCCTCACACACATGCTGTGACTTAGCCAGCTCGTTTTGTGATTTACCATTTTACTCCTCCGTGTCTGTTTTAATTCTTAAACACGAGTCATCTCTCAAGATTTATTCTCAGCTGCGAACACAAGAAAGTTTATGAAAACGGTCCTCTGGTCTTCAGTACATTCTAAACAATCGCTATTGTACAAATGTCAAACTGAAAGCTGAATTCTTTAAACAAAAGCTCTTAGGCAGTGCATGAAAGATGACACAGAGATCTATGCTTAACCACAACAAATAGAAATAATGAGGAACATCCATGGCCCATGAATACAGAAACTCCCAAACTGTGCCGAGGCCAACAAATTTCATGAGCATAAGCCATCGGCATTTTTGGTGCATGGGCCATTTGTCCTCTTTTGCCAAGGTCTCTGCATGCTCTGTCCTGTCCTTCTCTCCTTTTGTCCCTCTCTTAACGTCTCTCTTTTTTTTTTTTAATCTCTAAAGGTTTTTACCCCTTCCCTTCTCATAATGCTTTACTTTACCATTTGTTGTAGCTGTAACATACATGATGCCAGACTGCCATTCGAGATTGCAAAACATAGCAGAAATGAAAACATCTTGAATATTTATAATTCACTCCAAAGCACACTGTCAGAGAAAATGTCTTTGCGGTCTGTTAATGGGTCAACAGTTTTCAAATCTGAATCAGCAGTCATCTATAATGTCATGGAAGCTAACCTGTTGATAGCATAGAGAGTTACAAAAACCAAGAGGGAGTTAGTATTTCTCAGCCACGGGTGCCCTGAGCAGATTCCCAACACTTTTTTCCCATAGGCTTTTGGATTTATGCAGGACATAATTAAAGCCTATGGTGAACATAACCCCCATATTTTCTTATATGACATAAATTACTTTTCACCATCTCGACCTCAGCACTTTAAACTGTTAGGCCCTATGCTTTGTGAGTCATCAATCTGTGTACATGGCTTTTAAAGTTTAATTTTACGTGCGGTTGATACACTAGTCCCTCCCAGTAAGTTTTGTGGACAGCAGACGTGGATTATTCGTGCATGGGCGGACATCATGTAATATATGTGTGAATGTTAGCTCATTAGCTCAATAGCTAACGTTAGCCACCAAAACTACTTGGTTACATTTAGGACAAAGGTCAAGGTTAGGGTTAGGAAAAGGGTATGGTTAGGTGAAGGGTTAGAGTTAGCAAAAGGTTAGGGTTAAGCTTATGAAACGTTAGCTAGCAAGCTAACACGGGCTAACAGAAGCTAAAGACTGGGCTATGCTAACATGTTGCTATACTGAAGGTACAAAGGCTGTTGGAAGAATTACATTACGTCAAGTACGTCAGCTAGCGTTCATACGCAACTATGTTATGTGTCCTGCTCTATCTCTGTATCTCATGTTTGTCCATGCTTCTATCAAAATTTTCTGAATTTTTTGTAGGCTAGCTGGCTACTTGAATGCGGGAGGAGCAGCGGCTATGGTGGATGTGTGGAGGCGGCAGAAAACGGCCAAATGTTGTAACTCCTATTAGCCTAATGCTGCGGTCATGTAAGTACCATCTTCTGTCTTGTAAACAGTGTTCATATCGACATCCAATTAGTAATTACAGTACTTTGAATCTTGTATGCTCCAGTATATCTTACTAGGCGCTAAATAATGCATGTCTGGAAAATAGTGCTCTCATATCAGTCACACCCCAATGTTAGTGGTAGTTAAACCCCATTTAATGCCAGTTTTATCATTCTTTCTTTTTCTAAAACCATAAACCAACATGTACTAAAAGTGAAATATGTTTTTTGTTGAATTAATGGTTCAGCAGATATAGCCTTGAGGAGGGTCATTAGCTACTTAGCAATATCAGCATATTCAAAAGTCAAAGTTGTATTAGGTTTTGGAGGTTACATGGTAGGCACAAATAAAAATCAAAATGTACCTAACCAGCACGGGCTAGCTAACGCTACTGTGATCCACAGCACGTAATCCAGTAAATTTGGATAATAATCTGCTTGATTATTGTAGCTGGTGTCAGAGTTGGAAATATATGATGAAAGTAATGTTCTAACTCATTTGTTTTAATGACATTTAGTATTACGGCAACAGTATTACACTTTTGACTGTGCAAAATATAGCAAACAGCAACATTTTTTCCCAGACAACAAGCAGGTCAAAGGATTATGGGAATGGATAAAATCCACTAAGTATCTCACACTATTCCTCCAATTTACAAGCTCCCTCTCACCTCTCTTCACCCTATTTTACTTTTTTCTGTTCCTTGTCTGTATCTCTTCCCTGATCTTTTCCCATCTTTCTTGCTGTCTCTCTTTGTGTTCCTCTCTCTCACTGTCATACTTTTAAGTGAAGCCAGCAGTTTGCCAGTAAATTTGACTGTTTGATGTCCTTCAGTTGTTTTTTTTTTTTTTTTTTCCAAGTATGATAACAGGATGTGACTTAGCGATAGAGCTTGACCGTGAGCATTCCCGGCCACGCTGTGTTTGTAAGCCTCCGCATTCAGTGTCAGCCAGTCCTCCTCCACTATCAGTTTTTAGTGCTGACGGCTGGAGACAGGGCTCAGGGAGACTTTGGCCCGTGAAATATGAGATGCTTGGGGCATGTTTAGGTTATCACAGACCTCTCCACTTAACTCGCCATAACACTCTGTTCACTCCTGAGAGAAAAGGCATTCATCACGCGTGCTTGACAAGAAACATGGAAATAGGATGAGTTCTACTCCAGCCACCCAGGTCGCTACTCTGGCACAGTTGGCAATCAAGGGCAGTGATGTGTTATCTCCAATTTTTTAACCACACGGTCTTCCTTTTCTTATCAATCAGGCCTTGATAGGTAGCCACCAGGCAGATAGATAAGCAGACAGCTTCTTGCCTCGAGCGGTGACCCTCGTCAGCTGCTAAAGAGCACACCACACACCCCACTGCAGCACAATAGACGAGAGCATCTGCAACTACTATCATACTGTCTTAAACAATCATCTATGTAGATGCTGTAGAGTTATATGTTTATACCATTTTGATGCACAAACCCAGCTTTTTGGCAGCTTTGCGGTGTTCAAAACATTCAGAGCCCTGTGCAGTATTTCCAGGATCTGTATATATGTTTATTTTTTATTATAACTGACATCCATATCGCCCTATTACTGCAATCAATCCATGTGCATATTGCACAGAAGAGACATATTTTTAAAATAAAAAATATTTTTTTTTTTTAAAAGTGGGTAGGTAGGTAACTGTTGGATGATGATTTTAACTTGTGTCTATATCTTTTATTGTAACACAGGGTGCCCTTTTTTAACCCCCTTAATGTGTTGAATGTGTTTTAATATTGTTTGTTCATATTTTTTATGCTTTCATGTCCCTCAGTGTCTTAATAATTTAATGCTGCTCATTGTGTGCAAGACAAATTCTATTTGGGACAATAAATTCATTCATTTCAGCACAGTCACAATAGCGAATTATGCCATGATTCTCCAGATGTCCTCTTCTGGTGTCTGCTACTGCTTTTCCCCCCTCCTCCATGCACTGAGATGTGCAGCATGTGATGACTTAGCAAAAAAAAAAAAAAAAAAAAAAAGTAGGTGACCTTATGAAATTTGAAAGTGAGAACACACCTACTCCCCCTTTTCTTTCAACTCCCATTAGGTAAGGCTGCTTGGCTACCACTCACAGCTATAATAAACATGCCCAGACAAACACACATTCCATTCGGTGGTTATGCGGTCTGCAATGTCTAGTATGCATCCCTCTCCGCCTCCCAACCAGCCGCACACTGATTCTAACTGGATAATGCATGGTAACACAGGAGCTTTTGGGTTACGTCTGCTCACGTGCAGGATGCTGGATGTCTGGGTGCACGATCTGAGGCTTAGAGGGTGGTTGCTGCTTGATTTTTACTGCTACAGGCATAGCAAGGCAGCATGTTGATGAAAAAGATCATTCATCAACTGGGGCACCAGGGTTCAACCCACCTGTCGACAAGCATCTGCCCAGTTGAAGTGTCCTTGAGCAGGACACTGAATCTCTACCGGCTCCAGGGATGCTGACCTCCCTGTTGAAGGGGCAAAATGAAAAGAGATTTTTTTTCCCACAGTGATAAATAAAGAATCATACAGAGTGCCACCTCGACCTGATTCTGAGAATTGTTTCATAGCAATTACATGCCAATCACTGTTTGCAAGAAATGCAGAGTATACATATACTGCATGAAAGAAGGTTTTCATTCTTTACAATTAAGTACAGAACTGTACATGGCGCTTTCTCCTCTACTGTTTCCTGGCAAATACAACAAAGCAGATTTTTCTGAAATTTGAAAGTGCTTTGATTAAAAGCTGCCTACCAACGGCAAAACAAAGCCACTTGGCAACATTTTCAAGACGTTCATGTTTTTATAGCTGTTCTGGTCTGAACTGTGCTTGGTGTAGATACTTATTATAGAATAATTATACAATGTCATCTTGGTACACTTTGGCAGCAAATGCATCAGTTGTAATCATATGCTTCCAACTACAGAGAGAGTAGCTTGACAGTCAAATGTTCCTGAAAATTGTACGCTGTCCTGGAAAACAAAACTCTATAAGGAGCACTTGTACTTCTGTCAGTACATTTTGTCTGCTGTGCAGTCCTGGAAGCAGCTCTGTTTCAGAGTCTTGAATTGAAGACTTTAGTTTCAGTTGTTGAGATTTGCTCTCTGCCAGCGCAGGAGGGTCCCTCAAATTAAACGAAACACTTTGGGCCATGGTCCTGGGAAGCAACATGAACAAGAGGCTCTGACATGTTCTGCCAAACAGTTAAAAAGAAAATTAATCAAAAAAAGAATGCAAGCAAGAAAGAAAGAAAGATCAAGCCAGCCATCTGTCAGCAAACCAGTATGCTCAAACTTTATTGCTTCACTGCTGAGCAAGCACAAAATCATAACCTGAGGATGTTGATAATGCAATAGTATTGCATGAAACTATCCAACACCAGATTATCAAGCCTAGAAGTTTAGTCCCACCACATATTTTGAAGAGTGGCCCTTTCTGTTCCCATAGTAGCTTTGAGTTTGACTGAATACAAAATATATGCTATTTACAGTATTAGGTGCCAAGTGTTGGATCAAACTACAATAACAGGCACTGGCAGTAATACTGTTCTCTACCCTGTGAAATCTTTGGCTCAATTTACATCTTCATAAACAAGCTTTCAGGTTCAGAGAGAAGTGAACCGCTGGTTAATTTCCCTTGAACAAGAGGGAATCAGATGGAGAAAGCAAATGAGCAGCTGCTGTCAAGGCACCCTTGAGCAAGACATGTAACCTCCCACTAGTCTGGTGGAGTCATTGCCCGACTGTGGACGACTGCAGATTTACTGAGCTGCTCTCACATGTGAATGTGGGGCAGAGTGCTGATGAATGGGTATAGATCCTCAGCAAAATCTCCCTGGAAAAATGTTTAAAAAAAAAAAAAAAAAGCCAACTATATGACCCTAAAGAATTAAACCACGGGTTCTTTCCAAGCTCAAGTGTGCAACAACTGATCCAAACCACACTTACACTTGAATGCATCTGAAATAGTCATCGCTGACAGGAGATGCCAGTATCTGTCCATGTTGCACATATTGGGAATAGTTCATCCATATGTGACACAGATGAGAGCAGCACCATATTATATTTACTTGATTTAGCAACACCTGTAAACTAATGAAATCTATCTTTGCTTTGCTTTCTTATCTTTACTTAATTCATAATTCTTCTCTTGAGAATTTTAGCAACAGCAACTGACCCAGTTTCCCCTTGGAGATCAAGTATTTCTGATTCTGATTCTGAAGAATTTGCACTGTGTGCTATCAACACGGCTCTCGGGTATCTGTTGTGTGATAACGCATGTAAATACTGACAAATTTTCCAAAGTGTGGTTTGCGTCTGTGTGACAACTGCTGCCATTGTGCTGTCAAATCTGTCTTTCATCGTCACACTAAGGGAAAGCATATCGAGGGCAGGACTCTATAGCTACCACCTGTGCTTCCATTCTTTGTTCCAGTCATCTTTAACCATTAATTATTTTCAGGCTTCAGGAGTCCTGCTGTCCAAAGGAAAGAAAAAAAAATCTCAGACTTCTTTGAGGAAACTCCTAAAATCTGGAAAACATTTCATTTTGGCCACTGATGCTTTCATATTAGACACTAGCCCACATAGGGGCCATTCAATCTCTCTTTTTACATTCTTAGGCTTTCAGGAAATGTCTGAAATAACAGCTCCACCCCACCACATAATTTACATTTATTATAGCTGCCACTGACCCTCCTGTGCCCACCTCTCCATCACCATTCTTAATCCAGATAATAATTCATAATTAATCTGAGAAAGTTGAGAGGATGGCTCAGTTTCTCTTACATATTCTCTAATATCTCCTTTACTTTTTCACTGTTGATTTGACTCAATTAAGTGTATTTGGATGCTTCACGGATACTTTCCATGCACTGCGCTGTCTTGTAATGAGATTGCAATGACAAGGACTAGTGGCGCTTTGCTTGATGCTGCTCAGACCTCTTGCAAAGCAGAGGGGGCGGGTCCTGAGACAACTTTCCCGACTGGTGATTTGATGAACGGAGGATTTTCCAGTGTCAGTTCCCTCCAGTCGGTTCAGGTTCAGCGTTGCGGCGCTTGTCCAGCCTCCCGTCGGCGCGCAACTCTCAGGGAACCGAATGGTTTGCCCCTTTTTTCATGAAAGCCCATTACCTTCAGTCTGAGTGCTGGGCTTAAGGGGGAGCGGAGCACAAGGGCCCAGTTTGGCTTTAAGAAACATCCATATTTTCACACATGGCTCTGTAGCACAAACACAACACACATTTTTGTGGATTGTGGAAGGGACCAGTTTTTATTTAAAGTCGCCCGTTTTTTTGTCCAGCGGGCGCTCACCATGGAGATGCAAAGGTGGTCCACCAGGTGGAAAACGAAAAGGTGGCTTTGGGATTCAACGCTAACCACTGTGGTCACGTTAACTTTACTTCTGCAGGCTGCCACCGTCAGAGCAGGTAAGAACGGAGCTGCATGTCGCTGCGTCGCATCTGCTGTACCAAGTCCAGCGCATCCCTGACAGCTTGAGGGCGTCCTTGTCATAGGCTGGTGATCAAGTGATGACACCAGAGATGAAGTGAAGTAGAGACGGTTAAAAACACCATAACTCAGTTTGCACATCTTACGGAGTTTATTCACCTCTGTAATAAGACATAAGAATTTATTTCAGAATATAAAAAATATAGTAAGAAACTGTTAAAAATTTAATCTGAAAACATGATTGATATTCATTCATATTGGTTGTTTGCCTTATTATGAATACCGAAGTTTGCGGAGTTTTTTTTTTTTTTTTTTTTTTTTTTTTTATTTCCATTGCTGGATGACAGTAAATGGCTCAGAGCCTGAACCATATGACCCCCTTCCCCGCATCCAAGTTTCCATCAGCAGTTGGTTGACTCAGACTGATCCTAGTCCATCCTGTAAAGTCTGAAGCGCTCTGCTATTATATGTCAGAATCTTGCAGATATGATGATGACAGTGGAATGATAAACAGGAAACTTTAAAGGAAAGTGTCCAACGAAAGTGATGGACTGTTGTCAGGCGTAAGGAAACAGGAGGCTGCCCTCCGTTGGCCGTGTGATCCTCAAGGTAAAAAAAAAAAAAAAAAAATGACACTCAGGTGTGGAGAGCGCTCACAGAGTGACTTCTAGGTGAGCTGGGAGCGATAAAGCACAATAAATGTAGGCTATTAAGGTAAATATTGTTGGGCAGTCCGCTAAGATGTGCGTAAAGGGGATCACGTGATTATTAGAAGTGAATGATTTAGTAATGTCATACCTTGCACCACAATTCCTGAAGCCGTGGAGTCGTACAAACACTTTTATGTGCCCTGCCTCATGACATGGTAGTTCTTCGTGGTTTTACGCATCGGTTTTACGCATCACTTTCATGCATCACTTTTTGATAGGATATTAAATGGATGTTAAATACATAGAAGAAATCATTGGCTCAACTTTAATTAAAGTTGTTCTGCCATGTTATGCCTCAGTGATATTGCAGCGTGACAGCTGTCAGCAGATTTTATATAGCGTCCTGCTGTGGTTCAGTGTGACACTAGATATGTTTGTTTTGAAATTAATTTCTTGTGAGCATATCTAGGGCAACACAGCAGGCAAACTATTGCAGATGTAATGATGTTTTCTAGAAGTGAGATATATATTCTGGCCTGAAGGGTCACCGTTTCTCCACACTATCCTGGTTCCCACCAAGTCCAAGAAGGGGCGTTGATGGAAAAAAAAAAGCGCCCTGTAGCATTTTCTCTACTTTAAAGCACGTATGTAGCTCATAGTAACTGTTTCTTTGTTGTAGGAGTTGTTGCAAAGTATCTCTCTTTTGTCTCAGAAGTTGCAGAGACATCCACAAGTTGTTAAATGGTTGAGATCAGTTGGTGTCAAGGCTAATTTGGATGGATTTTTCCTCTCAAAGACTTATTTTTGACATCACATCAGCTGTTATACAGTGTCTCAGCCACTTCAATTAATTTAGAACAGATGATGTTTTTGAAATTATGAAAACACTGAGATTTTTTTTTTTTTTTTTTTTTTTTTTTGCTTTGACATGTTTACTCATCTTGTAAAGTCTTCAACACAGGCTGAGGATGCCAGTGCCGGCCATTTGTGAAATCACTCCCAGGATGCATTGCATCCTGTCTGGACATTTCCTGTCTTAAAACCCACCCCTTTCTTAGCCTTTAGTACCAGTTGTTTTTGATCACTGAACTAGCCCAATGGTAGCCTCACATCCAGAATTCATTCAACCCAGGGCAAATTGCAGAGAGCTCTCTGAAATGAAAAGATCATGAAAGCAAATACCACAGTGGCACGGCTTGCCCATTGCCTATCCTTCTTCGCTATGACTGATATTTAAACTAACCATAATTGCATGATGTGCTAGCAAACATTTACAGGCTTTCCAATGTACTGTAATTGCTGCTTATGCTGCCAACTCTCAGTAGATGGCAGTGACACGAAAAAGACCAGCAAGACAACCCAAGACGTTGCTGCACAACCCAAAGCCACAGAGCCATGAAGTCAAAATGTCATGGATTTATAAGCTGATCGCAAGACTAAAGTTAAACATCAAACTGTATAGCTCAACACTGATGGCCGAGCTACAGTATACAGCGGTGTGCCACAAATCGTTGCATATAAGACAGCTGAAAATCATATTGTGTTGTATCATTAAAGTGTTAAGCTGTGTTGCTGACTTGGAGATGAGTTCTCTCTAATGGTTTTAGCAGAGGTTTCACGTGTTTGTACGTGCCTCACTGCCTTGGAGAAAATACACCCCTCTGCCATGTTTATAGCTTGTTAACATGGAAGATAGCACGGTATATCACAAGTTCTCGACAGCAGTCAGCAAGATGTGCAGTTGGAAATGCGTGAGATTGTCAGTTTACCCATCAGACAAGCCTGCGGATAGCCTTGAACTGCTGTAGTGCCATTAGTGGCAGCCTGGTCCAAGTCTGCTCTCTCTCTTGTGGTTTCCATCCTTATCATTAGGATATGGTCGACTCCCTGTAGGGGGTGGAAGGATGGGAGACTTTATTCAAGATGTGTGGAGCACATAGCAATCTGGCTCTACCTCCCCAGTATGAATGCCTTTTTAAAGCTATGCACCCTCATTTGGGGTCTTTAATGGTTTTGGGATATTGCCTGTTTTTGAGCGCTTCTGCGAGGAGGTGGTTGGGAAAGGAAGGGGGCTGAGGAGTTGGGGGGCGTGCTGTGCGGTGTGGTGGGGGTGGTGGTGGGGTGATTCCTGGCCAGTTCAGCACATCTGGAATATATGAGGCCTTGAGGTATGCAGTAATGCAGAAAGGCATTCTGAAACTCACAAAGAGACCTTTAGTTCAAGCTTTTTTTTTTTTTTTTTCTTTTTTTTTGAGAACCAGTAGCTCTGTACTTGGGACAATATTCAGAAGAGCCACAGACTATTTTCCTTTTTATGAGGCATTTGGTGTGAGGTTTTAAAGTTGGCGTTTGGTACCTAACATTTGTTCTTTATTCAGTCTGTGTGCTAGTGAATAGTCGGTCTAGACAATCACTGTAACCTACACGACAAAATGGACCCTGTCCCTGTCAAATTACTCTCTGTGCCATGGTGGTTGCAAAGCCTGTTTTTATTGTATCTTTCCCCCAGTTTCAGCAATAGATAAAAGTTGCTTTGGGTCTGGGACTCAATTTTCTAGGAAAGAAAACACATTCTGCCTTGCTTGATTTCCCAGTGGCGCTGCTTGCTTGACGCTAATGCTCTGGACAATTTGAATTCATGATGTATGGCATCAGATGTGTGTTAATATCTGGGCCAATGTCAGCATAAATGGCTTTGGTCCTTCGCATCAGTTTAGGAACAGATCTGCACTTTTTCAACGGAGGTAAAACCAGAGACACAATCCCTGAGCAAACTCCTGTTTTTCTGGTCATCTGAGAGAGAGAGAGAGAGAGAGAGAGCTCCAGGGATGGGGCTGTCTGAATTTAGTCTCATGTGCGTTTTTAGTTGAGGGGGTGGGGGTGGGGTAAAGGAATTGGTGCCAGTGCCATAATGGGTTCAGCATGTGGACTCATAGCTCCACCCATCAAACCCCCACCTGGCCACTGAGAGCGAACAGGAACTGCAGGATCAGCACTTCCTGGCTTCACTTGCCACACGACTAAAAACAATGAAAATGTAAATAGAGATTTGTTTTCATGATAAAATTCCATTAGGGATCAATGTTAAGACTTTGTGAGGTGGACTGTTCAAAAGTGTGGCGCAGAACAGTTATTTCAATTTTCCCTGATAAAATTTCATTTCTGTAACATATCATATTCTGATGACAATGTCCCATTAAGGATAGTTCACTCTATTCCTTTAAATTTGAGAGAATTTTCTATATGCTCCTCCTGTGTCATCTAGAGAATGTGCCTTGGCCAACTCTCTTCCTGGTTCATTGGGTTTATCATGAGGCAAACCAGGAGATCCAGTGCAACATGGCCTTTAAAGAAAGAAAGAAAGGGTTCTCTGTGATCCGTTTAAACCATTTTCCCACGATGTCTTCTTGTCAGTATCACACACACAAATCTGTTTTTTTATATGAAGGGAGATTTCATATTAAGCTGCTTCTTTGTCTTTTGTTGAAGGCCTTATCTTCCCAGTGGGACTTTAAGCTGACCACTGAGGCAGTGTTTGTTGTTACTGGGCCTTTGAAGAAGACGCGTCCTGCCTCTTGATTCAATGAAAGACAAAAAGGGTGATGTGATGTCTGGACATGGTTATTCCGGATTTTGCTGCTGTGTTTTTTTTTGCAGTGGTTGAACATTAAGCTTTTAATGCTTTGGTCTGTAATTGTGCTCCAACTTGATTGAGTGTATGAGCGGAGAGCTTATTATTTTTCATACTTCTTCCACAGAAGCCAAGAAGTATCCTGAAATATTCTTTCCTTATTAGGGTGACATTGCGTATCTCTAGTTTGTAGATTGTTGGATAATTTCTGTCCAGTCCAAGACATAGCAATCGTGATTTGGTTGCTATTAGTGCTCCCTGTCGAAGGTTTTTATTCATATGATAGTATTCATAACAGTGCAACAGTATACTGTAGAGTTGTTATTATGGCATGTAAATGAAATTATAAAGCAGAAGGTATGAAGAGAGTCGCGGTTCTTCTGCAATATCTGAGAAAATTCCAGTGTATCGTCCCCTACCCGAGAAATGCCTGAATAAATAAATAAACAACACACAGGCATATTTTTGAAATCCATAACCATTTATATAACCCCTATATATCACTTTCTTTGGCATGTGTAGCAAAGCCTTCATTTAGTGAAAACAGATTTCTTAAAGTTGCTTGGTGGATGCATTGACTCCAGCAGACACTGCCAAGATTAGGCAAGTAGCAAGCTCAGAGCTCCACTGTCACAGAACAAAAAGCTAGCATTAGAAGAGATTTGTCCAGACCTCCACGTTTTTGTGGCTGATGCCCAGATGCTCTGCCTCCATTTACATTTACTATTCTACCCATCACCACACCCATGACAACCTTTAAATTATTCGCTCCCTCTTCTATTTTTACGACAGCAAAGGTAGCCTCAGGCGGCCCTATATAAAATCAACAGTGACGTTGTCCTGTACGTTAACACTGCAGCTTGTATGCTGCCCTTAAACATACCCTATTAGGCTCCCTTAAATCCCCCATAATCACACCATAAATTATGATGTGCCTCAGGGTATGGGAGAGATAGAGGCCAGAGAGAAATGGAGCACTAGAAAAAAGGGAGAAGAGGAGGAGAAAGAGGAAAGGGGATAAGAGTATGAGTTTCAGGAATGCAGATAGGGTTAGAGCATTAGAGAGGAGAAAGAGAGACAGGCACGCGGAAAGAGAAACAGTGTTTATGTCACACAAACTGCACTGCACAGTATTCCCCCCCCTGAGTTCCAGCTCCATTGATGGAAAGGAGCTTAGTAGTGTTAAGCAGCCTGTAAAGCTGCCCCCCTCTGTGCTTGCCTTGCTCCAAAGACGCAGTGAGCAGCAAGCAATGGGTTTTATCATCCCGAGATGCTAGGGTTTTGGGGGTTGGGGGGCAATTATGTCCGCTGAATGGTTCCTAACGTTTTTACTGCTCCTGTGCCAAGGTAGCTCATAAAAGAACAACTGGTTGAACTGACAGATTTGGCCAACACTCACTGACCAGGGGTGTAATGGGTGTAAATGTTGATTTATCATCAAAATGCCAAGTCCTATTAGATTTGCTGTTAACTGCTGAGCTACGCTTATAGCATACTGTAAAATTTCAGAGTCAGCTCTTACTTTATGTGCAATAATAAAATATTACGAAAGCTTTCTCTGCCTTAATCCCAGGGGAATAAACACCACACATCACCATCATTTTGTTACTTTTAGGTATTGTTTAATGTGTGTGTGTTGTATACAGTGTCTGTTTTGATCTTCATGCAATTCAAAGCAACTGAATGGTTTGTGTCTTAAACATAAGGTTAGATGGTAACCAATTTTAAATGGTGATGCAACCAAGACGCTCTCTGGGGCCTTGGACTGAAGCATCGTCCAAATGGAAAAATGCTGTGCAAATATCCTGTCATATGTTCTGTCACTGGAGAGTTTATCAGTTATTTTTCCTGCTTCCCTCAGCTGAACCAGTGGATGTACTCAAGGTGCTAGACTTCCAGAGCTCCCCTGAAGGAGTACGGAAAACAACAGGCTTCTGCACAGTCCGGAGAGGATCCAAACCTGACATTGCATACCGAGTGGGGAAACGGGCCCAAATCAGTGCTCCAACCAAACAACTCTTCCCAGGTAACCCTTCACCCACATATCCACCATTTACACTGAAGCTTCACTATGCAGGTTTGCACCTCAGCAGCTCTAAATGGGAGCTGTTTGAAAAAAGTGAACATTGATACCCAGAAGTCATGGACCGTGATGTTAGGGAAGTGCATAGAAAGGAGTGAGAGAGGCAGAGGATCTAAATGTTGATGAGTCCAACCTCTTTGGAGCCCTCACTTGCAACTGTTTGTATTTCATTTTTAAGTTTAGATTTGCTACTTCCTGTGGGTGGAGAAGTATGCATACACTATCTGATATTTAAATTTCATTGGGGTACACAGGGGGAATCAGTTTGATGTTACTGTTATTTGTGATTATTCTGATATGGCAGATATACAGTATGTTTGCATGGACATCTTTCCTATTGTAGCTTTGTAGCTCTGAAAAATGTGATTCCTACTCAAACAAATAAATGCTTGAATGAAGGTGAAGCTTATTTATGATACCGAGGTTATTTGCTATCTCAAGCCCCTTAACTGAAAAATGGAACAATTATAAGGATGAAATCATTCATGTGTTTTTAAATGAGCTGACGTTTTCCTTCAATTTAGATTTATAATATTTTAAAATGACATTGTATCATATAGTGCAGCAATGAAGAAAATCACTCTAGTTTTTATGGAAAGAGCCCAAGGGTCATGCAACTCACTCAACAGTTATTGTAAGTGAACTTACATTTCGAGAGGAAATACACCACATTTCAGTTATGTGCATGATCTTTGTGGAAAATCCACAATTTATTACAATGGATCAGAAATATTGTTCATGACATTTTGCGGACTGATCTTGTCAAAAAAAGTGAATTTCCTCAACTTTGATTGCTGGCAGCCTCAAGTATGCTGTATTTGGCTGACGTAGAGAAATCTAGCTGGGTTTGCATATTGAATGCACATTGTCTGACTCACAGCTTTACAAAGTCTGATGCCTGGCTGTTTATGAGGAATAAACCCATATTTATTGTTTTAGGATAGAGTCCACCCAGAAAAACAAACAGCTGTTTGATAATGTAACCACTGAGCTGGCTACTGTCATAAATTGCTTACTGCTCGTCAGCTAATCCAAAGATTGAATAATAAACTGTAGTGGACAAGACCTATTACTTATTAATCATGGCAGAAAGGAATTGAGCTGTTGACAGATATGAGTGGGCTATTTGTCAATTTCCAATCCTTTTTACATGCTTGGTTTCTAAGCTGGAATATAAATAGTGTGGTATTTAAAGCACAATACACTATAATAGAATATAGAGCAATAAAACTTCATATCCATTGGAGGCCTGTTAACTCTACATTGCTAAAGCACACTGTAGATAGAGCTCCCAGTTGCTTACTTCCCCATTTTGGCAAGATGGTGTCTACAAATTTATTGGGATCTGAGTGTCATTGAATACATTTTCGTAGTATGTGTGTGTTGGCCTGCCTCCAATTTGGCTGGATTGCAAAGGAAAAAGAGTGCAAAATAGTGTAAGGTATTAGTGACTGCATTACTGTGATTCTTGGCTCAAAAATTACTGCCTGCAAACCTTGCTGTGTTAGGAACTGCAGTTTTAATAATATGATTGAGTTAGAGGGGCGGAGTTCTTTAGTTGTCATGGAAACAAGGTGTGAAAATGTCCCCAGCGAGATTAATTTGACTTTTATTTGATCAGCAGTAGCCTTCTATTTTTTTCACTGAACTTACCTCTCGTGTTTGAAGAGTGACGTTTGTTTGAGTTATTTGACAGTATTAACAGGCCTTGTAAAGTTAAGTGGCTACAACATCACTCCGTGTGCCTTTCAGAGTATGCCAACTTCTCTTTCAGCAGTTACGGGTCCAGTTGTCTAGACGCGTGTGTTTTATGTGAAAAGAGAAAGTTTAGGAGTCAGTACACAAGCTATTATTCAATTTACTCATTAGAATACAATTATGCTTGTGCTGTTATCCGCAGTAGATTTATGAGTAGAGCACAAGGCATAAGAAGTGAAGTGCAGATTTCATATACACATAACATGTTGCATTAAATTTTGCCACTCTACATTTAGTGCAAATGGTACACCCAGTACAGATAAGAACACTCCCTTCAGAGTCAGGTTTCAGATAGGAATTGTAACACATATTCATCAGAATGGCACTGGCCTAAAGCTGCGAGGAAATCTGGTCAAACAAGTAACCTTCTTTCTAATGTTCAGGGAGATGAAGGAAACTTTCTCTCCTCTGTGAACAACTACTATCAAAGTGCTCTTGACCAAGGGATGCACCTCCAAACTGCTCCAGTGGAGCTGTTCTTAACTATATTTATTCCTATATGTGAATGTGTGTATGGGTATGAAACACGTCATTGCTGGCCAGGCAACCTCAGCAACAACAACATACACACAAAAAAGACAATGCATGTGCCTGAGGCCTTTGTAATTGTACTGTAAATTTGTCCAATCAGTGCTTCACCCAAAAAGTTTAAATTTGTATGATACTCAACCAGAATTGCTGTAAATGTCAGCTAAAGAAAGAAATTGTATTCCTCATGACTGTATTCCTCAGAAATAGCGTTCCAGAAACTGTTGCCAGTTCTCTTAAAATTGAGTTTAATTGGTGGTATCAGCAATCTTTAGCCAAAAGGATAAGAGAAAATCCATTTCAAATTCTCAAACTATTCGTGCAGCATAATCTAAGCCTTCACTCTCCATTTGTATGTTCTGTATGTCCCAAGCCAATGGCTTTGGTACATTATTTAGCAAAAATTGCTAAATAATCCACCTGTGGAAAGTGCCTTACTAGCAAGTTCTGTTTGTCTTGAGGGAAGAGCGCCTCCGGACACATCAGTCCATTCATGGTTCTTGCTATCAAAGTGACTTGAGAGAATGGAGTTTGAGCCATTGCCGTTCTGATACAGTATTGTTCACTTGTGGTATTTCTTTAAGAGTAATGATACAGCCAATCACTCCACTGTGGCATCTGCGATGCTGTCCAGCGGTGCACAGCTCTGCAGTGAGACCCTTCATGGACCCTCTGTGCACAGTCGCACATGCCACAGTTATTTAATATCAGCGCTGATGCCATGCAAACACAAACCACAAACAGCATGAATTAGCTTTCATGCATGTAAACCTATTTGTTACTAGCCTACACACTTACTGACTTGAAAACCCAATGATTGTCTACACTTTGTAACCATGAAGTGAGTTATGGAACACAGGAGCTTGTGCATGGGCGTTTTACAAAAGTGAAAAAAATAAAAAATAAAATAAAATAAATCTGTAATTGCATTGGCTTGGCACATATAGAGCACATGAATGGTTCAAGGCTTGGATTATGTTGCATGAAGAGTTTGAGAATTTGAAGCAAACGCCTTCAGATTGTTTTTCTAAGTCGCTAATGAACTCCATGCTAACAAAAAAAGCAACAGTTTTTGAAACCTTAGTTCCAGCCTTAGAGACATGTGATTAAAGCTTTTTTGTTTGACATAAATACACTTCAGGGTGGGTAAATGAGTGAAAATATATTGTTTTTGGGTGAAGTTTTCCTGTTATAACAATCAACCTTTCCGCTGTCCTCTGCCCCCCAGGGGGAGTGTTCCCTGAGGATTTCTCCATCCTGTTTACCATCAAGCCCAAGACTGGCCTCCAGTCCTTCCTGCTGTCTGTGTACAACCAGCAGGGCATTCAGCAGCTGGGTGTGGAAGTCGGCCGTGCCCCCGTGTTCCTTTATGAGGACCAACATGGCAAGCCTGCCCATGAGGAATACCCCCTGTTTCGCTCCATCAACCTCGCCGATGGCAAGTAAGTGACTGACTCATCCTTAGGAGGGCTTGAGCACACTGGTGCTCACAAGTGGGCGGTTGGTTTTGCTTCCTCTGGATCTTTGGTGGTCTGAGTGCACCACTATCTGATTTTGTAGCCAGATTAACTCAGAGGCATTCTGTGTACCAATGTTAATGTCTGAAAGCTTGTGTGTGAAGCGTGGACGTTTGGCTCAAGATCCAAGCTGCACATTTGAAGGATTATCTTGGAGAACTTGCTATGATTTATTGGTTATACTTTAAGCTAAACAAACAAAACAATTCTACTTAACTTATTTTCTCATGCGCTGAAAAATTTAGTTAGTGGCTCTAGCATCATAAACTGACACATAGCACTGGTGATTTATTATCATCATATGTTTGCACAGTCATTAATACCACATGGAACAAGTCAGACAGTAATGGCAAATCGATTATTGGCAACGATTTGATGACAGTTTTTTCTTTCCCTGATTATTTACAGCAATGGAATACTGGTGTGCAGTCAGGGCTAGATCTCAATAAATCACAAAGCTGTCCAATAAAGCTAATATGAAACATTTTTAAGTTGCCTCATTCATTTGCAAATACAAACAGAAAAATGTCTTGAATTGACTGAATTTGAGATTGTTCAATGGTTCAACTTGCTGTAGACCAGTACTTGTACCTACTGACATTTTGATTCTGCCATGGAAATATTTTTTCTCTCACGAGGCCTCATTTTAAAAAAGGTTCTCAAAGAGATTTTGTTACTTATTACGAAACCCTACAGCCAAAGCTGTAGTTTCTCAACAACTAATATGTGATGTAAAAGGAGTATTGAGAAGGACTGCTGTGATTTTATTTGATATATCCAAACCTAAGAACATTTCTTTTTTATGGATGGGAACATTTTTTTTAAAGGCTTTGCTCTTGTCCTACACAGATGGCATCGTGTAGCCATCAGTGTGGAGAAGAAGAGCGTCACCATCATTGTGGACTGTAAGAAGAAGCTGACCAGGCCGCTTGCAAGAAGTGACCAGGCTGTTATCAACACAGAGGGCATCACTGTCTTTGGCACCAGAATTCTGGATGAGGAAGTCTTTGAGGTAAGGTGGCCATATTGAGTTTCATTTCCTCTGCATTGGAGTGACAGTGAATTAGTTCACACTTCACTTTTATGCAGTTTTTGTCAGTACATATTAGGGGATATTTGCATATGGTGTCCATATGGAAGTTTGGGTCTGGAGAGTGTAAGAAGACCTAGTGCAAAGCACCTCTTACACTGTTTGATAGTGGTCATAAAAGTCTGTTTAAAGTTGTCTCCATCATTTCAGCTGGGCTTTCTTCTGTTTATCAGTCTTTCGATTACGTGCACTCTCATTTTTACACTGTTACTCCAAATATGACAGAATTTTGAATTTCATAAGGGTCATGAAAACAGCATATTCCATTTGGATACTCTAAAATAGTCCTTATTCTAAATGTAGCATTTTCTGAACACATGTGGGATATGCCGAAATTAAAATCAACAGGTTTTTGGATATAAACACGTTTTGGATATGTGCAGATATCGCAACATTGACCTTTTCAGTGAGGTGGTTGAATGAATGAAGGAGGGAGGCTGTGTCGCATGGTCGAACAAGTCCGCCACCAGTGGAAAACACTTAAAAAAAAAAAAAAAGTAAACATAGTACCAAAGAAGCACAATGGCTTAAGTGGCTAAAGCTGCTCCACTTTTCCATATTTTGACATGATAAATGACAATTTAGGTCATCAACCCATGTCACATTAATCAAAGTATGCATGGCTGCATGCAAATGGGAATATTAGTGGAATAGTCATTTTCATTAGCTATGTAAACAGCTTAGTAGGTATACTGTCTTTTTCAGAATAAGGGAATATTTTGTGCATGTAAACGTAGCCATTGTTTTTGTCCAAGGCGCTGAGATGAATTTGAAAGGCTATTAGTGAGTTTTGTCCTTTGCTCAATCTTTAGCTGCTGGGTCTTAATAACTCAGTTGGGTGTCTAAGATTTATTTTCTCTGGAAATATGGATAGAAGTGGAAACATATTGTGGATCGCAGTCTCAATGAATTTAATTTAACATTGTCAAAAGTAACAATTAAAGTGCCCAATGTCTGATGTCCAAATGGCTAAAGGCTAGACATTTTATTTGCCTTTCATTAGATTTGATCATAAATGGTGAATTTTTATGGACTACAACAACAATATTGGCTTTGTCTAGTTGGCAAGATCCTTGGGTGGAATCTGTGGGAAGGCTGCTTGTGCACTGTGTACTTCAAATTGATTTTTTCCTTAACACTGGTTGGATTTGTTTAAGTGGTTGAAATAATAAAGAAAAATCCAGACTTAGTTATAATCAGCATCAGCTGTTTATATAGTACACCGTTTGAAATGCGTGAATGTTGTGGCCATCCATACAGTAATTTCATGTTATTCCCTCACTAACCCTGGCTATCCAGTGTTCACAGCTCAGTGTTTGATTGACACTGAGTTGCATTACATTGCATTATGACAGGCTACCAGTTCTAGTGCAGGTACCTTTGAGCTGAATGGAAAACATGAGCTGGTATGCTAGCTTAGAAGACAATAGCCCCTCTTTGATGTCTGCATGTGGAATGCCTGCTAAGTAGAACAGCTTGTTAAATGCTTGCCTCTAGGTCAAAGATGACTTTTAACAGAGGAGTCACTTGAAAATAGGTTCCATTTCAGACATTTAGACATACAGCTGCACTGTAGCATGATCTACAGTGTGCAAGACAGAAAAGGTGATTTTTTTTTGTCTAAGTATTTTTGATCCCCAATATTAACCAACAGGAGAATAGTCAAGGGTCAGCGCTGCAGTGCTCTGACAACTGGGCTGGTTTAATCGAATCCATTGCTCTCAAGTTTGATCTTGTGTCTAGTCCTCTGAGAGCTTGCTGTCTTGGCCTCAGCCATTTTTGAATGTGGACTCAAATTAAGGTGCGCAACTCAACACTGTTTGTCTGTATCTGCAACTAGAAGTGTTCACTCAGTGGAGTGCAGATCTCTGCCATGTGTATCTCCCCTTTTCTGGACTATGGCCAATTGTAACCAATTGTATTGTCAAATACTTAAAATTACAAATTGAATTACTGTATGATTCAAATATACTACAGTATAGTATAGAAAATATATCGCAACACTCCCAAAGCCTCTGGAGTGACGCTCTTTGTTGTTCTTTGTGGTTCTTTGCCAGAAAACATATACGTTTTGACAGAAACCATGCTTCAAAGAGAGCACAAATTAAAATAGTAGAATTCTAAATTACTACAATGGTCTCTCCCTATCATTCTCTCTCTCACACACACACACCCCACATGGTGTGTCACTGCACACAACCAACCTTGCCGTACCCCACCTCTCTGTGTGTCTGCTCTGTGTTCTGTTGACTTTCTTCATGAGCAGTGGGTTTTATAAACCTGCCCAAAGAACACAACGCATGGTCTGGATTTTTTCACCCACGATCAGAGCAAACATAGCCACAGTAGGATAAAAAGAATATTAGCTGGACAGGCCCAGTAGTATGTGAAGAGAGAGAGAGAGGGAGGGAGCCACAGTGGTTGAGCAAGCTGAGACTGAAGTTGAGAATGAAGAGAAGGAGCAGAAGTATTGAGAACAAATGTTTTTCTAAGGTTTTGAATCACCACAACCACGAGAGGTTCTTCATCATACAGTCAGAACTGTGCACAAAAAATATTAGGCTGATAGACCCAGCAGTATGTGAAATTAGCTGCAGACAAACACAGACGCACACAAACAGACACACACATAACCGACCAATCACACGATGTCCTCGAGGCTACCGCCTGGTGGAGATAATAAAATGATTGGTTAGCTGCATGTGTTCCAATGTGCTTTTCATCCTGCCAGTGGAATGAGCCTCTTAAAAAAAGTCTTTTAGGCGTGAATCCATTTTTTTCCTCTCACAAGTCGTTCATGCCAGCCCAGATACACTCCACCCTGCAGTAAAACACTAACTGAGCACTTTTCTCAAACACATGACACTATTGCATCATGGTATTAATATGTTTTTTTTTTTTTTTTATTAATATTGACTATATTTATGACTCTTACTATTATTGTCACTGTAAGTGTGTTAGTCCAAGTTTTCACAACAGCATTGGTAGATCACCTCTTTAAACTTGAAGTTTAATTGATGTTCAGTTTAGTCACACTCAGACACTACTAACAGAGGTTATTCAGAGGTCTGTGCTCTTGAAAGTTAAAACCAAATCACTGATTGATGGATGTACAGAGCCACTTTGCAGGCACATTTATATCTCTTTATGTCTAGGGAAAATAAAGAAACTACTTAACATGTTTGTATTTAGAGAGGCATATATTCTGTTATGTATTCTGCTTTTTTCTGCTTTGGACTTGAATAGGATTAAATTTGTTGAGGACTTGATTTTGGATTTGGTCCTCCCCCAAACTCGATTGGACCTGGTCTTAGACTTAATTTGCACTCGATTGTGGTGGTTTTGACCACACTCCTGGCTGACAAAAGCTGTGACAAAATTTTACCATGACCCTATAATAGAGATGTACTAGTATAGAAATTAAGAGCTAAAAGGATTTGGTAGAAAAGTTGTTTTTCCAGTGCAGAATAACACTTTCACTAAGGATATTTTTAATGCTGGTCTAAAGCCAGCATTTGGCTTTTGTGGGTGTTCTTTGTTTGAACATATATTAAACTAAATGGAGTTGAATTACAGAGCAATTTGTTTTATTCTCTTTTTAGAAACCTGCAGAAGAGAAAATGATTTTGTTTGTCCCGAGGGTAGAGGCTGTTCGCACGTTGGAACGTGGTTTAAATCAGGGTATCACCCACTAGCAAGGCTGTGGTGGCCCAAGCAGAAAGTATGCAGCCATTTCTTCAGCGGTAATTATTTCCACTTCAAGTTTAATAGCCTCGGTTTGTTGATTGCAACTGGCTATTTGTAAGCAAAATGCACACTAATGACAAAAGCCCTTAGTGTCCAAAAGTAACTACCTTGGATCGTGATATTCTTAGGGATGACATGGGTTGGCAAAATTAGATTTAAGCCCATTTCGGTTTAAAGTGTCCTTAAAGGATCATACTTTGGCTTGCACTCTACAGTTATATTTGCACATAATCAGTATACCTTGGAGGCTATGCAAGAGTTCAGCTAATTGCTGGCTGCATTATCTAGATAGCAAACACATTTTCAAAATTTGAAATGTGTTTGCTGTGAAATACTATGGCCAGTTTGCCAAAGCCTTTGCAGTCCATGTTTTACAATAAATATTTTGGATGTGCACCCAAAAGCATGGGTTATATCTAACATTTTTAACTCCTTATGACTCTTAACATAATTATTTCTGATGATAGGTGCCTTATATTATGCAGTGCAGGTCATTACAGCCACATTGTATACATATGACACATTGAGTACCATATTCATTGTATCCTAATAAGGATAATATATAATAATAATTATGAGTTTTGTCCTTGAACATATTTACATGCAGAAGTTTGATACAAGGTTCGATTCTCGAGGGTCTCCAGAAGTTAAACAAGAGAAGACTCTGCTGTGAAGCGAGTCCCACTTCCCCTGTGAGGTTTGGCCGTGTAGGTGTTTCTGGAAAATGATGCACTGCTCTGATTACTTTGCATCAGTACAGATCCTGATTAACACTAACTAGAAACATGTCTTAGAATAGTCTCAGGAAGATGCTGAGATAAATTGGAATCACAGATTTGATTTTAGTCAAAATGTGATTGGATGTCCTGTTATTCCTAGGCTCTATGAAATGGGTAAATTCAGCCAAGCAGTCAGCTTAATCAAAGCTGTTTTCCAACTGTGCTGATAATTCCTATAATGCAGTTGTTCCCAACTTCAGACCTTGAGACCTGTGTGTAATAGGGCTGCTTATCACACATGAGCAAATGCAGGTGAATTCTTCACCTGCCATAGTTAGATTTGTATCCTCGTGTGTTGAAAATGGGCAGGTCAGGATATATCGTCAGTTTTGGGATGTAAAATTGCCTGTTATTCTGTAGTCTGCGTGAGCAGTTACCGTTTGTGCCGCGAACAAATATTTTCTGAAGATCACAGACAGATTTTGGTATTTTTGTTGGAGAAGTATAGGGGTCGTAGTGGACTCGAGGAAGTTGTGTTATATAAGACGGGCTGGGCAGACATGAATAGCTAATAGCTTAAACTTCAGAAGCTATAGCCAAGGGAGATCAGCCACAACCACGTCATTGATATTGATTGAGACTGTGATTTTTCCAGTCAACGTGGAAAATGTGAAATTGTTTACCAACAGAAGCAAATGTTTTCATCCTGTGCCAGGCTAGAATATGACTTCAATTCAAACTTTATGTCAGACTCACAAAAGGCCCCGTAGCATATAAATAGTATAAAAACAGGAAGAAAATATGACAAAATAAAACCACAACAGTTCATCAGTTAATTTTAACAGTTCATATGTAGACTACCTCACAAGTGTTTTCTGAGCCTGGATGAGTACCGAGAGCAGTTCTTCCTAGAGCTGGTTAAAGCCTTTATGATGCTGTTTTCTGACTCATCCAAGTGACACATAAAAATACTACATCACATGTCTTAGAGGTGAGAGAACACCAGATACACAAACAGGTCATAATGTCTACATTCAAGTGGAATCAATGGGAGTCGAAAGATCTCATTTAATTAATTTGTCATGATTTTGTTGATGACTCAGAATCATAATGTTCTTCACTGTGTTTTATGAATAAATTATATAATTTAGTTTAAAGATGAATTGAATTAGTTAAATTGAATGCACAATACTCACAATACTGGCTCCTGATTGGTGGACAGAAGAAGACAGAAGCAGCTCCTCTGAGGTAAACCTGTTGAGTGGAAGCTTTCCAGTGGTTGTCTCAGTTCAAATGCTGCAACCTGGGCTGATTGGATGGATTTTTAGTAAACTCCTAATAAAACATCTGTGATCATATGTGTATATAAACAAAGGAAAGTTTGAATTCTTATAATATTGGACCAAAACAGAAGAGAGAAGAAAAAACAGACTCATACAATACAGAGTATTATAAAACCAATCAGCCAGGAGGCAAAACAGGACACATTTGGCTTGTCTGTCACTGAGTCATCATTAGATTTATTATTTCCAGTTATGATAAGCTATCTGAGACATAATGAATAAAGAAATCAGTGTTGTTTAGCATGGCAAGCTTGAGCTTCAGAGCTGTTGAACCCTTCGCTAGTGTCATTACTGAGACTGGCTGTGAGTATTCTCACTAAAATTCCTCAGAGCTGTGAGCATATGGCTACCTTACTTCAGTAGATTGCATAAGCAGGTGTCAAAGCTGGAAGCCCAGGGAAGAGTGAAGGCAAGGGGAAAATATGATCAGTGTGTGCTTAGTCTTGGCTCAGTCCACACAGCTGTTTAAGAGATATGCTTACTGACTGGGCCTCCAAATGCCCTTTTCTTTTCTTCTTCTTTTCCTCCTTTTAAATAAAAACCACAAGATATGTGAACTCAAATCATCTGCTCCTCTCATTTTTATGTAAATCCCTATTTGAGACTGTAAAGATCTTGGTGAAGACATGCTGTGGAGGTCTTTGCATGTGCTGTGGCATATGCTGTATGTCATGTGTGTTTTTGCATGCGTCCGCACACATGGCTGCAGGCGTTTGTGCATGCATGCAAGCATGTTTCTTTTGTGTGTGTGTGAGAGAGAGAGTGAAAGAGAGAAACAGAGCAACAGAGAGGCAACAGAGAGGGGTGAAGATAGTTTGTTTATGTGTCTGTCATTACTGCAGACCAGACCATTCCAAACGCTGTCCCTCAAGCAGGACACTCTTTGGCAATGGAATCTAACAAGCCTCTGATGGGCTCTAAGCCTTGAAGTGAATCATTGTTTAGGGTTGAGTTGGCAGGAAGAGAAATGGCTTGACTGTTCCTCATCTGTCTCCGTCAGTTTTTACCTTAAAATACCCGTCACAAAATGTTGTGGTTAGGCCTGTTTTTTTGGGAATATGGTCATTATTAGTTCATAGTTGCATGCGTATTACTGTAACTGAGAAAGCGTGGAGCCACCGCGTTCTTGACATTTGCAACATGCACTACTGTGAGCAAACAGTTAAACAGTAAAATATCTTCATTCTTTATTTTTTTTACCTTGTAATACTTATTTCTTGTCATAGGACTTTGTGGATACACTTTTAGACTTTTTCCTATTCCTCTTCCTCTTCTAATATGTAAACCATATGTATTTCATGACGTCAGTAGAGTGGCAAATATGTTCTCCACCCCTCTATCATGCAGTTGACTGCAGCGTCAGGACTGAGCAGTGCACTGCGGTGAATAAGAGCTTTCAGAATTTCCTGGTATCGTGTCTGTGATCCTCTTCCCCTGTGCGATATTTTTCCCCTAGGATGGCATAGTCAAAACATAATTCACTTACATTCATTCTGTACAGTCTTTGCCTAATCATAGCCATAACCAACTTATGCCTAACTCTAACCTTAACCCTATCCTTAACCTAACCCTAACCCTAACCTTAACCAATAAGCCAAAATGACCACTCAAATGACTTTGCTATCTTTGGGGGAAAAGAATACTACTACTACTACTACTACTACTGCTACTAATAAAGGACTGATTCAAAATCAAATCTGAAATTTGTCATTTTTCTAAACATCTTAACAGTGCCTACTGGCCCTTTTTCCTTTCCTATACCACCCAGATTGCCTTTGCCAAACTGTAGTTGCATCCAAGCCTCTTGTGCTTTTTGCCTTGACCAAATATACTGGCCTCACTAACGCGTCCCAGTGGAGTCATGAAGTAAGGGGGCCAAGCTGTGTGGTGCCTCTTACACACTGCTGCCGATGGAAAAGAGTCAGCTGAGGAAGAAGAGTGAGAGAGAGGTGAAGAAAGGGAGGGCAAACAGATGGTTCAAACAGTCCGACAGTTTTCTGAGCTACTGTTGCGAAAAAGGCATTAATATTCAGTGGGTGCAAAACATTTGTCTGCCCCCAGTACATGAAAAGAAACTTTATCCCTGCCCGGACCACAAAGGCTGCATTTGATGAAAAGCTGAGAGAAATCTGGAGAGTATTAAACATTTTTCCCTGTCCTCTGTTAGTTAATTGTTGTCCTTGTATGGTTATGCAATTTCGTTTGTCTATTTATTCTTTCAGTGATGATGTGTTCCCCTCCCAGAGTTTGGACAAGCAGACTTTTTAGATGACAAAGCATGTCAAGTTTATGGTGAGCTGGAACTGAAGGAACAAACAAAATAAAGAAAACATATGCAATTCCAAATGCACCAGGTGGTAGACAAAGAAAAGAGCTGCACAGGATACACGTTTAATGATGAACTATCTAGCACTCATGAATAGTGAAAGTTACACCTAGGCAGCTGTTGATATGTGCAACTTTAGCCTGCATTTTTTTCTGAGCTGACCACATCTGGCCCAAAGTACTGGAGCTGCAGTGAGGTCACAGTGATAACTTAACATACAATACACGGAAGTGCACTGAAGATTGTGATTACTGAGGGAATCTGGTGGAGCATCTTAAAGTGGAGAATGCAGTAAAAAGGCCCCATACTCTTGAGGCTCTTGTGAAATTCTGATGTCAGGTATGGACGCTGCCTCCTAAGCATCAGCAGTGCAGTGTTTTGCCTCGGGTATCTCCTGGTTTAAAGCACCACTGATCACCCAGGTGGGAAACATGATTATCATGTGCAAGTTACACAATATTACATGTTTTCTTAGTTTTGAAGTTCAGTTTTCAAGGTGTTTTCCTTTGGAACAGCTAATGTGCTAATGTGTGAAGTACCTTGTGCTGCCTTATATTTACTTATATCCTACTACTGTATGTTAGCCATAGTGCCCGTCTGATATATATTGGTCAGCGGATATCATTGGATATTGGCCTATCACAGACATCACACATCATATTGGTATTTGCTATGTTGACCAATATGCACTGATATAAAGATGTTTATAGCAACCCATGGAATCTAATGGTACCAAGCATGCTAGGAGGTTTGCAAGGAACCTAAATATCACTCCAAAGTAAAGGGGAAATTGGCACAGCCATTTTTAAAGGGCTCTCTTGACCTCTGACCTCAAGATATGTGAATGAAAATGGGTTGTATGGGCACCTGCAGGTCTCCCCTTTGCAGACATGCCCACCTTATGCTAATCCCATGCAGTTTGGGGCAATAACCATGCAGGATTTTACATGCAGTACAAATGTGTTATTTTCACTTAATCTAAAATGGTGTATTTATGCACACTGGGGCCTAAACAGTCTTGGAGTTGCTCTCTTACTCTTGTGGATTGAGTGAGCCTAGTTTTATTCACATGTGATGATGTTAGCCCCCATAGTAGCCATTTCATTGTAGTGAGAGAATTTTTAAAAATGTATTCTTTATTTAAATACTCAGCAATTGACTTGATATTAAACAATTCTGGTTTTTATTTAGCTATTTATTATTTTCTGCGTCATGTTTATTTCTAGGATTGGGTGATGGTGTATAATAATGGTGAATATTCTTTAATTAAGTTATTTGTTTAAGAAAGCAACTTTCTGAGTACTTTTGTTTAGTCATATCAGTGCAAAATTGGTGCACAATCCATACCGAATAGGTCTATTTTCATTCCAGCTCAAAAAATCACAATATCTGTTGCGATATTGGTAATTGGTGAACTTTTTCTGTCAGTATCGGTATCAGTCTCAAAAATCCCATGTTGGTCGGGCACTGGTTAGCTTACTGTATGTGTGAAAAGACTGTGATTCTGTTGCCGTTTTTTGCGGAGCTTCCATATATAATCATTTGCGTTTTTGTGGGTCAGGCTGCAGATGCCTTGGGCTTATTTCCAAATGTGTGTTCCAGGTGCATTAATATCTACCAGCTGTTCCTGAAGGCACACTGACCTGCACCACGGCTATAACTGCACCTGGACACAGACAATAATCTTTCAACCATGTAATTACGTACTTACATGTTGTTGTGCATGCACTGCTACAAAATGAGTAGCGTTTGTGTAGAAGAATGGAGGGGAACATTTTCCTTACAATGTGCTAGTATCAGTAGGATGTGTCTTCACATTAGAATCTCCTTTTTAGCTGGGAATTGTTGCATTTGGCCAGATTACAGTGAAAGACATTGCTGTGTGTATGTGCTAGTTTGTATTTCTGTAGAAATTCACAGTTTGTTGATTGAACTGGTTTTTTGTTTCTCCGTTTGGTCTTTAAATGTAATTGCACAATTTATGTATAGTATGGTGGCATGGATGTGGTCGTTACCACCTCTGCTCTATTCTCTGCTAATAACCTTCTCCCCACCTTTATCCCCGCACTATGTGCCAAATGCCAAACTGCACTTTCTTATTAGTCTTTTAAAATGGCAGAGGGGCAGAAAGAAGCCAAAACTGAGGGTGTCTTCACTCTTGAATGTAAACCGCATTGACTGGAACTGTTAAAGTTTTAGGGAATCTGAATCCAAAATAAATGTAGCAGCTTTCTGTTTTTCCCATTAATATTAAGTTTGTGGAGTTAAAACCACTATACCTATAACAATAACCTTGTTTATACTCTCAGAAAGTAGTCATATTACGGGAAGATATGAGAACTCCTGAGTCCTCTTATTGCCTCAGATCTGAGGCCAGCAGTAGCTAGCAGCATCTGATCATAGTTTTTGAGGTCAGCCATGTGTTTGGGGTGCCAGTGAATGAGGTAATGCATACTCATCAGCCTATGTGAACTATGAGCTTCATCGCGTCCCCCCCTACCTCTGTCCTTCTGAGCTGCATTCAGAAGCTCACTTTTGACGTCCTACTAGCGGTGTCGTGCCAAGGAAGGATTTCATGGTCTGCTGAGGACTTGTAATATCGCCCACTATTAGGTGATCAGCTGAGGCGGCTGTCTGCCAGATATTTTCCTTTGGTGATTTGTGTTCCCAGAGGGTGGGGGCTGTGTTCTGGGAGGGATGCTCTACATAGTAGACCTCAGGGTCACCCAGTCCAGGGAAAATCCAGAGTTGCTTCTCTGCTGGTTTAGATCTCATAGCTTTAGTTTATCAGAATTAAAATCTGCAAGCTTTAGAACAAAAACACGCTATCGTGCTCATTCCTTGCCCTCTTGCCACCAATTTCTTGACGAAAAACGAAACGAAAGCAAAGCAGCCCTTTGATGTATTGGCATACTCTGGAATTAGTATGCCTCCAGTGTGTGAAATGTAGATACATTGTAGAATTAAAAATGATTCAAGACTCTGTTCTCCTCTTTTTACTTTGATCAGGTGCCTGCCTAACCTTTTCATTTTCTCTTTGTTCCCTTTTCACTTTCAATTGGTTGTTGTTACATTTGGAGATTAAGCTTAACATGTGTTGAGGCACATTTGTACACAGGCACATTAATAGATTGATTGTACTGTAGCCTAGACAGATGATTTATCCTGGTGTGTCTTTGCCAGCTTAGAGCGGAGCCAGGACGGTGCTGTTGATCATTCCTGGAATTCTGAGGAGGAACCTCAGCAGATGCCAGAGATGTGCAACACAATCCAGACAATAACATCAACAAAAGTACTGAGATGCAGCCTTGAGAAACACAAAGGGTAAAAGGAGGAAAGTTGATCAGGGAGAGAGTGACTATAATGACTGACTGATTTACTGAACAAGTGACTGAGAGATTGACTGGATAAGAGAGCAAAGGCAGAGTTGCATACAGGCAGGAAGTTACAGAGAGGAGGAAGTGAAGCAGACTGTCGGAAAGACAGAAGTCTCCCCGCCTGAATGTGATGCAGTTACCTTTTTCTCTTTCTATTTTTTTTTTTTTTTCACTGAGAATAGCTGTCTCCTCTTCTGGCTGTGACTTTGGAACTACTCGTCCTAAACTATAAAAAGGACATAGGCAGAGCCAATGGGTGAATACTGTAAATCTGCATGACTGTCATCATCAGTATGAGACCTTCTGTTTGTCATTTCATTTTTTTATTTTAGCTGAAGTTGCACTGTGCTGAAAGAAAGAAGTTTGCATCCAGTGAGAAGTGAAAGTTTCGTTGGGTAAAGTTTGACTAAAGTGATTGATTCTGGTATTCTAGCGGAACAACTGCAAGAGCGAGCTATCGCAGAAGGTGCATTGACGCTTACTGAGTGTGCAGATTCCGTCCATAAAAAAATATTTATGCTGATGTCAACTGGTTGTCATTCATTTGACTTGTCAAAATACCCTATTGAGATTTACTGGACATGTATAATAGGAGCATGGGGTGGGAATATCTAATGTGTTCCAGAGGGTTAAGCTCGTACAGATGTCGCCTCCTGTAATTTAATGTAATCTGCATGGTTGCGTTTCCTCTTTAGGGGCCACCCGGCTTGTCCGCCTCCATTCAGCCAATGTACACTTCACAAAGCACTTAAGTTATTTCCCTATTCATTTATCCTCTTATCCCAGGTGGGTTTGCAGAAGAATGGCCCCAACCCCCCTTAGAGGCAAACACAGGTCAGCTGAGGTACCCTTGTGGATGACGGTTACAGTTAACATTCTCCACATCAGGGGCATTTAGCGGGTCCTGGGTTAGAAATTCCTTGAGAGATGATCATACAAAAAAGGGCCCTTGGCCGGTGGTGGGGTGGGAGTGGGGATCTAATTTCCTTTTCCAAAAGCTCATGAAAAACAGACGGCCTCAGATATTTCACATAAGTACAGACTCTGGTTATTTATCTTCCCATTCCTTCAGTGGTAAAGAAGGACGTGGCTGTGAAGCAGGACTAGCCGTCCCTAATGGCCAGGACAGGCGACTGCACAATAGGTCTTTTTGAGAGGCTTACATACACCCACTTTGCTTTATTATGAATGTGCACACGTACACACATACACACACACACACCACTAACACCCGACACAATGCTCCTCTCACATGCTTTTATTTCCTTTGCTAGGAGGCTTGTGTTTGCATTTGAATCTGCATTTTCATCTGTCAGTGAATGATTGGTTACAGACGTAGATGAAAACCGCTAAGATGGTCTGATGATTCATCCCTTATGGCTGGAAATGTATTTAAAATGCAGAAACTACTGCTGCTAGTACTATACCACACAATATCCGCTGCATTGTTTTATTGTCACATTTCATTTTCACCAAGCTGGGTGCAAAGGCACCACAAACTGACCGGACAACAAAGAATAGGCCTGTGCTTCCTAGAAATAAACGTTTTGGTTTCTATTCACAATCAGAACCGGGTAGTGGACAGAACAAAAAAACAGAAACACTTTTTTTGTCCTCTTTCTCTCACATGGTCACTTTTATGTAGACAGCCATTCACTTATTTTATGCAGTTGTTTCCTGAAATTATAATAACTGCTGAACTGCCAAAGTACATATCTCTGCCATCCAGTAACAATCCATTCTTTTTCTTCTTCTTTGACATCTTATTCTTTCTTCCTCTTCCAGGGTGACATCCAGCAGCTGCTTATCGTGGCAGACCCCAGGGCAGCCTATGACTACTGTGAACACTACAGCCCTGACTGTGAAACGCCCAACCACCACGACACTCCCCAGGCTCAGGAACCTGAGGAAGAGGTCAGTATGTGGAGGGGAAGGAGGTAGAAATAGATTTTGGGAGCGAGTGGGAGTTATAGGGAGGGATGGAGGGAGGAAGAAAGAGAGGGGTGGCTTGGAGAGAGAGTTTGTTAGAGAGAGAAAGGGGGGAGGAATAGTTGTAGGAAGGGAGAGATGGTGGGGGGTTGAGTGAAGGTTTGACATGCAGTACGGGGATAACATGAATTTGGAACAGGGTTGAGGACATAGGTGTCATTAGTAGAAATTGGGAGGCAAAAAATGGAGGAGGAGAACAAAAGGAAGGTCCTGGACAAACGGCCGGGGTTTAGGGCAGATAGAGTAAAGACAGGGGTGGGAAAGTTTGGAGTGAGAGTTAAAAGAGTGAACATGTGAGGCGTCAAGGCAGACATGAAAGGATTGGGGGTTGGGTAGGAGGTGTAATGTGAGATAGCACCGGCCGGTGCACCACTACTTTTAAAGTTTCTTAGTTTCTCTGACCATTTTTTCAACATTTGTCCTCAAACACTCCCGTAGCATAAACAGCGGTCTGTGACAGATTAATAGCTGTAGGTGACAGTGTTTTTATAGACTGCCAATGTAGTAAGAACAAAAACATCTCCAAAAATCTAGCAAACTTGAAACATTTGCTACAAACATTTCCTCTTGGTTTAAGTAGTTTGACAGAGACAGGATTGTATGAGTTTCTCCATGCTGACCCTGATCCATCTCTTATTCCATTGGGTCTTCTGTTGATGGAGACACACTCACATGTCACAGGCGATTGGCGATTGAGCTCATCTGCTGAAATTTGAATTTTATTGCCATTGGCTCCGGTGGATCTTTTCCAGTGTCTGTAAGCCATGCTTCTTCAGCCAATTCTCTTAATTGAAATACAGTGTTTTGTGTTGGATCTTTTTTTTTTTTTTTTGTCTTCATTTTTTTTTTTGTTTTCTTATTTTGATAGTTTGAGCCTTTCTGCCGGCTGACATTTTCCTTCAGTATTTCACTAAATAACTGATGAGCTCACACTGGAAACTTTCCTTTTTTCCTGCCATGAAGTCTGAGCCCACTTTGGAGTGGGTGATTTATATCACTAACGAGTTCTGCAGGCTCTGCCCAGACTCCCAGGGAAATTTAAGCCTTTCCTTCCCCAGCTCGACTCCCAGTACCTGGAAAAGTAGAGTTTAGATCCCTGGATCACAAAATAAAAAAATCAGGAGAGCTGAGCTGAATCTCTGTTTGAAAATATTGGCTGTACAGCGGTGGGTACTGGTCCCGGAAAATGTTGCTTCATCACCAAGTTATTCTTCAGCGCCAAGACAAGGAGCTTGTCAATTCTAAATGGACAACAGGGAGAACATTGTAAATCCAGTTTATTCATACCGTCCGTTTCTGTACTGTTATTACAGGAATGTTCATGCATTCCAGATCCCTCAATATTTACAGCATCAAACCTCGACATTTCTCAAGCAATTTAGCAGAATATAAACCTGTACAAGGGTCATAGGGATGTTCATAGAGCATGGCTTTGACCTTAACCTCTGAAGATAGCCCTTGACCCGAATCTTAGGATGCCTCGCAGTCGACCGCCACATGTCTGGAGTTGGATCGAAAGAGGAAGAGGGAGTGATAAAGTGGGAAGGGGTGGGGGAGGGTCTCTTTTTTATGAGCACACTTCAATATTTATGCCTTTCATCCAAGTCTGTGGTGACGGTCTTCAGCTTAGCCAACCACTTCAGCACCATAAATCTTTATGAATCTCTCTCTCTCTGTCTGTCTCCCTATCTCTCTGTCTGTCTCTCTCTCTCTGTCTCTCTCTCTCTCTGTCTCTCTCTCTCTCTTTTGTGACCTCTCTCTCTGGGCCAGGGAATGAAGGCCAGGCCAGCAGGCCATGGGCTTTTATTATTTTTACGAGTTTAGCAGTTATCCTGGGACTAATATTTATTATTGCACCGATAGAGCAAAGAATATCGGAGGCTGGTCTGTTAACTTAATCTGCCTCGCCTGTGTTTTGACTGGTCCTGCTCTTTTTGAAGACAACATTAACAAAACTTGAACAAATAGACAAGGAATAATTTTTTTGACAGAGGGTCAAAGGACAAAACATAATGTGGGTGGTGGATGATAAGACCAAAGGTGCAACCTAATTTATTTCTTTAACAGTGTTAAAAGTTATCCACATAGATCTTATGTCATTGAGGTGTTTATTAAATAATTTCTCAATGGCGAGCCATATCAAAATGATTCTTCAGATGTAATTAAACTTCTTCAAAATGCAGAGGGCTTGAAAGAAAGCTGCGGTGAACCGAAGTAGGGATCTGTGTTTTGACCACCACTGAGCTCGACACAGAACAACTTACTTTACTTACTTACTTACTGGGTTTTTAAAGGTTATTGAAGTAAAAGTAGCACAAATAAGAAAGTTAACACATGCCCTTTTGGATGTGTTAAGGCCCCACCAATTTGTTTTTAAGGCTGATTTTACCCCCTACTATATGTTTCCCATAAGTTTTTACATGCAGTGAGCACAAACAGCTTGACGTTTACGTTTTAAAGGGCCCATTAGTGAGAGCCAGAGACCGTTCTTGGCATATTGAAGAGGCAGTAGAGGCAGATGAGTTTTCATTGGCATCACATTAACCCTCTAACATCCTGTTGGAAGCAAACAAGAATCTTTATTGCTGTTTGCTTGGTTATGGGCATGAACCTCTGTGTAGGTCATGAAACCTGATGGGTTCATGTGGGTGGGAAAACATGAAGGAATGCTCACTTCATCCATAAGCAAAATTGTTGAGATTTCCATTATGGATGTGATAATTTCCTTAGAATTTAAACGTAATTTTATACTCCATACTTGAAAATGATAAGCTCTTACATGCCATGTAAATAATGTAGGATATGTCTCTCAGACATTGTACTGCCTTATTTACATGATTGCACAAACTGACTGATTGCCCCCTCCCCAACCCCTCTCTGTCCCTTTTCCTGTACAGTACACTAACTATGACTATGGTGAGTTCTATGACTACAGTGAAGGGGAGGTAGCCACTGATGCTCCCCCAACTGAAGGAGCCAAGACTGAGGTAAATACTTACTAACACAATTATGATAGGTGCTGTCATGAATGGGATGCATGGAAACCCACTCTGACACGAGCACACACACATGTACTGACATACGGTCAGCCTTGTCCATCACTTACCCCCCTCATTTTCAGGTCTTCCCAACTATCTCTCTGTCTCATTCTTTCTCTTGCTTCCTGTCTGTCTTTGATGTCATATTATCTCATCATTTTACTTTTTTACTTAAAAAATTTTATGATATATACTTTACATAAGCGCTATTATGATTAAAACAATTACCTTTACCTTTAGTGTGGTAATGATGTTGTGGAAAGGTGTGATGTGAGCAAAATTAATAAATTTACTTTAACAGAATCCATCAAACATTGTAACCCTTTACTTTGCGTGATGTTTCTGCCCTGATTTCAGACAAATGTGGGTGAGGAGTACTACACAGGCGAGTATGATTACAGCACAGTCACCGGCAATCAGCCTGAAACCCCCACTGAGTCTACAGGAACAGGCCAGGTAACTTTTACCTCCTAATATAGATCAATAAGAGGAAATTCTAAACATGCAACCTGCTTGATAAATAACCTGCAGCTGGAGTGCTCTTGTGGCTCACCCGGTGGACCATGCACCACGTACTGAGTGCTTGCCATAGCAGCCTGGGTTTGAGTCCGGCATAGGCACTTTGCAGCGTGTCATCCCCTCTCTCTCCCCTGCTTTTCCTGTCTATCTATATTGTCACTGTCAAATAAAGCAAAAATGCCAAAAAAAAAAAAAAAAAAAAAAAAAAAAAAAGAATCTTCACCTGCAGCAAAATGAGCAGCTAATGCCCTTAGAGGGAGCCCCTCTTAGGGGAAAAGAAACTGATGTCAAAGGAAGCGTATAATAGGAAATGTCAGCGTCAAAGCAATTTAAAGCTGTACTCTGTATTTGATTATTTCAGCAGCAGGAGTCAGCCGAAAAACAGACATTAAGGATTATATATGTATGCCACACATGGGATGTCCATATTGTTCCCAGTAAAAGGATATAATATCATTACCTCATGTATGAGTTGGCGAGGATTTCCAACATTTCCCTATATGCAGCACAACGCTCTCACAGCCAAGTGTGATCATATTTTTATGGGTATTGAGAATTTATGTTCTAAAAAACATTATGTTGTGAGACTTAAATACAAGACGTAAATTGTTAGTTAAGCTTATAGTAACAGTTACAGGTAATTAATAGTAGGTAAAAACTTGAATCAGTTATTTAGATTGAAAATCAGCTGGGCTCTTCAGAACCAATACCTCAGAAAGGATTGAACCTGGACAGGTTGGTCCATCCCATGAAAGATATTTTTATACTGTAGAGGAATCTTATTCCTGAATTAGAGGTTTAAAATGATATTTCTGGAGAACTGTTTCAAATTTTAAAATATAAAGCATCATCAACAACAAAAAGGTATTTCATTACCTTCCCTAGAGGTTGAAACCCATAGAGGCCTCACTGAGGTCAGCCTGCTTCACTCAACTCCTTGATTTCCATGAGAAACAACCCTCATCAACAGAATCTGGAGAAAGACTGAAGTAGGAAAACTTTGTCATTTAATGAACCGTAACCAGTGGAAAATCAGTAGACAGACGCATCCCCTATGTTCCCCCCATATCCTGAATTTGGCAGATCCTGTCTTAATTTGTGCTAAACCATCACATAAAACAGTGCTTAATGAGGAACATCCGGGGCTAAACTAAAACAATACGACTGTATGCTTCACCAGCCAGATCTCTGCTGCGTGTGATGTACCTTGAGGTGGAGAACACAGCTTCAGTTCACTTGAGACATTACAGTCATTGAAAGTGACAGTCCAAAGCACAAACCAAGGAACACGAAACATATCCAGTCTCATTGTGGAACACATTTATCTGATTGCTTAGGACTGTGATGCAGCAGACAACTTTTTGAGCAAAGTCTTAGGGCAACATTACCTATGGACCTAACATAATATACAGTATGATACTGGTGGATGTTTTTTTTTTTTTTTTTTTAATGCCTTACAGTAGTTTGAGGTCATATATGTTTAGCATGGATGGCCTCTGTGGGTAAGGACCCCTAACCTGAAGTAGTGTCATCTTCTAGTCAGTGAATTGCGCAGGTTAATTCTTCCACCAACATGATTTTGCACATTTGATTACTGTTAATAGGTGTATTGCCTTTGTATGTTGCTCAAAATGTTGCCCAGTGCATCCCAGCTCTTATGGCCTGACATCAGTATAGCTGTGAATTGTGGTTCTTTGGGTGCACAGTGGTGGAATGAAATCCTTGTACTGGTATATGAGAGAGGTGCCATGTAATAAAGTACATCACAAGTTGGTGGTTGGCAGTAGCCCGACGTGGGCTTGTGGCTGGACGGCTTATGGTTTGAAGACCTGAATAAATAAACATTAAAGAAGCTAACCAATTCATAGCCTGTTAAGAACATGGAAGTCCTCAAACTGTTTAACATCTACTTCTCTAAACAGACATAATTCGGCCTGAGAAGATTGAATTATGCTAAGACCCCATGAAGTCAACAATTACGTTTGTGAGTTGTTGCAGTGTGTCCAGCTACCAGCTTGGACACACACTGTGAACTATGTGATACAAATTCCGCAAACATATGCAAGGGATACTTACCAAAAATTTGCATGACAAGCCCAGAAATTTCTTTCCATTCTTGCCCAAAATGCTGTTAATATTTGACGGATTATGCTGCATTTTGGGTGTAACATTGATTGGCAGCCCTTAACAAGCTGAATCAGGTCTGATTATCAAAGTAATGCTTGCACAAAAAAGAGAGAAAAGAAAAGAAAAAACTGTACAAGGTTGTTTCATCAGTGCCTTCATTTTTAGATTATAACCTCCTCAAAATCTGTGCAGTCAGTTGCAGACTTTCTGTCAAGCTGATGCACACGTTTTCCCCACAACTGTTTCTCATATTTCTTCCACTTTTCTTCTTGGGAGGTACTGCTTGTCATGGATTGAGCTCTGATTTGCAATCTGTAAAAATTTGCTTTTTTCAGTGTTCAAGATTAGGTTCTCTGACTTACCTCACAGATCCTTCATACTGTAGTTTTACAGCATGAATGTGACATATTATATCTTCCACATTTTATTGATGATTTCTGTTTCTGTTTTGATCCTCTCTTATAAAAGATATCTCTTTTTCAAAACATAAATGTGTCTAGTTTTTGGACATCACACATTTGCATTGCTTTTCGTTGATAGAGGTTAATATGTGATAATAACAATACCTTTTGATATAGCAAATGCCAAGCTGAAAATTAACATAAGAGCATATTGTCCCAAACTAGACACATGGATGTGGTGAAAAGAGTCAAGAGTGGGAACTTTGTGTGTGTCCAATAAAATTGCCATGGTTAAGCAAAGTGCTAATTGCTAATGCTTTAACTATGAGTCATGTTACAAAATCATGTGAAAGTTGATCTGTTCACATGTTGTCATTTCACTAACCAAACCTCCATGTCCCCTCCCACCTCCACAACCTGTCCTCCTCTTTGCAACACTTGGATTGATCCCAGAATTACGAAGAGGAAATAGTGGATGATTACATCACCGGCGTGGAACAGGTTGGGGTGGACCCCACCGTTGCCGTGGAAACTGCTGCCCCTGTGGACACCGCTAAGAAAGTGGACCCTGGCGCTGAAGAATATGACTTTAAGGAATACGACCTGAAGGAGTATGACACCAAGGAGTTTGACAATAAGCAGTACGAATACGGTGAATATGGCACTTATGACACGACTGACGCCAAGCCTACAGAATCGGCATATGAGGAAGAGTTTGGCCCTGGTGTTCCTGCGGAGACAGACTTCAGAGAGAGCAATGTAAGTCAGGGGACGGGGGAGGGAATAGCTTCGGGAATGTGGAGAGATGGAGAAGATGCTGGTGGTGGCATTTGTCTGATGGGCTGCTTGTGGTTTGTTGTTTCTTGTTCTGTTGTTTTCGGGATATACCTCGGAGCATTCTGCGTACACACTCACACACAAACACATGCACTCCACCTTGTCCATCTGTGTCAGTCTCACACAAACAACCAGATGCTGACCCAGCTGTCAGCAGGAGCACACCCTCCCTAACCTCTCGACCCCAGTGACCCCTGCTGTCTAAGAGATTCTCCCCCCCGTCATCCCACCAACGACATATCTGCCCGCATTACCTAACAACAAACTATGACACAGCAAACGTTAATGTCATCAGATCCACCCAGATAAATATCTAAAACCACAGAGAAATATGTGATGAGTCATCCCTGTCCGTCGCGGCAAGTTTCCAGCCTCTGTCCTTCCCTCAGGATCCAGAGTCTCAGAGGCAGGAAGTGACATGATCCCTGTCTGGATGTGGGCTCGCAATCCGTATGCCTCAGGTTCATCTCTATCATCTCCTCTGTTAGTCTGCTCCACTCTTAACCCACAGGACACAGAGGTCCGTTTCATGATGGCTTTGTCAAAGAGTTTCTACTCCAGGCTACACACTATAATCTAGTGGTTTTTAGACGCACTGCTGTAGGTGGTTTGGGAATACTTCCCATGTGAAGTCATTGTATGGATAGTGTCAGGTAACGACCCCTGCAATTGTGCTCAGCTGGGGTCTTTTTTTTTCTCAGTCAGGAAGCTTAATAAATAGGAGTCAGAGCAAAGTCTTAATTATAGCGTCTTACCAAATAATTCTTGAGGTTGATTTTTCCAGCAGATAGAAAAAAGGTCAGCTTTTTACCCAAAGAACTACTTAAAACCCTTTAAGCCTGCACAGCTCTAGTCGGCATTCTCCTGAGCTTTTCTTAGCAGTTTTGTTGACGTATTAAGTAACCGCTACAAAAGAGAAGAAGAGAAGACACCCGTTGGGGCAGGGGATGTGCTCTGTATTGCTATCACTTTTTATTCTTATGTTTGAATTTGTAACTATTCCTACTCCTTGAGGGACACCTTAGTGTGTGAAAACTCACCTGGTTTGTCTTGTGTCTGTAGGTGGGCGGAGGTTACCCGGGAGAGAAAGGAGAGAAGGGTGAGCCTGCTGTCATTGAGCCAGTAAGTGATGAATTATATTGTGGTCTTTAACTTCTGATGATAGACCTTGATGATGCAGGGACATTTTAAACTTATTTCACATTTGAGAGTTCTATAGAGATAATGACAGCTCACATGCATCTTAATGCGGTGTGCCAAGACATCATGAAAACATGACATCATGGAGAAAAAAAAAAAAAAAAAAAAAAACTAATCTAGGTAGCCAATTACCTTGTGAGCTAAATTCATGCCTAAATTCAAACAGCTGTCATTCCCCAGCGTGCTAACTAATTTGACAACTGTTACATCTATCTATCTACCTAATCTGTCTATCTATCTATCTGTCTGTCTGTCTGTCTGTCTGCATCTGCTATTGAAGCAGCTAAATGTTCAGATGAAACGCTATGAGTGACATATTTCAAAATTCCATATAAAGTCCAGCTTATAGTTGAAAGGCGTTCAAATCCACAAAGGCTTTCCAACAATTGCACACAATGATTTATAAGAGCCTGTAAAGACCCTAAATCATATTCATATGCATATTTTCTTGAATATCTGAAATTCTTTTATCTGTTGCCCTCAGATGTCTGTTGCTCAGACAGATGTGGCTTCTCCATTGATTTCCATCTTCTCGTTTCTGTCTATTTTTCTGTTTCAATCAGCAGTGACTGCTATATCAATAAAAATGCCAGCACATCAAACCACAGTCGTCCACTATGCAAGTGATTTTAAAACCTTGTTTATTTTATCTGAAGCCCTCATGACCAACAGTCTCTTCCCTCCTGGCAGAGTTAAAGACAAAGTCCTGGGGCACATGAGCAACCAGTCTCTGCACAAATGTCACAGCACATAGGTTCTTAAGAGGCTCGTCTTACAGTATTTACCACTTCAGGCTAAACACTGACCAAAATAGCAGCTACACTTAAGTTCTGTACCACCGCAGCTTCTCATGAAACGCTTTGACCACACACACGCACATACATTACAGAATAATCTTAGCCAATGTATTGTTAACTCTAGCTTGTAGCTATAAGTAAACTCCTCAACATCAAACCCAAAAGTCTCCACTCTGAGGACTGACAAACTTTTTTTTCCATCCTCCAGTGCCTGTGGATTTACAGCCTTCCCTAAATGCTACTGTATCCACTTTTTCCTTTTTCAGGGAATGCTTATAGAAGGACCCCAAGGAGCCCCCGGCCAAGCAGTGAGTATCACGTTCTCCCACACTCTTGCCTGCCTTCCACAGATGGAGAACAGCTAAAGGGGGAAAAATGTCTCCATGGAAAGAGCGTCAGTCCTGATTGCCTGTGAAGCTTGAGTTGAGAGAGACAGTGAGAAGTGTGTGTGTGTGTGTGTGTGTGTGTGTGTGTGTGTGTGTTTGTGTCCATATTTTGTGCTTTTGCCTCTGTTGGTCTGTGTACATGAAATTGTTGATTGATTGAGTGGGAATGCTGGTTCGTAGTAGCTTGGATTATTATAAACTAAGTGTACATACGTGTGTGTGTGTGTGTGTGTGTGTGTGTGTGTGTGTGTGTGTGTGTGTGTGTGGTTTCAGGGTCTCCCTGGTACCCCAGGCTTGCAGGGTCCCCCAGGTACCCCAGGAGATCCTGGTGAGAGGGTAAGTGGCAATTGGCTTCATTTCAGAGCCAATTCCAGATGTTTCTGAGAAGTTCATTAGCCCTTTCAATATACATTATGATTGTTACTAAATGCACTGTTTTCATTACACCACTAACAGCCAATTGCACTTTTGATCATTGCTAATAGAAGAAAAAAGCACAATTGCCTGAAGCAATTTGAGATATGGTCCACACTGATTGTACAATAATCAACAACCCTTGGAGTAATAGTCCCTGTTGGTACAAAATGTACTGAAATACTTTTATACTGTATAATTAGCCATCCATCTTGCTTTCAAAGCAAGGGCAGTCAGCACACATGTAGAGAAACAGTGCTTCTGCTGTCTACTCCTTTATTGGAAAGCTGTGCAGTGCAGCCTCAATGCCATGGAGTGAATAATAAAATTGGACACAGCTTGCTACTGCAGTGGTAGGGGGGGATTAGCAAGGAGTGGTGCAAGGAGAAACTAGATATGCCCATAAACTGTCAATATCCCAACAAAGAAAAGTTCTGAGAAACCGTTGTGTTGGTATCTCACAGGGTTCGCTTGAACTTCAAGGAGGCTGCTGTAAAATATGTCAACGCCTGAACACTCTCAAAACTCCTTTCCCAGCACTGTGGGATTCCTCTCATTTACTTGATTGATTGGATGACACGGAATAAGTGCTCATCCCCTCTCGAAAGCTGGAATCTCAGCTTGTTTTTCCCAAATGTGGTGAACGCCCCCCCTCCCCTCTTTCATTGCTCTTATTGCTCGCCTATTCTGTCTCCGCACCCTGAAAGTTAACCTTTTCAGTGCTGGCAGAAAAAAAAAAACCCAGACATGTATATCCCAACATGACCAGCAGTCCTCTCCAGCACAAAAAAGTTATTGTTCCAAAGGGTCAAAGTGATCAGAAAATATTTTGGCAATCCACAGTCTTTCCTCCCTCCCTTCATTTCCTCCCATGAGAGACCGTCTTACTGAGGATTGACAGAGCGATTAAAAGTGACGCGTTCCTGTAGTCTTGCGGTTTTCCGTTGCGTAGGGGCCGCCTAGATTGCACGTTTGATCAGCACATTTTTTCTCATGAGCACTCTCCCCAACCTGCCAATGCAGGAGAGCCATGAGCACTAGATGGCGCTATGCTTACTATAACAGAACAGCGGAGAGTGAGTTTTTAAAGCCTCTGGGAAAAGGCAGTGGGAACACATGGCATCAATTTGAGCCAGAAGTCTGAGACTGTGGCATGTGACAAGCCTGCTAAAGAGATCCTGGCTGCTCTGCAAAGACAGTGGATATTATTTAAGTCGAATCTTTAGGATAACTTGGTGCCTTTTCGGAGTCGTTGGTTAGGCTGTATTATAATTTAACTGCAGATTAGTTGTAACAGATTGTCACTGTTGCTCTTAAACAAATGGTCATGCAGGGATATTTCAGAGCACCCATCTGTGTCAGATATAGCGATTTTGCTCATTAGCATAATACATTTCATGAATTCAGCTCAATGCTTTGTTGCAATTAAGCGTACTGTATCCCTAGGCCAACTTAATGCAAAAACACGGTTTGTTATTTTCATGCTTTGTTGTTGCTGGATGTGAGTTTAATTGCTTCCTGGTTTATGACAGTGACTGGCCTGTGCCAAACTGGATAAATGCTAGTACACTCTGTTCTCTATAAAGGCTATGGACTCTACTGTTTGGCCCAGTGATAAAGACCATCATGGAAATTTTCAAAGTTCATCAGTGAACCCAGTGTCTTATTTTCCCTTGTCAGATCATTCCAGTTACCTGTTTTGAATAAGTATCAATAATGCAGACTCACACATCATACTTTCCCATATGGAAGTCACTGCTGCAGATGAAACAGGATGTTCCTGTTTCTAGATAAAGTACACAGTTGTCAGCTTGCTATTAAACAGAGTTATTTATTTATTTATTAAAATGTTTTTCCAATGGATTACAGACAAACAGTGAAATTATCAATACCTGGTGGGAAAATAGAGGGTTAGTTTATGAAGAAATTTGCACTGGATGGGCAAGAACAGATTCCTAACGATGCCACAAATATCCTGGTGCACGGCAATAGTAAATAACACAGTAGGCGATCTTCTGAATCCAAAAACTTGAGGATCAAGGTTTTTAATTGAGCTTCATTAACAGTCAACTCATGTTAAGTCTTTTGAAAACCGTGCCAGTGTCATTCTTGACCTCAGCACCCTATTATATTAGATCTTTAGACATTATATTATCTTTGTCCTGGGCATAGAACCAACTTTCTCTCTTCTCTCCCTCCTCTCATTTCCCAGGGTCCTCCAGGACGTCCTGGTCTTCCTGGTTCAGACGGTGTTCCTGGTCCTCCAGGTACCATTCTGATGCTGCCAGTAAGTCTTGCCTGCCCTCTAGCCACCCACATACCCAATGGGCTGTCTGCTTCATTTCCCTTACATCCACCTCTCATCTCAGTCACTGGCCCGTGAGCTCACTTCATTTAGCAAGTTTACCTCATAGCATCACCAGTAGGCCAAAGTATCTCAACCTTATTTGCTTTGAGTCACAAATCACTTACCTTGTAAATGTCAACCTGTGCAATGAAGTGAAACCGGTGACTGAAGCGTTGAAAGGATTGGTGACAAATATTTGTGTGTGTGTGTGTGTGTGTGTGTGTGTGTGTGTGTGTGAGTGTGTGTGTATACCCATGCGGCATGGTGACAGCTTTACAGGTGTCACAGAACACAGAAAAGCATTTAACACACTGACTCAGCAGGGGAAGCCATTAGTTGTCTCACTCTATAAAAGGCAGCAACTCAATTTGTTTTTATTTGTGTTTCTGCTTTCTGTTGCGGTTGATAGTTCCGTGCAGGAGGAGAGGCACACAAGGGACCTGTGGTTTCTGCCCAGGAAGCCCAAGCTCAGGCTATCTTGTCTCAGGCTAGGGTAAGTATCGGTGGCGCATGTTACCCTGTCCTACTAAATTTAAAGGACATTTTGAGGGATTTTCTTCTGTCTTGATGCACTCTCATTGACTGCCACTTAACCTACACACACAATGCAAAAACATGGGACACGCAAGTTAGGTTAATTACAGAGGAGTTGATCCATGTGATTATACTGTCCCTCCAGATTACAAACACTAGAGAGACTCAAGTCAAGGTTCAGGCAAAAAAAGAAGAATCCTGAACTCATCTTTAAGCAGGGAATCACTGTTAGTAAGTCCTGCTCATCTTATAATAGGTCTATATATATTTATATGGAACTTACAGTCAAATTGTACCCCACTTTACAGCCACCGTGTTTGGCAGTATATGGGGCTGCAGCAGATGTTCACACCCACTCAGGGGTCTCAGTAACTGTAGGACTGTTGAAAAACAGGACGCGATATGCGGCTTTAAGCAAGGTGTGATCTGCAGTAGAACATATGGAGGGGATTAAATGTCGCTGAACATAGACTGTTCACACATTCTCAAAATCCCAGGGAATTGTAGGGTTTCCATAACTGCTATTTAGTAATGTCCAGAAGGTAATTGTCACCTTTCTGTATTCACTTTTTATTCCTGAGGGTTGCCCTATGGGAGAAAATGGCATTTGTTTTGATTTCCATTTATCCTACATTCACATAAAGTATATTACTGAGACAAACCGACGAGCTTAAGTCTTTTTGAAGTATTTGCAGTTGCACTCTGAGAATGTTCATCATCAAAATATGCAACTGTATTATTTTAAGGAGATTTCTGTTCCCATGCTGCCATTTTGCACTGCACTCCTATCTACCATGAAGGACTGCAATGAAAATAAGCTAATTGATGGTGTGGTTTCGTCTATGGTGAGAAATGGTGCAGGGTGTATTTTGCTTCCCCTTGAATTATCAAACTAAGTCACTCAATTAATCAATCAAGTTTACTCTGATGCATAGGTAGGCAGAGCAGTTGCACATAAATCCTGAACAGCTTTCTTGGCAGGCTCCAGATTGTGGCAGACCACTGTGGTAAACCATGAACAAGAACAATGTGATGTCTGCATACTGAGGAGTCCATTCTTGTCAGAGGTTAAATGAGAGGCTTGATGGTAAAAGATAATTCCAGTAATTTGGGTGCCAACGCTGTACCCTGACTGGTTGTTTATGGGCTGTTTCTGTCCACAATCCACAGCTGGCCATGAGAGGTCCTCCAGGGCCAATGGGCATGACAGGAAGATCTGGGCCTGTGGTGAGTCACATTCACACATCGAACCAACCCACACACACACACACACACACACACACACACACACACACACTACTAATCGACCCACCATCCCCTCATTTCACAGTTGATGAGAAACAAAGCAAGCTTCTTCCTCTGAAGGGACATGTACAGACACAGAGATGCACATTCACACACAAATACATACTAATACACCACCTTCATCTGATATGAGTTTTATATGTTAACTGAACAGTTGGTGAAAGCAGATGTTTCCTCCGTAAAGACTACACAGACAACAGTATTTATCACAAGTATAATTTCACACACATTCTGTTGTACTGATGACAGCCTGAACTTTGGTCTGTTGTTCAGTGTCCCCCACATTACCACTGCCTTCAAGCCTTTCTCCAGTAACACATCAGGACTGCACTGCTCAATATCCTGTAATCCTAGGATACTGGAAGGAATTTGTGTACAAGAAAAGATGTTCTTGGAGGTCTTGCCGTCCTGTATTCATGTTCCAAGTTTAAAGTCTTACATTATCTGTCTTGGATTTGCATTAGGTTCCAGTCCAAGCTAGATTATATTGGATCCTTAAGCCAAAAATATTGATGACAAAATATTTTGCTACAACAAAAGCAGCAGTTCACCCACTGGATCATTTTCTCTCTGTATGTATCTGTGTGTGTTTATGCCCTAGGGAGGTCCTGGTTCTCCTGGACTTAAAGGTGACAGTGGAGATTCTGGACCACAGGTAAGATGGACATTTTTTTATGCAAAGAGCCCATTTTCTGTTGGACACATTCTGGTTTAGGGAACATGCCTTTATGCTAACACAAAACCACATCAAAAGCAATGGATTTTGCATAGCATTGGTATATTGCAACAGTGACAAGACAAAGTATTTCTGGTATCCACTGAAGTTGTATGTCACTTTGTAAAGTTAATAATTTGTGTGCTATTAAATATCCTGCTGCATATCCAAATACTAACATGAAGTATGTTTTACATATTCAAAACATTCTATGTTTTTTTTTTTTTTTTTTTTTTTTTTTTTCCCCATTAGGGACCCAGAGGTCTTCAGGGTCCTTCTGGCCCATCAGGGAAAGCAGGAAAGAGGGTAAGAGCACATTCCACTCAGGCTCAGCCAGGAAGAGTTTGTACTATCTCCTGTATCTTATGATTAATCACATTCAGAGCAACAGAATAAGTTTAAACTCCTAGATTTACAGCAATACAGTGACCAGGGAAACGAGCCTGTGCAGAGTCAAATATGGCTTTATTTCAAATAAGTCAGCTGCACTCAATAACAGTCTCTCCATGTTGTGTAAATTCATAAAGTCATGTTTATTTAACTGTAAACTAGTTATGACAACGATAGCATCTTCACTGTTTATTCTTCATGACCATTGAGCATGATTGGATATGTTTCTGATGTGATTTCCACATAGAGTGACATGATACTTGTGTTGTACAGGGTCGTAATGGAGCCGACGGTGCCCGAGGAATGCCAGGAGAGGCAGGAGCCAAGGTACACCCACCACACCATCACCGTACTAATCACTGTTTAGTCAACCAGCCTCTATCTGCTGCATTTGAAAAGTTTGTTAAAAAAAAAAAAGAAATATTTGAGAAAAAAGTAACCTCTAATCTACTTATTGGTAGAGGAGAGTTGAGTTGCGTTGGATTGAATTAAATTGTAGGGCTTTTTCAAAGGATGGATACAAACTGAAATTTTTATCTGACAAAGTAATGCTTCTTGACAAACTAGACTATTGTAGATGCATGTAATAATGAACTTATGTTCTCAAATACTGCTAAATTACATTTCAACTTGTGAAAACAAACTCTTGCAGGAGAACCTGACCTCTTGTTATTGTTCTGTTCCAGGGCGACCGTGGTTTTGACGGCCTCCCTGGTCTTCCTGGAGAGAAGGGACATAGAGTAAGTTTGGAGAGTTTTCAGGTCGACTGAATGGTCAGAGGACCCAGGAGAGTCGCATGGCTGCCATACCCCTTGCCTTGCCAAAGTGTTTTGAACACTAGAATGGATCATTCACAGTGAAGTCCTGAAAGACTTTCAGACAGCGGCGTTGTAGAAAGCTATCAGTCAACAAAGATCACGTCCTATGGTCTGTCATTTCTCCATCCAAACTTTGCCATTGATTAGAGTCCTTGCTGCCTGTACCCTGTCCTTACTGCAGAACCGAGGCTGATTGGTGGTTCAAAGGCCACCTCCCATCCATCTCATGTACACATTAGTGTTGACAGATGTGAATTTTCAACCAGTGGAACTCATTATAGCATTTGACCCAGTTACAGTGGGTGGGACTGGCTCCAGAACCTCTTGGGTTGCCTTTAAACCAGGCTTGTGGAGGAGAATGCTGAATGCTGAGCTTGGAGTCGGTGGAATTTGGGCCTATATGTAGAGAGTAGAAAGAGAGAGGCCAAAGATCACATAGATGGTATTTCTAGACAGACCCTCGTTCCTAATCCTATGCTGAGTAATTACAGGGCAGCCAGAGGCAGGCCAGTGCCTATCGGCCACTATAAATACTCGAAACTATATGGGCCCCGCCAAGGGTGGTGGCCATAATTTGATTAAAGGCATTTGGATTTTCTTTGTTTTCTTGCTTTTTTTGACCAATAGTTGCTTCTGAATTTTAGAGCAGTAACATCACCAAATTTCCGACAGTATAATTAGGAACTTTTTTCTTGGCTGTTGAACAGATCCAGCTTATGTCCGTCTGGATATTGGACAGTTTTTCTAACATCCAGGCCACTCTGCCCTACTCCTGACTGTTGTCGATGCTCTGTTATTTTCTGTCATACATGTCACTGATTATGTCTCTTCCTTTCTCTCCAGGGAGAGCAGGGTCCCACAGGTCCTCCAGGCCCCCCAGGAGAGGATGGCCAGAGAGTAAGTGCCACTTCCACTCCAAATGCCCCTGTCTGTTCTCAGCAGTCTTCTGAATCTCATAGCATTCCTCAATGGCACACTTTTCTCTTTATCTTTGCAGGGTGAAGATGGACAGATTGGACAGAGGGGTGTGGCTGGAGAAAGTGTAAGTGCCCTAATGCCAGTGTAAAACAGGTTTAATAATCTTATGTCAAAAATAAGACCGAGATTACCTGACCCCTTTCTCTCTGTTTCTACACACACACTCAAACACACACCCTCATCCTGTCCTTAACACTCATTTGGCCAATTACTTAAACAGAGCCCCACCTCTTCCTCTCTCCCTCCAGCTCTAGTAATGACATTCCTGCCTTCAAGGCCCATCAGCTTTGTAATCTCATCCTTGCCATGCCAGAATGGGAGTGGATAATAGATCAGAAAATAGAGCCAGGGAATGTGTTGTTACTCATGAGAGGAAAACGGCCACATTTTCCCTAGCTCGGGTTAAATAGCCCATAGCATGGCATGAGCAAGTATTTGCATCTTGCCGTACCCAAAATAACAGCTCATTTAACCGAATATTTGCATACCATTTCATCTCATACTGTCCATAAGATAAAAGAGGGCAGCAAATGCTCAGCATTAAGTACAATACTTATGATGTTCAGATAACAGGCATCTCATTTTAGAATTATACCTGCAGCTACCACATATCACCACATGAGGTCAATGTTTTACATACTCAGGTCAAACTATTTCTAAGGTCATTCAGTGCGTCCACATCATGTCAATTCTTCATCAAACTGCAATGTTACTACAAGGTCATCACTTTTCTCTTTGACAAAAATACTGACATTCCCAAGTGATTTCATATTTTAATGTACGCCAAATTAACTTATTTCATCTATGAAGTCTGCCTGGTCTTAAATTAAACACAAAGTATCAGCAAATTGATCATGAATTAGCATCTTTACCTTTACTCTTTGACCAGACATTATTTTTTCTCTGTTTTATCTAACTTATTTTGTTTTGCTATACAGGGTCCTAGAGGTTTGCTTGGCCCCAGAGGGTCTCCAGGTCCTGGAGGACAGCGTGTATGTACCTTTCCTAAACCACTAAATACTAATACTCTGCATTCGCCAACATGTGTTTGCAGTACTTATTGTCAAATTCACATCCCTACAGGGTCTTCCTGGACTTGATGGCCAGGCTGGTCCCAAAGGAAACATGGTGAGAGTTACCTGATATAATGTTTTTACATTTTGAGTTTGTGTTTCAAACATTTATCTCGAGAAATTCGGAAAATGTGTTGTCAAAACAGACACTCGTTTTCTCTTGCATTTCTCAAGACCACCCAAGCAATCAGTGCGTCATTTGATCTCAGGTCAGTGACCTTCAACCTCTGTGTGACATGGCAACAGTGGAGGGCATAGTTCAGTTGCTCATCAGAGATCAGAGATAGTGGCAGGGGGACTCATATCATAGTTAGCAGTTTTTGCCATTAACAATAGGGTCTGCTGAATGAATAAGGGCATGATGAATGGGCCTCTTGGTCTTTGGTAGAGGATAAGAGGGAAAGGCCTGTCTGTACAGGGTCCAGCCATGCGTTCAGCTCTCTAAGTGTCTCAGTGGGACGTTTGAATGAGGGTGATAGATCACTGGTTGAGACAGCTGGACAAGCCCACATGGTGTCTGTGGTCACTGAGTCACCATGCCAAAGGAACTGTCAGCTGTTGAAGAAATGCAAAACAATATAAGTTATTTATTCTTCTTGTGAGATTTTCTTGATGGTTAATTTGGATCTCAAGGGGATTTGTTAGTCACACTTTTAGGAGTTATTAATATTGCAACAGTGGATCTTGAAAGCACCAAGTAGAGCTCTTTATTAAAGTGTTCATAAACTCTATCAATACTTCCACTATTCTCTAAATTCTGGGTGTTTAAGGACCCCTTAAGTGGTTTAATACAAGTGCGAAAACAAAACATGTTTACTAAATTCATTTAGATCTTCTAGGAATGGTCTAGGAAAGGTTTTAGAGTGAAGATTTCACAGTCAAGACCCCGCTAACAATCACAGTGAGGCAACCCTAAACCCTCTGAATCAAGCATTTGTTTTGTGTTTGTTGTAACAGCTGGAGTAGACTGCTGCCCAGAGGTCACATCTTTTCTGCATGTTAGGTTTGTGACACACTAAATCTCAGCAGAGATGCAGAAATGCAACCCACCCCCAGTTGGTCTTATTATTCTTAATCCACACCCCCTGCTTTATTACAATGTTGACCAATCACCAGGTTTTAGGGCCATATTTTGAAAGTTTAGAAAATGCTCCGATATAGAAAGCTGTTTTTCATGAGCCAGCGTATCAAATTCCTCTCCATTTGAACCTCGATTTGTTTCACATTCTTGACATGGTGTCTATGAATCTATGAAAGAATCTATCCAAGTCATCTCACCCAATATTCAGTTGCTTTCACTTGGCCCATTACCACTGATGTGAACCTGGGAGTAGTATGTTTGCTATAGAGGCCTTTATACTTAACCATGCAAAGTCTTTGGAGCAGCAACAGGTAAAATGGGGCAAACAAAATGCTTTACTTTACTGTCTGGCCTTGTCAAGTTGATTCTGAACTGCCATTGTACCTAAACTTTCTTTTATTTTTACCTGCATACAAAGAGAGCACCTACTTTGCACAAATGCTATGGGCATATTTTGACTATGTTATGACTTTAAATAGAATAGAATGTGTATTAACACTCTCTTCTTTCCAATTGCTTTGTACAGGGTCCACAAGGAGAGCCAGGGCCTCCTGGACAACAGGGTCTCCCCGGGCCACATGTAGGTTTCCTCTCTCTCTCTCTCTCTCTCTCTCTCTCTCTCTCTCTGTCTCTGTATGTGTGTGTTATCCTTTATCTTATTATCCTGCTTCCTTGATCTTACTCTTCATTCCTGTCCGCTCACTCTCTATCTTTACTTCTCTCCCTCTCTTTTTCTGTCTTTCACGGTCTTTCTCTCTCAATCGCTCCGTCTCTCTGTCTTGGTTTCAATCTTTGTTCTGTTCTTTCCTCCTTCTTGCTCTCCATCACCCCCACTCCCCCACCCCACCTTTGTTGCTATTATAGTGCAGTTACAGTTAGATGGGGAGTACTCTGACCTCAAATGATCGCTCACACTTGTGTTTTCTTAATCACACAGCTCCAGCCATATTTTTTCTTTTCGTCTTTTCCTCTACCTCCTTTCTCCCCTCTCTCTTTCATTCCACAAATCTAGGCCACTCTGTGGGATGTCCTGCAAAACTCTGAGGGTCTCTCACCAAGACAGAGAGCAGAGAGTTTACAGTTCTTCACCAACACTGGCTCTCTGCTACCAAACAAAAACATCCTCTCTGTCCCACTGAGATGACACACATATTGTATGAATTTGGTGCCGCTTAACCCAGTTTCACTGTCCAGCTGATGGCTCAGTGAAGACTATTCAATTTTGGAATCATCAGTAATACAAAACAGCACACCCGGTGTTGTAGCCAGGGATAAATTACCATTGCCAGGTAAAATTCTAAAACCTGCCAATGCTCACGGCTTGGATGGGATGGCACTATGCCACTGGAAAATATTAGCAAAACGACCTGTTCTGATGGTATACAGGTTGAACAAATAAGTAGTTAATTTTAGTCATACCTGGCCAGAGGCAGATACATGCTTTCCAGGGAAGGCACTGGCCTGAAGAAAAATAACACAGCTGCTTGTTTTAACGGTTCACACCATTTTTTTTTTTTTTTTTTTTTTTACATGGATTGTATATGCAAAAAGTCTACAAGATGGGCGACTAGAAAATACTTGTGGTTTAAGGAAAGAATGATCTTCCCTTAGCACTGCTGAATGAACACGCTTGAGCAGATCTGAATGAGTGGTGTGAAGTGGCCAACCAACAAAAACAATGGCTGCAACTGTCAGGAAGAGAGTCAACAAATTACAAAAGAAGAGAAGAAGTTATAGTCCAGCAGCACACCATGAAAATGAGATATTGCCTGACCCAAACTGAAATAGCAGATGCTCTTTCCCCCCCAAAATGTACCACTTATTTTTTGTGTCCTCTAATAGCAGTTAAAGAAAATGACCTTAACTGAATTTGGCTGACTAATTGATATGTTCTCCACTTTCTTTCAGGGTCTCATTGGTCCTCAAGGTCCGATTGGTCCACCTGGTGAAAAAGTAAGCATGGGAGGGAATCCACACACCCAACTATGCCCCCACCAACTCTGTCACCCCGATTTTTTCAGTCCAAGACCTCATAAGTGGTTCAACAGATACTCTGGTTTCCAAGCCATAGGCCTTTACAGGCGCTATGAACATTGATGGAAGCCACACACACACACACACACACACACACACACACACACACACACACCATGCATATAACCCTATGGCTGCACAAACACTTACATTGCCGCACTGAAAGTATTTTGTAGGTGGTTCTGTGGATACTTACTTGGAAATATTCAAACTCATGAAGAGTTGGCAAGCTTCACACTGACATTGCTGTTGTAGTCAATGAGGTATGGATCTGTCTGTCTGTGTCTCATCTCTCTCTCTCTCTCTCTCTTTCTCTCTCTCTCTCTCTCTCCCTCTCTCTCTCTCTGTAGGGACCTCAAGGTAAACAAGGTTTGGCTGGTCTGGCTGGTGCTGATGGTCCCCCTGTGAGTAGCAATTTCTGGTTCCTGACATACATTTCTTTTTTGTCAAAATGGAAAATGACAAAGCATTGAATGGCCAATAAAATTCATATTTCCGACTTCCTTTATAGGGTCATCCAGGCAAGGAAGGTCCTGCAGGCGAGAAAGGAGAAGTTGTAAGTGTTGTATCACTCTAGTTGTGTTGCTTTTTATGAGGATGTATCCCTCTGGTTTTCAGAGATTCTTCAGAAGTGTTCATAGAGAGAAAAGCGATGGATGAGAGAAGATGAGGCAGTCTTTGCACATTAATTAGCACAAAAATACCTGTTTAGCCTCCACGGTGTACAAATGGGTGTGGTTCAACACTTCCGCACTTCTCAGATTAATCAAGTAATTTTGCACCATTTTGTTATTCTATGTCTGAAACAACACCAAAGAAAACAAATATGCACATCATGAAAGGAGATTGCAAATTATATTTGGCACAGGTCTTAATAGAGATGCAAAAATATTAGTTTATTAGCTCATGAATTAAAATACAGTGAAGTCCCTTATCTTGTGACTTGGGGATTATTAAAAGTTCATCCAATGATAGATGTACAATGTTAGATCAGAATCTGCATAAAATCAATTATTTGTACCACAGATCGGCTACAGAGGTTAATTGGGTGTCTCAGTGACCCCCTGGGCCGTGGTTTATACCATGCATTTGTGATTGTATGGGTTTAAATTTCACTTGTAGCCTTTGTGGTGTTTTGTCTGATATGCCCTCTCTGCATACTATCTAATATAGCAGAGACATCTTAAATAATGTTGAAGATTGCAAAACAATAATGCTTACTTCACACAATTATGTTACTTTTTTTTTTTTTTTTTTTCCAGGGTCATGCTGGTCCTATTGGATCCATCGGTTACCCTGGGCCTCGTGGTGTGAAGGTAACAGCCATCTTACTCATACTATTCTGTCACGATACATTCCTTTTTCTCTATGGTTTTACTTCTGACTGAATTTTCCCTTTATTCAGGGCGCTGAGGGCATCAGAGGTCTAAAAGGTGGCAAGGGAGAAAAGGTAAACACCTCTCTGTGATCTTCCGCAACATGGCTGACAGATGTCACTCCTCAAAAAATGGCCCCGTCAGTTGTAATTCCTGCTTAGATGGGGTTTCCTTTGAATCCAGCGAGCGGAAAAGCTCTTAAAAGCCCATCAGGCTGGCAGTAAAGGCCTCGTGCCACTGAGTTGTAATGGAGTGTAGAACATTAAGCTAGAATGAGGCTGTTTTGTAGGGCAGTTTCAGTGGAGATTGATCTGTTGCCATTGTTTTCTTTGGTCGGTGTGGGTGAACCTCTTATCCTGTGGTATGTTCATGAATCTTGATGGAATCTTTATATTGAATAAGGAGTAAATTGATGCTCCTCTGCTATAACCTGAAATATAACAGAATCTTATTAGCGTTATTATTTAAAAAAAAAAAAAAAGAAAAAAAAAAGTACTTTACCATATTACTTGTGTTAAAATCACATTGGGTTCATCTTTCTCCAAACACGTCATACCTTGTAGAGAATATTCTCAAGATACGTTGTAATAATGCAATATGAAGTATGTCAGAAAACTGGCATCATTTACAGAGAACAGCTGTCATGCACCATTGATGGCAGTGCCCAGTAAAAGTTTTAAAACTGCATTCTGATGTTAGACCAGCAGATGTCAGTACAATTACATGGCGTTGTAACCCATCAGGGAACATCTTCAATGATGTTCCCTACCCGTTACTTTTGTAATCAAATGCTATAAGTGCACTGCAAGTGTCTTTTAATTATAATTAGATATAGTACATGATCCAAAAGGTTATGTATACAATTGTTGCACTTCAGTTGGCTGTAGTAATACTATGGAGTATTTTTAAGTAACCACCAGGTGTCAGTGTTAAACTACTCCTGCTGCTATTAAAACAGCAACACTTACCGTCTAATATCATTTCCTCACATAAAATATCAAATCTTTAAAGAATTCCCTCTCTATCTGAAACATTTAGGTGTGAGCTCTGACATGTGTCAATTCTGCCACTCTCATAAAAGATGAAATGTGTGGCCCTTTGATCATCCCTAATCAAAGATGATATATCTCTCTTTCATCTCTAGGGAGAAGATGGATTCCCTGGTTTCAAAGGTGACATGGGTCTCAAGGGTGACAAGGTGAGTCCTCATCTCTAAAGAGAATACTGATGTTTGCAGTTTGCTGTATGCATGCTTAGAGACGGAAAGCAAAAACTGGAAAGAAGTGTGGTCTAAATGGCTTTTGTTTGTGTCCAGGGTGAGGTCGGTGTGTTAGGACCCAGAGGAGAGGACGGACCCGAGGGCCCCAAGGGCAAGGCGGGCCCCAGCGGTGAAACTGGTCCCATGGGATCAGCCGGAGAGAAGGTGATTTGACCATACCTGCTGCTGAATTGCTGAATTGTGGAAATACGGGGAGGATGTCCTTTTTGACCCATACACTGTGTTGAGAAAGAGAAAAGGAATAAGTAATTATATAACGAGGACGATTTGTGGTAAATAGAGGATTACTAGTAGCTATGTATGCCAGCAGCAAGTTATCTCAGTCGTTGTCTTAGCATTTGCCAAATAAATACTGAATATTGTGGTCTTAATAAAAAAAAGTCCTCATTTGCCCTGTTTTCCTCTAACAAGGCTTCAAGTCAGGTCCCAATGCAGGCGCCCACTTCAGTTTAATTGCACCAGGGACAGTTAGATCAGATCCTGTGTACTTTTCTATGGCCATAGACTGTCTAAGACCAGAGGGACCCAAATAAAGTCTTATTGCAATGAAAAGCCTCCACAGAAATGATGTCATGGTCATAAACACAATGTTAAAAATTTCTCCAGCACCAGAACTCAAGCTTTGTGTTTTTAAGTTAATTACTTTTATCTGTGTGCTGTGAACTTTACTGCTGACTAAGAAGAGTATCTGGGGACACTGAGGGTTTTATATGTTTCTTTGCTCTGTTTTGTGTAGGGAAAACTTGGTGTCCCTGGACTGCCTGGATACCCTGGAAGACAAGGACCCAAGGTACATTATAAGAATCCTATACTTTCAGTCAGTGTCTTGGTCAAGGATACTTTAGCAGGAAGGATGGTTGCCAACGAAGCAACATCAACCCAAGTTTTAGACTAGAAAGTAGAGCTTGAATTTTAAACCCAATGCCGACTGGGGCCAGGAAATTTTGTGTGAACCCACCCCAAGCCAACAACCAGAACAAAATGCTGAACCCTGTCCAACCAAAACAAGAGAATGATCTGTCCAAACCTGACCATCACCAGACAGGGCATCAATAAAACCTCATTATGTAGGAATTTATTTAGGCTACTCATTAATTATAGTCTTAGGGCCTGATATAGCATGTTCACATTTCAGTAATCAAAATCTAAACATACAATACCCAAGGCAAATGCATCTAAAAACTCAAAACTCAATAATGAATTATCTCGTCAGTCTGTTCATAAGACAATACCCATCCATCCATAAGACAACATTTTAGTCCTATTAAACTTTGCCTATTATGCATAGGAACACATAGATCAGCAAGTTTTGATGTAGACCACCATGCATGTAAATATAGCTTACACATTAAGTTTCATGTAGACAATATCCTTTGACAGATAAAATAAATAGTAAAACATTTGAAACCTGTGGCTAAAAATCCAACAGAACCTGGCCCATATGCTTGAGATTCATGCCCTGTCCAAACATAGCCCAGGCTGACAGGAACAGTTGGGTCCAATAGGGTTCACTACACAACTCTGACACCCAGAGTGTAACTATACATCTGCCTGTAATTATGTTCCCACAAGTGTAAACATGCACATTAGAATATGTGTGCATATGTGCATGTATGTGTGTCTTTGCAAGTGTTTATCTTTGTATCTCGCCCCGGTGTGATCACATTCTCACATCCACCCACATCACAACTTCAGAACAGTTCGGCGCGTGCATGTTAAAATTTGCTGATTTGCTGACTAACATACACATAAGCACACACCTCCTACAAGCCACCACTTTCATAGGCAGGCCCAATGGCAGGGTCATATGCTAGAGTCATCAGCTGTCCTCCCTTTTTACCTCAGCCTCCTCGAGACATCATTTAACATTCTGGCATTCCTTGTACTGTAGCCCTCACTATTGTGCCACTGCTCCACTATCAAGATGTGCTGTTGCAGCTGGTTCCTCTCTGCTGCTGTCAGCACTGGCAGTTTGGCACTGATATGATGGGTCAGATACACCCACTCTCACAACATCCAGATAGGCGAGTCTCTCCTCTGTCTGAAAAGCCTATCATGTCAGCAGGATCTGAGTTGAGAGTGGCGCACAAATTAATGAGAGACCTGGACAAATTACACAAAGTGAGAGAGGCACAGAGGAGCAGAGATGAGAGGATTTCATTCCAAAACACTCAACGCCTGCCTGGAATTCATCGGTCAGGATTTCAAAACACAGATCATTTTACACATAAAAACAATTTGAAAGCAAATGTGTCACTTCAAAGAGTAGATATCTCATTTTTTTTTAGTAAAGTTTTTCACATCGAGAATGTGGGTACAATAATAGTGGTGGTAGTGACTAGACAAAGGGAGCTTTCTCTCCAGCTGCTGTTGCATCAGCAAGATGACAGAGGAATACCACTGTGTGTTTTTGCTTTTGTCTTGAAATTATTTAAAAAATAATGCTGGCCACAAAGGTGGTCCTTGAAGTCCAGGATGAATTCTACTTTTCTGACTGTAGATGCGGAGGAGGGCAGCCTTTTAACTTTTGCATGGTGCCATGGCTTTCAAGACTGCCACAGCTTTTATTTATTTATTTATTTATTTATTTTTTATCTGCGGCATGTTTGAAGAGTTTTGTTCTAAAAATATGCCGCATCCACCATTTGAATCCATCATTTTAATGAAAAAAGTGCCGCATACTCTTAGGAGATGATGGTTAGAACTACATTTAAACAAACTGTGGTGCTTTCTGAGAGAACTGATTTTTTTTTTAAACAAAGTAACACCTTTGTAAACAAAATCTTGTTATTTCAGACATATTAGTTTGAAATTAAATAAGAAAGTGCACTCTTTTGACATAAATTGAAGGATTAAAGTGTTTTTTGATCCCCGTTGACATAATGGAGGTTCAACAGAAACATACTTGTGATCAGATGGGCACAGTATCGTCAGGGTTACTGATGTCACAGTGTCCTGTCAGTAAACGGCACAGGGTCACATCCTGGCCCGTCCTCAGCCTTTGTCCCTCTCGATCAACCTGCTCATGAATCCCTCCCTTGGCTTGTATTTTTGGCTGCTGCGCCCCGCCGCTCTCTGTTAACAGCTTTCCCACACTGTTAATTCCGGATGCCATTTGCAATAGCTTCAGCGGACAGTCTTATCTCAGCAGCGCAAGTCAGGCTTGTTCAGTATCAGCTCTCCATTTGGTTTACCATAACTGCAACTCTGTGAAAAACCAATTAAGCAGCATAGATCTTCCTTCCTGCTGTGTCCACAATGTTGGTCTATTTGCGTCTTGCCATTCTGCCCACGTCACTGTGCTGTGATGCCCTTGCTTATACTGCACAGTCATTATGCACAATATACATATGCATGCAGCAGTGATCATTTCAGATGCACATTGCTTTACATGCACACAAAATGTTTCAGATACACACTCATGCATGTGCTTGACCTTGCTGTGTTGTTGAAATAGAGAGCTATGTAATGTTAATTGCTTAAATAAAGGTTTTCCCTAACCAATGCTGCATGTAGTGAGGCTGTATTCATAAGCCGCTTGGCACTCTTCTCCATCTAACAGTGATTGCCCTCCTACTTTGTCCCACAGTCGGCTATTTGTCTGACTGGCACCATCGTCGCTATCAGAGAGCACAGTCTGTAAAAGCCCAACAACTAAATTGCTGATGGGTATCAAAGGGGATCTGCTGTTTTCCAATCCCTTGTCTTTATTTGCTCCCAGTGCCTCATTTATCTTCCTATTTTGCTTCCTAACTGTGCTAACAAGCTAACAGTGCTACTGTCTGTCTATATGTCAGAGAGTCTCTAAGTGCCTTGAAGGAGGCTTTCCCTTGGGTTCCTTCAAAGCATTCGAATGAAAACAAAGTACCCATTTATCTATAGGAACTCAGATTATAAACTGCAGTTTGATGATAAGAAACTATTGCCTGGCATCTCTCTATGACAGACCAATAACATGAATGTTGGTGCAGCTCCATGTGAAGAGTTCTCAGTTTCTCCATTAATTAGTTTTGGTCACTGAAGTGTAAGAGGAATTTTCCCTTTGTACCTCTCCATAGCTGAAGTGATGATATTATTGGAGAGAGACTATGGTGGACATCTTATTTTCGGACTCTGTAACAAATTATCTCTCTTTTTTCTTTCTCTCTCCCTCTCTCTGTCTCTCTGTACTTGCAGGGGTCCAATGGTTTCACCGGATTCCCAGGATCAAATGGAGAGAAGGGGGCGAGGGTGAGCCACCGTTCATTAGTCTTCTCTCCCCTATTAAAGCCAAGTTTGCACAGCCACAGGGGACTTTTGTAGACTCAAGAACATGGTTGAATTAACAGAAGTAGAAAGTGTAGATCATGTATGAGTATTGAGTACTGAAGTGAGTATTGAAGCTCATCTTAAAATGAAAGGATCCACATGAGTGTCAGATATTTTGAAAGATGGGTCAGGGGGCTCACAGCAGCATTTTCTCAAGGCCTTTCACCTTAACACAGTTTGGCCCTGTAGAAGTGGGCTGTGGATGGAGGGATGAGAATGAGGAGAAAGAGGAGAAAGGATGGAGGGCAGGTTATTATTGACGAGACAAGCTGTTCTCCGCTCTCAGACAGACATTGAGAGGCAGGCACCCCTGGACCCGGCATGGCCGAACTGACAGGTAGTTCAAGCTGTCAAGTGCCTCTGGGTAACCACTTACCACAGCAATTTGATTATTTATTTTTGCCCAAAGATGTTCCGTATGGTTCTATTTCATCTCTGCCTCAAACCCTCTCAGCGTAGGCGTCTGCTCTGATCTTCAAGTGTGTTTCTAATAATAGAACGGCTTCAGTTTAAACTTCCGAAAAAGAGGAAAAATGCTGCATTTGTTATTTGCAAAAAGTAGGTAATGCCACAAGGACTAATTCTGTCCTTAAAAAAATAACCATCGTTTTTCTTTCTCAGGGAATCGCTGGCAAAGCTGGCCCTAGGGGACAGCGTGGCCCAACGGTAAGCAATTGAGCTGTCTGCCAACACACACACAGTTTTGTGAATTTTTAGATGAAATTGTTTTCCATTAATACAGAAAACAATGTACGTTACACTGACTAGTACTGTATATTTTATGTAGGGTCCGCGTGGTGGCCGTGGTGCCAGAGGACCAACAGGAAAACCAGGTGCAAAGGTAAGGCCCATTTTTGACTTTTCTAACTGTGGGTCCAATGATAATGAGTCAGTTTAGATGCACACATTTCAGATACCTGCTCATATCTGTTAAGGTCATATTTGGCACAGGTTGTTTATATGTACACTATATTCTCATCCAAATCAGAATTTTTGCAGTATAACTTGCCTAGAGACAATAATTCTGGATATCACATGCACAAATAGAATATATACAAAGTAGAAAAAAGGTAAGGTGTTGGTATGGCAAAATATTCAAGCAATATTAGAACTATCGGACAAGGGACTTTAACCTGCTTTTCTTACAGTCTTTCTGCACATAAACCCCAACATCAGTGCTGTAGTGTACATATGTCTCCCTCACACTATGTGCTTTGTTGAAATTTAATGATGTTTCACTGATATCTATGTCTCTTCTATCTCGTCAGGGTACTGCAGGCAATGACGGACCCCCCGGTGGGCCAGGAGAGAGGGTAAGCACCACATTCTGTTTTGTGCCTTTGTAGGTCTGAGGTTTCGTATACTGTATAACAATGAGAGTCAGAAAGAACAGTGTTAGTACTGTATGTACCATACATCTACTTCTGCCCTCAAAGTGAATGAGGTTTTAGTCAGTGATGTGGTAAATGAAAATGTGAATGTACTGTGGCTAGTGATCACCATTAAGGCAATTAACCTCAGATAAACAAGAACACAATTCATGTACTTTACGTCAGTCTGATACTACTTAATATAATGCAAAAATGATATTATATTACATGCATTTACAATTAATAGAATGGGTAGATGAAATATTCCTCAATTATAAAAGTTAGTTATTAATTCATTTGATTCATTTTCTTTTCACTCCAGGGGCCTCAAGGGCCACAGGGACCAGTCGGCTTCCCTGGACCCAAAGGACCCAACGTAAGTAGATGCTGCCAGTCTGTGTTAATAAGTCTGGAGATAATAAGTTCACAAGTCTATATTGACAGTTTTTATATTAACTAATAAAAAAACCTTAATATTAATGCACAGTTACGATTCAACATCTCATTTTGTTAATAACTGTCTACTTGTTCACCCCCAGGGACCACCAGGAAAGGATGGGCTGCCCGGTCATCCAGGACAGAGAGGAGAGACAGTGAGTGGACCATTTTGTCCATGGATAGATTGTGTCACGCCATCTGACCCTGAGCGCCATTCATAATTGCCAACTCTCTACCCTCTCAGTCTAATGCCAGTCAAATAGCTTTTATAAATAATACTAAAAACCAAAGGTAACTGAAATGCAATGCACATGTTGCACTCTACTTGAGGGTGAAAGAAAAGCACCAGTGACAGAATCTGGAATTTGCTTATAATGATAGTCCTTACAGCAACATCTACTTTCAAACTTTTTCAAAAGCACAGATTTCAGAAGTTACCTTAGATTTTGCATATTTATCAACAACTGGCCACAAAACCGCTAATCATTCAGATCCCTGGTGGTATGTATATATGTATCTGTGGGATCTAGGGCGTAACCTCACATTCTTTGTCTGTGCGTGTGTGTGTGTGTGTGTGTGTGTGTGTGTGTGTGTGTGTGTGTCCCAGACAGGTCGCTAAAAAGAAATATGGGCCCATATCTCCATTATAAGTCAATAGGAGATATGTAAAGTTTCAAGCAAAATTTCTAGTTGATACTTAATTTAGGGGATTATTTAGGTGCACGTTTCAGGTCATTATTACTCTATTGAGACCATTTTTTTGTTTGTTTGTTTGTGTTATTTATTTATTTATTTCATCATTTATTTATTTCATTATACCAGGACTGGGGAAGGAACAATGGATTTGGCTCTGTTTGTTTATCCATCTGTCCAACACATGTGATTTCTGAGCTGCTGTCAGTCTATTTTGGATAAAACTAAGATAATGTTGGATTTTTACACCATGTCCACCATTTTGAATATAAACTTGATTGGCCCACCACCAGGCCAACAGGGCCCTAAGTGTCATGCTCAGTATCTCAGCTCAAATTTGATGAACCTTTGGGCAATGATGCATTTTTACATTAATATCCAGCATCTACAAAATAAAAGCGATTGGCCCACCACAGCCCCACCAACATGCAAAACCGTCCCCAAGCTTCAAGCAGCAATGTCTCACCCAGGATGACTTGCAGTAATTGTCGAGGATATCATGGTTACTGTTGACTTGTTTTTTGTTTTGTTTTGTTTTGTTTTGTTTTTTTTAATTATCACAATTACTGCCAGCATGTTTAGAGATGAACAGGAAACCATATGATTTGTCCTTGTCTGGAAATCTCCAGCCAGTTTATGATCACTACTAACTTATATTAACCACTGACCCAGTTTTTTAGATAGATAGAAACTTTAAAAATCCTTTACTTGCTTTAATAAAGTATCAGAATCACTTTTATATACTGTTATATACTGTGTGGTCCTGCATGCACATAGTCAACAATAAACAATATCATTGTTTTCCCAGGGATTCCAAGGCAAGACTGGACCCCCAGGACCTGGAGGTGTGGTTGGACCACAGGTAGACTTACATAACTATTGCAGGCTCCCACGGCTATTTTGTACATATTATGTGTCCTAGAATAAAGTATTTTGAGACGTATTTGGATTAGATATGGGTAACCACGGATCAGTACTGAAAAATGATGCCTATCTGTATGATAGGCATAATATTGGAGCTGTTTTAAGGCATCACCAGGGATTGAAAAACTTTGGTGAGACCCTGTTATGCTAATGGATGGACATTTTTATTTATTTATTTATTTATGTATTTATGTATTTATTTATTTGAAAATGAACTGAACATGATCTTAAATTCTAAAAAATAATTTATTCCGTCATTCAGGGATTAAGGAAAACAGGGTAATTTACAAACCAATCTAATTTGAGGCTGTGAGACTGCTATCAGTCTCTGAAAACATAGTAAAGTGCTTTATGTACCAACCATATTTTTGTGGTATACAGACTTAATGTTTCTTCGTTACCATTGACAGGGCCCGACTGGAGAGACAGGACCCAGTGGAGAGAGGGGACACCCAGGCTCTCCTGGCCCACCTGGTGAGCAAGGTCTCCCTGGAGCTGCTGGAAAAGAAGGTGGAAAGGTAAAGTGGCCCCACTTTATTTTCACCTGCCCAACACACACTATAAATGTAAAAACAAAGTGCACATATTAAAAGCATCTATTTTTCTTTATTACTTGTTCACCTTAACGCTGTCCAATGTTTCCCCTGTCATGTATGTTAGAGGACAACATGCAATGAAAATAAGCTCCTTTTTTGTTTTTTAATCCTCGCAAGCTGTGTACAAATGTTTCATTTTATGCTTCTCCTCCTTAAACATAAACATGGATTTAATCAAATGTTAATTATGTTGGCAGCAATATACAAAAGAAAGGCTCCATAGAAGTCGCTGTACTGTAAATTCGTAGTTGATGTACAACAATGTAGAATTAATGAAGCCATTATATCTGAAGTAGCCTTGGTTCTTGTTTTTTTTTTTTTTTTTTTTTTTTTTTTTTTTGTGTAAACCAGAGTCTGTGTTTGCATTGTAAAAAGCCTCTTTAAGCAGTTCATTTTTAAAGTAACTGCAGTTTTATTCCTAAAAGACAATGGTGAGTGGGCGCAAAAAGGCTGAAACCTGAACAAATGATAATAGAGGAACTGAACAGGAGGTCCTGGCTCACAATTCACCTCTTCACAGCAATTTCATATACTGCAATGCTACAGTGATTGTGTTTAGGAAAGTGCTGCAATCAAACACTTGGCATGGTTGCCTTTGTTTAATATCTGGCCCATTCGGTCCTCTAACCTCTATTTGATGATTGTTAAAACTCTGTCTT